>NC_073266.2:57812441-58437441 GCF_029289425.2 Pan paniscus
GAGAGAACCATTTTCAAGCAACAAGGCACAGGAGCAGGAGCTGGAGGAAGAGAGAGCCTGTTCATTTGAAGGGGACTAACGCCACACAGCAGCTAATCCTGGAATGGCAGGCAGTTTTGGGAACTGCCTATCCTGCAAAGGCTGAGATATTCACATACATTCTTGAACTTTTGGAAATGGTCTAATTCTGCTTTTTTCTGACCAGGAATACAATTGGGTCATAAAATTTGGCGTTTGGGAAGAGACAAAGGTTTATCTTTAGTCCAGTGCATAATTTAATTTATTACTTCAATATTAAAAATGAAAACATAAAGGTAGGCACTTTCTTTTCAAATTCTGGATTTTAGTGAGTATTTCGGTGCTCAGAAAACATCTCACAATTGAAACTTTGCAAACAGAGTCATGTTTGTTTACAACAAAAGTACTTGAAATAAAACTACAGCATGTTATTCTGTTGCCACTTTGTCATTTATTCTCATTTTCATATGTTTTAAATTATGTTACAAATTTATTGATAGCTTGGGAGAAAATGCCAATTTTGATATCTTTTTTCTTTCTTTTTCTTGTTATTATTTTTCTTTTCTTCCCCTGCTCCTTTCTTTCTTTTTAATACACTCTTCTTTTGTTACCATTGCGTTTAGTCCTTGATATAAGCAATGACAAACTACCTATCTCCAGTACATGTCAGGTTATCTTTGGATTTTATTTCTCCCTGTCTCAAATGAAGCAATAATACTACTCACTTACCACAAAGAAACCATCTGAGAATTAATAAAATAATGTGGACTGTTTGATCTTCTCCGAGCGAGGTACTTTTTCCTCCTTTGTTCAAGAGCTATTATTATTGAGAGATTGAATGAATAAATAGCCACATGCAGATAATTTTTAGACAGTGAATAAGCATCTTCCTAGATATTTTTGTGGCAGATATTTGAATATATCACCTTCTCTATTCTTTAATGAAAAGTCAGGCTATGAAGCAAAAGTCTATGAATATGCATCTTTTCTAAAAGAAAGCATACACCAGACTGGATGGTTTACACGGAAGGTTGAAGGAATGTTTTAGTCACTGTTTTCCAATCTGCTTTTTCAGAAGCAGGTATTGCTAATGTAGAAAAAAATGTTGGTAGTCTTTCTCTTTTGTTTGGTTTAAAAAGGATGAGGCTTTGTTTTCTTCCTGTTATTCATTTTGCAACTGCACAACTACTGCTCCGGCACCGCAGCAGCTTTTGCCAGAGTCAGAGGTGAGGTCATGCTTGACTGAAGAAATCTAAGATCAATTTGTTGTCTCATATTTCAACATTAAATGCAGCTTGAAATATAATTGTTAGTCCATGCACTCTGTGCTTTAAGGAAGTGTTCCAGCATCTCAGAACAGGGAGTGTGGTTATCAGTGATAAACCACAACGTTTACCCTAAACCACGGCTAACCAGAATTTTCAGGCTGAGAGAGACAGAAAGAGGGGCAGAAGGGAGACTGGAGAGGGAAAAGACAAAAAAAGACAGAGCTTTGGGGAGTCAAAAGAAGTGAATGGCTTGAAAAGCAATTGGAACAATTTGGAAATTTGCAAATAAAATTGCAATTAAAATATTTCATTTATAAATTATTTTGTTTTATTCTTGTCCCTACTTAAAAGGCCCCTCCTCTCCTGGTACAGCTTCACAGATCTTGCCGTGGAGGGGAGACCTGTGATACCACTCAGGGCAAGGGATTTCTGGTTTCCCCTCTTAGGAATATTTGCATGCTGACAAACAGCTGCTGGGGAGGACAGACTGTGTTTTTTCGGGGGGCTAGGGAGGGAGCAGGTAGATTGATGGTCCTGAACTGGGTAGCTAAAGATTTTTCAGATGCCCTTTGAAGCAAGGCTTGTTAAATATCCCCGCATTGAATTTAGTAAAAAAGAAAAAGGTGTAATCATCAAATCCTGGTTTGTGGCTCCACAATGAGAGTTAACATTGAGTCATGAGCTTATGGTACTGATTTCAGGTCAGATACATCATGTGTGAGTCTTCTATAAAGGGATGGTTCCTTAGATGAAATAAAAATGAATCCACTTTATTGAATATAGAACTGTCTAGGACTTACTTGATGATGCAATCTTCCAGGAGTCCTGAAAAAGCCATCCTGGAGGTGTCCTTTCCATCATTCTGGGTAGAGAGACAAGGACATGTATGTCCTGTCTGGCCAAGAGAGTAAGACACAATGTTTTGACTTATTTGTTAATGAAAGTATTTCCTTAGCCGAGAGGCAGCTTGGGGTCCTGGAGAGGGCAGGATTCCACCACCAGACAGGTGAAAATGTGTGTTCCCATCCCATCATTTACTACCTGTGTGACCATAGAAAATTTACTCAGGCTCCAAGACCAGTTTTCTCATTAGTACAAAGGACACAATTGTATTTGCACTGAACGACTTGAAAGATGATGAACATAACAGTTACCCTTTCATAGGTACCTATTTGTGTCAAACTTAGCAAAGAGCTTGTATATATATCATTGTGTTTAATCTTCACAATCTGGAATAATGAGTATTATCCCCATTTTGAGGGTGAGAACTGAAAAGTGCTAGAGTAATGTTCTCAAGGGCACACAGCTATTAAGTGAGAGAAAGATATTCAAACTCAGGTTTGCTTGCCTCTAAAGCATTTGTTCTCCTGTCTATTGAAACAAATCTCAGTTTTTCTGTAACATTTACTTTGCTGACTCTTCACATCTTTGGTGACATCCTGTTCTGTGTCTTTGGGCCAGCGGAGCCAGGCAAGAGAGACTGCTCAAACGAGTATCTGCACCAGTCCTGTGTCCTGGATTCTAGAACAACATTGACATTTTTTTTTTCATTTTTAAATTCCTTAAATTATTTGAAGATGATATCCATGGTCCCTCAAGACTTCTGTTTTCCAAATTAAATGCCTGCAATCCCTCAAGCATTTTTCTGAGGATCTGGCTTCCAGAATGCTCCAAATCCTAGTTATTTTTGAGTTAATTATTTTCTTCCCTTATCCACATGAAATATAACAATTTTACTATGAAGAAGAAAAAGTACAATCCAGCCTCTTGGAAGAATACTTAATCAATTCTGTTTTCATAAAAATCCATTTTTGTTTTATTTTATTCTTTCATTTTTCTCTTCAAGATTTCTCCAGCAATGATAGGGAATTATAGATGCTTTTCTAGTCAAACTACCTTTGTTATCTCCATGTGGGATTTATCATGACAGCTTGGACTATGGAGTGTGGGCTGCACCTTGGCCAAGAGGTCTCTAGTTCTGGGTAGCATCAGGTTGGTGCAAATGTAATGGCGGTTTTTGCCATTAAAAGTAATTGCAAAAACCACAGTTACATTTGCACCAACCTAATATTAACCCAGTGGCCTGGTCCAGCCACTTAGGTCTTCACTGAGGCACATAGAGGTGGGTGTTGGTCTCTATATCAACCCCAAAGGGAACTTCAGTATTAGTCTGGACTTCAGAAACCTAAATTTCAGAGAAGATACTGTATAAACAAGAAGAGCATTGAAAACAACATGGACTTTTTCCTTTTAATTTTCAAATCCAAGTATGTCATTTATGTCCTGTGACTGTCACCAGAACATATCCTGTGAAAAAAGTAAGGAAAGTATTACTGTTACGTTATTGATGAGGATATTGAGGTTCGGAACATTTAAAGCATTGCCCAAAAATTCAGCCTTGTTTTGATGATGGTAGGTGCTCAGTGGAAGTTTATGAGAGCCTACACCAGTCAATGGGCTGAGTGATACTGACTAAGAGAAAGAGAGATGGCCTTGCCAAGCAACCAGGAACCAAATGAGGATTCTGGAAAGACCTTTGTTTAAATGCACAGCCACTGCCTATTTCTAACACAGGATAGTCTCAGCAGTGGCCTGAATTTTTGATTGTGAAGTAGGGAAGAGGAGTATTACAACATGATGGAAGAAATATGGGAGTCACGGAGGTGGAACTGTGTTTTTTGTAGTAATCCACAATGCTATAATTGAGGATGAAGGGTGAAAGAGGCACAATTATCTTTCTGTGTGAACTTGTGAGTCAGGCATTGGCTAGGACATAGATGATTTGGATTCAGAATCTGACTCTGTCATGCCAAAGTTAACAGACATCTCACTTAAGTGCTCCAGATCAGTTTCATCACCTGTCAAGTAAAAGATCAAATTAACTATAAGGACCCATTGAGCTCCAAAATTGTATAATTCCATGTCTTATTCCCTTGGAAGACATCAAGATTACAGTAGATTTGGCATACTTAGATTACTAGCCAGAAAGCATGCAAATTACTCTGATTCTTAGATAATTATTTTGACTTTGTGTCACCTTTGTAGAATTACCCCTCAGGGGTATTTGCAAACATAAATGTAATTTCCCTGCAGTTCATGATGATTAACATTGCATTGATATTTACTGTCAGGTGCCAGTCACAGTATGAATGCTAGAGCTGTAAAGGTGGCCCAGACAGCTCTTTCCTCAAATGCATTACAAGGTAGCAGAAAGGACAGTTATAGACAGATCATTTTAATAAAGGAAAGTCACCAGGTCTAAGACAGATGGCATATGCATTTAGCCAGACAAACAAGCATGGCCAGGACAAGCTAAAGTTTGTAGGTAAGAAGAGTTATACTCACCAGGTTCAGAGCCAAGTAGAGGCTGTGTTTCAGATCAGGTTTCTGGTTAACAAGGAGCACTATTCTTGCTCTTTTGAAAGACCTGGGATGTTATTTTTATATACAGTAAATAAAGTTCAATGTAATATTTGAGTCCTCAGATTTCAAGTATCTGAGGCCTTCTTTTTCATTAATACTGCACAGGCATAATCTAAGATATTATTTTATATGTATACAGGCAGTGGGTTTCATTTCCTGGATATCCCAAGAACCCAGGCACAGCTGAACTTCTCCTGTATGTCGCCCTCTGAAACACTACTCCTGGTGACTCCTGGATGTCTGAGCACTCTTTAAAGCTGGGTTATCCTCAAAATCCACCTACCATCAAGTTGTTCAACACCTTTCTCAGCATCTCTTTGCTATATGCTTTAAAATCCATTGGGAAAATTCCCAAATCGGAAAGCATAAAAGAATTACACAAAGAAGACAACCCTTGACCTTTATCGTTCACTATCTCACGCTCCTAGCACAGCAGAGAATAGCCAAATGGTTAGGAGCAGAGTCACTACAGAGTTGCTACCCAGGTTTAAATCCTGGCTGTCATATTTACTAGAATGTGACTTAGCTTCTCTGTCACCATGAAGATTACATTCATTATACTTATAATGTTGCCACACAAGTTGGCCATGGAAAGCACCTGGATCTCTACCCAGCACATACTAAGCATAATATTTCTTTAACTATTATCAGTCGTATTATGAAGACCCAGCCCCAGTAAAGTATTTCTTTTTCAGAAAAAAAAAGTACTATCTTTTCCCAAAGATAAATACTACACCCACTTGGAGAATATGGTAATGGCTACAGTTTTTTTCAAAAACTATTTATCTTTTGTTCTTGCTATTCTAGCCTGAATTTTAAAATAACAATTATTGTTCTTTCTATAAAATTTTTGTGAAATAGCCAGTGCATTAGTCAGAATTCTCCCAAGAGACAGAACCAATAGGACACCCCACCCACACCGGCCAATGCACACACAATAGAAATTGGCTTTCATGATTATAGGGGCTGAGAATTTCTATGGTCTCTTGTCTGCAAGCTGGAGACCCAGAAAATCTGGTAGTGTAATTCAGCCTAAGTTGGAAGGCCTGAGAACAAGGGAAGCCAATAGTGTAAGTTCTGTTCCAGTTCATAGGCCCCTGGTCCATGAGTGCTGATGTGTGAGGGAAGGTAAAGATGGATGTCCCAGCTCAAGAAAAGAGAACAAAGTCACCTTTCCTGTGCCTTTTTGTTCTGTTTAGGTCCTGATGAATTGGGTGATGCCCATCCACATTCTTTTTTTTTTTTTGATGGAGTCTTGCTCTGTCACCCAGGCTGGAGTGCAGTGGTGCGATCTTGGCTCGCACCACTTGATCCTGGATTCAAGCGATTCTCCTGCCCCAGCCTCCCAAGTAGCTGGGACTACAGGCGCCCACCATCACACCTGGCTAATTTTTTGTATTTTTAGTAGAGACGGGGTTTCACTCTGTTAGTCAGGATGGTGTCAATCTCCTTAGCTCATTGATCTGTCTGCCTCAGTCTCCCAAATTGCTGGGATTACAGGAGTGAGACACCACGCCTGGCCCCCACATTCTTAAGAGAAAGATCTCAGCCTACTTAATTCAAATGCTAATTTCTTCTGGAAACCTCCTCACAGACATATCCAGAAATAATATTTTATTAGCTACCTAGGTATCCCTTAGCCCAGTCAAGTTGTCACACAAAATTAAAGGTCACAGGCAGTATCTGTGTCAGGAGGAGAACAGCATCTTAGAGAGTTTTGATTTTGGGAAAATCACAGAAATTACATTACAAAAGAACTTCAACCATCAGCTTGCCATTATTTAACCATATACCTTTATCAAGCATATTGGAATACAAGGCCCAGGGAGTCTTTTCCAAGGTCACCAAGGTTATGCAGGAGATTTAGAGCTAATGTCCGTGCTTCCTGACTTCCAGTTTAATCTCACCTCTTAGTTTAATATCAACTCTTAGTTTAATCTAACCTCTTAGGTGACGGCCTCTTCAGACCACTTCTACAAGTGAGAGCTATGGCTGAGACCCACAAACTTTCCAACCCTGCAGGCTATCTACCACCTAGTACAATCACCACTCTACCACTACAAATACTTTCCCCACAATGTCATACATGAACATGCATGTTATACACATGTACTTTTACACACAGTCACATACTAACATGTACACTCACAGATGCACATACATTCACAAACAGCTATGCACTTGCATGAACACACATACACACATCTCACTCAAATATAGTCATGCACACACATTTGTACATGGACACACACACATTCATATACAGGCACACACACAGTTCCTATTGGTTAACATATAACACATTTCTTTTTTCATTCTTAGACCTGGAAAATTCATGTTCATTCTTAAAAATTTGATTCTGGGAGTCCCTCTTCTCTGACCAGTCTCCAGAGATAGACCACACATCTTCTGTGTTACTCAAGACACTTCATAAGTTTCTCTTATTTCATGCGTTATATTCTATCATTTTGTGCAATTCCTTTTTTGTAGTACCATGTACAGTATAACTGCCTTCTGGAAAAGCAACATATTTTGTTTTCTTTTGTTTCTTTGTAACCTACTGGAGTACTTGTCATGATAAGTGTTTCTTAAACTGAAATAAACTGCTGATTCTGTGTTATAAGTAACAGAGAATAAAGTATTCCAGGAGATGAGGCAATACATATGACCCTGATGCTTGAGCTATGTCCCTTCATCTTGCATTCATGCCTAACTTTGCAGTAGAATTGCTGTAACTCACTCATTCATTTAAAGAATGTTTCAACCGTTGTGTGATAGACTATGTGCCAAGTGCACTGAGGGTAACAAATCTCAGTGTCAAATATCTTGTCTTCAAAAAGGGTGCCATCTGGGTTGAGGGTGGGGTGGAGACAGAGGAATACAGCAATTCATGAATACTGCCATAAAAACAGAGAGCTAAGTGAATAAGAAAGGAGCCCTAAGGATATCCAGAGAAAAGGAAAGGATAATCTGGAAAAACTCTATGCCAGCCTCCTGCCTCTGTTCCTGGTATTTGCCAGCCCCCAGTTTCCACCCCTAGCATTGGATCTTTAATCTGGTCTTAGAGGAAAAGAGGCTCTCTACATCCCAAGTCCTAGAGAAGCCCTCACTCACAGGAGACTAACATGATCTGACCATTACCACTGAATCCCACCATATGTAATTCCACTTCAATTATGGCACAATTTTACATTGCAGAATACAAGTCAGGTTAAAATAACTTCATATGCTGGCTCTCTTGTTCAATATTCTAGGAAAAGGCATACCAAAGAAAGACCAAAGTACCAGACATACTGGAAAACCCAATTAGCTCAAGCTATTAAAAAAAATTACATAGATTCAAGACTGAAAGCCTAGGACAAAGAGAGGACAATGCAGTGAAGAAATAAAAACAATAGTTTTTGACAGGAAGGAATGAGAAGATAAATTGAGCCATAGGCATAGAGGAAAACAAGAGCAAGGAAATGTTTGAGAAAATTCTTCTGCCACCTTGCTCCATGAGTCTTCAGGGCCTGTAGGGGCAGCAGAGATTGGTGTTTATGGTTTTTTATGCCAACAGAACCTGAATGTTCTCCTCCCTCTTATTTCTCTCTGCAGGGCTCTCTATCTCCTTGAAAGAAAGGATGGCTGCAGTTTAGAAAAAGCAAAACAGGCCTAGATGGGTGTCAGAAACACTGGGAAGGCATAGACATGCCCACTGTCTCTCCAAATCTCACTACCATCCCTACCCCTTTATAGCCAACACCCTAGCTGACCTCTGTGCCTGAACTGTGGTGCCATGAAGGAAAGTTTACTCTTCAAGCTTAAGGAAAGCTACCAGCACATGAAACACGGGAGAAGAAATGCAGCATCTTAACAGCTCTCTGCAAGACAGAAGACCAACATGATACTCTCCAGGGAGCAGAATATGGTCATGGGAAGTGACAAGGCTCAAGAGGGGCCAGGCCATTGTGAGAGAATTTATTATGAGGAGAAAAAAAAAAAGGAATATCAAAATAAGACAGAAAGGGACCACAGAGATCAATTTTATCTGTACCTTCAAAGTCCATCCCCTTTTCCTCCACCAGACCCTTCTCTGCATAATGTCCCCATGTCTGCTTATTTGTTCCAGAGATCAGAAGTCTTTCTTGAGAAATACTCATGCTACTGAATCCAAAATGGTGACTCTGTTCTTGTTGATACATTATTAAGGCTGTATATTCTCTCCTTGGTGCCTGTGTGTACAGACATAAACACACCCCTCTCCCACACACACTTGCCTTGCAGATTGATGACATGGATTAAAGAAATGTTTTCCAATTGTTTTTGTGACTTCTAAGCATTTTCATGAACATGCCCATGAAAGTCTCACACAATAGGCTTGGGCATTATTATTGCCACTGTATCACAGATGAGGAAACCGAGTCATGGAAGAGAGCTAAGTCGGTCAGTAACAACACAACAGCAAGTAAGTGAAAGAGATTGTATTTACTCTTTTGATCTCCTCTTCCATTTGTTCCAACATATAAGTTTGCCTTTGATATTATCTTACTTGGTTATCATGGCTTTAGATCCAAGTTTTTTCATGATGTCTTTCTGAATAAATCAACCTATGCAATAATCTCCTTTAAAGTATGCTATGATGATAATAATAATAATTTTAGATATTATATAGTCTGATTATCTTTTGCAGTATATAACATGGCAATATATAATCACTTACAAAAATTATACAATTTTACTTAAGAGATGCTGAGTGTTAACTGTATAAGTCAAATTATTTCTTGGCAACATGCTTATCATCTCCAAACAGAATTGCTTGTCTACCAAGCTTTGAGGCACAAAGCACACTTCCAGGGAGTGCTTATCATTTTCTAGTTAATCCAAATAAATATTTTATTTCACCAACTGTATCATAAGCTTTGGAAGACAAAAATTATCATTTATATTTCCTGTATTCTTGAGTAATCTATCCCATCCTTATCTCTGTAGAAGCTAGGCATATAGTATGTGTTCAATTAAATCCAGCTACACGAGTCATAACAAGTTAAATATAAGTCATTAGCCTTATTAGTGCCTTCTGCTGTTGTTTTTGTGGTTACTGCATCTCAATTTCAGTGTTTTTCTGTTTCTCAAATGCTTAGAAAATGCCAAGCCTTCCAACTCCCAGGATTTTGGCAGATCTGCATTTGTGCCAGTTTTTAAGAGAGGCTGAGAAAGTTTATTTTGAAGAATAATTTCTAGTTATATTTTTTTCAACTGGTAATGTTGCATATTCAGCCAAAACATGAACAACATCACACCAGCCATATTGTATTACATTGTGAAATTGAGAATTGCATTAACAGGATAATCTCATAGGTGTTTCTGAGACAGGAGAAAAGTGCACAATCATTTTCTAAAGGACAAGGATAAAATGGCATCCAATTGAACAGCAGTTGATACCGGAAAAGAAGAGTCCAGCCCAAGTGAGAGTCTGGGCTCCTTTCTGTGACAGACGTCACCCTCCCAGCCAGCCTGCCAGTGCCCCAGCAGCATATGCTGTAATCTGGAAGATGTGGTTTCTAGTTAAAAACCTGGTATCTCTCTGCAGCATGAAAATGAAGTTAATAATTTCAGGTGAGTATAAAATTTTCCTGGAAAGGTTTGCCTTTAACAGAAGTTGACAGCTTTTTGTTATGTTACATGAACCAAATTTAAGAAAGTTTCTACTTCTTGGTATGATGAGTTATAGCTATTAAACCATCTCCACCCTTCTGAGAAGAAAAAAAAATGACTTTAATTCCTCCATAGACTTTGGCATTTTTTTAAGTTAGAAATACCTGGGTGTTTTGAGAAGGCAGTAGTAGGAGTAAACCTCCACACTCTTTTCTCAGGCCTTACTTAAATCACCAAAGAGAAGAGTGGAGAGTGGGGACAGGTGTTTACCAACACCAGATCTAAATCTTTGCGTGTGTCATGTGATGAGACCAAATCAAAGGAAGATGGCAGGGCATACACAGGGCCATTCCTCTATAAGTGAATCTTAGTAATGAAAATTAGTGATAAGGGCTGACGGCATGAGTAGACGATGGGAGACATGAGACTGCCCCTTAGAAAACCTCTTCCCTATAGATTCCTCCACCTTTCCCATGCCTGTATTGATTAGTAGTACCTGAAACCTAGTGGAAGATAAGCTGTGGGAAAGCATGGGATTGTACTAACAGGAGACTTTTTTATGACGATATTTTAACCATAGCTCAGCCAAGATGAGACTCCACAATCAGAAATTTAAAGGTATTGAAATATTTTACAAATTGGCAACTCAGAGACTAAGCATGGTGGCTCATGCCTGTAATCCCAGCACATTGGGAGGCTGAGGTGGCAGAATCACTTGAGCCCAGGAGTTCAAGACAACCTGGGCAATATAGGGTGACCCCCACCTTTAAAAAGAAAACAAAAAACAAAACACTTGACCACTCACCATAGTGCATTCTGGAACCAGACTACAACTCTCCACCACCTCCACACAGAGTAGAAAAAAAATTTTTTGGACATAATATTATGAAAAAATCATACTGTGAAACAGTTAAAATGATTGCAGATAACAAAAACAAGAAAAGAAGAGATATTTGTAGATAGCAATTGCTTTGTTCTTAAAAAATGTACTGAATAATGGGATGATAAAAGAATAGGCTCATGATGAGGGGCGTGGCTAACTTGAAAGATGAATCCAAGCACATAATCCAAGCAGATAATCACAGTGCAGACAGAAAAGGTGCATTGAGAAGTCACGATCAGAATTGAAATAGCAGAAACCAAATAAATTATGTGAAGACAGGCTTGAGGACACTCTAATCACAGAAGAGAAGAACAGCGAGGTAGGTGAAAGAAAAAAGAAAGATGACAAATATGAAGCATACCAGTGGAGGTTATCTTGGGAAAACTGGTGCTCCCAAAGAGAATAAGCCAAACGAAACAGAAAAAGTAATCACAAATATGATAGAAGAACTAATAATTTAACTGACAGAGGACTTGCTCCTATGGATGGAAAGATTTAAATGTATACCAAGTAAAATTAAGTCACAGGATCTAAACATACCCTAGTGAAATAATGGGATCTAAAAGGTGAAGATAGAATCTTACATGTATATTCAAAGAACAAAATGCCATATATTCCCAATTACATGAAAATCTGTGATGGCTCCAAATAGAAGACAGTCCTATATCCTCTTAATGAGACGATTAATAATATAGGGCCAACTTGGAAATATAATTCAAGTTCTTCTACTAATAATTAATTTGTGCTGCTTTAGAATCATTTAACCTGTCAGGTTAAACTATAGGAAATTATCAACTTTCAACTTTTTACTTACAGGAAACAAACAAGATAAAAAACAGGCAAACAAACAAACAAAACAATTGCCTGTGGTTCAATCTGAAACTCCTACCAAGCTCAGTATCTTCTTTGTAAACTTGGTAAGTAATGGCTCTTTCGAATATGTGTTAATATACAATCAATAGAAATTTTATATGCACCTGAAAGTTTTCATTTTAATAATATCAGGGCAGTTTAAAAAATCCTAAAGATTTTTTTTTAGCAATGTAACTACACACCCTAATGCTTTAAAAAATAATTTTCATGTGGCTCATTTATAATGAAACACAACACTTACAGGCATAAGGCAGCGCCCCCAGGAATAATGAAGAGAACTCAGTTAAAATCTTTTGTCTGCTGAATTTCATTGGATGAGTTTTGTGAGCCTCCAAAATTAGCACTGATTGAGTTGGTTTCAATCTAACGTGTCTCTGCAACAGGGTTCTGTATTCCTCATAGGAAAGTTGCCTTAAGGACTTGGTAAAAGTCAACTGTCTCTGTGCTGAGGCTGGCTTCAGATTTCTCTCTTGTATCGTGAAAAATTAGAACTGAAAAAAAAGAAAGATTCAAGGTGTTCAAATGCCGTATCCAGCCAAGAAGTGATACATGTGAAGACTGAAAGACTGCCTAACTTGAGAAGAATAACATTCATGGACACTCTCTGAAACAAACTTAATAGATGACATATAGCTATTCTATGAAATTAGGCTCTAAATATTATAATTTTTAGAAAAAGTTATATTTCATGTGACAATAAGTAATTTACCTAAAATAGACTTCAATCAAAAACAGGAGTTTGGACCTGGGAGTGAAAACTGTGGATGTTTAACATTGCTCGTGTATTCATAAAAGCTAGTAAAGTGATTAAATGCCCAGATTTTTTTTTTTTTTTTTTTTTTTTTTTTTTTTTTTTTTTTTTTTTTTGAGAAGGAGTCTCCCTGTGTTGCCCAGGCTGGAGACAGTAGCGCGATCTCGGCTCACTGCGAGCTCCGCCCCCTGGGTTCACGACATTCTCCTGCCTCAGCCTCCCGAGTAGCTGGGAATATAGGCGCCCGCCACTACGGCCGGCTAATTTTTTGTATATTTAGTAGAGACGGGGTTTCACCGTGTTAGCTAGGATGGTCTCGGTCTCCTGACCTTGTGATCCACCCTCCTCGGCCTCCCAAAGTGCTGGGATTACAGGCGTGAGCCACTGCATCTGGCCATAAAAGCCTGGATTTAGACCCATTTTAGTACTGGTACATCCGTGACCCTGAGTGCATTACTAACAACTCTGTGGTAGGATTCCTAATTTATATCGAATAATACTTGAATCTGCCTCATGTGATGCCATGACAATGAGACATATTCCTTCACGTGAAGTTCTGAGAACAGGGTCTGGTTACACCAACATAGATTCACTATTATTATTGTTACCACTGCACGTACTAGGAAATCAACAGAGAATATTGAATTCTCTGGGATTACTCAGGAAATAATGGCTTGGCAGTGGGATTTGTTGCAATTTTTTATTCAAAACAGTTTTCTTATTTTTACTGTTTTATTTCTTTCTGAAGTTAATATATATTTCTTAGCTAATTTTAACTATAGAGCAATTAAAACGAATGCCAGTAACTATGAAATTAATTTCAAAAATCAACTTAAATTTTTCATAAAACAGTTTGTGTTCAATCATTTGTTCAAAATCAATAATCCTCATCTGGGGATTGTGTGTGGTAAATTACTTAAATGTCCTGTGTTCTGGATTATTGCATAGCAAGAAATCAGAGAAATTAGGAAAAGAAAAGAAAACTTATCCCAGTCAAAAGATACATTGAATACCAGAATAAATATATTATTTAAATCTCTATATATTAAAATGTTGTAAATTTTACACAATGTTTATTTGCCTGGTAATCTTTTTTAACTTAGTGATTGAGAGGTTTTACTTGGTAGATGATAAACCTATGGAAATAGCTTATCTCAATAGGGCAGCAGTGCTAGTTGCCATTGAGCACAACACTCAACTGCCTTTTTGGTATTCTATCAGATTGGCATTAATGTCCCACATGGAGTCAGGACACATACTAATTATGAACAGAAAGCATATTCAACATTTAAGGACATGTATTAAGCAAATATCAATATCAGCTGAAATACTTCAGTGTTCACATCAATAATAAGCAGTGTGATAAACAAGATGAATGCTAGGGAAATAAATCGGTTTTAAGAAGAAGTCTTCCAAATTTAATAGAGGTGACAATATTTGAAGGTCCTACACAAATATTCCTCCAAATGTATTAGCGGAATTCCAAGCCTCAAGTGAACATGTTATATGCTAAACTTTCTACCTAGATCAAAAATCCCTTAGAGCACTTATTTCACTGTTCTATACTGAAGAACCATTTGATAAGGTGTTGTTTTTATTGATGATGATGAAAATGAAAATCATAATGACAATGGAGGTGATGCTACTGTCCTAGAAGCACCATGGTCTTGCTAGAGGGAAGGAAAGAGCTTGAAAAGAGAAGAGATGGAAAACAACCTTGGAGAAGATTTACAAGTAACTTAAAGATCTGTAAAGCTGCATTTTTAATAAATTCAGTGGGTAGAATAATAATGCTTTATTTCCAAACACACATAGGAGTCAAAATGAATAGACTGAAAGGCAGAGATTCGCCCCCCAGCTGTGCAGGGATCATCAGACCATTATTGAGATGCTTATCCTCTGCAAAAATGGCTTGTGTTGAAATTATTTTTTAAGGGCATCATTTCTTTTAGAAAAACTTCATTACTAATTTGCCAATTGAATATCCCATAAGATATTGGAAGGCATTAGTGAATATAGAGTGAGTATTTTGATTTAAAAAACATGTGCGTCCCCTGTTGTTCAATAATAATGGGGATGAATAACATCTACTTTAGGTTTTCAAATGTAATTTATGATGATAAGACTTTTAGACAGGGGATGGATGAGCTGATGGATGATGTACATATAGTTGAAACTCAGGTAATGACTGTGACATGTTTTGCATTAGGTTATGATAATGTGAAAACAATCAAAGTAATATTTTTTTAAAAAACTGCCAAGAAGAAAAGTGAAATAATAAACTCCATTATATCAAGTGCTCTGATTTTTCAAATGCCTTCAACATCTTCAGTCCTAGTTTAGGAGGTGCTCTGCCTAACAAAACACAACCAGTTGAAATCTTCAGTGGGGTGGAGGAGGGAGTGATGTTAGGGACGTTTTCAGATTCAACATTGAATAACCCATATATCAGCTCTATAAAGAACAGTGATGACAGAAGATGGTAGGTAAATTAGCTCTTGCATTTTTTTCTTTATACTATTTCTGTATTGTCTGATTTTTTAAAAAAACAGTTATTCATATAATTAGTTACATAATTAAAAATTATCTATTTTTTAATGGAGTAAAAATCAGTCATTAGTATTCTTATAGATTTAGTAACTATCTACAATTAATGACTCTTGGAGGGAAGAAGAGTTAATATAAGATTGGATGAGGGCAATTTTAATGCAAGTTAAATTGATTTTACAAGTCTACAAATCTTGTGGGTGGTATCGATTTTTTAAATTATTATTTTATTTTTTATTTTTTTGAGATGGAGTCTCTCTTTGTTGCTCAGGCTGGAGTGCAGAGGCACCATCTCAGCTCACCGCAACCTCCGCCTCCTAGGTTCAAGAGATTCTCCTGCCTCAGCTTTCCCAGTAGCTGAGACTACAGGCGCGTGCCACCATGCCCAGCTAATTTTTGTATTTCTAGTAGAGATGGGGTTTCACCATATTGGCCAGGGTGGTCTCAATCTCTTGACCTCGTGATCCACCCATCTTGGCCTCCCAAAGTGCTGGGATTACAGGCGTGAGCCACCGCGCCCGTCCTTAGATTTTTTTTGTCTCAGGTATTCACCACATATTAGGAGGACAATCAGAACACACAGAACATACTTTGAACTGATTACCATGAAAAATGTGCTAAATACTCAAAGCCAAACAAACGTAGATTAAAAAAAAAACAACAAAAACAACCAAGCAAAATCTCTTCACATCCATATCTAGTTACAGTATACCCAACTGGTCAATAATTAAGCAATATTTACATTGAAGTTCTATAACTTCTTCACAGGCCATTGTGAGCTCCCCAAGACCTTCTTTTTCTTTATGAGGTGTGAGGTTTGAGATAATATCTATTAATTTTTAAAAAATATGTATGCCCTTTGACCTAACAACTTAACTTTCACTATACAGATCTTTACATACTTTGGCAAAGTGATATATGGAAGCTATTCAATTCAGAATTGTTTATAATAGCAAGGAACAATAAATAACGCACATGTCTTCCAATAGGAGATGGGTTATATAAATGGCAGCACATCCAGATTCACTCCTGCTTTATCTGCTCATTCACTTCCATTAGTTCTCCAACTCAGAAGATACCTCGGGTCAATTCTTCAGTGATGTAATCTCCTAATACCCTTAAATTTTTCTTCATAGATTTTTCTTCATCACAATCCTCATTACACACTTATGTGCTCAATAATGTGTGTGTGTATGTTTTGTTTTGTTGTTTTGGTCGTTTTTGGTCTGTTTCCTTCACTATTTTACAAAAAAAGCTGCAGCTGCTTCCCTACACGTCCCACCATTGGAAGACAACATAGGATAACCTCCCGAATATTTTATAAGTCCCTGACAGACAGAAAATGCCGTAGACATGTAATGTGCAAAGCCTGGTGATCTCAGTGCATGGTATAGTAAGTTTCCATTATATGAAGTGCTCTGATTTTTCATCCATATGGGCTGTTAGGGAAAAGGAGCAAGTTAGCATCTGAGAAGACTTGGACTCTGTAATGATGCCAAAGAGAAAATAAATTGGCCCAACTCGATGTTGTTCTGGATAGCAATTAAGTGGGCAAGGGCACAGTATTCAAAAAGGTGTTCCTAGTTAAGGTGTACTTATTATAGGCAACTCAGTCTGGTAGAGAACGCATAGGAGCTGAAATGGAGAAAACAGTCATATGAAGGAGGGCTGGAGAAGCTCATCATAGTACCAGGGGACCCACATTCCAACTAAAGTTTAGGAACAGGCACCAGCTCTAGCTGTATTTAGACAAGCTAACCAGATAGAATGCAAAAATAGGAGTCCTTGGTGAACATTGAGTGCTAAACACTAGAGAAGCAATGTGTACAGAAACATAGACTGGAAAGAAGCTGATATTTATTAAAAACCCATTTCTATGCTTTGCTTATGAAAATGGAGGGGTTGGATGGGGAAATAAAGTGTGAGCACTTAACTCTCTCTTGTCCCAGTGAAGTCTTGAGTCTAGGTGGCGAGGTTCTCTCTAGCATGGGGGAACTTCTCACACACCCTGGCATTTTCAGGCTTAGAGAATACTCCTTGTGAGCATTTACATGACTAGAGTCATATAAGAAAGTGCTGCATGGAGATCTACCTTCCTCCATCAATGCTGCAGTCACAGGCTCAGAATTGGGGGTTGTCTTTGTTCTTCTCCTGCAAATAGTATGTATGGAGTAAGAGGAGATAAAATCACTTATTCTGATGTTTTCATCATAGTCTCTTTGACTGTGGATCCTTAGTGAAGGATAATGTTTTGGAAAAGTTCAATATTAAAATGTTATTTTCCGTAAAGTAACCATTACCTTAATAATTTATAAATGTTAATCCGTAATGGATAGGATAGTAATTCAACCTCATTACTGATATAAGTTTAAACGGATGGTCTGGGAATCTAACTTTTTAAACATGGTTTCAATGGGAACATAAGTTCTGAGTTCCAAACATATAATTTCAAAAGAGTCCTATGGGATCATCTGTTTTTTATGTCAATGCCACTTTTATTTATGTTAGCTTCCAGTTTTTATTAGGCTTAATAAAGTAGTACTCAAAATAGTTTATTAAACAACTAGAACAAACAGAAATTTGGCTGCCTGACACTCAACTGTTTAGTCCTCTGAATAAAAGTGAAAGCTATTCTCATTCAGTGTCACTCCCCACATACACATACCTTCGAGACAGCTGAAGCAGCCTCACTTGCTGTCCTCACGCCAAAACCCAGGAGACTAAGAGAAAAAGCAAAGCAAAGCCTCAAGTCTGAGGTCTTTTATTCAACCCCATGACCTATGATAACATAAAGAAATTCATTTTCTTTTTAGTGAGACCTCATTTTGTAAAAGATAAGCTTCCTATGTATTGAAATGTCCTCTATCCCCTCAGGGCATAGACACCCCAAACTTGAGAATGCTATTTCTGTCTTTCCTGAGTATACATTCTTTGGAAAGTCTCTTAACATTTCCGTGCCTGCCTTTGCCCTTCTGCAAATTAATCTTGTAATACCCATTCTGAAAGAGTGATAGGGAGCTTTTGACATGTGTAACAAGGACTTTGAGATCCTCAGATGAAAGAAGCCTCAGATGTACAAAAGCATTATCTTTATTGTGTGTGCATTTTCTCCTATGGTCTAACTAAGGGGAGGGATTAGGGGCGATTAATTGTGCATATGGTCTGTCTAATCGGTTAAGGAGAGTGCAGAATGCTCATGACCTTCAAGAACACCAAATAAAACAGCATGTGCCAAGGCAGTTTCCTGAGTTTACTTTATTATTTCAGCAGAGATTAAGCTAGGGGAGTGATGGAAGTGCTTGAGTTTTGAGACAATACAATTGAAAAGGCGCAGAAAGGTAAAAGCCTTGGAAACGTGTATGCATATCAAGTGAATAAATACAGCAATGATCTTGGGCCTTATGACAAAAAATTTTAAATTCTGTTTTTTATTCTGCTTATTCAGTGTGCTTCGTGAGGTAAAGAAATACATTGGTTCTGATTTCACTCCTCCTAAAATGAATTTAGGAACAGAGGCCACTTCCTTTAATCTTTCCAATCCCTGCATTCTTCAGTTATAGATGAGATTCAATAATAGGTTCTCAGTTCCTTTAGCCTATTGAGAGAGATGTATTATACAAATAGAAAGAACTTACCTTGGAGAGAAAGCCATGATTATTGTTCCAAAGGTCAATAAAGTTAGAGAAATTGTTAATCACAAAGATTTTAAATTGCATTGTGAGTCCTGCCCTTCAGCTTTGCAAGTTCTTTTCAAGTCCATCAACCAATCCTAAGAAGGAGAGCGATGTGCTTTCTTTGGCTTAGTGAATATTACAAAATGTAATTACTTTCCTTTCCTAATAACCCCATTGTCCTTTAACTTTTAATCATGCTTCACCTATCCATTCACACATATGCTCTTAGATTAGGTTATATTATATCAACATGAGCTCAATAGGACAGTAGTTTGGAAGTAGGAGTTATCCTCTCTTGGTTTGCTCCCTGTGCATGTCCCAAACTCACATACACACATTATCTGACTTCTGTCTTTCTTACTCCTTAAATTCCTTAAGCTTTTGAGCCTCAAATATTGTCAATGTCTTATACTTAAAGATCACAACTGTGTGCCTATATAATTTTTTTACTGTAAATAAAATACCATTTTCTCCATAAATTGTGTCCAATGTAAAATGATTTTATATATTGGAATACCTCTAAGTATCATTTTGATGACTAATACATTAAAACATCTTGGTAAAAAGAAGTGCGAAAACATGTACGGTGATAGAGATACAAAGCTAGAGCATCCACTTACTTTTCATAGCAGGCGCCAGTACTATTTTAAAACACAAGACATTAATTTACCTGTAGAAATATGGTGGCCATGTGCACCCACACCTCACATGATACTGATCACTTATATCATTTACTTTTATATAGAAGTAAAAGAGCATTGGGCTTTCATATATGTTACAATAGTAGTATGATAGGGTATCACACAAAGACAAGTTGGTTGTCTCTCAGGACATGCGTATCTGGGATTCTTGCATGACAATATCACTACTGCTAAGCGACTGTCATTTTTAGTACATAATTTACTATTCATTTATATTGTGGCTGTACACAAATATTGATAGCATACAGAACATTTATAAATTGACCTTCCAAAGTATGTATCAACCACGTCCATAGCATATATACTATATGATGTGTCAAATTTTTTATAGAGCTTTAGAGTTAGAAAATGCTTTTACATATTGTATATGATACTTTCAAGATGTGGGCAGGCAGCTTATAGATGATCTCTGAGTTAATTGCAGAACTAATAAGATGCAGAAGATGAACTTATTCTATATGTTCTGATGCAAATGCTCTCTGTCCAATCTCATGCTATTTCTCAATTGTGGGGATAACAATACAATGGAATTTGCCGGAGAAATGGAAACTGAATAGGTACAATTACCTAGAGTCTTTGGAGGCTCCAAATTACTCTTATGTAAAGGAGTTAGGAACTGTCACTGTTTCTGAAGCTAAGGAGAGGCAAGAACAAATTATTCTCCTTCCTCTATATTACTAGTTACATAGAGACCTAGATATGTGGTGAAGATCTAATGAGAAAATGACAATGGTTTGTAAGCATTCATCTATAAATAAAAATATTAAAGTCATTATTATAACTATGTTTTTTGAAGAGATTATGAATTGGATGTAGCCATACCACTCACTGTATTAAAGGTGCTGTGAGGATTAATACAAGTGATGTCTATCAAATTCTTATCACATTCCCTGATTTCACAGTAAACATAAAATACTTATTATACTTCATCACTATTACCATCACCAGCATCAGCATCAATGGCATTATTACAGCTTTACTTGAGAATTTTAAATTATAAAGTGTGAGGTCTCAGCTGTTAGATATTATTTTTAAAGACTTATTCTGGATCAGAATTATGTACTTAGGAACAAAGGAAATAGTGACGCCATATTACTGAGTAAGCTCAGAAATTGGAGTCTGAGACAATAAACACATAAACAATGAAACTGAAGTTATAAGTCCCAGCAGTTAGTCCACAGAATAGACCTTTATCTGATTTGTGAATTAACTATAGCTTGCCCAAACAGCAACCTCTCTGAATGTTACTATGTTTATCAGCATAAAAGCAGAATGATGGTTTTAGGAATGAGGAATGCTGACTGCCTTCTCCGACTAGACACCTGAGCAATGCTCATTTAACTTCATCTCTTATGTGTACTAGAAACAGAAGGGCTTTCTAGTAAGGCTACTTGTTATGACATCTCCTACACACCCACATGCACACGAGTAGAACACTAGAGATAACGTTGCCTTTTTCTCCAGGTTGGTCTTATGTCTAGGCACTATAGTGGTTTTTGAATTTGTATGAGCTGAGTGGTATTGTCATGGCCTCCCAGTCTGAAATGTTACACTACACTATGTTCTCTACACTATGCTTACAGTCCCACTATTAATGTTTTCTTTATCTGTGTTAAGTGTTGCCCTCTCCCACTGTCTTCATTAGAATGCAAATAATACTGAAACAAATATCACATTAAATAAGTATGAATATGTTTATTAGATCAATTTCCTTTTACAAGAGACAATAGGCAAAAGGAGAGTGCTGGCTGCCCAGGATAGGAGGAAGACACTGAAGTGAAGGTAAAGAGTTTAAAAAGAAGGTTAACTTACCCTTGACACCAGAGCAAAGGTAATAAAAAAAGATGGCACAGTTAAGTTCTCCTAAGCCACTGTGTCTGCCACTCAGTTTTTGTTTTTTACACCTCTGGATACCATGGCTTTATTTAATTCCATAATGCTACAGATCCATTTCAGAGTCCGATGAATAAATGTCACACTCTTTGCTTTCTGGTTATGGAACTGACTCCAGTGCTCTCTGAAGATACAACAATCAGTTAGCTCCCGGCATTTAGAGGAATAAAATATGTATTAATGAATATTAAATAATAAGATAAATTAGCAAGTACTGGGTCATTTTGATTCACACAAGCTATAACATTTATATATATACATGTATATGTTTATATTTTAGGGTACATGAATCAGAATGCATACGACTTCTAGTAATTTATCTTGATTTTTAGTATTTATTAATGCATAATACTAATAAATTTTAGTGCATACATTTATAAATTTTAATATATATTTGTACAGAGTATGAGTAAAATGAGTAAATATTAGAAATAAAAAGAGCAAAATGATAAATGCAACTCCTTCTACACATTAAAGTTTGTTTTATGAATTGAACAACCTTGCAATGTCAAAGTAGTTTTTAAAGTCTATTGTCTTTTCATTCCTGTCCTGTTTTTCTGTTGAAGTCATTGCAGAAATACTGATATTTCTATCAGAGGGGCAAATACTTAAGGGTGAAATAATCTAGACCTTGAAATTGCTGGAGCAGCTCTCTACAGTTTTGCAGATGGTTCATGTAAAAAGGTACAGAAGGCAAATCATGCAGGTGATAGGCCCATTATCCTATTTCTGTGTCATTCACCTTTTCCTAATTCTGTTACCTACTCCCACTGAATCTAAATCTTAAAATAAGTCTGAAGAAGTTATTGCTGCTGTGGGACAGATGACAAAGGGAAGGACCAAGGAGATTTAAATTTCATTCAGGGACCAAAGAAAATGAGAGGAAGTTCAATAGGTTTTTAATCTAACTGGATTGTTGGTATGTGTTTGGAGGAAGAGAACCCTCTGAAGCAGGGGGCTAAATGAATGGTTCAGGATTAGAGATCCTATATTAAGGCACTACTGTGACAAATAAATTGTACTCTCAACTCCTGCATCATAAACAGAAATGGGTTTTCTACTATTCTTTTGAGAATTAAGAAAATAGGTATTTAGAGAGGGAAAGTGATTAAGTAAAGTTGTTGATATGGTTTGGCTGTGTCCCCACCGAAATCTCATCTTGGATTGTAGCTCCCATAATTCCCATGTGTTGTGGGAGGGACCTGGTGGGAGATAATTGAATCATTGTGCGGTTTCCCCCATCCTGTTCTGGTGGTAGTAAATAAGTCTCACAAGAACTGATGGTTTTATAAGGGGAAACTCCTTTCACTTGGTCCTCATTCTCTCTCTTGCTTGCCATAAGATGTGCCTTTTGCCTTCGGCCATGATTATGAGGCCTCCCCAGCCACGTGGAACTGTGAGGCCATTGAATCTCTTTTTCTTTCTTTATAAGTTACCCAGTCTCGGGTATGTCTTTAATCAGCAGTATGAAAACGGACTAATACAAATGTGAAATCAGGTACCTTATATCCAGATCTGCTTTTCTGTTTGTAGGATGTATGAATACATGGACAAATGAATGTTAGAGTTTAAAATAAATATAATAGTAGTAAGATAAATACAAAGAAGTGTAAACTACCTGTGGTTTATATTTGAAAATCACATATGTGTGTGAAATGTTTATTTATAGCTGTATTATATTTATAATTATTATATTGACAGTTTTATGCTACATATAGGGATATATGTTTATATAATTCATAACTACATCAATATACACTAACTCATCAAACAATTCAACATTTGTTATGTATCTACTATGTACCAACCATTTTATTAGATATAGTTCTTAGAACTGCGGATATGGTACCCATTCTCATGTTAGTTACAATGACAATGACAAAAATGCAATAATATCAACAGCAATATATACAACCTAGTCAGATTTCCAAAACACTTGCACCCACGTTGTTGCCTTTGATTATAATGGCAACCAGATGGAATGTCATTATCCCTATTTTACATGTAGAGAAACCAAGACTCTTGACCAAAGCCACATGTAAGTCTTAGAATTCATTAATACTAAAGATATTTCAAAATATTTATCTTAATTATTTTTACCAGGCCACTTACTCTTTATGTAGCAATAGCTATAGCAGCCTATTTTGACTAAAAGGAAAGAAAACAAAAGAAGAGGAATAAACTACATTTAACTGCTCCATTGATCTTTTTAAATTAATCCACTAGGCTTCTTTTTAGTTCTGTTTTGAATTATTAGTTGACATCACATTCTTTAACCACTAAATGATTAATTATTCTATAAGATTGATGGAGAATGAGCCTTGGATAGAAACCTAAGATGTCCAAACCACGTACACATTTGAAAATTTTAGTTCTAATCTCTTTATATAGGAAAAAGCATAATTTAAGAAAGGGCATATTTTTTAAGCAGGTACATGCTTTCAGTTGCTAATGTATTTTTAAAAGCCAAAGATTAACTCTTGGTTTTATAGATATTGGCCAGAATACACACATATGTACACCTACATGCACGAGCATATAACCAGACATGCGTGCACATATACATCCACGTAATATTGGAATACAATGTTGAACCCATAGTTTATATCACTCTCATGGAACTACTTTTTCATTCATTTGCTGACTGGAATCCCCTAGAGGGTGACAAAAGATGAGATATATAGCTATCCTCAATTTGAACATATGGCTTGGCATTGCTTATAGTGACCTTGTGTTAGCTCTTAGCCAGCTTTGCCTGGCCAGCCAGCCAGCTAGCTATTCTTGACTTCACTATGGTCATCAGGGCCTAATGTCTCCTTAATGATAACCTTGTCTCATTCCTGGCATGTTAATGGCCTCACGTCAGGAGACAGCTTCACATCTTGGCTGAAACACAAGCTCCCTTAGCTTAAAAGATTAATCAGAAGCTTGCAGCTAATAATAGATTGCCCTTCCCACTCCCATTTTAGTACCTGAAGACAAGAACAGGTTGATAAGTATTATTATTGAGTCATAGACTTGGAATCATCCTCAAAAGGTCATTTAGTCAATCCCCTCTTCTCCTAGAATTACTGCATATAAGCCATCCCAGTAACTGACCATTCACTTACAGTTGATTTAAAAAACCCCTCTGCGTCCTGGCTAGTTGCTCCTGGTTTCTTTTTGCCAGAAGTCAAAAGAGGAAGCAGAAACACAGTTATAGAAGTGCAATTGTTAGTGTTACCTAGATATTTCTTTCCTTCTTTTCAGGCATTAAAGTAGCAAAATGGGCATCTATTGGCCCTGACTTCAGAAGATATATGGGTAAATACTACTTCCCTGGGAATAGAACCATTAGCTTTGAAAGCTGGAAGGGAAATAACGATCTAAAAATTTCTCTCTCAATTTATAGATGAACAAAGAAGGGTAGAAAGAGAACCACAATCCTACACACAGGAGATTTTGAAGTTTCACAAGACAGAATCTACATATAAGAATGGATATGTATTCACAGTTAAAACTTCTTAGTCTTAAACAAAAACAAACAGCAAAATTCATTGAGTATAATTTTGTCAGGGGTGAGTATTAGAGTAGGCTTAGTTTGAGTTTATGTTAACTTCTTTTCCAATATCTCAACTACCTCCTCTAGAAACAAGGATAGAAAATAATGAGCCTCAAGTCTGTAATAAAATGTTGACAATTCATCTTCCATAGTCATTCATATAGGTTTAGTCATTCTCTTTTAGAGAATAAGAGCAGTAGTAATATTGAGATGCAGCTGGAAATTCCATCTATTCTCTTTTTAAGTCTAAAAGTGGGAATAAAACAAGGAAGCATTAGTTGACTATGACTGTAAATAAAATATTTTCTGATTAAAAATATCTATCTTCTCTTTTTGGAGATTTCCATCAAAGGCAGAGTAAATTGTCCCAAGACAGCAATTCCTGGATTCATTAATATATATATAACCTTATTCTGCTTTGGAGTGGAAATGAAGATTTCTGATCTTAGCGTCTCATCAAATGTTGGGGTTTAACACCTGCACTACCATGTATGAGGGCAGGGGACTTAGAGTATGCCTCTGGACCTGAATTCAGCCCTATGAGGGGGATTTAAAAAAATACAATAAAATGAAACAGCTCACGGCACTTAATTAATTTTAAAACATTACAGTATCTATAGTTAATATTTGTTATTGGTTGAATTGTATCCCTGCAAAATACACACACACACACACACACACATATGTAAATATAAATAGATAGATAGATAGATAGATAGATAGATAGATAGATAGATAGATAGATTTAAAGTTCAAACCCATTGCTACGGAAATGCAACCTTATTTGCAATAGGGTCTTTAGAGATGTTATTAAGTTAAAAAGGGATCATGAAGGAGGGCTCTAATTCCATATGACTGGCGTCTTGATAAAAAGGGAAAGCATGGACACAGAGACAAGCACGCAGGGAAGACAATGTGAAGAGACACACTGAAAAGACAGCCATCTACAAGAAAAGAAGGAGGATTGGAAGATATCCTTCCTTCAAAGTCCTTAGAAGCAACCCAAACCCTGCCAATATCTTAATTTTGAATTTCTAGTAAGGCAATACATTTCTGTTGTTAAGCCACTCAGTTTATGGTACTTTGTTATGGCAACCCTAGCAGACTAATACAATATTCTTATTATATTTAAAAAAATATTTCAGAGGGGGTAAGGACCAGAGTCAATTGAAACCCAGGAGGCTATTTTTTAAATTTTCACTAATTTCCCTAAGTCCACACACGTCTCTCTGTGAAAAGGAATATGGAGTAAGAAGTTCTGAATGGCAGTCATGCCTCTAGTCACAAACCCCACATTATTTATCCCAGAAGTGGGATTAGTTATGAAACCATAGATCTATGCTTCCTCTTGTATGGCAAAGTATTATTCAGTTGTTAAATTTCATATACACTTATGATTGATGATTCCTCAGGAAAGGCAAAAATAAAGAAGCTGAGGAAATATAGAAGGAGTGGCCAAAATGCATATTGTACCCTAAACAATGAAGACATCAGGGACAGAGATAATTCCATCTTTAGTAATATTATCTGATTCTCCTCTGGGTATTCTACTTCACATCAAATTTTAAAATGTTATGATGGAATTAGGATTTCAAATAGTTACATCTAAAAGTATATTGAGCCCATATAAACTATTATTGTTTAGAAAAAACAGAAACCTAAAATTGCTGTTGTTTTAGGTTTAACCCAGAAATTATTGCCTGTTAAGAAGCACCCCGCAACAACAAAAAAAGAAAACCACAAACAAACAATCAAAAACAAACTTAAACTACAGACCAAGTAATGGTTTTCTAACACAAAAGAAGACATGAATGAATTCTGAATCGTCAGCAATATTATGCGTGTGTGAGTTTGGGATCCACAGAAGCAGATTCTGAGACGAAGATTAGTGTGCAAGTGAGCCTAAAGAGTGGAAAAATGAGGAAAGGAAATGAGACGGAACCAACCAGTGGTAAAACCCCATCCACAGCCTGATCACATAGGAAACCTCTGCATTTAAAGCAGAAGAGCTGAGCTTTCATAACCCAGCACCAGTCAGTCATTGATTGGCTGAGGACCTTGGGCAGGCGGACTACTCATGACTTTGGGTAGAGTGGCTTTCTAACACCAAGAGGCATCACTGCAAGGACATCACAGGAAGAGGACACTGGAAACAAAACATGTTGGGGTGACACTAAGGGTTCATGAAAATGGAAAAAGTGATCTTAGGGAATCCAGATGCATAACAATAGCTATAATGGCTACTACTGTGGGTTATATTTTTGATAATCTCTCGAATCATTTCTTGTTAAGATAAAACGTGGCAATTATGGACCATCGCATGACAGTTTTTGAGATGTCTGTTCAGAAATTCCAAGGCAATGAACTCCTATTTGTGTCATCTAATAACTCTACTCATTTTTGGTTTGGCTTTTATTTTGCTTTCATTAATTACAATGTATAAGGAGTAAATGAAATATGTGTGTACCATTTTTAAGATAATAAACAAAATGCTCGTGTGCCCACAACTTAGATTAAGAAATAGAGCATTACGGGGAACTTAGATGCCACTCCATGCCCTTGTCTCATCACACCCTGCTCCTTCCCTAGGGAGGCTGTCATTTTGTGGAAAGATCTACCATTTTCTTTAGTGTTTTCATCTTTATTTAGATTCCAATATGACACATTGTTTCATTTGGCAGCCTTTTGAATGTAATACCATTTTAATTATACACTATCTATCCTCCCAGAGCACGTTGCTTTGCTCAACATCATGTATTTAGCTTCACTTTTATTGACAACTGTAAATGTGTTTCATTCTACAGTTGATGTGCACATGAGTTGTTTCCAGCTCTTGCCATTACCAACAATATTGTTACTCTGAATATCCCTGCATCTTTGTCTGAGTGCACCTGTGCAAGACAGTATCTAGAGCAACACTTAGGTGTTCATTAGTTGTTCCATTAGTTCTTGGCAATACTTGATATGATCAGACTTTCTCCTTCGAGCTATTCTGGTGGATTTAAATCTGCATTTCCCATATAGTAATTAGATGGAGCATGCTTTTATATTTTTATTGGTCCTTTGGGTTTTCTCTTATGTGAATTATATGTTCAAGTCTGTTGACAATTTCTTAGGTTATTTTCTAGGAGTATTAAAAATATATTTGAACAGTTACATATGTTCAATTTTATATGTTAACAATATCTTTTCCCAATTGGAAATTTATGTTTTTTTTTTCTTTTTATGGTGTTTTGGTTGTTTACAAATGAAAGTTCTTTATTTAAATGAATTGTTTCTTTGATGTTCCCTCTTTGGGTTATTCTATGAAAATTGTTCTGTTTTGTTTCTTTCCCTGTGCTCATAGAGGCAGTCTTTTTATCATCTTCTAAGGATATTATAATTTTGCCATTTACATTTAGCTCTTTAATCCACCTGTAAATAATTTTTAAGTGACTCTTGATTTCTTTAAATAGTTAAAGAAGATCTGATGCTTTTTCACATGTAAGTTATATCTTTCAGTGAGATCTTCATTATACCGAATCCCACAAAGTAAAACTATGTTTTAAAATACGTTATCCTTCCAGAGTGATGAATTGTACCTCTGTTATCTCTACTGCAATCCAGTCTCTCTACTTACCTTAAAAGCAGAACAGAACTGCCAATGCTTGTCTGTACTTTGCGTATTTAGTAAGTTAGGCAGTTCGTTAATTATGCTCTCCTTTATCCAGAGAGCATTTATGCAGCCTTTTCTCTTGTTGTATTCTTATTAAAAAAGCAAATTGAGGTTTCAGTAAGGTGAAGGGGAAGTAGAAGTGAGAGAAATTATTAAAGGAAATGCAAAATCTAATATATATCTTCATACAGATGAATGAATTTCAGATGCCATTTTGACTATTTTATGACACACACATACGCATACACATACACATACACATATACACACACAAATCACCAAAGGAGAAGGATAGTATGTTTTGATGTTATATATTTCAAAGCACCAAAAGGATATAGACAAAGTAGCAGGAAAAGATTATCTTGTCTTCATTCTAAACTGAAATTGTATAGTAGCTATTATACACATTAACTGACTGCATTATTGCTTATCATTTTTGGAAACTAGTATAATTGATATAATAAATAGTTTCCAGCTGATATTAGTGAACCTCAGACTATGTCATGTAGATGGAGTAAAGTCTTTGAATTTATATTTAGAGACCTAAATAATGACAAAACTTTGCCACCCACCCATCCTAAGTGTGAAATGTGCAGTGAATGAATAAATAAATGAATGAATAGAAGAATGAATACTAAATAGCAGTATAAAAGTGAGCCACCAGTTTATGAATTAAATTGTTATATGAACAAAGGTGGTCTATCTGTTACAAGTGTTACTGCTGCTTCTAAATGTTCAAGCAACAGAGCTTTGCCTGTTAGAGTTCTTGTCATGGTATTTTTACTAGTAAAGATTTTATTTTTTTAAGTAATTTATAGTGAGCTTTGGTATTTTGGTAAAATAATTTCATTGGATTCTGCAGAAGAAAAATAAAATATTCCAAAAAAGGATGGAAAAGAAAACATCTTAACCCAGAGCCTTTTTATTTCTTTTTGTTTCTTCACATTCCAAGATATCAAAATGCTTATCATTATTATTATTTGTTTCATATACTATATGTTTATCAAACTAAGTTTCTCTGTCACAGCTGGAACAATCAGGATTTCTTCTGTTGCTTATGATAAATAAGCACTCAATTGTAAGAATGTCCTCAGGGAAAGTTCATTAAAAAAGAAATGAAAATGCTGAGAAATAAATGGTTATTTTGATTGCACTTGTTTTGATATAATATGCAAAAATGTAATTTGGTTCTGTAATGTCTGGAATGTAAAGGAAAAAGTTTAAGATGGAGAAATGGAAAAGATGCTGCATTTATTATGTTATTTCAATTATCTTTTTGTTTCTGAGGGTGGGAGAGTGTGGATTCAAAATATCATTTTAGAATAAAATGTGAATATAGCTAAAAGGAAAAAAGAGCAAAATACATAAATAGAAATATTAAGTGATCAATAGATCAAATTGGGCACATTTCTAGCATTTCTTGACAGGTGCTTTTTTAGATTTAATGCTTAGGTATTTGGATTTCTCTCCTTGTTTTGTTTAAAGTCTCTATTGGCAGCCTTATTCCACAGTTTCCCAGACTATTTTGCCTCCTCCTTGTTTTGGCTCAGTGACAAATAACAACCAGTCAGGGAACATTGCAATAGAGACGCGAATGGCTTGAGGTAAGTGTCTGATATCAGAAGACAATTCTCTTGGTAAAACTATTCCTTTCAGAGATTCAGGATAGGGAAATGAAAATTAACTTTGCTTTCCTCCAGATTTAATTCTCCTTATTTGTCCTCATTCCTCAAGTTATTTTCTCTTTTATGTCTCCAAAGTGGATTTACATGACAATTTTTGTTTTTCTCCAACTATCTGAATGATAAGGGAAGGTAGAAGTAAACAAAGAAAATAATTAAGACAAAAAAATGGCATGAGCCAATGTGCTAAAGAGTGGAGAAACAGGAAAGAGGGATGGCAAAGAGAAGGCCAAGTGGATCACTGAATTCAGAAAGCATTAGGGGCCATTGAAGGACCACTAGGATGGAAGAGGAATGGAAATCTAGAGTGCTGATTTCCACTCCCTTAGATTTTCCCTCCAATCACTTCTTTACATAATTCGTCAAATCCAACTCTTAATTGCTGTCTCTAAATGTCCATGTTAAGATAATATGGGAAAGTAGATAATACTTATTGGCAGTGTAATACTATATTTAAAACACACACACACACACACACACAAACACACTAGAACATCTCAATGGGAGATAATTGGGGAAATATATGATTAACCGATGACTGTGGGGCCAACTTTGATCAGTAGTTTGTAAAATTTGAAAATATTTTTCTGGTCATATAGTCTTAAAAATATAGTAAGAGCATCCAAGGTGGGGAAATCGAGGTGGGGCATTTTGATGAAAAAACAAGAGAGAGAGAATTAAAACAGAAATGAAAAAATAGAAGCATAAAATATTTCTTCTATATTGAATACTGTAAAGCACTGGGTATGTTTACACTGTGGAGGAGAAAAGGACATGATATATGCATTCCTTAGTCATCAAGAAATTATACCTTGCAGTGCAATGTACCCCAGTGCCAATGAACAGAAATACAACTTCAGAGGGCAAGAGGGGATGTAAGAAATAAAGAAAGCAGTTGGATAAATAAAATAAATGATTCTTGAGTGGCTAAACAAGGGACAAAAGACAAAACATTTTCCAGAGTAAAGAAAGAGTAGAAAAATGAAAAAATATAATGCACATTGTTTTAAAAAATTATACAAGCGAAAGATTTGGATTAGTAGAGGAGTTTACTCTAGCTTTCCAAAGAAGGGACAATATTAGAGCATGTATATTCATGGAAGGGAGATGGATTGGAAAATTATCAACAGAAAAGTTGAAAATTCGTGGTGGAGGTCAACTATAACAATTTGGTTTAAATAACCAATGGATGACTTTAAATAGAACATTATCTCAAAAAAACCTAGCACCCATCATAAAACCTGGCACATAATTGATGCTCAACAAAATGATGACATGAATGAATAAATGAATGAATGAAAAGACAAGTAAATATTAAAAGTAATTGCAAAAACTGCATTTACTTTGGCACTGAACTAATAAACATGGCACATTAGAGAAAAAAAGAATGATGGTGACAATATGAAACTAGAGACATGGCCTGGAGTCAAGGAAGCTTGCAAGAGGACATTACAGAAAACCAAATGAGAGAAAAGTTTGGTGATGAGGAAAGAAAGAAGAAGGAGCTGAGAAGGAGTACAAGAGACCTATGATACTCCTAAGGGAGTACTATAAAAGCCTGGCTATCTGGAGATAGAGCTGATTTAGAAGGAATTATGGTAAGTTTGATATCAGAGACATTACGTTTGCTGACACTGAAAATGTGTAGGTGACAGTTGGAGATACAAGACTTGACCTTGGTACAAACTTAATCTGGGGATCTTTTTGTAAAATGCTAACACAGAGGTTCACTCGACCATGATAATGGATGTTGTCTACTTGAAAACAGAGAACAGAGAACAAAGGACTGAGCCTTGGGATATATTTATGACCCATTAAACATACACTGATGGGTCCCAATCAAACTAATGGAAACCCTCTGTCAACTGGCAAAAGTAGGCTGGCTTGGATTTTTGGTTTGCTGTGGTTGTTCTGTGGAGAGATATCTTTAGAAAAAACTACTTTGAAATTGATATGTACTGCTAATGATTGATTGTGTAACTTGCATTTAAGCAAGTTGTGTAGGTAAGTCAGTTATTTATTTCATATTATAGAAGAGACTCCTGATTGAACTGTGAACATTCTCTTTGGGATTGCTTGGTAAGGCCCACCTAGCTGGACTTGTATGTGTTATGTATTCTTAGTATACTCTCTCTTTCCTCACATATTTAAAGTATATATATCAACTCCGTGTTTATAAGCACATATACAAGTAGAAGAAAGACATTTCATTCAATTTTTGGAAATAACATTTTTTTAAGTACACATAACCAGAGTTAGCTAATTTTTTTAAATTAAGCATTTGCCATACAAAATTTTTTAAGCTGAAATCTTGAGTGGAAACCAATATCTTCAAAGAAAACAAACATTTGGAATTATAAACCAAAAGAAGACACAACAATATTATTTTCATAAGCAGAGATGATATGATGGTGGTGGTGGTGGGAGCAGGAGGAAGGGTTTAGGGTAAAAATCTAAAAACCCAGTGATATTTAAATCAGGGAAATATAATAAATAAAGGGAGAGAGCATATTTAAAATTCAGGAGACTGATCACAAAATTTAGGGATTGACAATAATTATGCCAAGTGTTTTGGAAACTTCACTTTTGCTTGCTTCAAAGTTTTTCTTTCTTATATGGGACTACTAAGTAGAATGTTTTAGGTAGTATTCCTGGCGATACTTCACATTTGGGCACTTAATCAAGTATACCAATTAAACAGAACTCTCTGTATGTTAAGAGAAACACATAGGAAAAAATGCCTAGACGTTTTGGATTATTTCCTTTTTTTCCCCATGTCACATTTAGCTGTCTGGACCTCTGGACTAAGGATATTTAATTTGGGGCTTATTATTATAAGCCAGAAGTATCTATGAACTAATTATCTATGAGCTAATATATGAACTAAGTATCTATGAACTAATCACTAATCATTTATGTGATTAATGTTAAAAACTTGGGAAAAACGTGCATATCTTGAGTTGGCTCTAGTTAATCAGAATGGAGAAAAAAATTCCAAGGTGCCCCTAGCCCCTCTTCCAAAGCAGTGAGGTGGTACTGGATTTTTAACATGCTATTAGTTACATCTTGCATAGAATGAGCACATCAACACCAGGGACTCCTCCTGTTCCTCACCTGATTCACTGCTAAATGCAGAGGTGCTTTGAATGTAGAGCACAGATATTTTCAGTAGATTTCTCTCCAGTGTAAGACTTTACAAGGAGAAGCAGAATTTCTATAATGTTTTCATATCCAAGAGGGCATATTTCTTCAACCACAGGATCCAAAGACATTAACTTCATTACTTTTATTAAAGTTTGACTTGGGCTGAGACCTTCAAAATCCTTACTCTTCGACAGCTGTTTGGTGGTTTGTTTAGGACTTCACTGGGCAGTCTCAGCACAGTTCCTCCTGGACAAGTGTCAGCATCTCCTCCAAATCTCTGTCATCCTCTGCCTTAATTGGCTCCATTAACAGGTGTTATCAGGCCAAAAAATGAGGATTCAACTGATTCATCACTTCCTGAGGCCTAATGTCAAAGATAGCAGCATTTGGAACACACTGGGGGTGAAGAAGAAGCTGGGAAATATTAAAATACTTCTCAATCCATTCTGCTTCAGTTGGTAAAGTATAATAATGGATTGATTGATTTAAATTTGAACCTTAGCCTTGAAACAAATGCTATAATAAGCATGAGATCTTAGTTTCCTTTAACTTCCTTTTCTTATATTGTGAGTGCTGCCAATGAATAGATTACCATTACTACTAATTCTGAAATTTTTTTTGTGCTTGCATTACATCAGACATTATTTATTTAGCTTTGCATAAGACCATATCGTTATCCTTATTTTTTGTGTTGAATAAGCTTAAGATCAAGAAATTAAAAGTCTTGTCGAAAACTTTACAAAGACGGAAAGCAGACTGGTAGTTTCCTGGTCTGGAGTTGGGAATGAGAATTCCTTATACCTGGGCAGAAGGAGTCTTACTGGGGTAATGAAAATATTCTAAAAGTGATTTATGGTGATGGGTGCACCACTCAGTACATTTACCAAAATTTATTGAATTGTATACTTGAGTAGGGTAAATTTTTTGTCCAAAATATACATCAAATAAGCTACGTAAGAAAAAAACAGTCCTAACAAAAGTTACATCTTCCCATTCTAACCCTGCGTTCTTGCATATGTAGTGCAATGCAGCAGCTCTAGGCAAATACGGAGGATCTGGTTCCTCCCTTTGTTTGCTACAGGATATTCAGCAATTTATGCAACTGGGTAGTGGTTTTGTCAATTAAATGAAGTCACTGGACTAGTTATGTGTCTTGACAATCTTGTTTTAATTCCAAGAACACTTAATTTTAACTGAGCAGGATATCTATGAATTGACATAAAATAGTATAATATGTATAAGAACAATTGCATATAAATATTATGATTGAGGAAAGAAAAACCATGAAAATCGTTTATCACTTGGTGGCACTATGAGGAATTAATTTCTTTATTATTTTATTTTGAAACTATTCTAAAATAAATATGTATTTAAAAAGAAAATAAATTTTATTTAAAAAATTAACAACTATATAAAGACATTTGATAAAGATGTTTTCAGTGCAGAAGCCTAACAGGGAAATTGTGATACACGGGGGCAGAATTGAAAGTCTGATGTCTTTTTTGCATTACATCTGAAATAAAAGGTCCAAAAATTTGTGCAACTATTTATGTAACAGCAAGTCTGAGTTTTGTTTGGTTATTTGGTTTTCTTAGTAGTTTCATTGGTGGCTGATAATATGTAAATACCCAGAGGATAGTCCTGAGATATAGTTAAATGTCTAAAATTTCTATAAAGCACACTAATCTACAACTGCACAGAAACATGTGTAGCTATGATAGGTAAATTATATGAACAGAATAAAAGAGAAACCTAATTTTAAATCCACTCTAAATTATAAACATTCTCTTCTTTAAGCAAATACAGCATAAAATTAAATAAAGTTATAGGAGAAATATTAAAAGGGGAGTAATTTTTCCTCAAACAAATTATATTCAAATTAATTTATATTTTATATTTACTTTAAATATCACACACTTTCTTCATCATTTTCAAATAAGATTTAATTTAGATGAATTCAATTTGTATCTCATATTTTAATTTCAAAACATGCCCATGCCCATTGCCTACAGTGAGGCACATCCCACTCTGAATTACATGTTAAATTCTGTGGTGTCAATAGGAATGCAGCAAGTAGGGCATCTTGTATCAGGGAAGGGAGAAAGAAGGCTCTGAGCCTCAGTGAAAGCAGCAAGATCATGAATAAACCTACGTGATGCCAAATACTTGGAATAAAGATAAGCATCTCAGTTAGACACATGAGTATACGTATCATATCTCTAAAATTTTGGCCATAGGAATATGAATATCAGGATGGTGGAATGTGTTTACATTTCATTCAGATTTTAGCTTAAGGACTGCTTTAAGAACAGATCCAGATGTAGTATCACAATGCATGAGATTAACTCATGTTTAAAATAATTATTTATGTGATATATGTAAATAGAATTACACATGTCATCCTTAATTGTTACTTCTGCTCTATGGGTTAACTATGTGAGTTAATCATAGTCATTAAATCCAAAACTACTAGAAACACTAGATACTAAATACTAAACTTTACTGGAAACAAAGGGAATACTATAGGGAAAAAAATCGCAGAAAGAGTCATGGCCTTCAGAAGAGAAACACAGTCAAATTTCAACCCAGCAGAAATGGACCAGGCAAATATAAACCACATTCTGTTCTTGTCTTCCAATGACCTGCCATTCAAACTCAAACAGAAGCCTGAAGGCAGGAGAACCCATTGATATCCACATCCCAAAATTCAGAGAAGGAGAAAGATCTCAAGGACTAGCACAACTATGTAGATTATGTTCCTACTTTATTTATTTAGTCATAGACTATACTTAATCCTACAACATTCTTCAGGGTCTCTTTAGAAAAATATTCCATGTATTCCCAATGCAAACTTTTTTTTTTATCATTTTAAGATTAAAATTCTCATTGGCACCCTTTCATGTTATCACGGCCAACAAAGAAACAAATATTATCTAAAATGCCTATAGAACTTTAAATTTTTCAAATACCTTTTTTTAACCTCATACTAGCTAGATATTCATAATAACTTGATTAGAAAATATCATGTTCTTCATTTAGAAATGAAAGTATTGAGATTAAGGAAAATTAAGTGACCCATCTGAGGTCAGAGCAATGGTAAGAATGCAGTTCTCATAGTCAGTTTTCCTTTATTCCATTTTTTAAAGTGCTTCTACACAAAACTATATAGAACAAAACTGTCAATGCCTTTATATGTATACCCGGAGAAGCATCATTTGGACGATGCGCATTTAATCTACATTATATTACGTCACATTATCTCACATACTCAAGCTCGTGTTCAATGTGAGTTACTTACAGGAATGTCTGCATACAAGACCATATGCATGCTACTGTGATAGAAAAAAGAGAAGGCAGTTGAGAATGTTTGAACATTTGCAACATACTAGGCTTTATGGTAAGCACGTTACACATATTACCTATGTACATTATGTCACAAAACGTGGTGTTTATATTCAGAGGACACATGATATGCTGAGAAGCAGAACGAGTCCTACGAGAATGAAAAATAGAGGCAAAAATCTCCTTGTCAGCTTCACTAGGAGGCACAAATGAGCTGGGCCTTGAAGCAAGTTTAAACATACACAGAAAGTGAGACATGTGGATGTGGTCATTATATACAAAAGGCATTCTATGTGGAAAGTCACAGAGGTAGGATATCTTAGAGGAGCAGATAGAGACAGATTTTGTACCTAAGAAGACATTGAAAGGAATCTTTGGAAATAAGTTTAGAATGGTATACTGAGTTCAGGCCATTATGTCATGGATGCCAGTCAGAACATTTTGGCATTTGTTTTGTGGATATGCAAAGATTTTTTGATCAGAGATGTTATATAATCAGAGCCAAACTGAAAGTGTTTTACTCTGGAAGCAGATGAAGATATGTTACCCTTAGAGGCATTTAGAACTTGGAAATTCTCAGAGCTCACTTCAAGATCCTCTTCAGTCTTTCCTCTGTTCTCTTTATTGCCAAGTTGTCTCATCCAGTCTGAGGCTTTGCTCATCAGACATATGGCAGTGATGTTTCTCACAGTTTCATGTCTTCTAAGCTACACACCTACATGGCCAACTGTCTAGTCAACAGCTGCTCTGATTTTTCAAACTCATTTCAATTCAGTATGCCCAAGTAAGTGCTTACATACATACACAAAATATGGTCCCCTTTGAAATAGGCTTCTTTTTTATACATCATCTAGATCCACCACCAATCCAAGATTATAATTCAGAAACCCAGGAGTTCTTCTAGTTACCTCCTCCTGTCTCTCCAGCTATATCAAACTCATCATTAAGTGTGCTTAAAGTGGTGGATGTCCTGGTAGTTCCCATTCTTTTCTGTCTCTGTGACCCTCAAAACCTTCCTTTGACAGTCTTAATGGTTTTTAAACCCATCCTTTCAGGGGTTCATTGCCCTTCATGTAGCCTCACATCTTCAGTGCCACAGAAAATAGAGAAGACAACAATTAATGGAAGTAGCATATATAAAGGAAAGTTCTTTTTGTTTTTATAAAATAATGAAATTTGTTTTAAACCAAATATCTGTCTTATTGAGTAATCAGAATATGTATGGCTTGATGATTCACCTGCTGATGCAGAAGTACAGTCTCAGTAGAGTTCATAGAGAATTCTAACTTATATTCTACAGACAGACAAATAATAGATCACAGGAAATAAATTTTCTTCTCTCTTTTCTGCAGTGTCAAAAGACACTTTATGTATTGTAAGTAAACGTTCTTAAAATTTCACTAGCTCTGATTAATATCTATAAACTTGGTTTTCAGAAAACCTATCTTTACATAGCATGGTGATGGAGCTATGCTAAATCTTTTCCCTGAAAAAAATATTTTCTGCAGCTTCAAAAATCACATTTACCACAAGTCTTACTTGTAGTTGATCAGCTGGACCTATTTTTGGTCCTGATAGAAAGTAAATTCTATGATCAATTGAGAGGGTGTTTGATCCTATGGAAATGGCTAATCTTTCTCATACACTGGAATGGTCTCACTTTACCTGTAATTAATTGTGTTTTCATAATACAAGTAAAATTGAAAGAGGTTCAAATCCTCTTATAGTGTTGATATGTAGAGGTATGTTATTCAAACTATTTTTCTGTGAATGAGAAATAAAATGAGTTCATGGTGATCAGTGTTCAGAAATGGGAAAATTAGTTAACATTTGAAAAAGAGATCCACATCTTACATGAAATACCCTGGTTTATTGTAAAACTAAATGTCTGTCTTGTTGAATTGAGCTCTCTGAATAGGTACCTCAGGAGTCTTTTGAATTGCCAGAACTGAAACTCATAAACATTCATTAATATAATACTTTGGGAAATATTTTCCTTTTTCCAAAACATTGCAGTTTCTGTAGAAAAAATGTTTTTCTATATCAGGAAGATAAATCCTAATACGGGAAGCAATTAAAAAGATAAAAGAAGCAATAGTTTTAAATACCTATTGATGGCAAAGTGGTTGAAAAACTCTGTGAGGGATTTGTAGCATTTTCATTTTCTTCAGGATAAAGATGATCAAGCTGACAATTGATTTTCAACCTGCTGAAAATGCTAAAAAGCAATTGTGTTTTTCTTTTTTCTTTCTGGTCCAAACTCAATCTAGATCTGTACATACCTATACATTAAAAAAGTTGACCCAAGACTTAAACACATCAGTAACAAGAGACACTGCCCATGCTTTAAAATCACTGTTTAAAGCTTTAAAAATACTTGTAGAGTTTAGGAATGAGATCCATTCAACCATGGCAAATAGAGGATTTGGTTATTTGTGGTATAACATTAGTCTTTTATGAGTTTTCCTCATGCACAGAAAATTCTGAGTCAGCCACGCTGAGACTGAGCATGGCTCTATAGTCTGGTTCAGTGATTCCGTGATTGGGTTCACATAATGGAGGATAGTCTGCGAAACAGAACTTTTGTGAGATTTAGAGACTCACTGAAGAGCAAATGCTGTACAAGCAATAGAGCTGGTGCTAGAATTGTTGCTTTGAAACACAGTCCTCAAATCTTCCTATTCCCTACCAGACCCAGCTCAGTCTTTCATTCAGCAAATAGTGATTAGTGTTACTATGTGGTGCTCTTCCAAATGCATAAGATATGGAATTGAATAAAGCACATAAAACTCCTGTCCTCCTGACACTTGTATTCTGAAGAGGAGATACCAATATGCAAAAGAGGTCATACAAAGTCTATTATATAGTGGTATGTGCTATGGAGAAAAATATCATTGGGAAGGGAAATAGAGGGTTTGGGGCAGTGAAATTTTAAACAGAGTATTCACAGAAGGGCTCATGGAGAAAACAGAATTTAAATAAAGACTTGAAGGGAGTGATGGAGCAAGCCATGGGGACAACTATGAAAAATAATTTAAGCAGAGGGAAAAAGAAATGCAGAAGCACTGAGGTGAGAATGTGCCTAATGAATAAGATGAATAGCATGGAGCCAGGTATATCGAGGGGATCTAGCCAGATAAGTGAAGGGAAGACAACTCTCATAGAATCTTATAAAGGGACATTAGCTGTACTCAGTGTGAGACGAGATGTTATAGGAACACTCTGAACAGAGAATAGCACGGTCTGACTTTGTTTTAATGCCATCACTCTACATTCTGGGTATGGTTGAGAATAGACTCAAGAGGTGCCAGGGCAGAAAGAGGATATCTAGTTTGGAAGTAATCACAAGAAGAGAGGAAGTGGCAAGGAGAAAATAGACTCTAGATACACAAAGAATGGAGAAACAATACTTTCAGGATTTTTGACTGAATAACTGGAAGGAAGGAGTTGCTATGAATTGAGATGAAGAACCTGTAGGAAGAGCAAATTTCAGGTGGCAGAACAGAGAGATCCAGATTCAAATGTGTTAAATTTGAAATACCCAGTAAATCTCAAGTGGAGCTGCAAATGAGGATTTGGATACACATGTTTGGCATTAACTGGAGAGATTAGGCTGGAAATATAATTTGTAAATTGTACTGGGTTGAACAGCATTCCCCCAAAATTTATGTCCTAATTGTAAACTCAGTATAGGACTTTATGTAGAAATAAGGTAATTGCAGATGTAATCAGCTCAGGTAAGATGAGGTCATACTTGAGTGGTGTGGACTCTTAATCTACACCACTTCTGTCCTCAAAGGAGGGAAGATGACACAGACATACAGGGAGAACGTCATGTGACGATGGAAGTAGAGAATGAGTGATGTGTCTACAAGCCAAATAGCTGCAATTGCCGGGGACACCAGAAGTTAAAGAAAGATATGAAACAGAATTTCCCCTATAGCCTTTAGATAAAGCATGGCCCTGCCGACACCTAGATTTCCAAATTCTAGCTTCCAGAGCTTTGAAAGAACATAGTTATTTTAAGCTACCCAATGATGGTACTTTTATTAAAGTTGTTCTGGAAGCTGCTACAGAAATCATCAGCATACAGAGATTAGTTAGTCAAAAGGCCAGATGAACTTGCTCAAGAAAGTAGATGCAGTTAGAAAAAGATGAGGACCGCCGGGTGCGGTGGCTTACACCTGTAATCCCAGCACTTTGGGAGGCCAAGGCAGGCAGATAACCTGAGGTCAGGAGTTCGAGACCATCCTGGCCAAGATGGAGAAACCCTGTCTCTACTAAAAATACAAAAAAGTAGCTAGGCATGATGGCGGGCGCCTGTAATCCCAGCCACCTGGGAAACTGAGGCAAGAGAATCACTTGAACCTGGGAGGCGGAGGTTTCAGTGAGCTGAGATCATGCCATTGCACTCCAACCTGGGTGACAGAGCGAGATTCCGTCTCAAAAAACATAAATAAAATAAAATAAAATAATTAAAAAGGAAAGAAAAAGATGAGGACCAGTGTCTGAACTCTGGGAAACACCAGCTTTTAAAGGTCAGGAAGGTGAGAAGAAACCAGGATAGGGAACGAAGAGGTAGCAACTAGTGAATTTGGAGAAAAACAGGGAGAGAAAAGGATCCTGAAATACAAATAAAGAAAGTATATCAAGACAAAAGGAATGTATCAAATGCTGCAAATAAAGCACAGTGAAAATTGAGACTTGACTATGCTTTCAGTAATGTGGCAGTCACTGGTAACCTTGCTATTGAATTAAGTTATCAGATTTAAAATTACCTTGACATGATTAATTTTTAAAATCTCCAAAGATAATTATTTACACAGTGCAATATAATTTCCAGTAGACAGCTGACAGAGCTTATGAGTAAAGCAGGATGTGGTGACATTTTCTTGAAAAAAAAAAAAAAAAACCTAATTCAGATAAAGATAAAGAATCTACAACTGACTATAGTGCTAATGAAAAAAACATAGAGAGTTGAGAAAATACCTTGAAAGACCTTTACAATTTCATAAGCTTGTATTTTAGAGGGCACTTGTCTGTATTATGGCTGTCCCACTTCTCTTTGTTATAAAATAGAGAAAAAACAAAAGAAGAAAGACAAAGCAACAAATACAAAGGAAGGAGAGAATGTGAGACTCAGATGGGACCACTCTCTTTGTTGTCCCCATGTGGGAATTGTTGATGGTAGAATGCAGAACACCAGTGAGACGTCTTTGTCAACAGCATTGATACCATAATTCTCTGCTTTGAAACCAATCTGCAATTCTCCTGACATTAGTTTTCAATTTATTACCCCAAGTGGGTTGGTCTCTAAGGAAGGCCAGCCTATATATGCAGCAGCTGAAATAACTAGTTGGAGCTAGTTAATGAAACTGAGAATGTCATGGGCTGGTTAATATTCATATATTTGAAGGTAGCATATCTGTGTAACCTGAGGGCTATATTTCATTAGATTTATGTATTGTAATGCAATGTCTGAAAGCTGAATACAACTGGTATTGTTTTGTTAAATACTTGCAGTTTTCATTTATATCTCAGATACAAATCTGATCATCTTTGGCATATATAATCCTGTTATCAGCTACTAGGAATTTTCTTGTTGTGGTCAGAAAGTCCTAACATGATAATGTAAGAACTTCATTTGGATGTTAGAATAAGACTTTCTCCCCCCAGGAGCTAATGTCTTTGTCAAAAGTTTAAGGAAGTCGTAGCATCAAAAATAATGATCACAACAGGTTCCCAAGACATATATTCCTGTCAGTGGCATGCAGGATAGTAAAAGCAACACAAGCATCCAGGAGAGAAAAACCCAGTTTGCAAGGGTAGGAACACACACTGCAGATAAAAGTAAACAAGACATTATATGCTTGTTATCTTGTTAGACAGGAGGTACTGGATATCTTGTAAGCAAGAAAAGTGGATCTCAAATTTGGATTGTATTAGAATCTAGTGAGCATCCTTTTCAAATTACTAATGCTGAAATTCCAGGCCTCCAGGTCTACCAAATTTGAATGTAAGGCAGTAGATCTCAACTATATGTACTGAAGTACAGCGTATAAGATACTCCAGGAAATATTGAGTGGGTGGAACTCACTCAAGTTCCAGGGTAAATTCTAGCAACATTCTCTACCCTTATTTACTATGTTTAATTGACATACTATGTCTGTTGGTAACTGTTATCATCTTTCTTGTTGAAATTTGAAAAGATGACAGAGTCCTTCATGTGAATTCTGCTACTTTTTGAGGTAGAGAAAAATACAGAGGGGTTAAAAAAATGATTCAAGAAAGTCTTTCTACAAGATGCTGCACACGTGCATAAGATTCTATTACAAGATACACTTAAGAAACACAGAATATGTAAATCGCCAAAATGCCTCGATTGACCCAAATTACACATTAATCCATTACAGATTATGTAGACTGCTACAATTTTAAAATCAGTCTATCAGCTCACCTTTGTTTAAACTAGTGTTTTCATCTTTGTTTACCCATGGAAACCTTGTTTTTTTCTGCATACTATTTTAATGCAGTTTGGAAAATGCTGCCTTTGGTGAAGTTTCTATTTTATTAACTTGTGTTAATATTTGACATTTGTTTTGTGAGTCAACCACATATTTTATTTTAATGGAACTTGATCTGCCTTAGTTTTTAGAGTCAAGTTGTCTAGTTGAGTATGCTAAACCAGGAACCTGAAATGTATACATTGAGTTGGGGGTAAGACATTAAGTAATGGTGGTAAGACATTAAGTAATGGTGGTATCTGCAAGTCATTGAAGAAAATCTTGTCTATCCCCATACACTCATTATCTTTTTCTAATCCCTGTATCAAACAACACAAACACACTTTCTCTCTTTCTAAGTTTATCTATCTATTTATCTATCTATCTAATCTATCATCTCCCTAGAGAGAGAATTTGCTTACGTAATTTAGACTGTTGGTCTTTATGTGTTAAATCAATCTTGTCATTAGAGCTAAGAATTTAATATGTCCTTCTTGATATCATTCAATCACCTGTTCATTAGCAATTTCTGGAAAAAAAGAAAAAAGATAAATATCGTAAATAATGGATAAGCTATAAAAATCTATCCTAATTATGTTACATAGCACAGTCATTTTTGCATTTTATTTAAAGTAGTAACAGTACAGTGAAATATTCCAAATGACTACTTCCCTATAAGAAAACAGGGAACAAGGTACAGAAACCATATTCAAAACCTTCAAAACAAAACAAAATAAGCTATGAGGCTACATATTGAAGCCCCCATGTAATTAAAATGAGCTGGCCTGATCCTCATAGACACCAAGCATACCAAACTCAAATTATAAGACATCCTCAGCATGTCTGTAGATCTAAAGAAAGCTCTGCTTCTGTTTCTTCCAATGTCTAAATAGCAAGTCTTACCCAAACACAGAGTAAAAGATAACTCAAAAGCCAGAGAGAGTGGTTCCTGATAACTAGGTATAAGGCAGAGAAACAGTGGACACTTGATAGGAAGTGAGAAAATATTTAAAAAACAAAGACTGTGTCCAGTGTCTGTGTGGTGGAAAGGGAAGGTAGGGGACGAAATGAAACAGCTTTGGTATGGCTTCCATCATGGGGAAAAAAATTCATGTTCTTAGAGGTAGTGTAACAAAAAGGTTAGCAGAAGGCATGGAGTCTTTTCCTGTGTAACAGAGTATCTTCAGCATTTTCTGGTCTCATGGAGGCAAGAGAAGTCAATCTACCAGCACTCAGTAATTCTATTCCAGCATATGTTGATAATAGACCAATTGCAACATCACGCCTTTCTCTTAGTGGGGAAATGAATCTTGAGACTTCCAGAGGCATCTCAAGCACAAAACCTTCAAAAGAAAACAAAATAAGCTATGAGGCTACATATTGAAACCCCCTTAGGTTATGAAGAAGAAAGCAAAGTGTTCAGTCGAAGAGACCCTGAACTACACACACACACACACACACACACACACGCACACACGCTCACACACACATCAGACTGTTTTGATCAAACTGTTTTGATAACTCTTAATAGTGTTTAAGGAAAATGGATGAAATTGTTATCCACAGTCCCATATTTCCTGTCTATTTCAAGTTCCTCTGTTTCTTTTTTCTTTCTTTCCTTCTAGGAGGTTTTTAAAGCCAAATTATTTTACATTTAGATTATTTCAATGTTTGACAACTAAGTCATGAGTAACAACAGAATGAATCATAAACAAAATTCTCCTGTAATAAACGTTTTGTGACCTTAGTTCAGCTGATTATAATGGAAGCTACTCTGATTATTGTAGATTACATAGTCTTCAGTCTCCAATACATTCCTTTGCACCAAAAGGAAGGTTATTTATTTCAATTTGGGAAAGTACACAGGTAGAGTAGACAGATGATAAAACCTGTCAGTGTGGAACATCCCCATAATATACAAGAAGTAAAATTGCCCCAATTTCCCTTCTCTACACCAGATGTAGGTCTTCAGATTCATTGTCTCATTAGTTTGGGCTGTAATAAAAACTTACCATAGACTGGGTGGCTTATAAACAACAGAAATCTCCTTCTCACAGTTCTGGAGACTGGAAGTCTGATGTTAGAGTGTCAGTATGGTTGGGTTCTGGTGAAGGTCCTCCTCTGGTTTGCAGACTGCTGGCTTCTCTTTTTGTCTTCACATGGCAGAAAGAGAGAGAGAGAGAAAGAGAGAGCAGGAGCAAAAGTGAGTGTGCATACTAGCTCTCTGGCCTCTTTTATGGGTCCTAATCTCATTCATAAGGGCTACAACTTCATGACCTATTTACCTTCCAAAGATATCTCCTCCGTATACCATCTCATTGGAAGTTGGAGTTGAACTTATGAAATCCTTTTGGGGAGACATAGACATGCAGTCCATAATACCCCAATATGCTGGGAAAATCTGGGAACATCATAACGATGCTTAAACTGAGAAGGTGGTTGTATTTGTTTTGGGGTCTTCAGAATTTCTTTTCAATAACTTCTGTGCTTTATCATTTGATTTAAATCATTTTTTCCACTTCATTTAGTTTCTACCTCATGAGGTTCTGGACACACCTGTGGGTATTGCCCCGGAATCATAGGTAACACTGATAATAAAAGTCAGAACCTCTGGTTTCAGGTCTCATATCAGTCATTTCTACCTTAGTGGAAATTCAAACTGTAGATATATTTCCCTGAGTTAACATGAATTCTTATCATTGGAGAAAATATTTGATGAAAAAGTTTTGTCCCAGAAAAAGAGATCTCACACCTCAAAGAGTAGGTGGGAGTGATAATTTTAATAATGCAGAGACATAAGAAAATTGTGTGGCTTTGTGAATTAGAAACAAGAATATATTACAATTTCATCTTAGTTCTCTCTTGGGTATAATCTGTGAGGAAGCGCTGTAAACCCAGTGTCTCATAGCAGCTGGGTTTTCACTTTAGTTTTTTTGTCTCTTTTTTCCTTTTGTTAATGAACTCTTTGGAAAGAAAACAACGGGAACGGAAAAGATAAAAAGAAACTGCAGCTCCATCAATTTTCTCATTGTGTCTCATTAGCTAAGAGACCAATGTTAGTGCCTTTGTAATTTTTGTAGTATTGACTTTAGACTATTTTCAATTTGTGAAAATAAATGACTTCCTCCATTTATTTTTGTTTCCTCGGAATAAGGAAATCCTATAGACTTAAGGATGGTTAATGGGTTAAGAATAGTTAAGATGAAATCTGCTGATAACCATAATAATGTTAGAGATTGTAATCTGTCAATTTTTGCTTTATGTACTTTTATGTTTTTAGTAATATACATGTTAAAAATATTATATCTTCATAGGAAATCATTCACTTTAACTTTACATAGGTTTTCTCATTGCCCCGAATAATATTTTTAAATTAAAGTATATTTTATCTGATATTATACAGATAATCAGCTTTTCCCCCATCCTTTCACTTTGTCCTTCTCATAAATTGTAATCTAGGTTTTTATCTTTGTAAACAGCATATAGATATATTTATTTTTAATTTTCTGATCTGAAATTAATTGTATTTTAATAAACATCTATTGACATTTACTTATTTTCTGATACATTTGGGTTTGTTAAAACCAACTTATATTGTGTCCTCATTTTAACTATTCCTTTGTTTCATTTTCTCTTGTCTTTTACTGAATTCACCATACTTTTACTATTTTATTTTTACATCCTAGAGATGTATAATTTTCCATTCTATTTCTCTTATTTTAAAGGCCACACTTATGTTTTTAGAACACATACTTTACTTTAAAAAATTGAAAGTTATATACACTTATTCCTCCTTATCAAAATAAAGCTCTATGACTGGCAAACCAAAATACATTTCAGATGTCACTGCTTCCTTACTGTCTTTCACTATCAAACATGTTAATCCTAAATGTGTGCTTTCTAAGCAGCTACAAAATTCAGCCACCATTAGGTAGGTTTTCTGTTTCTTTCAGCTGAAATTATTTCTAAAGAGTTTACAACTTCTCTTTCATATTATGTGTGTCATGTCAAGCATTGAAAGTTCTTTTTGTTTGTAGTTCAATATTCATCATCATCATTATTATTATACAGTATATGTTAATTTAGATTCCCCATTAGCTCTAGTAATTTAGTCATTAAATATTGCTTATAGCATTCCATTACCTCTATTAGGGTTATTGTTCTTCTTGAAGTCCATTCATAGTTCTTTCAATCTTTCAATACAAGGTTTACGGGTAGTAAATCCTCACCATTTGTTTCTTTTTTTCACTCATAAAATGACATTACTAGGGTTTTCACATCTGGCAGGGTGAATAGGCTCTAATAAATTAGTTATCCTTTATATAATAACTATATGCTATGTATAAGACACAAACAAATAAAAAAACCTCAAGTGCAAATTTCTGATATCTCTAGAGTATAAATCTAAATAAAAAAAAATTGGAGGGGATTTGAACCTTAGAAGAAACTAGCATGAGTAAGTTTAAGGTTGTGAAAGTTGTCATAATCAAAATGGAGTTGCTAGTTCTAAAAATACGGACATGTAGAGCCAGGGAAGTCCACGAGGGGAAAGTTCTCATGCACAAATACCTCATAACACAAACAATCACAAAAGAATCTGCAAAAACCATTACCTTACACAAAGGTCATCACAACACTATACAAAAAAATACTTCTGCAAGGGCATCTTCCCAACAACAGGCTGTTTAATTTCAGTCTGGCACCACGTCTTATATTGATATTCATAGCTAAGAACAATTAATTCAAAACAATGGTATATATTTCATTTTTTCTTTAAAAATGTTTTTTTCTTTACCTCCCTGAATATGCACATAATTCATCATGGTACATATATTCTCATTGCAATGCTTATTCCCAAATAGATGTTATTTTCTTTTAGAGAGTCTCCCTGTTTATTATTTAGGTTGACAAGATGTACACCCTAGAGCAAGAACTAAAAAGCAATATTGTAAAGGTACGTGTGTGTATGTGTGTGTGTGTGTGTGTGTAGTTAAGACAGAATTTTAAACACAACAGAAGCAAACCTCAAATAATGTAAAAGAAAATAGGAAAAATAAAAGAGGCTAACAAGAGAGGAGATAAACAAAAATAAATTATAAAATGGTAGACTTAAAATTGTTTCTGTTAATTGCATTTTTATTACTAAATGTTAATATACTAAACATTTCTATTAAGAGGCAGAGATTATCAGACAGGATATAATAGTAAGACCTAACTATATACTGCTTACAAGAGAAACACTTTAAAGACAAACAGTAGAAACTAAATGGATGAAAACCATATGCATGTAGACAGAAAGCATAAAAGGTTGAAGTTGCTGTACTAAAATCAGATATAACAGACCCCAAGGCAAAGCATTATATCAAACACATTAAAAAATTAGTGATTTATCAAGAAGATATAATAATTGTTAATGAGAATGTGTAAAACATAATTTCAAAATACATGAAGCAAAAATTGACTGTAAATACAAACTTATAATTTCATTGTCAAAGTAGAAAATTTTAACATTTTTCTCTCCCAGCAATTGATAAAAACAACTAGATCTAGAGAAAAATATCAATAAAGACACAGGACAACATTATCCACTCTCTTACCTAATTGTGTCTTAATAAAATAAATGATTGTATAGAAGGAATATCCTCCAAGCACAATAGAATTAAGAAATCAATTAAAATATGTTATGTAATAAAATATTTAGAAATTAATCAACAAATTTTTAAAAATAAATCACAAATAAATTACCATATATTTCAAATGAAATAAAATTAAAATACATGACAATTTGAGGGATACAGGCAAGACAAGGCTCAGAAAAATGTAAAGCTTTAAATATATACAGAAAATATAGAAAATTTAAAATCAATGATTTAATATTTTACTTCCAAAAGCTACTAAAAGAACAAAGTAAAGCCAAAGTAAGTAAAGAGGAGAAAATAAAGCTATCAGCTTAAATCAATGAAATTGAAAACAGATATACAATAAAACAGTTTAACAAAATGATGAGTTGGGATATGTCTAGCAATTCTGAATAAAAATAAAAAGAGAAAACACAAAACATTAATATCAGGAATAAAAGGATGGTTACTAAAGATGCTACATATACATATAAAAATATTAAAATGTTATAAAAACATTCATGCCAATTTAGTAGAAATAAACACATTTCTTTAAAAAATAGCACTAGCAAAAATTTACATAAGGTGAAACAGGAAGAATAAATAGCCATCTACCTATTAAAGTATGTGGATTAACTATCACAGATTTCTCATCAAGTAAATTCCTAGCCCAGGTTTTTCCAATGAATTATATAAAACATTTAATAAGAACACCAATCATAATGTCCTTTAGGAAAAGAAAACACCTTCCAAATTGTTTTATAAAGTAAACATAACATTTTTTAATTTTATTATTTTATTTTAGGTTCAGGGGGTACATAGGCAGCTGTCTTAAATGGGTATATTGTATGATGATGAGGTTTGAGCTCCTAATGATCTCATTACCCAAGTAGCAAGTGTATTACAAAACAAGTAGTTTTTTTAACCCTTTGCCCCCTACTTTGGAATCCTCAGTGTTTACTGATCCCATCTTTCTGTCCCTGTGTACTAGATGTTTAGCTCCCATTTATAAGTGAGAACATATGGTATTTAGCTTTCTATTCATGTGTTAATTGGCTTGGGATAATGGCCTCCAATTGCATCTATGTTTCTGCAAAGAACATTGTTTTCTTTTTTATGGCTGTGTAGTATTCCATGGTGTATATGTACTACATTTTCTTTAACCAATCCACTGTTGATAGGTACACGGGTTGATTCTATGTCTTTGTTAATGTGAATAGAGCTGCAATAAGCATATGAGTACAGGTGTCTTTTTGGTAGAAAGATTTATTTTCTTTTGGGTCTATACCTAGGAATGGGGATCTTGGCTTAAATGGTAATTCTCTTTTTATTTCTTTGAGAAATCTCCAAACAGCTTTCCATAGTGACTGAACTAATTTGCATCCCCACCAACAGTGTGTATGCATTCCCTTTCCTCTGCAACCTCACCAGCATCTGTTATTATTTGACTTTTTAATAATAGCCAGCCAGGCCCAGTGGCTCATGCCTATAATTCCAGCAGTGTGGGGGGCTGAGATGGAGAATCACTTGAGCCTAGGAATTTGAGACAAACCTGGGCAATATAGGGAGACCCTGCCTCTACAAAAATTTAAAAAATTAGCTGGTCATGGTGGCACATGCCTGTGATCCCAGGTGCTTGGGAGGCTGAGGTAGGAGGATTGCTTCAGCCCAGAATATAGAGGCTACAGTAAGCTGTGATAGCACCACTGTACTCCAGACTGGATGATACACCAAGATCCTGTCTCAAATAATAAAAATAATAATAGCCATTCTGACTGGTATGTGATGGTATCCCATTGTGGTTTTGATTTTCATTTCTCTGATGATTAGTGATGTTGAACACTATTTTCATATATATACTTAACATAATCTTGAGAGCAAAATTCAACAGATATTACAGAAATAAAGAAAAAAGAGAAAAGGAAGTAAAGAAGGAAGAAAAGAAGAAAGTAAATGAAGAAAGGAAGAAAAAATTATAAACAGATGACCCTCATAAATAAAGTTGTGAATATGTTTAGCAATATATAACCAAATGTAATACATAAAATAGTTTAAAAAGATAATACATCATAACCAGATATGTAGGGTAGTTTCAAAATCATTCGATCTAATTTATAATATTTACAAAATAAAAGAAAAAAATGATGGTCCTTTCAATAGATGAGAAACACACATTGGAAAAATTCAGTTCTCATTCATGATAAAAAGTGCTCAGCCAACTTGATATAGGTGTGTAGAAGGGCATTTGTTTAGGTTGATCCAGAGCATCTTAAACAAAGAAACAAAACCTGCAACTTAATTTCTACTTAATGGTGAAATATTGAACATGTTTTTCCCCTAAAATAAAAGAAAAAACTTAGTAAGAACATCCTTTAACATTTCTATTCAACATTGTGCTGGAGGACCCAGCTACTGCAATAATGCTAATTTTAAAAATTAAAAACAAAAAGAATGGAAAGAAGTTGCAGGTGACATTATTATTTACTGATGTCTGCTGACTATTCCTTATGGTAGATATGCTTTTGTGTGTTAAATAATTTTTAAGTTTAAACACACCTTCAATGAGGATACGAACTTCCTGGACTTTGAATCTGTCTCTCCAGAAGTTTTCATTTATTTTTGAAAAGGAACCTACATTATCACCTGGTAATCTCAACTTATAGCATTTCCTTGTCTTTGGAACAGAGATCCAATATCTTGATATTTGAAGACAGGGAAAAGGCTGAGACAAGCTTCCTTGGGGCCTTTATGGCAATGGTTAAAATTAAAAAAAAAATTTCCCCATGGAATATCCTTTAATATGAAATCAAAATGTATTTATTTATTTAATAGTGTTAACTTTGTTCTTGACCCTAAATTTTTTTCAGTAAAAGTTTCACCCTCATTTGTTATTTATTTTCAGATTTTTTAATTGTATTTTTAATTGACATAAATTGTGTAAATTCATGGGGTACATACTGATGTTTTGATACATATAATGTATAGTAATCAGATCAGGATAATTAGCATGTCCATCATCTCAAACATTTATAATTTCTTTGTGCTGGGAATGTTCAATATACTCCTTCTAGCTATTTGAAACTATATAATATGTTATCTTTAGTTACAGTGATCCTACAGTGGTATAGAACACTAGAACTATTTATCCTATCTAGCTGTAGTTTTCTATCCTTTAACAAATCTCTCCCTATCTCTCCTTTCTCCACTGTTTCCAGCTTCTAGTATTTTCTGTTCTACTTTTTACATCTATGAGATCAACTTTTTTTTTTAGCTTCCACATATGAGAGAGGATATGCGGTGTTTAACTTTCTGTTTCTGGCTTATTTCACATAACATAACATCCTCTGGTTCTATCCATGTTTCCTCGAATGATAGGTTAAGCTTTTTCTTATTCATTCTTTAACTAGTTTCATCCAGGCAATTCATTTATAAATTCTTGACTTGCACGTGTCTAAAGCTTAGACTTCTTTAACTGTATGGGTATCAATAGCCATATGCTTACATGCCATTGACACCATATCTGCCATGAAAACAATTATCTCTAGGTCTTACTGGCTTTGATTCCAGAATCTAGAAATTTATTGTGGAATTTTTATTGTTGTTGTTGTTTGGGTGTTTGTTGTGGTTTCTCCACAGTCTCAGCAATACATTACTATTTTATGTGACTATAATTAATGAGCATTTTAGATGTTTAGAAAATGTTTTCAAGTTGTTTTTGTTTGCTATCTTGTAAAAACTGGAAATCTTTTTTGTTATAATAAACATTTTAAATATTTTTATTTTAATAACACATGGGGAATGATAATAATACATTCCATTAAAAGTAAGAATATAATTGTTTAATAGTAAATATATACTTGTAGTACAGTCATAGTATCCAAGTTAAAAGTAATAGTTTTTATTGTTCTAGTCAATCATTATATAGTAAGTATATCCTACATTTGCAATTGAATAAATAAAAGAGTTGTTGAAACTAAAAGCAAAATTGAAAAATTATCAAATGCACAGTGAAAATGTCAGAAAACACACACAGCCATTCTAATACATTGCAGAGCTATCCTGTGGAATACAAATTGAGTGAAGAAGATTTTCTATGAAACTCTAGGATCTATTTGAAAATTATTTTAAAAAGTTAATCTATTGAAGTTTTCAATGCCAAAAATTTTGTGTCCAATTTCTCTCTGTGTATTGGTGAAACAATGAGTCTGGCAGTTCACATTGGGACAAATAATTAACACTGTTAACCCAACTGAAGTGAAGAAAGAATATAAAAATTATAGGCCCAAGTTATTACTCACTTTTTTCCAAATACTGTAGGACCTCAGTATTCATGGGTTCCACAGACAGATTCAACCAACCATGAATCAAATGTATTTGGAAAAATAAAAATAAATGTACAACAATAAAATAATGCAAATAAAAAAATACAGTATAGCAACTATTTACAAAGCATTTTCATTGAACTAGGTATTATAAGTAATCTTGAGATGATTTAAGGTATGCAAAAGAATATACCTAGGTTATATGCAAATATGACATCATTTTATATAAGGGACTTGAGCATCCAAGTATTTTGGTATCTGCAGGGATCCTGGAACCAATCCCTTGTTAGATACTGAGGGAGAACTGCATTAACTTTTCCAGCCACAGACCCTGTTCAGTAGGTGTGACTGCTGGAGATGAATGTGGCATTTGTTTCTGTGATTTTTTTTTTTAATCTTCTCAACTTCCAAAACATGACTGATCCAGTAGAGCTGGCTCTGGTGCAGTGAAATTTTAGGTCATTCAGGAAAGGATTATGTTTATATTAAGTTATATCTAACTGATTGCAAAATGGATTTAGTGAGTGAAGAGTGACAGAACACACGTGTACATTAAAGTAGATGATAGGATATTGAAAACATTATTGTAACTTATTTAGTATTGATTTTCCCAGATTTCTTGATATTGCTTGACACAAACAAATGGTAGGAGTAAAGGAGCCTGCTAAATGTGAGAAGGAGACACAGTGGTGAGAGCGAAGAACTACCGATTTGGATTCAGGTGTTATAATTCCCTGAACACACAAGAAAGCAAATGCAACAAAACGACTATATACAGGAAGTATAGGCAAGATGCATGATAGGATAAAGTCAGTTTCAGAAAGAGCATGGTTTCAAAGTTTTAGAAATGTTTAATGTCATTGTATTCTTTCTTTCAGTTCTATAGTCCACCTATAGTTGAAGTGGAATATTCTCGATAACTAAACTTCAACAAGATCTTCCTATGGCACACGTATTCTACTTAGAAAAAGGTGAACAAACTCCTTCTTTAAAAAACTATGATAACATGTACTTTTTAAATTTACATATAATTCACTTCTGCAAGACATTGCTGCCTCAGTCTGACTACTATGGAAGAGGAGGACAGGGTTCATCCTTTTATCAAAATTCTCCTTTTTGGTTATCTGTAACTCAAATCTGAAGTTCTCAGTGCACAGGTTGCACATCTTGCAGCGAATACATTCTCTCTTTTTTGACTGTCACTTACATTCTATCAGTACCTAGAATTGTCTGACTGTTTATATGTATTATTTTAAAAATTAATTTCCTTCAACCATTATCTACTTAAACTAGACCCTGATTTTTTCTGGATTTTACTGTGGCAGTTACTCTGTAACTTATCCTTTATTTGTGCATCAAAGCAGGTCCATTCTGAGGACTGCAGTCATATGCACATTCCTAGTACATCCATGTACAACATAACAATTCATCACTCACCTAACATTCTGTGATGTTTTGTGGTTCTATTCCTTTGCTCTTGTTGTTTCCTCCACGAAGACACTTTTTCTCTATTTCTATCAATCAATTTCCATTCTCACCCTTCAATACCCAAATGCAAATGTCATGAACTCAGTAAACTGCACAATCAAGCTCCTATATTTTGCTTAAAGAAACTTATGTCTAGGGCTTGTTGAGATCAAGATGCTTAAGCTGATGTTCAAAAAGCAATTAAACCATGGATTTGTTATTTTCTTTTCAAGAAAAAGTCTATCTTGAAGACAAATGTTTGAAAGCCGTCTACGTATACTTGATGAACTTGCATGAGGCAGTAGATCTGTCAGGGAGATTTTAGAGCATTCAGCAAATGGCAGTGCCTTTCCATTGCATACAATATAAAGTCCAAACTCCTGAATTGGCTACGCAAAACCTAGGATTTCTGGCCCCAATTTAATTTCCAAACTTCCTTGCTATTTTTTTAACTGAAGATCTGAATTCATCAGTGGGTTCTTTGTTTTAGAATACTCCTTCTATATATTAAAGATAGTGTATGATTTTTTTGAGAATGTTCTTCTAACTCCTGTCTAGATTAATCCTATTTATTTTTTAAGGAACTGCTTATATTTTACCTGTTCTGTGAGGCTACTTCTAACTTCACCACAGTCTCCTCCAATAGGAAACATTAATATCATTATCATATTATGAATGTTATTATTTAGGATCATGGAATTGTTGAACTATATGAGGCTCCATTAATTACATGAAAGGAGATGAAGAAATTCATCCAAGCTCACACAGTTTGTACAAAATTTTGACAGAATTTTGCGTCAGCACCTCCATTAGAGATAGGCTCTCTTCTACTAATGAAATCTCTTCCATTTAATGTTTACGTCTACAGGACTTTCCATTACTAATTAACTTTGTAAGTACATAGGCTTTCTTTCTCTCCTCATCTCAGCTGTAAGCATACTAAATGCCCAGTTCACGTTTTAAACTCCTTTTATTTAGCACAATATTTGACAAACTAAGTACTTGGCAGAATAACTTCTGCATAGTATATACTTAAAGCAGTTTTCTTTTATTAAAAAAACAGTGATTGATATTAAATTTTAGGCTATATCCAAGTTACTTAACAATATCCCTTTACTACTTTTCCTCATCTGCTAAACAGTAGAAAAATCTGGATTGCTCCTACTTGTTTTCTTGTAGCCTACTTATTTTTACTGTAGTAATTACTGTTTGGGAAGCTTTTGAAGTCTTGGCCAATACCAATTCTGGCAGGTAAAGCATTTTCAGCTAAAATGTGGAAAATAGATTTAGAATCTCATCTCTGTGTCAGCACACAGTATTTTAAAACTAATCTATTTGGTTGCATTTTTTTCTCATTTTGTCAAACATCAAGGTCACACACCAGAAGTCATTTCTCTCCATATTTATTAGATTCTTGCTTTGCTGAATAGAGAAAAATAACATTTAGCTCAGATTATTTATACACTATAAAAAACTATAGATTTATTACTTCTATTAATAGTACTAATTACAAGACTTTATGTAGTGTTTCACTGTACACAAATTAATGAAATATTGTATGAAATAGCTATTATTAGACCTATTTTACTGGTGAGGAAACTGAGACCAGATGAGTTTCAGTAATTTGCTCAGAAATTCCCAAGCTAGTAAACAAAGCTGGATTAGAACCCAATTCTCTTGCCTTTATTCCCTGTCCTCTTCCTATTACTTCATGGCCTGTCCTCAATTGGCAAAGCAAGGCCCATTTTTGGCCGTGAAATGAAGATAGCCTATAATTGCTGCCAAGGAGGCATATTGAGTAGGATGAACTGAATCTTTCGGTCGCATCAGGTTCTGCTGTGCATGTATGAATTCTGCCAGAATCAGCTTCTATCATCAAGATGTTCATTTTCTAGAGATGAAATTTAATGAAATGAAATTTCCTATAGCCCATGGTTAGTGGATAGGAAATAAAATAAAAATATTCTGTGTTGGATAACCTCCACAAAAAGATTGAGAAAATTCTCATAGTCACTACAGGAAAACTTCAATTTGGCTGAACTCAATTCTGAAACACAAAATCTTAATTAATGGGAAAAGTTAGGGAGAATAGGAGTATGACAGAAAAATAAATGAGCAGTGGTGTGTGTGTTTTGTGTGTGTGTGTGTGTGTTTGTGTCTAACTTATATTCTAAACCTTTCTTTAAGTATTTGCCTCTTTCAAAAAGTTTCCCACTGATCTTAGATATATCATATCCTAGTTGGCTAGATCAATTGAACATTATGGAAGCATTTAGGAAAGAGTAGGAAGTACTTAATAATGATTTTCAAGTTTTCTGGCTTGGGACTGTAGGAGAATGGTGGAGGCATTCATTAGCTTTTTTTTTTTTCTTTAATTTAATTGGTATGACAGGTGTTCATAGTGCAATTTTACAGGAAATAGAGGAGGGAAGGCAGTTATAGGAACCATTATAAATGAGCAAAAAGCTCAATTCACACATAGGATTGAAAATGAGAAATTCTGGGATATCTTTCTCGATCTTTCATTTTGCAAACTCAGGCACTCTCTTGTCACACAGTAGGAAAGATGGAGCTGGCACTCTGTCATATTTCCTTTTTTAATTCTTGTGATAAAAATCTCTTCTAGCTTCCTATTTGCCTGTCTTCAGCTGTCCAAGCCTACTCGAACAGGCTTTATACACTTCCCGGCTTCTGTAATTTAATTATGAGATGTTTGGTGGCTGCCATTCCTTTAAAGAACAAATCCTGCAGCATAACCAACTGGTGAATTAGAGCTCATATCATAGGCTGCTGACAACAGCAAACTTAGCAACACAAAGATTCTTAGATCTTCTGGTTACCAACCTTATCAAAAGTCATGCTTGTGTAGGCCTTGACTTCATTATTCCATGAGGGAAAGGAAGAAAAGTCAGATAGATGACATTTTTTTTTGTTTCTTTTCTACCTCCATGAAGTCTTCCTAGATATATTAAGAAGATACTGATACATTTCTGTGTCTCTGGCTTTTCTCCTTGCTATTCCCCTATGTCCCCATTCTAAAAATGTGCTTTCCCTGAATATGTTTTTCATATATAATCCTCATTTATTTGTGTAGTATCAAAACTCATTTGTGCATATGGGTTTATCAGCAGCAAAAATGTAATGCCAAGCTGGGTCTGCCCCTGGGGTCACTTGATGTTTACTTATCTAATGCAAACTAATTTCATTGTTTGTCCAAGAAAAACATGTCTAAAAAGGAAAATCTGTAATTAAAACATTCTCACAGGCATTCCAAAGTTGAATGGGAACTAAGAGCATACAATATATTGGTTTAGATTATCAGAACCATTTCCTCTCTCTATCAAGACAACTAATATAGCACTATGTTTATTTTTCTTTAGGATGTTTCAACTACCCCCAAAACTGCCAAAACTCAAAATTTATCCTGGAGTACAACAAATATTTCCACAATGTCTTCTACATCCTACTATTGTGACTGGTAATATATAAATGTAGCATACTATATATATTAGGTCATGCCCCTTTAATATGCATAATAAATAGAAACTGAGAACTTTAAAAACAAATTTTCTTTTTTGTTATTTTCTTTATTCTGGGTGTCCTGCATTTTTATGTGCCCAGTATGGCAATTCTCTTTATTTATTTTATTTATTTATTTTTTATAGAGATGTGGGTCTCCCTGTGTTGCCCAGTCTGGTCTCGAACACCTGGGCTCAAGGGATTCTCCCACCTCAGCCTCTCAAAGTGTTGGGATTACAGGCATGAACCATCATGCCCAGCTTAACCAAATTTTCAATTCACTGATTCTTTAACACTCAAAGCAACTAAAACATCAATTTATTATTATTATTATTATTATTATTATTATAAAAGTTCTTATTCCTATTTAAAGAAATACATGTTTCAGGCTGGGCACAGTGGCTCACACCTGTAGTCCCAGCAATCTGGGAGGCCAAGGAGGGCAGATCACCTGAGGTCAGGAGTTCGAGGCCAGCCTGGCCAGCATAGTGAAACCCTGTCTCTACTAAAAATACAAAATTTAGCTGGGTGTAGTGGCCCATGCCTGTAATCCCAGCTTCTAGGGAGGCTGAGGCAGGAGAATTGCTTTAGCCTGGGAGGTGGAGGTTGCAGTGAGGCGAGATCGCGTCACTGCACTCCAGCCTGGGTGACAGAGCAAGATTCTTTCTCAAAAAAACAAACAAAACAAAAACAAAGAAAGAACTACATGGTTTCTCCTGCTCTCCATGCTCCATTCTGTCCACTTGGCTGTAATTTGGAGAACAATACTAAGTAGTGGAGATAGGGGAAGAGAAAAAAGAAACAGAGGGAAGGAGACCCAGAGGAGAGAGAGCTGAAGCCGAAGTCTTTGGAGGATTTTTCAACCTGTGCCACAAAACTGCATTTGAATTTCGATGTCACTTAACCCTCAGAGTCTCAAGAAGGTAGATAACGACCAAAATCTCTATACTATGTGACTAAACCATAGAAACGATCATTATTGCTACATTCGTGTTGCGAGCGAAGTAAAAATAAGCTTAAAAACTAGCAATGCCAGTGTTACAGCTTTTTTACGATTTATCTAGCAGGTTTTCCAGTCTTTATCAGAAACCTCCTCCCAATCCCCCTCAAAACAAACAAACAGATAAACAAACAAAAACAACAACAGCAAAAAACTAGCAATGCCAGCTGTTCCATGAAGTCTGAAGTATGGTTTTCCTGGGTAAATGTTAAGGAATGCTGGCTCTCATTGTTTGGGATGGATGTTCACATGGGCTTTTTAGAAATCAGCTGACTGCATCATTATATGGATATACAACTATCTTAATATCTATAAACTATGTTTGGAAAATAAATAAGTTCTTTAGTACTTATCAGAAAACAGATAACTAGAGGGACTCAGAAGACAATCTCTCTTCTGAAAGTAAATAATATTGTAGAGACACCTTCTAAAATCACCAGTTACAAGTAAAATACATTTAAATTTTGGGAGACTACTTTATTTGCTTTCCCAGTTTCTGGGCTATCAATGCTGCACTCATTATATTTAGAGCTCTTTGAGGAATCTTAAGCATGAAACATTCTCCATAAAACTAAATTCTATTCTAGCTCATTGAACCTCAAAGGTCATAGTGTGGCTTCCTTCCCTGTAATCATTGCTGTAGAGTAACACACCTGCTGCGTGGTACTGCAAGGCACAGTCTGGTAGAAAAAAAAAAAAACCTGAATAACAATTCTGGGATTCATAAATGCATCCTCATGATGACACCCTGCCACCAGAGGCACAGACAACAGAGATAACCCAGCTGGTGTGACTTACTTTCCAAGGCCATAACCCTAATGCATCCCAGTGGGGGGAAATGAAAAGAGATTTATTATTAGTTCTGAGCTAATGCTGATCAATGAGCAAAATGCCATGAAGCTGTAAGCCAAGGCAATATATGTTGTCCAAGAAAAAAAGGAAAGGATGAGGGGAAAAAAAGCCTGCAATATGCAAGAGAAATACAGGGGAGAATAAAATCTCTTTTGTTAGGAAACCATCCCTCATGACCACGAGTGGCGCTACACCATCTGTTCACGATACTGCGGTCTCACAGTGCAAATGCCTGTCATGTACAATAAGCAGTCGAAGCATTAGGAAAAACGGACATTTCCAAGGTAATTTTTCCAATATAAAGCAAGTTTATCAGCAATCTGCAGACCTCTCTTTTACTTCACATTCACAAGCCTTCGATCTATAAGGGCAAACTCCCTATGGAGCCACATCCTGTTGCTGAGGGTGAAAAGGACAGAAATTACAGGCCTGAGGGAAGGGGTGAGACAGACATAGAGTGGCAAAAGAGAGATACAGGGAAAGTGGGTATGACCACTAGAGCCCTGTGGAAATGTATTTAATATATGGCATTCCTATTCACCTTGCTGTGAGATCAGGTTTGCATCTTAATTACCAGCTGGCATTCCCAAAATATTCTTCCACCCATGGGGGAACTGTTGTGGAAGATTTTGAGCAGTGGCAATGCTAATGACAAGAGTAAATGTCTTGGAGAGTACGAAATGTGACTGTCATATGCAAGTGCATACAGCAGCAAGTTGAATGGCCAGGAGAAAAGTTACAACAAAGAAAAAAGTGAAGTGTTCACAGAAACAAAGAATAGGGCTGTAGGAATGCTGAGTCTGAGAAGATGAAGAAGAACAGGGAGGATGCTAGAAGCAGATCTCGACAAATGGTCTGTTCTTAGTAGAAATCCCGGGTTGCAGGGTAAACAATTTTCCACTAAGCAAGAACCAGGAAATGCACTAGATCAGAGGAAGAAGAGAAGGTATGCAAGGACATGGTCACTAACGGAGACCTTGGTAGCTAATGTGGTTCTGTTCCCTCTCACCTCCCCTTATTTTTCTCTTTCCCTGTTGAGAGGTTGCCCTAAGCAAAATAAGCTAGGAGGCTGACAGCTGATGTCAATTCACAACAGCTGGCCCGATAGCAACTCTGGGTACAGGGGACAAAGAGAGAGAAATCACAGAAGGTGATCCCCTACAAAGGCACTCATACGGTGTAGTATGTTAAAACATAAACGTTGCTAGCTAATTCCAGGGTTTACTACACACAGCACAAACTTGCCTAGAGGTTAAACTTATGCGTAAGATGAACAGGAGTTTGAATCCTAACTCCATCTCTCGAGAAAACTGTGGCCTTGGGCAAATTACTGAACCTGAAATATCTATACTATAAAGATAACAATAAACACCTTACAGAGATATTTTAAAAATTAAATTAAATGATCTATATAAAATCCTTACCAGAGTATGTTCATTTAGTCAAATGTTTTTTCTACTAGGTCCACTGTGGGATAAACACTGCCCTAAGCACCAAGGATTTGAGACTGGACAAGAAAATCCCTGTCTTCACATTCTGATGTGGACATAAAGTTATCAGTACATAAATATTAGCTTTTATTATTATTTAATGTATCATATAAATGAGTATAATTGTTATTTTTATTATTCATTTTTTCCACAGCTGTGATGAGAAGCAATGTGCTCAGTTCTATCCAAAGAAATAAAGAGGTGACTCAAACAATAAAGACAACTAAATGTTGATGTAAAAGAAAGGCAGCACAGAGGAAGGTGGAAGGAAGGAAGGAAGGGAGGGAGGGAGGGAGAGAGAGAGGGAGGGGAGGCAGGGAGGGGAGGGGAGAAGAGGGGAGGGGAGGAAATGTGGAACTATTAGAAAAACCTCGGTGAAGAATGTGATTCTGGAGAATGTGATTCTGGAGAATGTGATTCTGGAGACTTGAGTTCTGGGAAATAGCCTCTTGGAAGGTTGGTGAAATAAAACATGGAACATACTTGGTTGGGAGCTAAAACATGGAAACTAGATAGTAGTAGTGAATCTACCCCACATCAGGAATTTCCTAACTGTAGGTGAGCTTGTTAACATCTCAATTCTCTGATCTATCAAAATCAGTATGATTTGCAGTCAGTCCATTAGTTATGTGTTGATCCATTGAAATAATAGATGTAAAATGATGGTCAACATGGAAAAACTTATGTTCTAGGTAAACATAAAGTACCAATAATATTCTGAAATAGTTTTGGGTCATAGAATATTTTAATGGCACAAAATGATTTGGGAAGCTCTGGGGAAACAACTTTATTGTGGTATTATTGTCAGACCACACTGTTCTGTGAAGTGATTCTTTCTTAATCTTGGGGTAAGATTTGAGGCAGGCCCAAATTTCTATGCTCTCAAATAATCATGCATTATTGCATTTATGAGAATTTTTTTAAATACTAAGCAAACATCATAATTATGTCTTTTTTATTGCTTTTGCAAAACTATCTTTTTTTCTTTACATAAACACTGTGTAATGCAGCTGGGCTGTTATTTGTATGTCATTAAATTGTATTTTCTATTAAATTATTGTTTGTTTATATCTGTTTTCCAAATTGAGATTGGTCCATTGTTTTTGGTTTGAGGCAAATGTTGTCAAGTTATAGAATCTGCCTTGTTTGCTTTTGAGAATTAATTTAAACCTCTTCATTATTTAATGTGATGAATAGTCTATATACTGTATGTAGTACCTGCTTACTGGAAGTTTAGCATAATTTATCAGTAAAATCATTGGAATTTCTTAGAAGTTTTGATTAGAGTAGTTCTTTAAAATTTAATTTCTTTCTCAGTCATTTTAATTTTATAATGAGAAATACATATTAATTAGTATATAATCACACATAGCATTTACTTCATTTATCAGTTGTGCTCACTCCTAATTGCATAAAATTTTAAATAAATTGCTATAGTTTATTTTATTTTGTCTTTTAAAAACTAACATTTAGATAAATTTAATTTTATTCCTGTTCTGAACTCTAACTTATTTTTTTTTGACAGGTTCTTGCTCTGTCATCCAGGCTGGAGTATAGTGTTGCAATCACGGCTCACTGCAGCCTCAACCTCCCCAGGCTCAAGCGATCCTCCCACCTCAGCCTCCAGCGATCCTCCCACCTCAGCCTCCTGTAGCTGGAACTATGGCCTGTGCCACCACACTCAGCGAACTTTTGTATTTTTAGTGGAGATGGGGTTTCACAATGTTGCCCAGGTTGGTCTCAAACTCCTGGGCTCAAGCGATTCACCCACCTCTGGCTCCCAAATTGCTGGGATTACAGGTGTGAACCAATGCACCCTAATTATTTATTTTTTTAAAAGTAATTTTCATTTTAAAATATATTTTATTTATTAAATAAAATAATCTATAATAATTACTTGTTTTTTATTTTAATAATGAAAATATTTAAAAGCCTTTCCTTCCATGAACAGCTTTGGCTATTGTAAATCTTTTTATATTGATTTAATTTTTTATTGTTGTGACTAATAATGTAGAATTTTATCATTGTATTTCTATAACTTTTGTTGTGTATTTATTTTCAGTTTTATTTTTTGTTTGTGTATTTAAATATCGTCATCTGTTTTTAATTTTAAGCATCATGATGATTGTCTTATTTCTGCTTTTTAAACAAATAGGGCCTCACAGCTTGTGAGACAGGTCAGGATTTGGGCAATTGAAATTGGGTGTAGGAATTGAGCCACATTTGCCTGCAGGTTTCATATACTCAAAGATTTAAACAAACATACAGAACTGAAGGTAGATTCAAGATTTAGGTTCAGATAAACTGTCAAATTTTGCTGCTTTTTAATGAGAACATAGCTGTGTTTTCTAAATATCCTTATATATAAGAAAATATACGGCTTAATAAAAATATATCTGCTATTAATGTCCAATTCTATTTCACTAAAGAACTGGCTATTACCTTTAATCAGTATGGCAAAGGAAAGAAAACCTGTTCTTTTCCAGATCTTCCTGATGTCATCTTAACTTGGAATTGGTTACTCAGTTTGTATGGGAGCTGTTTTTGCATTGTTTCAAGAACTGTATTTCTGTGCTTTCCTTTTTAGAAATTTATGTGTGTTTTCAAAGTATTCTCTGCTAAGTAATAGAGCTTTTAAGTTCCACGCTCGTTTGTTGTTGTTGTTGTTGTTGTTGTTGTTTTGAGACAGAGTCTTGCTCTGTTGCCCAGGCTGGAGTACAGTGGCGCGATCTCAGCTCACTGCAAGCTCCGCCTCCCACACTCGTCTTTATTTCCACTTGTCTTCTGAACTTGAAATGGCTCTCCCTATCCTGCCTCCATTAGTAATATTTTTATTACTAAAACTTCTCTTCCAGTTTTTTATTGTTTTTTTCCTTACTGTCCAGAACTATAATGCTCATGGAAGTGTCTTCCAGCTTTATCTTCCAGGTCTCTTACTTTTTCTCCACGATTTTTATGATTTTCATATTTCTTCACCTATTTGCTTTGCGCTTGATGTGGTTTGGCTGTTTCCACACCCAAATCTCATCTTGAATTGCATTCCTCATAATCCCGGGTGTCATAGGAGGGGCATGGTAGGAAGTGATTGGATCATGGAAGCTGTTACCTCCATGCTGTTATCGTGATAGATCTCATGAGATCTTAGGATTTTATAAGGTGCTCTTACCCCTTCACTCAGCACTTCTCTTTTCTGCTGCTTTGTGAAGAAGGTGCATTGCTTCCCTTTCACCTTCCACCATGATTGTAAGTTTCTGAGGCCTCCCAAGACTTGTTAAACTGTGAGTCAATTAAACCTCTTTCCTTTATAAATTACTTGGTTGGGGGAAGTTCTTTATAGCAGTATGAAACAGACTAATACAGGGATATTTCCACTACTTGTTTTTGCACAGATCTAACTACATCTCAACAGTAATTATCCTCCCCATGCTTCAGCCACTAAATATTTTACGTGGAAAACCAAGTTTTATATTTCTCACAGAATTTTGTGCCTTGCAGAAAGATTTCTTAATTGTTCCATATAATACATATGTTCAAGTCGTTATCTCACCTATTGGTGACTGTTTTACTAGAGACCATATCTTTTGGATATACTTTAGTTCTTTTCTCTTTACACTTGGAAAATTTTTTTTTAATCTGTGTTTTATTTACTTATGTATTTTCTTTACTTACCCAGTGTGGTTTAGGTGCAACTTTTGAGCCTGTAGCAAGTTCCTGAGTGGTAAATGGTAAGGTGGGTCTGCCCAAGTGGGTTATATAGTGCAAGAGCAAGACAGTCAACAGCCTATCTTTTCACCCGGTTGATGCCTTCCTCTTTCCTAGACTTCTCTGCCTAAAGGATGGCAAATGCTTGTATGCTGCCTGCTTCAATGGCAGGAAGGACTCTTCACACATCTTTACCTAACTCACAGCTCCTAAAGAAAGAGGAACATAGATAGCTCAAATAACACTTGCTGAGCAGAAGCAGCCTCTCCTCTCCTTGCTCCACATATCTCCACAGGCCATCTCTTCAAATTTTGAATGTTCTTTCTGAGCCTCCTTTCAGCAAATATACATAATTACTGAAATAAGCCATTAAGTTAACTAATTAAAAGAGAAAATCCTGATAGATGCTGAAAAGGCAAATAAAAAAATCAATACCATTCTAATAAAATATAGAAAGCTATAGAATTTGAATAAAATAAAATTGCTTAAAAACAATAAAATCAAAATAACAAAAATTCACAGTAAATATTATCCTAAAGAGTGAAACAGTGATCTATTAAAATCAAGAATAAGATTGGTCTGACTTGTGTACAATGTTATTAAATGTTGACTTGGGGGAGTCTAGTAAATGTAATAAGATAAGGAAATGAAATAATTGATATAAGCATTCAAGAGGAGCATATATTTCTTTATTTTCATAATATATTTGCATTTTAAAAATACTAATATTAAGAGATGAATTTGGGAAGATTGATGAATACAAAATCAATAATTTTCCAATTATATAAATATAGATGAGTACAAATGAAGGGAACGTTTTTGTAGATAATTTGAAAAAATATGTATATTCAAGCTTAGGAAAAAAGATGGAGGGTCTAAACTGTATGATTTTTGATGGGTTAAAAATAAGATCTAAACAAATGGGAACTTAATGTTCTTTAATAAATTAACAAAATATCAAAAGAGTAAATGTTTCCGAACTTAATGCATACATATTTTATTTTATTTTGCAAATGAAAAAATGTTATTGCAATTCCTCAGAATAACCAAGAAGAGTAGAAATAATAGAACATCTGTGGAGGAATGGCCTTATCTGATATCAGAGAACACTGTAAAGCCATTGTGATCTAATCAACCTGATATTGTCGTAGGTTTGGTGAATATATTCTTAGGGTTGGCATACTATGGTCATGGTCCACTTCCTGCTTTTTGTCTGTTTTTGTATGGGTTTCACATTTTTCATTGATTGAAAAACAAGTATCAGAAGAGAAATATAGCATGAAAAATAAAAATTGTATGACATTAATATTTCAGTATTCATCAATAAAGTTTTATTGGAACACAATGTGCTCATTTATTTGTATATATCCTATGGCTCCTTTCATAATACAACATCAGAATTGAGTCTTTGTGATAAAGGCCATCTAGCACATAAAGTGTTTACTACCAGGTCCTTTACAGAAAAATATATGAGAACTGTTGGCTTAACATATAATATTCTACATATAAATATGTACATAAATATGTATATATGATATATTATTATATGAAAAAGGTAGTATAAATTATGCTGGCACAAATGATTAATCCTGAAAACAGAACAAGATGAAAATAATATGAAACTAAAACAGGTTATCCATCTCATGTCATACAGTAAACACAATTTAATGATTGGATGGATAACTGTAAAATGTAAAACAATAAAATTGTTCCAATAAGATCTGATAAAATGAGATGTAAGTAATTTTCTTAAAAAAAAACTGCAAACCCAGAAACTAACAAAGAAAGCATATATAATATTTAACTGTGAAAATTTAAATATTATTATAAAAAGTTTAAAAGCCTGAATAGATTTCCACTTTAGGGAGATAATTCCAATGTAAGGTTTAGACAAAGTATTAGGATCTATAATATAGCTTCACTCTCAGCTATAGAATAAGAATAACATCAAGTAATATCAAGATAAAATTCATAAAGGAGCAAATCCAAATGGCAAAACAAAACAAAACAAAAGCTCAAACTCAGTGGTAGTTGGGGAAATGCAAATATAAATGTGTTATTACTTTACAACCATCAGACTGGGAAAAATTTCAAAAGAGCAATAACACTTATTGCAGGTGGGGAAAATGGCTTGTGGATATTTAAATTGAAACAGCCTTTTTGGAATGCAATCAGATAAGTATACTAAACATTTGAAAAGAATATGTTCATCAATCCTACCCCTAAGACTGTTAGAAATAATAAAAATACATCAAAAACATGTTTTAAGATTTCAGTTGCAAAATTGTACACAGAAGAAAAAAATAAGTAAAAGAAACAATCATCAATAGGTTCATGACTGGGTAAATTATGATACATATCTACTATGGAATATCACGCAACCATTAAAGAAAACAATGTTTAATATGAATAGTTTGTTTTCAGCATGCAGAATAAGGTGAATAAGGTGAATGGATATATACAGGGTTAATATGAGAAGAAAAGGGAAGGGGAAATAAAATGTTTGAAAAGGAAAACATCAACTGAAAAGATTGCCTGATATAGCTGTAATTACGCTGATGTAATTATGAATATGTGTAGGTATGAGGTGAATTCAAGAAATATTATTTGATACAATTTTGTTTCTGTTTAGCTTCACATTTTTAAATGGCCTTTACCTTGTACATTATCAAATGTTTTTGATTCATGTAGGTTAAGTAAATTTATATCTGTGTCATGTGTTTCTTTTGCATTATGAAATTGTCCTTATAATATTTACATTTCTATTTTTGCTTACTCTTTTATTACATTTAATATTTCCTTATTTGTTTATCTTCATGTAGCCCCATTACTTAATTTAGTGTTTGTTGTGATTAAATCTTAACTGATGCCTCTCATTTTTGTGAATTAAGTTTTCTTCACTTTCCCACTATAGTGATCACACTTGCCCTCATTTTGCTCTTACATTGAGGATAATTCTCTATGTTTAATACATTTAAGTATAAACAATGTTTGGTAAGCACATAATTATTTTATTTTTATTAGTAGTGACTCTTCCTTCCCCTTTTTTTCCTCCTCCTCATCCTCCTCTTTCTCCTCCTCCTCAGTCTTTTCTTCTGGAGACCAAAATCATTATGGACTGTACTCCATGATCTAGTGATCCATATTCCATGTCTATCCCCTTTTTTTATCTTGTTGTTCATTTCCTCTTATTTTTGTTTGTTTCTCTTAAAGCCTATCCTCAGTATCGCTGATTGTATTTGCTGTAATTGTAAGTCTTTCATTTATATCTGCCACTAAAAATTAGCTTCAGATACTATGTTATTCATTTTTCTGCACCACATTTTTTTTGGTCAATTATCGTGTGACAGAAGCAAGGTCTGTCAGTATATTCAAAATATATGTTATATTTTAATCTTGTTTTCTGTTTTATGAAGATTATTTTAATGTTAAATATTCCTTGGACATTTTTAGCATTTTCTTATTCTTATAATTCAAATTCTTGTAGGCCTATGGTGATATAAGTTTTCCTTTTTCATAAACAAAGAGATCTCTGGCCAGGTCCGTGTTGCATTGTAGTCCCTGGCAGTGATCATTTTCAGTCTTGAAAGCCTGTGTAGCAACAGATGCAAGAGAAATCAAAGCTCTGAACCTGGAGGCTAGAAAGGTATGCCAAGCACACTTCTCGGTAAACAGAAGATTTCTATCCAAGGTACCAGTAAAATTTACTTTTAGGTAGAAATTATCAGTTTAATTTTTCCAGCTTATCCTGGTATGAGCCTGGATGAGAAAAATCTATTATGAATAAAATGCTGGTTTCTGTTGATAGAGGAGAGTTAAGACCCAAGTACAACAAACCATCTTAATAAAACTCATGCTGCCAGACATGGTGGTGGAGATACTTTTGCCTCTTTCTTCAGTGTAAAATACAGATATGACTAGAGACAAATCATACTGATTGGGCAGTTAAAGTACCTGAGCAGTTCCATTAATTTCTGGGGACCATGTCTTGTTTCGTAGTTACAAAATGGAAGTGAAGAAACAAGTTCCCTCAAGTATCTAGTTCTAAAGCCGAACCCATTAGTAAGACGTTTTTTTGAAAATCCTTAACATAAAACACACTTGTTAATTATTATTCTTAGTAGATGCAGTTGTTGCATAAAATGAGTGTTTTTCAGTGGACACAGCAAAGCCTTGTTGTTTCCAAAGTCGTATTAAACTCTCTTATTTTGTTATTCTCCTTAATTTTCTCCTCTCCTCTGATATCGTCTCCATTCACTTTGCTCTTCCCCTTGCAATTCTCTTCTCATTAGTTGCAATTAAAATGTCTCTTCATAAACAATCACAAGATGGTAGGACTTGAGTAAATTAATGGAGCAATCTGATTGGATTGCCCTACAGTATGGAGAGGAAAAAATGGGAAGAAATTGTTCACATAATTGCCCCATAGTACAGAAAGGAAAAATTTAGGGCCTCCTAAAACATCTAGATAAATGGAAATGAATGGTAGTAGTTAAAGATGGACTTCTAAGGGTGTATTTTTACGTGTTACTTTTTTAAAATTATCTTACTTTTTATTACAAAACTGATGTGAGTTATTTTACTCAATTTGGAGCATAAAGGAAGCATATAGACAATGGAAAAAAATTCACTTGTTATCTCACCACCTTAAAATAACCATTGTGGAAATATGCATGTATTATCTAAAATATATTTTCTTTTTCACTCTGTGTGTTTTTAAAAAGAAATTGGGGCCCCAGAAATTTGGGAGGCCAAGGTGAGTGAATCACTTGAGGTCAGGAGTTTGAGTCCAGCCTGGCCAACATGGTGAATCCCTGTATCTACTAAAAATGCAAAAATTAGCCTGGCATGATGGCAGATGCCTGTAATCCCAGCTACTTGGTAGGCTGAACCAGGAGAATTGCTTCAACTCAGGAGGCAGAAATTGCAACCAGCTGAGATTGTGCCACTGCACTCCAGCCTGGGTGACTCTCTGTCTCAAAAAATAAAAAATAAAAATAAAAAAAAGAAAAGAAATTTGGGCCAATCTTAATACACATATGGGTAACCTCTTTTCCCATGCTTAGCAATATACCAAATACTTTTTTATTTAGTTTTACATTCTGCAAAAATACTTTCAGTGCCATAATGTGAATGCAAATTTAAAACCAATCTGCTCTTATCATGTTTTTATGTTCTGTCAATTTTTATTATTAGAAATAACTGTGATACATTTTTGTATATAAATATTTTTTTCTAAGTACGGATTATATCCTTAGGTTAAAAATGAACTGTAGTCTTTTAACAACAACTGCCTTCAAGAATTTAGTTTTTCCTTTAAAATAGAATATGTGTGAATGTACCTCAGAGTCCTAATGTACATAAGAGTATTAATTTTCCAAAGTTAAGTCAAACATATTAACTGTTCCTATTTTTTCTATTTTCTTTATAATTAAGATACCTAAAGGAGCATAAATCAACCACTGTTAAAAATTAAGAACTTCTTGATGTCTAACTTCATTTTTTGTATAATACATAAGTAATTAATTCTGTGTCTGGTGGGATCCTGCCAATAATTGCATCCAGAATATTCTGGACCAGTTAGACCTTCCTGTGTCCACAGAAAAAGACTCATTTTATGCAACAACTGTATCTAATAAAAATAATAATTAATAAAAGCATTTAATATTATGTTAAAGATTTTGAAAATCCTTCTTACCAATGGGTTGGGCTTTAGAATTAGATGCTTTAAGGAACTTGTTCCTTCACTTTCATTTTGTAGGTAGAGAATATATATGGCCATTTTTTTTCACCTGGTTTATAGTGCTTACAATATTATGTAATTTATCCATGTTTTCCATTATGAATGTTAAAATACCTTACGCTCATTTTCCTTAGCAAACTTGTACTCAAAAATACTCATGGATGCAATCTTTTTAATAAGCCTAATGCAAATGGAATATTATATTTTCTGGACTTACAGCAGTGCTCATAATTTTATGAGAAAGAACAAGAAAAAGGATTATATTGTTCATCTTTGCTGTACAAAGAATGCATTTGCTTCCCAAAGCAAGGGCGTGAGACAGCATTAGAAAGAATCTCCAGTTTAATTGATCATTGAAAGTAAATATTTTTATGAGCTAAAGCTTATCTAAGTTTTCCCGTGAGAAAGCCATACTAAATGTAACCTCTGACTTCCCTGAAAAGTACGCATTTAGAAAGAGACTGTATGTTTCTAGCCATGGTGTTTAATCCTGATAAAAAATAAATCCATATGTAGCCTAGAATTGACCTATCAAAATTCAATACCCTGGGAGGGTTTGAAATTGGATACTTTGTACAAGTTAAAGAACAGTGAAATTAAGGTGAAAAGCACTAGATTCAACCTAGGATTCCTGGAAGGAAGAAAAAATACAGAGCAGAAAGGAAAAAGTGAAGGAACCGAGGATGAGGGATTGGGTTGAATTGTCATTTGCTTGTACATGAAGTAATATTGCCACTTATATTTTTTACTTCTTCACCTTATTAGGTGTTTCTGCTCCCACCTCCATCCCCACCCCCATATCATGCAGGCTCTGAGATAGAGAATGGGAAGAAGGTAGTTCCTGGACACAGGATAATCCAAGATGTAACATTTTATCTTTCTGTTATCTTCCAAAGCTATCACTTAATAATAACTTCTGCCCCTCACCACATGATTCATGCATGCCATGGTCAGCATGAATAACTAGAGAACTATCTTGCAGTAATGGTCCAAGTGTCTGGAGCTAATCAGACAGAACTCTACAAAGAGAAGTTTGAGAAAATTTCTCAAGGCATTTCAGTACATTGATGACCAACTACTAAAGAGAATTCACTGAGAGAAAACATCAATACTCTTCCATAGACTTTGTAATTTCCCATCAGTTTGTGTCTCTATAGATCACATTCTTTCCAGCACACTTCTGTGCTTACAAATAGACTTATTCTCATGTGTTTATTTAATGACATAAATGGATCCTTAGTAAAAGAGATGAAGAAACAAATTACATATTTCAATGACATAAACTGATCCTAAGTAAAAGAGAGGAAGAAAAAATTACATTTCTTTTTTCTTAAAGTTTCAAAAAACAGTTGTTTTTACAAAATAAAATTGTCAATTGAAAAAATATTTTCTGAACAATTATATTTCAGGCATGAGCTAAAAAGTAGGAATATTAATTATCTTTCTGCAAGCTCGAATAAAAGCTTTCTGCAAAAATTCAGTATAAAGAACAATTTTCTCAAATAATTTGAACTTGCTTTTAGAGACAGGGTCTTGCTCTGTTACCCAGGCTGGAGTGCAGTGGCTCAATCATGGCTGACTGCAGCCTCAAACTTCTAGGCTCAAGCAATCCTCCTGCCTCAGCCTCCCAAGTAGCTGAGCTGGGCCTACAGGTAGGCCCCACCACATCCAGCTAATTTTTAATTCTTTTGTAGAGACAGGGTAGCACTATGTTAACTAAGGCTGATCTTGAACTCCTGGCCTCAAGTGATTCTCAGGTCTAGGTCTCTCAAAATACTAGGATTATAGACATGAGCCACTGCGCCCTGTCTTGAATCTTTTAATCTTTTAAAATAGAATGTAAACACACAAAACTAAGGGTTTGTTGTTGTTGTTGTTGTTTGTATGTGTAAGTGCACATGGGTTTCTGCATACATACTCTCTCTTTATATGAAGTAGCATGATAGTAGGGTCCTATCATTTTCTACACTGTAATCATATATTTGAGATAACAGAAATTGGAGTTTCTGCAGAATTTATAGCTTACTATGAGCTGTCAAACAACTAGGCGAAACACTGCATTCAATTTATTGTCCGTCATGTCAAACTTTGGTAAAGTCATATTGGAGGTGAGGGATATTTTTAGCCTCTGTCTTGACCTCCCAGATCTTAAGGTCCCATCAGTGTGATATGAACTTGACTGTGTTTTATAAGATGTCAGACAGGGCCTGTAATATTTAACCCCTAGGCCTACCTGCCCAAGTACAAGGCAACATCCTCAAACTAAGGCTCAGGACACAAACAAAAAACAACTGGATAATCTGTTTGACATCACCTCTCTTAAAACCTATGCAATATATGTAGTTATCTCCCCCAAGAATATTGGCCTTATGGGGACATGGGGGCAGGACAAACTTCACATTTGGGAGAGCACACTAATCAACAATATTGTGGAAGTCTGAACTGAGGATAGGTAAGAGATCATCCGAGAGAAACTGAAGAATATTTTCTTTGAGTCTCTCTTCAACATATTTATTAACATATGTTTATATGGCCATAGCAAGAGGAAGAAGAATCACTGTGTTGCGTTTATTAATTCTCCAATAAGCTCCAGAATAGCATAGAAACCCTATTCACCAAAGTATTTGGGAGAGGAGTTGATTGGTTAATCAAAAACTGATTTCTTTAAATATAAAAATATATATTTATTCATTAGTTATTTATCTTTTTTTGAACCCATTAATTTGTACCCATTGAGTCTTATTTCTTTTCAATAAAAAAACACATCCAAAATGTATTATCTATATGTTTTAATTTGGGCTTTAAAAGGCTGAATAGCTACATATTTCAACCTTCTTTCTGGCACACTTGATCATATGTGGAGAGAATTATCAGGTGATTGTTTAAGTTATCATCATTCATGTACTGGTGAAAATATCATATACCTATCTTTATCTATCTCTATCTGTTACTAACATAAAGAAGTAATGTAATTTGAATTTTTGTCAGTATCTGAAATCTACAGTATTTAAAAATATACTTAGTGAATCTCCTTATGTACTTTGTATGTTACTTGAACTTATTTTATATTTATTAATGTAACAGTAAAATCCTTATAATAAATACTGATTTTGAAAAAGATCAGTTTTATGTAAAATGTTAAGAAATTTGAAATAATTAAATATGTTAATCAATTTACATTTCATATACATATTAAGAGGTTGCTTTGATTACATAATTTTAGAACAAAACATAACATCTTCTGAGCCAAAAAATTGACTATACAAGTTAAAAAGTAATATAAAACAGAATAATCAAAATCAGATTTCATCACAATTCTGATGTTTATAAAATATTTAGCAGATTCAAAATTATGATATTAAACACTATAATCATTAAAAGTATACAAAGTTAAAATTACTTTATTATATTTAGGACATGAGTCTTTAAAAATAACGTCTTTGAAATACTTTGCATCTTATGGAGGTTGAATGAAAGGTAGAATTTCAGTTGCACTTTCTCAAAATATCAACAAAGAGAAAAAACTAAATAATTATAATGAATTATCATTGTAAGTAAATTATCCTTATAAAAATAGGAAAGAAAAAATGTTAAAAATTAGTGTAAAATTATCTACAACAAGAACTCTTACTCCTTCAGCAATATCACTTCAAATTAGGCAGGCACTTATAATTGCCATCTAAATTCAAACTTTAAAAATTTAAGAACTGAAATTTAACTAAAAATTGTAGTAATATACGATTTTGACACAATTCTAAATTTATTTTTTATATCCGATAATTATATTGATATTTGACTTTGATCAAATTTAATTTTAATACTCAAAATTCTATCATTTAACTTTTAACCAAAATATATATTACCTGTATGTTGAAAAATAGGTATCTCAAACACATCATTACAAAAATGAAATTCAATTTCTAAAGAAATATCTCTTATCTTTATTTCCAAAAGATATTTTGGAATTTTTACAAGTCTATTTATGTCTAGCACTCTGGCCAAAACCACCACTATCTTTCCCCTACACATTGAGAAGAAACTTTTAAGTGGGTTCTGCACTTTTCTTCTTGCCTTCTTACAATCTTATCACAAGAATAAGTGATGTTTTTAAATAATATCACATAGTGCCCCTTAAATTCCTGTGATGAATTCCCAGTAATTTTCTTTTTAATCTGCATTTCTTACTTCAGTGTAAAAAAAGCTCCTTGTTCCATCTCTTGCCTACTGTGAGTATCTGAAAACTTCTCAATTCACTCTTCTACTCACTTGCACCTCACCAAGCTTATTCCTGCCTTAGAAACTTGCTCTATATTCTGCTTTGAATGTTTGACCCATAGATTCTCCTGGCTAGAGAAGGATCAGCTTTAATAGAACCTCTTCTGAAAGGCTCTTCATATCAAAGGTTCTAAGCCGTTTGTAAGTTTCATATTCCTTTGAGACTTGAATGCATGCTAGGAACTCTTTCTGCCCAAATTGCACACATTCATTGACATGGAATTTTCTATACCATTTCAAGGAGTTCATGAAATCTATTAAGTATATATATATATACTTAATAGATAACTATATATATGTGTATATATATACTTAATAGATTACATATATATGTATGTATGTATGTGTATATATATATATATATATAAGCCCTAGGAATTCAAGTACCCCGGTTAAGAACAATGAAGCACTCCAATCCCTGGAACAATACTTTATCATCTCCCTAGGGGTTATCATTGTCTAAAATTACATTTTCATCTGTTTATTTTTTTATCTGTATTGTACCTATTTTTTTCTCTTGAATTTAAGTTTTATGAGAAGAAGCGTGGTCTTTTCTTTTCTTTCTGATTCACTAAATTCCCAGAATCTGCAATAGTACCTAAATTTGAGTAGGCATTCAATAAATAGCTGTTAAATAAAGAAATTGATGCATTAATAATTTAATCCTTATCACTTATGAAAATTAGAAGAAAGATTAAACATAACAAAGAGGGCTGGCTTATGTTGATTTTAGTGTATCCCAGGTTCAAGAAGTTTCTGGGCCTCCCTCCAGAAACCCCAGTGGCTTCTGCTCCTGGTACTTGAGAACCAAGCCATGAAACATCAACTGACCAATATGTGTGGTGAAGAAGTTGAAGAGCCAAACACTCCAGGATAGAGTAAAACATACTCATTGTAGTGTAACTGAGACCTGATCTTTTCCTGGGAGCAGACTGATTTGGAGAAAGTGTAGAGTGGCTAGAAGAAAAATAAATCAAAGCCTGTGAGTTAGAAAGATTGGAAGATGCCGCAATGGCTTTGAGGTGAGTTGGAAGTGGTTTATCTTAATGGGTTAAAAGCATAGTATTTTGTATCCCAGAGATGTAAGTTTAATTTCCAACCCTGCCATTTACTAGTTGTGAGATGTTGGGTAATTTTATTCAATCATCAAAATGTACAGAGTTTGGCTGTCTCGCTGATAAAAATGTTTGACCCCTTCACACAGCTTAGATTACTGCAAAGTCTCATGGACACCAAGGTTACAACTTTTTACAACTTTATATGCTTCATTACTCAGCTTGTTCTCATGATTCTATACTCATCCTGCCCAATTTCTTTTCCCACTTTTTTTCCAATTCTTCTCTTCATGACTTTGATCTTAATGATGTATAATTTCCATGTGCTATGTGTTTGTGTAATTTTATTCACATTCACGTTATCTAAATGACCTGCCTATTTGGAATTCTGTTTCTCTATTGAATGTCTAGACTTTTTAAATCTTCCATAACCCTGTAGTCAATTGGGTTGCCAATCCTAGAATTGTTTGGCAAATTTGTGTGGTATCCCTCATCTCACCATGAGGTGAGTACATTGAGATTACCAATCAAGGCAGGCCAACATGGGACAGATTTGCACCCTGAGAGTTTTGTTAAGCACCTTTCTTTGTAAGCATCATTATCATCATTATTCTCCCAGCTTACTGAAAAAATTGTTTTTCCAAATAAGACTCATGTTAGAAATTGGTCTGATTTATTTCTATTAATAATCATGCTCTTCATTATGTCATCATTTTCTCTTTACTGATTATTTTGTTTTGTATAAGAAATAACTTTTCCATATAAACAGCTCAACAGAACGGAATATTATATAAGACAGGGACAAGCAAAATTTGTTGGCAAAGGGCTGGATAGTAAATATTTTAGACTTTATGGGTCATACGGTCTTGATTGCAAATACTAAAATCTGCTATTTTAGCATCAAGTAGCCATAGACAATTGATAAATACATGAGTATAGCTATGCTACCATAAACCGTATTTACAAAACTGACAGCCGGCCAGATTTGGCATGTGCGCCATAGTTTGCTAATCCCAATACAATAACAAATGAAATTTCCCATCATATACGCTTTATATTTTAAAATTGCAGCTTATTATTTAAATTGATAAAATACATAATCCTAATTGTGTAGATAATTGGCATATTTCTAAGGTCACTGATAAAAATCACAAGACTTCTCCTTATAACAGTAATCTTGTTAAATTTCTTCATCAAAATACTTTTGACCTCACATATACGTAGCCTCAAACCATAACTGTACATACATGAAACTGTAAAATTGATCTTTTAATTCCTAAGATTTCTTTAAATGTTTTGAATGAGTATGAGTGAAAATTTATTAGAATAAGGTAATACTTCGTGTAAGAATTATAAAACACAAGGTCCTGTATCTTCAAGGTATAGTATAGAGACAAAAATGATATATTCCATTTGCTAATACTTTGTTTTCCGCTGACATTTGAAAAGACACTGAGGATTTACCAGATTTAAAATCAGCCTCAATCTTGTGCAAGTATTTTTTTAATCTTTTCTTTTCACTTCCAAATTTCATTACTTATTTAATGGCTCCTACACTTTTTGTCAATAAACTAGTTTTCGATTTACAGTTTATTATGCTCTTCTTCATATTTCCCCCACCCAAGGAAAATGTAAATGGCTTTCCACCATCTATACCATGTAGTACAAACTTCTTGGCAAAGAAATTAAAGTTGTCCACAATGTATTGTCAATTTACATCTTTAAGATTATTTCTTATATTCCTTTGTACAATTAACTGAAACAATAAACTCTGCTATGCTCTGAATACATCTTGGGCATTCCCTATTTAATTCATGGATTCCTAGGATAGTTTCAGCTTTCAATAGCTTCCAGTTCTCCTTTAATCTAAATCTAGAATTCATGATTTCCATATGGATGTAGATATAGATATATAGATATACGCATTTTCTAGCGAAAAGACAATATTGTTACTGTGTAAACACCTTAGGTCAGAAGGAAGAAAGCAGAACAGTTAGAAATTTTTCCTAGTTTTTTTTTTTTTTCAGCTTAATCTGGTCTATTTGGTGCAGCATAGTGCTCTTCTGTCAGATTCAAAGAGAGCCAGTCAGTCCACATCTTACTTATGGCACTGAGAATGTGACCACGAATGCCTGCGTGCTTCCCATTTTCTAGAGAAATGTTGGCTATAAATTAAAATAAACAAATGAATTAATGAACAAATAAACATTTGACAGGAAAAGAGTAGTAGGACAGGGATCAGTTTGACTTAAATTAGCAGCTACCTAAAAATTAGAAACGACTTTGAGGTATGATTTAATTACCAATAACTTTCTTCTTTTGGGATATACCATCTGTTTAATCCTGCTAGTTTAAACACCATCTTGCTTCTTTGTGTTAGAAAAGGGTTGTTTTGATTCTAATTTCTTAAGATTCTTACTAGGCTGATGTGCTCTGATTGGTAAATACAGTAAACTCACCCTTTAATTTCTTTCTCCTGTCCCATGATTAGCTTCTGCATATAGAAAACCAGTCACTCTAGTAGCTATCCTCACTTTTTCTTTCTCTTTTTCTTTATTCCCTTTCTTCTTCCAACTTTCTCCTAGACACAGGTGCGTCTTTCCTCTTAGAAAAGCATCTAGAAAAGACAATTCAGAATGGCAAGAGACCAGGGCAGAAGATCACACGGTTTTGAATATGTCCAACCGGAAGACAAAACACTTGGAGAAAACATAATGTATCCAATAAATGTAAGGGCTGACATGAGAGAAGTAATTATGTTTAGCTCATGTCTTGAAAAAAGTAAAACTAAAAGCAACAAAGTAGGAGGAAGATTTAGGTTTACATTATCAGTTTTTGTAAGAACAAAAGTTACCCAACAATAAATTACGCTGCCTACTGAAGAAGGAGGTTTCATATCAGGTAAAACAGTGAATTTGAGTACGCCAGAGAGGTAAAAGAGATGAATATAAATATATTGGGGATTAATTCTGGTTATTTAGACTCTGCTGTGTTATTCAATACCACTACCTTGATTTAAACAAACAAACAAACAAAATAAATAAATGTGCAGCACAATAATTATCTACAGAAATTTCTGAGAGTGGTAGTTACTGATTTGTTTGCTCACCCTCTCTTCCATCTACCTCTGATAGGAAACGTTACCCCTGGTCATCAGTATAGTCAGATGATACAAACTGAACAAATGAAGACATCTCATGATTGTGTCAAAAATGATCGGCCCAAGTAGGACCACGTAGATTCCTTCTCTAGACTATACACAGGCCATGTGAAGAAAAAAGTCCCGTTCCCCTGGTCTGCTAAGTTAGATTATTATGATTTGTAAGTGCCTAGTAGCTATTTTTTTCTCTGTCAAATCCAGAAAAAGCATGTACAGTAGATAAATGTGTGACCACACATAAAAGAAGAGCCAAAAGATAAAAATAAGTAAAACCCCAAAGATGTTGTCAGATCCCTTTGGATTCTTCCATGCCTCCGATCAGCTTCATCCCTGTGCTTCCCAGTTATACCATCCAATAAACTTTCCCTTAAGGATCTACTGTAACATAAGGATCAAACCTAATTTTATCAAGCTATACATACCAGGCATGTTAAACTATCGATAGTTGGCATTTATAACATACTTGGTAGTCTCTTATATCTACAAGGTAACCCTAGAGGACTGGAATAAAGAAAATAAACAACATCTTGCAAATGGCTTTTCTACCCACCCTGTCTAGCACCGATTAATGGCACTGATAAGGGCGCAAGAAATACTTCATTGTGTGGATCAATCATCTAATCTGATTAGGACTCTAAAGCTTTTCATCTTAGATATTTTTACTGATATTCCCTTAATCGGAAAAGAGAGTGACCTCAAGCCCTAGAAGTCAGGAGCTTACTCTGAGCTTCCACCACTAATACAATATTTCATGAAATTATCATCTTTCTTTTTTTATCATCAAATTTGCATTAAAATATATGATAGCTCATTTTTTATTTCAATATAAATATAATATTTAAAAATTTTAATCTATACTCCAGAAATTGTCCAGTAAAAGGTAATGTACTAAGAAGAAATACTGTGTTTATTATAACATGGATTTGCATCACCTCCAGATATACAGTGTTATAGCCCAAAGAGTACGTGTAACTTTATTTGAGAAAAGCTAGTGGTTGCAACCAGTGGGTAGAACAAAAAGTCATCTTACTCTCCAGTAAGGGTTCTTGGAAGGAAATAAATATTAAGATGTATCTCATATTTCTAGTCATCATATACTTTACTAATCTGGCTTACTTTTTGGTCCTAAATACAAAATATAGTCACAAATCTGTCAGAATGTGTCAGGAAAGTTGCCTTATACATGGAATACATGAGAAATATTCAGGTTCACTGATTAAAGAAACTCTGTCAAGCATCTCTTATAATTTACATATAATATTTGAAATCAATATGCTGGCTAGGTGCAGTGGCTTATGCCTGTAATCCCAGCACTTTGGGAGCCTGATTGAGTTCAGGAGTTCAAGAACAGCCTGCGCAACATGGCAAAACCCAGTCTATATGAAAAATATTTTAAAAATTAGCCAGGCACAGTGGCACTCACCTGTAGTCCTAGTTCCTTAAGAGGCTGAGGTGGGAAGATCACTTGAGCCCAGGAGGTTGAGGCTGCCATGAGCTGTGATGGCACCACTGCACTCCAGCCTGGGCAACAGAGTGAAACCCTGCCTCAGAATAACAATAACAATAACAATAATAGTAATAATATGCTGTTGGCTATCTGGAAAACTGTAGTTGTCAGTCTTAATAATAAGGTTTCTTGAGATACTCATTACGAATAATGAATCAGGTGAAAGAAAACAAGAAAAAGAAAAAGGAAGGAAGGAAGGAAGAAAGAAAAAAGAAAGAAAGAAAGAATGAAAGAAAAAGAAAGAAAAGAAGGAAGGAAGGAGAGAAAGGGAAAGCGAAAGAAAGAAAGAGAAAGGAGAGAAAGGGAAAGAAAAGAAAGACAGAAAGAAAGAAAGAAAGAAGGAAAAAAGGAAGGCAAAAGGGAAGGAAGGAAAAAGGGAAGGAAGGAAGGAAGGAAAAAAGGAAGGACAGAAGGAAGGAAGGAAGGAAAAAAGGAAAAAAGGAAGGAAGGGAAAGAAGCAATTATCCCCAAAACAAAGATTATAACTCGGCAAGTTTATTTTGTTGTCTGCTTGATCTGCTTTGAGAATTCAAATTGCCCTGGGAATTGGAGAGAATAAGCATTAGAAGTGGTTGCTTTTACCAAGTGGTATCTTGGGAGGAGTCAGACTGAAATTTAAAATGTGATATAAATTATTCACCAAGATGTTAACATTTTAAACAGAGTGTTTTCACATCTCTTATTCCATTGGGATCCACAATGATCCTCTGAGATAGGTAAGACAAGTATCATTATCCCCACTCTATAGATGAGGATATTTATCCCCATGAAAATTGGGTGAATTGCTCAAGTTAGATAATATTCTAATTATAAAGCTAGAAGTAAATCCTGGAGTCCTCTCTTTCTGAAATGCGTTTGTTCACTCCTTTGATGCTGGCTATTCAGAAAAATAGACACTGTACTTATTGATACTCTGTAACTGAGAGCTGATAGTACATTTAGATATCACACAATAACTAAACTGCTGTTACCAGAGATCTTGGCCATAGAATGGTGTTTTCTGTTAAAAACAACAACAAAAAACCATAAGGCATAAGTCATATTTAATAATGGATAAGTAACTATATTTTGCAACACATTGCTCAAATACAATGGAAGAACAAATTCTCAGTTCAACATCTTAGAAGTGATATTTTATTTTATTTTATTTTATTTTATTTATTGATCTATTTATTTAGATGAAGTCTCACTCTGTTGTCCCGGCTAGAGTGCAGTCGTACAGTCTTGGCTCACTGCAACCTCTGCCTCTCGGGCTCAAGCAATTCTCCTGCCTCAGCCTACTGAGTAGCTGGGATTACAGGCACCATGCCTGGCTAATTTTTCTATTTATAGTAGAGATGGGGTTTCACCATGTTGGCCTAACTGGTCTCAAACTCCTGACCTCAAGTGATACAACTGCATTGGCCTCCCAATAGAAAGGATCTTTTATTACCCATTTTTCTTTCTTTCTTCTTTTTTTTTTAACCATTTAAGCCATTAGTATTACCTTCTAACATGCCTTCAGCATATCCTGAATCTAAAATTTCTACCCACTCCATTTACTTTCATCTCTACTTGGACCACTGCAATCACCTCTAAACTCATCTCCCTTCTCTTTTCTTATCTTTCTATGTTCTGTTATCTGCACAACAGATAAAACAATCTTCAACATCTGTGAATTAATTTCCTTGACTCTTCTACTGAATAACTTTGAGTGGCTTCTCGGCATATTTAGAATAAAACCCACATTCTTTGCTGTGACAGACTAGTAATTGGCCTCCACTATCAATCACCTTCCTTTCCCGTCTTTCTTTTACCAATATGGACGCTGAAATTTTAGCTAGACAGTGGCTACATTCCCTAGTTTTCTTCATGGACTAATATAGATACAAATGTATAAAACCAAGGAGTTATACTACCCTTATGTAGTATAAGTCTGTTTTCCTTTTTTCTTCTAATGGGATGAAACCCAAACACAGTGGATTAGGATATCACCATGGGCAGGGCAACGTGTTTCAAAGAACCAGATGACCAATGCACCAGGCCCACCCACCAGCCTTTGATTGCTCACCTCAAGGACATAATAGGAAGGAAAAATATATGTTTTCTGTGTCTCAACCATTGTATTTTGGAGTTTCCTACTTACAGTGGTATAGCCTGCACTTACTAATGTCCTGATCAAGATCTGCAGCTATTTACTATCCTTCTTTTGCCTTCTCTGAAATCAGTTTTTTGCAAGCACTCCAAACCAGAAACATTACCTTTTGTCCTCTATGTATATTGAATTTTCTGGATTATTTACAGGCTTCCTATAATTTCCTTATATGACATTTCCACTTGGATAATTCAGTTACTAAACATTGATCTAGGTCAGCATGAAGTAGTCAAGAACAGAACCCTGTATGTGAGTAATATAATTAGGGGTTCTTATCAGCTAATAAGAGTGTGGGCTATTAACAAAATCTGAGACCAATGCAGTCATAAACAATGGGTCAAGCATGACACAACATAAAAAGGCAAGAACAGGTGCCTCAACACAGAAGACATCCAGGATACCAAGAAAATGGCATAGAAAGTAAGACCAGTGTTTCAGATTGAAACGTGTTCCCTCAAGATTCGTGTGTTGAATACATAACCTCCAATAAGCTTTTAAAAGGGTGATTAAGGCTCAATGAAGTGATAAGAATGGGGTTCTAATCCAATAGGATTGGCATTCTTATAGGAATATGAAGAGACAAGAAGAAGAATAAGAGGAGAAAGAGAGTTCCTTCTCTTTCTTTGTCTGCTCCCAGAGGTAAAGCAATTTGAGGACAAGTCAAGCTATCCAGAAACCAGGAAGAGAGGCTTCACCAGCAATTAGCCCTGTTGGTGTTTGTGCCTTGATGTACATGTTCATTATGTCTTTCTGGAGAATACCAGTTAGTACCTAGCCCAAGCCAATTAATACAACCAGTACTCAGCATTTCTAGAGATACCCCATTTATGTCATACATTGTCATATATCATCTCACTTAACCTTCTGGACAACTCTGTGAATAAATGCTAATGTTAGTATTCTGATTGAGGAAAATTGAGGCCTAGAGAGCTAGATAGTGTATTCAAGATCACTCAGCTAGAAAATGACAGAGTTGGGATAAAAGCTCAGGGCCACATGGCTTAAAGTCCATGTGCCTGGGTAGTATGCAATTGCATCACCCTCGGACTGGCACACCATTAGGAAAAATGTATATTAGCCTTCAGAGATGAGTGGCACCCTTGAAAAGACTCACACTTTTCCAATTGAATTCTAAAATATAATTCCAGGATTTTACTCTCTTCATGCATTTTATTATAAGTAATGAGCGCACACACATTTACTTAAGAGTGTTAAGATTTCTCCTGTGCCCTTCTGTGGGTTAGTGCCCATGAGGGTAAACACCCCATATCTACTACCCTTCTCAATCCAAGAATTTGTTTTCTGAAGTAATCAACAACCTTTTCCTTTAGCTGTTGTCAAAATAGCAAAGTGACCAAAGTCAGGAAAAGTGAGAAATGGAGAATACGAGTCTCACCCTACACTTAAGCAATCTGCTATTTTATGCCTATCTGATGTATTAACAATCACAAATAAAGCCCTACAATTTAATAATTTACAAACCATTAATAGCATTTTTTATTAAATCAGTGAAGCAAGAGGTTGAGTCAAATTGTAATATAAAATTTAAGAACAAACAAATTTCAAATGATGGTTAAATGTTTAATCAAGGGGTTCCAGTGATGTTGTAAATGTCAAAACAAGAGACTTATGCAGCCAAACCTTTAAAACATCAGGGTGTCTTATTATTTTTAATACTTTTCAAAAAAACATGTATTTTTTAATCAACAACTTCTATTACCTAACTTTATGGTTCATAAACTGTTATAGTTGTCAGAAGATCTACACATTTCTCTTTCTATTCAACTAATAAAAATAAATGAGAAAACTGAAGATATTTTTATTTTTGTGTGGTGTTATCATTGAAACTTTTAAAAACTTTTCCTTTCTCTAACTTCTCTGATAAATGCTTGTATTTGATGCAACACATATGAAATGAATGTTCTCATGGGATAGCATGTGCATTTGTTATATACTGATTTATTTCAGATCAAATCATTTTGCCTGAAAATAACTTAATCTTCTCTTTAGATTCTTCTGTAGATCTAATAAGACAGTTTCTTAACAAATATAATAGCATTTACATTTGTGCTGTCAAATGCTTTCTGAATACTTCTACCTCCTTTCAATGTTTATTCTTACAACAAACTACTGAGTTAGATAAAGCAAAGATTATTTTCTTCAATTTATATAGAAAAGCAAACAGTTCAATGACTTGTTTAATAATACCTTAGCAAGTGGTCTATGGCTTTCTCCACCATTACATGCAAGTGTTCAAAAACAGGCTCTTTATTTTTTCATATAACATATTCTTTTTACATTATATATTTTTAAAATTATATAACTACAAGGAAGGACAAGTCTTTAAGGAAAAATAATGAATTCTCCATATTATCTCTCATAACATCAGAGTTCCAGAAATACCTCAACCATCATAGTAGCTCATTTATTGAGTCCTGAATAGATGTTCCGAACAATGTGCTGGGTGACACTTCACTTAAACACATAGTTCCCAAAGTTAGCTTAGGTTGTTGAAGGAGAAGTCTCTAAAGTTGTCACTGTATAAAATAATTTGTTTGGCTCAATAATTTGTACACAAAGACATCTTCAGTTTATAGTTATATACATTAATACAAATTATCTAAGTTTATAAGACAGTGTAACTAACACCTTTCATCAGGTAGTACAGGGCTACTATACGTATAACAAAAACAATATCATGAAATCGAAAGGTCATTATTGGCTAGATGTATAGAAGAAAAAATATTCAGATGATGAGAGCATTGAGATAGTCCTTGTTTATTTGTTTTCTATTTCTCTGCTTACTCCTCTTTCAACATCTGAGCCATCTCTGCCATTCACCTCAGTTAGTAAATACTTGTGCCTGTCTCAACCAAGCAGTGCTCTCAGAAAATTCAGGAGGAAACCAGCTCATGTAGCTGAGGTAAATGATTAGTCGATCAAGCATTGTTGTCATGCACAGAAAGTTACTTGGATAGTGCCATAGGGCATTTGATAAAATAGTTCAAACACAAAATGCAGAATTGGAAAAATCTTACCTTTGCAATGATTCATTTATTTATATAATTGCCACTCATCCATACTTTAGTATGGATTAGCCTTACTATGTTTATCTTAAAGACATATTTTGTCTTCCTGGACTCTGGGTTAGAATACAAAATATTGCAATACATTTTACTTAATTGTGGCATATTTTATGTTATTATAATTATTATCTTTTTAGTGTGCTTGAACCAAGTACTCATAGTGCTTACCTGCTTGAAGACATTTCTTATACTTTAACTGAATAACTTCAAAATATTTCAGGACATTGTGCATAAAGAAAGATCCATAATACATTGAGATGGTTCAAAAACTTTTCTACTTATCTCAGTTCAGGCACTTGTTCCTGTGAATAGCTGTGTAGAAACAGAAACCCACCTAAGAGGGAGTATCTTCTGTTGAATTTTGGAACATACTGAATATAGTCCACATGATTTTATCTACAAATTGACATGAAAAGTTTAAGAATTTCTGACATTTTCCAGGCCATTCTGGTTCAAACCATAATATGTTCCGAATGTCTTATGTCTCACCAGCCCAGATGACTGTCTTACCTTGACCACTTAGTATGCATACCTCAAAATAAGATTGTGATTATGTTTCCTCTCGCTGGGTATTCTCTTTTCATGGACTCACACATGGCTCGAGTGTTTCATTTTCAATATCACAGAAACTCCGAACCCTCATCAAAACTGTGAATTTCCAACAGACTTACTGACATTTGCCTATAATCATCTTTCAAATGAACTGTCATCACAGACTTAATCTCTATTTGGCTTCCCTAATTGTTCCCACCTTGCCTGCCAAGTCTTTCACTACTTGAAAAGTTTTGCCAAGAATTTAAATTTATTCATCAGTGATTTTTTAAAAATCTGTGTAAAGGTATGTTACTCAGTTAAACATGTGGGAGGCTTTATCCAAGCACTTCAGCATGGAAACAAGTTATAAAACCCCAAACATTGGATTCTGAGTCTATTGCCAAACATTCTACCTTCATCTAATTTGGAGGAAGAATTAAATGTATGTAGCAGCTACACAATTACAAAAGCAAGCACAGTGATAATCAATTATCCACATGTTTTACTGATCTGTTGCCCAAAGTCCAGATGTTTGGAAATATCTATGACTGGCATGATGTAAACACACTCAAAGACTATTAGTCCAGTCTGCTGAAAGAAATAATGCCACTCTCAGATAATCTATTTTGCTAATAATGCTTTTATATAAATTCCTACAGAGCTCAGTCCAAAAATAAATAAATAAAACCCAGAGATTCAAAAATACACATTAGGATTATAACTGCTGCTGAAAGATCCTACTAGACATACACTTATCCTACTAGATTCCTTTTGATTTATTGGCCTAGAAAATAACAAAAAAAAATGAGGGAAGTAAAACTTAACAATCAGCATTTGTGTCACTGGAAAATATGATTTTAATATAAAGATTTCTTACATTTGTCTTCAGGCCCAGAATGGCAGTTCCTGTTCTGAATACTTATAGCTAAAATCTGTTCTTTTCTTAGTTATATTTTCCAGGAAATTTTGAACAGACAGGGCAAGAAAAAGTTTACACGTATCTCCTTGGCAGCTTCAAACATTATTCCCATTGTGTCCTTCTTGAATGAAAAATTTAAAGTGCAGAATTAGCACTGGAAGATTGACTGGATTCTAAATGAACTTTCTAATAGTAAATGTAAAACTAGAGGGAACAGAACACCAATAATGAAGAGAAATACAAGGCTAAGTATTGGAAAGTAATTAGCGAGCTCATCACTGACAACCCTTTGATGGCCTGAATTGCTTCTAGAAAGATAAGAGTACAGATCATTGTTTAAAAAACAATTAAGTCCCACACGCACATTCGTAGAATTATTTTACATTCATATGCAAATAGAGAGGCTCATATTCTTTGAACATACTAAGTATCAACAGAGAAGCATTATATTTGGCATTGGTTTATTTGGGTGTGTTAAAAGCACCCATGGTAAATATATACACCACAGACCTATGGATTTTATAAGGTCCCTAGGAACTCTGGTTAAACTTTGCAATTTAACTAAGGTCCACTGACAAACAGCATATGTGTAGATTTGACTAGGTTTCTCAAGAGGTATTTCATTATTTGTATGGACATCAGAAACAAAAGAATAATGCCAAATCTGCTATCAGTTTTTTTCCCCTTTACGTTGATAGCCCTTATTTATATGTCAATAGAATTTATATGTATATGTTTAATTAATAAAAACACAACATTAAAAATAGAAAGTAAAAACACTAATAGTCTGGGATCTATGCAAATTATTACAATAAAGTTGAAAACTCTTACCCTTTTCCATGTCTAATAGAAAATTACCTATTCATCTTGGTAATCACTTTTCCTTCATAATCTAGTATTAACTCATCATTCTGGTTCCATTCAAGCTCTTTTCTTCAACAAATCAATATATCGAGTCCTGTAAACTCACATCTTTTCCACTTATTTATGCTATTCTTGTGTCTATATTATTATCCACTCTCTTCCTAGCCATATTCATAATGTTTTTCAAGGCCCATGCCAAGCTTCATGGCTTACTGCTCTCACACTCCCTACATACCACATCACCCATGGATCTAACTCCCAACATCCCCTATTCTACTTCTTGGTCAATGTTTGATATTTTCACTGGTTGTATTTTTATTATTTAGTGTTTATTATTTCAACTCTTATTTTTATTCACTTTGAGTGAATATATGTGTATTTTCTAGTGGGCACATGTATACACAGCAACTTATATATTCATTTAGGCTTTAAATGCTTGGTAGTACAATCAGTGTCGAATGTCTCACTTTTTTAGTCCTTATAATTCCTAACTGAGTGGCCTGTCCAAAATTATCTTTTCAATAAATATTTGGGTATATTTTCGTATATTCACAAATTGCTACACTTAAAAATGTATAGCACAGAGCCAGTGACAAATGTATACTTTATTTATAAATATATACTTTTTATTAATCTTAAGAATATCCACTTTAATGTAAACCAAGCTATTACTTCTGAAAGATTTTTATAATCAAGAGATTAGTGAATAATATCTGAATGTAAGAGACAGTCACAAAAACAAGAAAGAAAAGCCAGGGATAGTTTGCATAAATAATCTTAATTTCCGAACACTAAAAAAAATTTAGAATATGGAAGGAAGCTCAGTGACCTCCTAAATTAGGAGAAGAAACAGCTCTAGAAATAGGAAGCTACCTGCCCACTGCCTTGCAGTTTGCGGGAAGCACTAGTACTGGTTCTAGAACCAAAGTCTGCTCAATCAGTTCACTCAATTCAGTTCTGCCCATCAGTACTGTAGACTCCTGACTGTCCACTAGACTCTCAATAACTGCAGCTGTTTCCTTTGATTTGAACAATGAACCAAGAGTAACTTTGCTTCTTGTACATAAAGCCAGAGGCCTAGGTCCTCATTTTGAAATCTTCATACATACTGCAAAATTGGGACTCTTAACAACCCCTCTCCTAGTGTCTCATTGCTGATATCACACATATCTCTACTACCTAATGTGGCTTTTCTTCTTGAGTCCTTTATCTCTATTTTGTTGTTGGTTAGGTTTTCCTTTAATCCCAATTGCTTAAGTTTATAGATTGTACTTTTCTATATTTCTTTCACAGTGTCTAAGAGAGTGCTTGACGTAACAGTATCTAATAAATATTTTGTTTAATCGCTTAATTTTGCATAGCTAATTTTTCTGTCATTACTGCAAATATTCCTACTGCAACGCCCAAACAAGAAAGTTTCTTGAATCAGGTGCTTTTGAAGCCCTCTATTACATCCTCTTAACACACTTCTAATTTTGGCTGAAGTCAAGGTGTTCACCTATTTTATGGCAGAGAACTACATGAGATACTGAAAAGCGGCTCCTAGTGTATGAATGATCTTTAGTAGAGACTCAGTGTCTGCCAATTGGTATCAAAGACCTTGTGGCAGAATTCTCCATTTTAAGCTTTAAACAGTCATACCCACCAGGCCATGATGTTGAGCAGACCTTGTAGCAACCACTGTACGATAAAAATATGCCTGGAGCACACATGTCAGTCATAAAAGCACTGGGTCCAAAGTTTCTGCTGTACTCTCACCTCGTCCTCAACTCACACTTGCATTCTCTTGGGATTTTCCCCAAAATCAGCTGAAAGAAATGAAAAATTCCAGACCTGGATCAAAAACAGGACAGCTCAGTATGTTGGTATGAAATGAATCGCAGTCTCATATAGGGGTGGTCCTAAAAGACAGTTGTGACAGAAATCCTTACAGTGGGCATTAAAATTGATTAGAAACTCTCTAAGGAGGGAGACATGAATGAAGGGAGTACATGTAGACGCTCCCAGGCAGTGGCACATGGTTTAGCCCATCAGTCAGGGTCCTGGAAGAAGAAAGATTAGAAAGTCAGAGACAAGGAGATCTTGGGGAGAGGCATATGGATGAGCTCATGGAATCCAGCACATTGTGTACCCATCTTTTCCTCTCACTTCAGTGGCCACCAGAAAGCATCACTGTGGAGGAGGCCCTTAACCATCATGTGGATATAATGGCCTGTCTACTGGCTATTGGTTAGCACTATTCTCAGCCACTGCAGTGTTTGCAAGTAGACCCTTAGATGGACTAGCAGTGGTTTCACAGATAGATACTCAAGATGAGCCCATATTTGGGCTTGATTTCACCAAGCTGATACGGCTATCCATACTACTAAATGTTGTGTTGTTAGCAACAGAGACATGGTGAGACCTAGTCATGACACCTTATTTTGAGAAGACTAGTACATCGCCTGACAATTGATTCTATCAGTCTCCTCCCACCTTCTAGAGGATATCAATTTAGTCCTACCATAATTTTTTTCTCTTCTGGGTATGATTGCTTTTCCTGTTGGCCATGCCTATGCTGGCACCACTTTTAGAGGGTTTACAGAACAATTCAGAGGACACTGCATACAATTGTCTCTGAATGAGAGATCTACTTTACAGTGAAGGTGGTGTGGTGAGTTCACTTTCCAGGGTCATTATGAGGATTAAAGATAATTACATGTATCACCTAACCTTTAGGAACAACTCATTAATGTTTTGAGTTATGGCAATAAGTACAATGACATAAATTATTTATTGAGCTCTACATTAGGTGCTTTGGAAAATATTTTTTAACTATTAAAAAATAAAGGAAGTTAGTATAGACAATTAGCCTAAGATCATGTAGCCAGCAAATGTAAGAACTGGATGTAAATACAATATTTGATTTCAGAGCCTAATATCTGTGTAATGTACCACATTGCTCCTTCACAATAATACATCATTGAACAGATGCCATCAAAGCTGGACATTTAACAGTTGACTATATGAATATGCATTTAATTGGAAAGCTTTTTAACATGAAAAAAATTAATGATTATTTATCTTAGATAAAACAATAGAAATTTTTGCCTGTTGAAAGAGGGACAGATACAAAACTTTTAACAAATCAAAATTTACTATAGTCACCCAATTCACTGTTTGACAGTTTCAAAATCAATAGTAAGGGCAAATCATGTCTATGCAAAAGTTTAAATTAGGTAAATTTGGTGAACGTCATAATTAGAATATCGGAAGGTTACATAAAAGTTAACCTGGAAGAAGGGTGTTGGTATTAATTCCCAGGGCCAGACTCCTACCAAACTCAGCCATCTAGGTTTGACCACATATTTAGAAGTTAGGATTGAGATCTGAGTGCACAGGGTGTAACATTATAAATGTATAAGTCTTTGTAAAGTATGGAAGATCCTCTGTCAAGTAGGCAATTAAATATGAAATTAGCTAATATATCAGAATCTGTGAAGAGGAACTATGAACTGTGAGAAGCCAATGAAAATGCTAGAAAAAGACTGCTGGGGCCACTCAATGTAGGAACAAATGCTCCTAAAATGTACCCCTGTTCTGAAGTGCAATATAATCTTCATACATATAGTGATGATGCATACAAGTTATAGATTCCCATTCTCCTTAGCAATGTGTGCAATGTAAGGATGTTTTATTTTAAGGCACACATAAAATATAAGGCTTTATCTTCCTCTATCTCTCTATCTCTATACATATATATATACGTCTTTAAGTCTTATGCATTTGTATATATATATATATATTTAAATAAGCATAAGCATTAGTGTCTTAGAAATAGAATTTTTCAATGTTCTCCCTACTTACAGGAGACATAAAGGAGCTACCCTACCTCAAGAGCCCAGTTTTCAAAGCATTTTCCAAAAGACTAAAGTAATCACTAAAAAGCCTCTGAACAAATACTAGTGCCCAGTTCTGATTGTCTTTTTCATGATGTGGTTCAAAGATTTCTTTTTTGTTTTCCCCCCATTAGACTAGGGACTGAGTACGACAATATGACACAGTAGCCAAACCAAAAGATATGTGAAAAAAGCACAATGAATTTATGTGTGGGTAAAAGTCAATATTAAATATAGGTCATGTAGGACTGAGCACTTTTTCTCAGAAACGTGAATTCAAAGCTAAAGTAGTAAAAATGAAAATAAAATAGTGTTACAATGCTTTAAGACTTGAGTTGCTCCCCAATGACCAGATTAGCTTTCCAAGCCCCTTCAGTTGTCTAACCTTTCTTTTATATTTCAGGATACCAATCAATAGAGCTCCCCTCCCTTAACTAAATAAGCCTCACAAGGTGACAAAAAAGTCACTAAATTAATATTTATTTTGCAGCATAAAAGAGGCATTGCTATCTACAAACAGTATAATTAATTGGGATTAATTTCATGTGCAAATTTTGTCATTGCAGGTGTTGATGGAGTAATACATCAAAGGGACTTCACCTCTGTAAAAATCAATGTTAACATAACCTTGATTACTGTTCTTGTGGATGTCACATATAACACTAATCAGTCATGGTTTGTAGCAAACATCTTAGAGAACAAATATAATTTGCTTTTTTATTGGCATTTTTCACGATGAGAGATAATATGCATTCATGGGACAAGCAATTCTCTCCAAGAATACAATCTCCTAGGGGAATTGGTAGAGACAGTATTGGTGCAGTGGGAATGGTTGAGAGGAAAATGACATGAGTGTGAAAAAAATAACTGTTCACATTGATATGGAAACTACTGATTCTGTTTTGGGAATACAAACTTCCAGGACACTTTTAGAAAAGTCAGAGAGCTTCATTTCTATCAAGTGTAACCTTATGCAGTGCTTAAAGGAAAAAAAATAACCTCACTTTATGGTAACAGACTTCATTTAATTTTTATCTCTACTATTCCTAAATAACACAGATCTTCCATTGTATCAATTAAGGCCACAATGGAATAAATGAAGGATACATCTTCAGTTAGTTTTATCTTGAATTGACATTTAATGATCCACTACAAAGAAAAAATTATAACTAGTGATAGTTTTCGTATTTGTAGTTTTGAACATTTCTTCCTTTTGGGTGACCCTCATTTCAGCTTTTGTGTCATTGTCAACATTAAGAGAAGTATCAATGCTAGAACTATTATGCTAGAAAATCAATCAGCATATATTAAAAACCTGTCGTACAAAGAAAATTATTTTACAATTAATAACATTCATAGAGGGAATCTGGTGCATAGAGGTGAGATATGCAAGGCAGTAGATGACTGTGAGCGACTTAATGAGGCTGATATGTATGACTTGAAAGATCTTAAGCTGGATCTTAGAAAAGATTTTGATGATTAGGAGAATTTAAGTGAAGACATAAAGGTGAATGTGCAAACATTTTAGAAAGAGGATAAAGCAGAAACAAAGTCTTAGAGATGAGAATAACGGTGTTCCATACTGTATATCTTGTTTTCCATTTTCTTATCTCTTCCAGACCTTTTTTCTTCCCATATGTTTTCATATAATTGGAAGTTTAGAAGGCCAAGTTTCTAATTTTAGTGATAAGAGTAGTGTTACAATAGAATGTTAGAAAAAAATGCTTTACAGAAAGCAATTGTATTAAATATATTTAACAACAGAAGCTTTAAATGTTTTTCTTTTAGTCGCCCTTAATGAAGACAGAAAAAATCCTAGTGATATTTGCAGCAATTGCCTTTTAAGTCACTTTCCTCCAACCCAAGCCATTTCCCATCTGATCCCATAAATACATCAAATAAACTCCTGCTTCTATATTACCTCAATCTTGATACAGTGAAGACTGTATTTGGGCTTGGTCTTTTCGGTATTTGAAATGCACCATTCTGATTTGAGTTTATGCTTGATGACTCCCTCTGGTTCTTGTATCCTAGGTTGCACTTAGCACATTCTCCATCCAATGTTTTATTAAATTGCAAGCCCATCCACATGGCTGCTACCTTGTCCAGAACGTCATCACTGGGAGGTGGAGATGCTCAGCAGAGATACCAGGGAGTCTGATAATAATCAGGATAAATTTTGATGGTGAAGGATGAAGAATATTATTTCTTCAAGGTATTTTATCTGTTTGCACTTCTCATATACTTTTTCCTCCCTAGTTTTCCTCTCATCTTTCTTTGGCCTTTGCAGTTGTTCAGGTCACCTACTTTTTTCTCACATTTCTCTTCCATCCTCTACCAATTTTTTCAAACATCTGTTTAAAAAGGAAGGGAATGAGGAAAACACTATAAGTTCTTACCCTTTCACATTTTACTTTATAGGCATGCATGAATAAATCATTTGGAAATGTCCACAGTCTAGAATGTATGTTATAGTTATAATTTTTAGGTTGTATGTTTCTAAAAATCATTTTTCTTCTACACATCAATCTGTGGACTATGAAGGAGCAAAAGTGATACTAATTTATATATATATTTTTATAGGAATTTTTCTTATTATTCCAAAATCAAGTATTGCCTTAACAGATCATAACCTGAAGGGGCTACACTGTGGCAGAAGAAGCAGCTTCTCACTTTTCCAGTAGTTTACACCAGGTTTGTTCATAATACTCTGAGACCAATTTGCATTTGAGGCTTTGCACAGTGATTAACTTCATGGAGACAGTAAATGGAGTGAAATCAGTCCCTCCATGATTGGGACAATTCCCTTGATGTTCAAATACAAATAAAAGGTTGCCATGAAATTTCTCAGTTATTTGTGACCCAGGAACTCCTTAAAAGCAAGGCACAGTAAGATCAGCAAATATTCTCAGGGCAAGGTAAACACAGATGCCAAGCTTAGCCTTCTGGATTTCTTTATTTCCTGGGACCCTGGACTAAACGTTTCTTATCAGGTGTTAGTTCGTTCCAAATTTTGATAATTTTTGGAAGAAAATAATTTTTTCTAGCTTTTCTCTTCAATTATCTTCAAAAGGGAGATAGAGTTAAGCCAAAATTTAGCAATCATATTAAATGCAAATAGGCCAACTAATTCAGTTAAAGGAAAAACATTTTTCAAAAAATAAAACTAGATGGTTATAAGACACACATTTAAAATATGGAAATGTTGAAAGGATACAGATGGAAAATATATAACACTGACACCATATAAAAGAAGTCTGATGCAATTATATTAGTATCAGGCAAAATAAACTTTAGGACAAAAACTGCAATAATAATGTCATTTCAAAGGCAGATAATCTAAATTTGTTTGTGTCAAAAATCATAGCCTCAACAAATTAAAATAAAAATTGGTAAAAAAAGTAAGGTAAATAATTACATCTTCAATCATAGTGAGAGATTTGGGCAAATATTTTAGGGTAACATATGTTAAGAACATAAAATATCTTGAAGTAAGAAGGTAGAAGATTAGATGTATATTATTGGTCATATACAGAACACAGATACCCCAAGAATCCTTTTCTAGCACTCACGAAGTATTTACAAAAGATGATTATATACTGGCCATACAATGCTTTTGTTTTGTTTTGTTTTGTTTCGTTTGAAACGGAATTTCGCTCTTATTGTGCCCAGACTGGAGTGCAATGGTGCAATCTCGGCTGCTGTAACCTCTGCCTCCTGAGTTCAGGCGATTCTCCTGTCTCAGCCTCCTGAGTAGCTGGGATTACAGGCTCCTGCCACTATGCCCGGCTAATTTTTCATATTTTTAGTAGAGACGGGGTTTCACCATGTTGGCCAGGCTGCTCTCACACTCCTGACCTCAGGTGATAATGGCCACCTCAGCCTCCCAAAGTGCTGGAATTACAGGCGTGAGCCACTGCGCTTGGCCACAATTCTTAATAAATTTCCTGTAACCTATAAAAGGATCCTAAAGCAAATAGCAAAAAGTCATATTAAGAAATATACTGTTAAATGACCCATAGGATAACAGAAGAATCACAGAGAAAATTAGAAAATATCTTCAACTTAATGATAACCGCAAATTCTACATTAGAAAACTTGTGAGAAGTGATCAAAGTAGCACTTAACTGAACATTTATAGCCTTAACTGTGTGTGTGTGGGAGAGAAACCCTAATATATAAAAAGTTAAACGTTCAAAAAGTTTGAAAAATGAAGGCAAAATGAATGCAACAAGAAAAAGTGAAGAAAATAGGAAAGAAAATAAACAGGAAAAATACTATTCATGTATCCATCTATATGTAATTATTAACAATGCTGAAAGTTCATTTTTTGAAAACACTAATAAAATTAGTAGCCTTCTTAAAAATCTGATCAAAAAACCAAATAACCAGTATCAGACATGTTAAGAGGAACATGATTATATATCTAACAGATAAAAAAAAATTAAAGAAATATTGCTCACAGGAAACTCTTCTGAAAGTATCAGTGAATGGACATAAATTTTTTTAATGTGACATAAGCCAGATCCACAAATAAATAGAAAACTATTAAATTCAGTCGATAAATAGAAAATTTATCGTAATCAAAACTATAGGCCTGGAGGGATTCACCAGAAAATTCTATAGAATATTTCAGAGGGAAATAATGTCTGGTTTTCACACAACCTATGAGATAATAGAAAACGAGCGAGAACTCTACAGCTTATTTTACGAGGCTGCAAAAAGCATTGATATCAAATCAGACAAGAGCATTAAAAGAAAGAAACGTGAAGTAAATATTCTCAATAATGTATTAGCAGACTGATTTTAGAAGTAAAATAAAACCAATACAATAACATACATAATGAACATGTTATGCTTATTCTATGGATGCAAAAATGGTTTAATACTTAAAATTCAATAAATAAAATGTATTATATTTAACAAATTAGAGGAGAAAATACCTATTATTCTATTAATAGATACAGAACTGTATTTAACAACATTTGGCATCCAGTTTTTATAAAACCTCTTAATAACCTAGGAGTAGAAGAAAATTTCTTTATCTCCTAAAGGTTGTCAAAGAAAGTAACAGTAAACTTCATGCTAACAACTTCAAGTGGGTTATAGAAATGAATGTACACAGCATAAAACAAAAACAAAATTCAAGTTTCTAGAAGATAATGTAGAAAAAAATTCCTAAACAAGTCATACAAAACACTAAAAATAGTTATGGATATCTTTTCATCAAAGAGAGAGCATCAAGAGAATAAAAGACAAGTTAAAGAGTGAAAGAAAATTCTGCCACTCATATTACCAACAAAGGTATCATATCATATATGAGATAATATATGAGCAGGATACATAAGTATTATGATAAAAATAAATGACAGAAAAAGAAAGAGAATTTTCTATAAACTAATACAAAAAGATAACTAACTCAGTAGAAAAAATGAGAAAGGGAATTTATAAATTCTTCACACCAAAAATGTGTTTATTGAAAGACCAATAAACGCATAAAAAAGTGCTAAACTTTTTTCATAATCAGAAAAATTAATAATCACCAGAATGACTAATACATAAAGGATTGACATAAATGTTGGCTACTAAAAGTTCGTTTAATAATTATACTAAAATAATAATTTTTGTATGGTATTTTAGGAATTTAGATTTCATAACCAGTTTGGAAAACTCTTTGGAGTTTTTAATTAAAACTATACATATATATAATATATACATAATAAATAATGAGCAGTAAGTGTATCACTCTAAAATGCTTGTACATACCTAACAGAAGTCATATACAAAATGTTTATAAAAGTATTGATGGAAATAGTCCCCAACTGTGAACAACTCTGTTATCCGTGTTAGTAGAGTGAATGTGCCGTCATACAATAGAATACTATAAAATGAAAGTGAATGGGCTCTAGTGAGATAAATGAATACAAATGGCTCTCATAAACCAGACAAAACTAATGTAAAGAGTTTAGAGGTACACACAAATGTGCTATAACTGTGAGGTAAAACAAGGAAATTATTAACATAGAAGTCCAAAATAACTTTTTTTCTATTTTTTTATTACACTTTAAGTTCTGGGATACATGCGCAGAACACGCAGGTTTGTCACACAGGTATACATGTGCCATGGTGGTTCCTGCACCCATCAACCCATCATCTACATAGTAATCTACATATAGTTATTTCTCCTTATGCTCTCCCTCCCCTAGCCTCCCACCCCCAGACAGGTTCCAGTGTGTGATATTCCCCTCCCTGTGTCCATGTGTTCTCATTGTTCAACTCCCACTTATGAGTGAGAACATGCAGTGTTTGGTTTTCTATTCCTGTGTTAGTTTGCTGAGAATGATGGTTTCCAGCTTCATCCATGTCCCTGCAAAGGACATAAACTCATCCTTTTTTATAGCTGCATAGTCTTCTATGGTGTATATGTGCCACATTTTCTTTATCCAGTATATCATTGATGGGCATTTGGGTTGGTTCCAAGTTTTAGCTATTGTGTATATTGCTGCAATAAACATACTCGTGAATGTGTCAGTATAGCAGAATGATTTACAATCCTTTGGGTATATACCCAGTAATGGGATTGTTGGATCAAATGGTATTGCTGGTTCTAGATCCTTGAGGAACCGCCACACTGTCTTCTACAATGGTTGATCTAATTTAAACCCCCACCAACAGTGTAAAAGCATTCCCACTTCTCCACATCCTCTCCAGCATCTGTTGTTCCCTTACTTTTTAATGATCACCATTCTAACTGGCATAAGATGGTATCTCATTGTGGTTTTGGTGTGCTTTTCTCTAATAGCCAGTGATGATGAGCTTTTTTTCTTACGTTTGTTGGCTGCATAAATGTCTTCTTTTGAGAAGTGCCTGTTTGTATCCTTTGCCCATTTTTTGATGGGGTTGTTAAATTATTTCTTCTAAATTTGTTTAAGTTCCTTGTAGATTCTGAATATTAGCTCTTTGTCAGATGGAGAAATTGCAAAAATTCTCTCCCATTCTGTAGGTTGCCCGTTCACTCTGATGACAGTCTCTTTTACAGTGCAGAAGCTCTTTAGCTAATTAGATCCCATTTGTCAATTTTGGCTTTTGTTGCTATTGCTTTCGGTGTTTTAGTCATGAAGTCTTTGCCCATGCCTATGTCCTGAATGGTATTGCCTAGGTTTTCTTCTAGGGTTTTTATGGTTCTAGGTCTTATGTTTAAGTCTTTAGTCCATCCTGAGTTAATTTTTGTATAAGGTGTAAGGAAGGAGTCCAGTTTCAGTTTTCTGCATACGGCTAGACAGTTTTCCTAACACAATTTATTAAATAGGGAATCCTTTCCCCATTGCTTGTTTTTGTCAGGTTTGTAAAAGATCAGATTGTTGTAGATGTGTGTCATTATTTCTGAGGCCTCTGTTCTGTTCCATTAGTCTATATATCTGTTTTGGTACCAGTACCATGCTGTTTTGCTTACTGTAGACTTGAAGAAGTTGAATCCCAGAATAGACCAATAAAAAGTTGTGAAATTGAGGCAGTGATTAATACACTACCAACCAAAAAAAGTCCAGGACCAGATGGATTCATAGGCGAATTCCACCAGAGGTACAAAGAAGAGCTTGTACCACTCCTTCTGATACTATTCCAAAAAATAGAAAAAGAGGGTCTCCTCCCTAACTCATTTTATGAGGGCAGCATCATCCTGATACCAAAACCTGGCAGAGACACAACAAAAAAAGAACATTTCAGGCCAATATCACTGATGAACATTGGTGTGAAAATCCTCAATAAAATATTGGGAAACCAAATCCGGCAGCACATCAAAAAGCTTATCCACCATGATCAAGTCAGCTTCACCCCTGGGATGCAAGGCTGGTTCAACATACACAAATCAATAAATGTAATCCATTACATAAACAGAACAAATGACAAAAACCACACGATTATCTCAATAGATGCAGAAAAGACCTTCAATAAAATTCAACACCCTTCATGCTAAAAACTTTCAACAAACTAGTTATTGATGAAACGTATCTGAAAATAATAAGAGCCATTTATGACAAATCCACAGCCAATATCATACTGAATGGGCAAAAGCTGGAAGCATCTCCTTTGAAAACCAGCACAAGGCAAGGATGCCCTCTCTCACCACTCCTATTCAACATAGTATTGGAAGATCTGGCCAGGGCAATCAGGCAAGAAAAAGAAATAAAGGGTATTCAAATAGGAAGATAAGAAGTCAAATTGTCCCTGTTTGCAGATGACATGATTGTGTATTTAGAAAGCCCCATCATCTCAGCCCCAAATCTCCTTAATCTGATAAGCAACTTCAGCAAAGTCTCAGGATACAACATCAATGTGCAAAAATCACCAGCATTCCTATACACCAATAATAGATAAAGAGAGCCAAATCATGAGTGAATCCACATTCACAATTGCTACAAAGAGAATAAAAGACCTAGGAATACAACTTACAAGGGACGTGAAGGACCTCTTCAAGGAGAACTACGAACCACTGCTCAAGGACATAAGGGAAGCCACAAACAAATGGAAAAACATTCCATGCTCATGGACAGGAAGAATCAATATTGTGAAAATGGCTATTGTGCCCAAAGTAATTTACAGATTCAATGCTATGCTCATCAAGCTACCACTGTCTTTCTTCACAGAATTAGAAATAACTACATTAAATTTCATAAGGAACCAAAAAAGAGCCCTTATAGTCAAGACAATCCTAAGCAAAACGAACAAAACGGGATGGGCATGGTGGCTCACACCTGTAATCCCAGCATTTTGGGAGGCCGTGGCTGGTGGATCACCTGAAGTCAGGAGTTCGAGACCAGCCTGACCAACACTGTGAAATCCCATCTCTAGCAAAAAATAACAAAAATTATCTGGGCGAGATGGTGGGCACCTGTAATCCCAGCAACTTGGGAGGCTGAGGCAGGAGAATCCATTGAACCCAGGAGGCGGAAGTTGCAGTGAGCCGAGATCACACCATTGTACTCCAGCCTGGGCAACAATAGTGAAGCTCTGTCTAAAAAAAAAAAAAAAAAAAAAAAAAGAACAAAGCTGGAGGCATCACACTACCTGAGTCCAAATGAACTTTATTTTTACTTTTAAGATGGGGTTATTGAGATGTGTCTTGTAAGGGCTTTTGGGGTGCTGGCAACTTCGCATTTCTTGAACTACTTAAATGAGTTTTCACTTACTAATAATTTATGTTTTATGCACTTTCAGTGTGTTACATTTCAAAGTGAAAACAATTTTGTAAAATACCTTTATCTCATATCCTAGCAAAGATAACTATGTACATCTGGGGACAAATGACTGTCAGGGAGGCATTCAAATACTTTATGAAAGATTTATGCATTCATCAACTTGGTGACACTTGTATCACTGACTAATAGATACACTTGCTTTCGAACAAGTTTACTTAATTAGACTTTCTACTTCCTGCTTCCATGCTGTAACATGTCAGAGGCATCAATTATTTGTTTCTGCAAAAGTGTTGGTAACAAGGTTGGGAATGAATTTAACTGTTATGTGTACAGAAATCGGAGATTCAGAAATTAAAATGAGAGATTTTGCAGCTGTAATATCAGGTTGCTATTCAACCCCCATTTGCAAATCTGCTTCCTCTGAGGCCTGATTGGGTTATAGCTTATTATTCAAGCTGGCCCTGAGCAAAATATTAATGTAGGGGAGAGCCTTTGGCAGCCTCTGTTTCTGCTCTGTGTCCTCTTGACTCCTTCTAGTTCTGCTGTATTTCCCATGGATTTGAGGCTGCCAGGAGAGAAGGAGATGATGGATTCATTCACAATTTAAGGTGAAAGACCAAAGTGTAGCCTTTCCCACAGACGTTTGCATATTAAAAGAAGCCAGAATAGGGCAATTGTCAGTGCAAAGGAAGGCTCTCTCAGAAGAATTTCTGGCACTTTGATCATCACTTGTCTTATTTGAGTGAGTTTCTATTTCATCTGTGCCTAAAACTAGTCCTTATACATTTAGAGTTAGTAGGGACATCATGAATTACTTAGTCCAGTTACATACTTTATATATGGCAAAACAAGGACAGAGGACCTAATTAATTAGCCAAACATCATGAAACTAGGGTTAGAACACCATTATTTCAGCTTAAATTCTTCTTATTTTTCTGTGGCTTGTGGGTTTCTGAATGTGAAAAGGTAGATGTATATTAGGAATAGCAATACTATAATTTTGTGCAGAAATATGAAAAGAGAAATAAGTCAGGATAAATGAGGTAGTAATCTCTGCTTCTGTGCTTTGCGTATTAAAATGCATACTATTCAATGAAGCATTTCCCTAGTTTCTTAGGGCTCTAAAGATTTCTCTCTTCTGTCATTGTTACGACATTTTTTAATCTTTAAAAACTCATTTATGTATTTTGTATTGTTTTAATAAAATGTTGTGCGGTATGCTTCCTCCACTTTTATCAGATCATACATTTAAGTCTTTCTAAACATCTAGATTTTAATCCCATTATGGATCCTATATTTTAATTTTTCTACACAGTCTTCTGTCCTAATTGATTAATCACAATGATTTGATCATTTCTTTTACTGTAACATGAGAAGTTATAGAAAGAATCAATGTTCCTACAAATATATAGTAGCCCAAATTATGCTTCAGTAGAAACAACAATAAGAAAAAAACTCTAGGGACAAATATTCTGATGACAAATTTCCATGTATATACACTTATCCTGATCTTTCTCTTTTAAATCCCCACTGTCACCACTTCTTTAGGACCTCACAGATTCCCTCTGAGGAGTTAGCCCAAAGAGGAGGACCATCTTTTAACTGTATCTCATTAAACATATTTGTATTAATATTTTTAAGAATGAAATACATTAAACACCAAGGCAAACAAAAATGCTGGCTTCTATAGTTCCAGGATAAGAAGAAAAAAATCATTAGACTTAAAACTACTAAATCCAAATGTCTTAGCCTCAAATGAGGCAGAATTGTATTAATAACTTTACTAAATGTTCTAGTTCTATTTAAACCAGGTGGCATTTGTTAAAAATTAGACTCAACAAGTGTCAGCTATTGATACATAAGAAGATGTTTTGTTAATATATTTTCTACTCTTTACAGCAACCTTGATTTTATGGATGAAGAAATGTTTTCAAAGAAGTTAAGTAAAACTTGTTGAAATTCAAATAGCGGGTAAGTGGCAGAGCTAGCATTCCATTCCAAGTGATTTTGGCAGCAATATTCACCTTCTTTTCAAACACCATGCATTTTCTCCATTTTTTATTCCTAATCCCAGATGCTAGTCTACCTGTCATTTTTATCATATCTAAATACAAATCCTAAAATCATTTATCCTGATTCAATTCCAGTCTTCTTACTTAATTTGAGGTTCTTATCTAAAAAACATTTCAGTTCCCAACTGATTTTCTTAGTGATTGACAATGCTGAGGCCCAGTGAACACTATAAAAGTAAAATACATAGTGTGGATAAACCAGTCAAGTATTCTCTGATAACTTGTTCATGACAGTGCCTTTCTCTAAACATGGATATATTGTGATCTAAAGTGTATAATCACAAAGTAATTTTAAAAAGCAGTAGAATCACAACCAGCTGAGTGTAGAGATAATATATGCTTGTTGGTTGCGTGTTTGGATGGTGTAGGTGTCTGTGGTTAAAGACACCTCCTCCACCCTCCCTGCCATACCTACTCTAAGTTTTTAACAGAATGGAGTTGGCTACATAGAGCAAAGATAGATGAACTATTTTTTTTAAAGCAAATTGGCTCTTAATTCTGGTTCTTTACTGGGTGTGCAACTTCCATGACTGTGCAACCAGATTTTGTCCTGCTACAGTGAGGAAAAATAAAAGAAAGTAATTCTTGATATACCACTGGCTTATATACTGTGGACAACATTACTGTTTAGAGAGTAGCTGCACTAACAGACTTGACGCTTCAATCAAAGTGAACATTTACAAACATTGAAGCTCTTGAAGCAAACCCAGTATCAGCAGGATCACAGCAAAGAGGGTTAAAAACATTTATTAGCATACATGTTGTATTTGTGAGAGAAAAATCAAAATGAATGTGGACCTTCAAGTGATAAAGTTATAATAAATCTATCAATTGTTTTCTGTACTTAAAAACAATGTTATTCACATCACATTCTTTCTTGTAATGTTCTCTGCTTTAAATATAATTTGGTTTTTTATTAATATTCTCAATATTAACATTCTTCACTGTCTTTTTGGGGGTCAGTATGTATCTTTGTATATCTAAATGAAATGCAGTTAAATATATCAATCTGTTCATCCTCCTCCAGATAGAGCCAAGACCTTAGAGTTCTATATTCCCTACCACATCCTTTTCTCTTCCTTGTAATGGGTTTCTTAACATGGATTCTTTACTCGTGGATATAAGAAAATTTTAACAACTTTTTCTCCTTCACGAATTGGTTGAAGAATGGACACGGGCTCTAAGGTTGGTCAATGAATCATCAGGGAATATCTATGTGGAGCTTCTGGAAAAAACATTCCTCACTACTTTTTTTTTTCCCAATAAATAGGCACAGAATAGGTTCAGTTATTCCTCTGAGCTAGTTATTCCTGGATACCATTTATGGAACTGCTACAGTTAATATATGACTGAATACTTGCAGTCAAATTCAAGTTGCTCTTGAGGTCAAAGCAATAGCTCAGAGGTCCTTGTTAATATCAGTTAGCCACTGATGTACTAACCTAGTACTGACCTTATTTCTTGATTTATATTGAATAGTCATTTTTATAATAATTTAAACCCCTTCAGTTTTCTGTTTATTGAAACCGAAAGCATTGAAAACATATAAATAATTAGTTTATTCTGCTTCGGTCTCCTTCTTGCTTTCTTGATCTCTCAAGAGCAGGGTCTTTGAACCAAAGAAGAAAAATTAAATGCAAAATTCTGAACTCCAATCTTTATCGGATCTTTGAGGAAGGCCTGCGTATGGTAGCTGTTTCAGTCTCTGCCTGAGAATGCCTTTCTTTCTCATTACTGAATGATAACGCTACTGCATACATAATTATATTTTTGTAATGATTTTCTTTCAGTTATCTGAATATATTATTTTATTTTATTTTTGCGTGCTAGTTACTGTTAAAAAGGCCTAATGTTGGTCCAATTGTTAGCTGTGAGTGGTTAATTTTCTTATGAAATCGTATTTGCTTACATTTATTATGCTCTCTTTGCCTCTGAAGTTTTTAAATTTCATTTTGGTATGTCTAGGTGTAGATTTATTTTTATTTATACTTCTCAAGAAACTAGGATTATTTTAGGTTGAAGAAAAATCCTTGTATTTTTCTTGAATTGTACATAATCACCTGTCATTATGCTTTTAATCAGTTCATTTTCTTCATTTTATCTTTTAGTGTTCATTAAATTTAAACTTGACCTTTTCATCCACTGTATTTCTTATGTTCTTCTTTACTTATTTATTCTCTTTGTATTTCAGATGTGCATTCTGGACACTTGCCCAAATCTCTCTTCTAATGTATTGTCCTTTGTGTGTGTGTGTGAGACTGAATCTTGCTCTGTCTCCCAGGCTGGAGTGCAGTGGCGTGATCTCTGCTCACTGCAACCTCTGCTTCCCAGGTTCAAGTGATTCTCCTGCCTCAGCCTCCCAAGTAGCTGGGACGACAGGCACACGCCACCATGCCCAGCTAATTTTTGTACTTTTAGTGGAAACAAGGTTTCACTGTTGGGCAGACTGGTCTTGAACTCCTGACCTCACGTGATCCACCTGCCACACCTCCCAAAGTGCTAGGATTACGGACGTGAACCAACACACCCGGCCTTAATGTACTGTCTTTTTTATTGCATGTGTAATCTACTCTTTACTACAATTATCAATTTTTTAGTTAACATTAAAGAAATTAGAAATTAAAAACGGTAGTTTTCAAAAAGTGGCATTTATTTATAAATCTACTCTTCTTACTTTAGATATTTTTCTTAATCTTGCCTTTAATTAAAAAAAGTTTATTGGCTACTCTAATGTATGTTGAGCATCTGTTTTGCCTTTTATAAAGGATATCTGCTGATATCTTATGGAGGTTGCAAAATTTTACTGCAATATCATTTTCAACAGGTTCTGTGTTTCATGGAGACTCATAAACCTGACCTCAGGAAGCAGTTTAAGGTGCATATTTTTATTTGTTTCTCCAGATACTCACAGATTAATTAAATCTGGGCCAAACATCATTTTAGTTTAGCAACTTAAGCTTCTTGTTACAGGTGAGTAGTATGAGTTCAGACCCCATGTTTTCAGATGAAGCAGTTTTGATTTTCTAAAGGTAAATGCATGATTTTTTTTTTCCTAGCCACAGCCCTGGGCATCCAGTTTTCAGCCTACCCATGGCTAGAGGATTCAGTCTTTCAAGAACATGATTTAATAACTATTAATCTGTCTACACACATTTCCTTGGTGATTTCATCCTGTCTAGTGGCTTTAAATATCATCTATACACTAATGATTTCCAAATTTACATCTTTAACCCAGACATTTTCCATTTATTCCGAACTCATATATCCAGCTGTCTACTTAACTGCTACACTTAGTTTTCTAATAGGCATCTCAGCTTTTACATAGCTTATGACAAAGTTTGGATCTTTCTGACAAAAATTGCGCTCCCAATAGTCTTCCTGATTTCAGTTAATGACTCTCTGCTTTTATGTCTCAAACAAGTATTTTGGGTCATCTTTGATTTTCTGTAACTCTCACACACATATACAGTGTGTTGGCAAATCCTAATGACTCTGCTTTTAGACTAATATCCAAGATCTGACCATTCTGAACACCTTCACTGTTACACGCCTGGTTCCAACCCCCATCATCTCCAACCTGGATTAGTACCATACCAATGTAATTTCACTTCCTGCTTTTACCCCTAACAACCTTAAAAGTATACATATGACCTGGCAGCTCATTAACAATATGATCTAGATTACTTATATTTGCATACTCATTTTGTATTACTCTTTATATTCGCTTTGTTCCAACCCTAATGGTCACTTTACTTTTTTTTTGGAAGGCTCCTTACTGCAGATTTTATATTTGTGGTTTCTTCTGCTTGGAGTATTTTTTCCCTGGGAATACCTCTGTATATATTTTGCAAGTCTTGACTCACTTCCATCAAGGCTTAACTCGGTTATTTTTAAATAAGTCTTCTCAAGTGACTCGATATGGATTTGCAGAAATCCCCATATTTCTTATATCTTTTGCTTTTTGATTTTTGTCAGTATCACCTGTCACAGTCTAATGTATAACACCTTACTTTTAATCTGTCTCCTCTTTCCTCCACAGCTTAGAATACAAGCTTCTCAAGAGCAGAGAGTTTTGCTTTCTTTTCCCACCCTCCTTTCCTTTCTTCCCTCCTTTCTCTCTTTTTTATCTCTTTTTCATCTCTTTTTCTTTTTTCTCTCTTTTTCCTTTCTTCTCTACTATGAGTGCTTAGTACACAATAGACCCTCAACCAATGCTTGTTCAATGGATAAATTTAAAAATAAAACAAAAAGTAAAATAGCAGTATGCAGACCTTTGCATCTCCACCCAGATTTAGGGAACTCACTTTCTGTCCATCCCATGCACCAGCCTAAGCTTTGAATATAAAGACTTCACTTCCTAAATGTATGCTGGGTTTAATTGTCCCAATTAGGTCTTACTCAGGCTCCAATGCCCCTTTGGCTTTCCTCTGTCATACTTCATTCAGAATGTCTTTGTGTTTAGAGTAGGAGAAGAGAAGTTTCTCGTATCAGCTCAGTCTGACACGTTAACACATGGACAAGTCTTAGTGTTTTCTTTATATGAGAGACTATACCTAGAGATTGGAAACTACCTGGATATTAAGTGCCACTTGCACAATTACCTGAATAACCCTCATTTGTCACAAAGATGGTATTTATAAGACACTATAGACCGGGCGTGGTGGCTCACGCCTATAATCCCAGCACTTTGGGAGGCCAAGGCAGGCGGATCATGAGGTCAGAAGTTCAAGACCAGTTTGGCCAACATAGTGAAACCCTGTCTCTATTAAAAATACAAAAAATTAGCCAGGTGTGGTGGTGTACACCTGTAATCCCAGCTACTCAGGAGGCTGAGGCAGGAGAATCGTGTGAACCCAGGGGGCGGAGGTTGCAGTGAGCCGAGATTGTGCCATTGCACGCCAGCCTGGGTGATAGTGCAAGACTCCATCTCAAAAACAACAACAACAACAACAACAACAACAACAACAAAACATGTCATGAGGCAGAAACAATAAGCAAAAAGCAAATCAAATGTGAATCCCCGATAAATGTGTATCAGATTTCTTTAAATTAGTTAATCAATTCTGACATCTGTTTTTCACACTAACCACCATTTAGCACTCTCTGACTCACTAAGGAAAGGCTCTAATATTGACTAAATATTAGTCAACAAAAAAATTAAAAATGCATTAAATAACTAAATTTGTCGATTTGAAAACACCCTAAATTTAGAGGCTAAGTCAACCATCACCACAACATGAATTCTTTTAACTTAGTTGTACAGCAAATACATTTTATCTCAGAAAATATTCCATTAATTCTATTAAATAATCAACTTATTGCAAAAGTCAAGAATAAGTTAAGATGACTGGATTTGAATTATCTTGTTGGATATTATTGGCAAAGAACAGTGTAAATGTAGTCAAGCAGCCAACTTTAATCTGTATTCTAGAGGTTCTCCAAAGGCCTAAAATTCCACACTTAAAAAGTAAACACAAAACAAAGAAAGACTGGGATGAAATTTATTTTTCACTTAATTTATTGTGTATGTTGTGTCCTTTCTCACCTCCTCTCCTTTGGCTTGGTCCAGCAACAGAAATGGCATCCTCCATAGTTACAACTTAGTCATACGTTCCTCTTGTGCTCCGTCTCTATGCCTGACCAAAAATTCCTTGGAAAGTCTTCATTGAAAACTTAGTCCATGTTACTTTCCTTCTTTAAATTTCTAAAGCAATTTCTTGTTTTCAACTTGATATTTACACATGTATTGACTTATATTGTGATTTCTGTTTGTCTTTGTGGTTTAATTTAATGGTGTCAAATATCTATATTTTACCTCACCTCCAATTGTGTTTTCAGATTCCTTAGATCAGGGACAGAATATATTTTTCAGTAAACAAATATTCTGATACGCCTACTCTGCGCAAGAAGCATTTTTCTCTTTTTATTTTCTTTTTTAAAAATTCTAAATTTTTTTATTTCCGCAGAGCATCACATGCAGAAAATACCCACGCAACCAGCTTGAAATCAATTACTTTATGCTCTTGGTATTTTAACTAGTGCTAATTTTCAAAAGCTGGGGTAAAGTGGTTGAAGACTTGGGAGTGGGATTTCGCAAAACGAATGTTTGCATCACGTGTCATACCAAAACAGATATGAATCAGCAGGGGATAAATGAGATTCCAAAATCAGCAGATAACTTCATTTTAGCATTCATTCTGTTTTTGCATTAGCAACATGAACAACATCCAATTTATTTTCTCAACATTGCACAACAGCATCAAACACACATTCCGGCATTCACTGTGTTTGTATCTGTGTTCACATCTGAACCTGGAACTATTCCATACCTTATTGCATTTCTTCTGAATACATTCAGCTTGGGGATTTCATGGTGAGCAAAGAGCTCTCAGAACATAAGTTGCAATATGTTGCTTTTAGCAATTCAACATACTCATTCATTGAAAATTCCATCTTTTTGCATTTATTTTCCCACCAACATGTGCATATACATCAACACATTTGCATAAAGTATTCAAAGAACAAGCATATAGGAATGCTTTTTCTCCCAAGAATTTTGTGAAGTTGCCAATAGTCCAAAGTTGCCATGTTTCCCTGTTGGTCAAATTCCATTTTCAGTGTTAATAAGGTACTGTGAAGTGTGGGATGTTTTAGGGAACTCTTTGTGATTGAATTATTTCATTTCAAACCAAAGTAGGCTTTTCTTTGTTTGTGAAAAGTTACTGGGTACCCAGAGCTGAATTTGTTTTCCAGTGAAAACTTATCTTCCTCATCCTGTGACTACAACAATGAGATAAAGAGATGACCCCTTTATGCCCAAAGAGTTCAAAATTTTTAACACCAAGTTTTTAAGTTCAGCTCTCTGATGGATGTGAACAAAGCCACATTTAAGTTAGCAAAATGCAGGTACAGAAACAAAATGCTGGTAATGTCTATTTTTTTTCTCTCTGACCCACACAGGTATCTCATCCTCAACTTCACTGTTTTCTACAAATTTGTCTAAGCAATAAACTAGGTGTTTCTGTTATTGTTGTGGTTGTTTTGCTTTTTTTTTTTTTCCTCCAATGTCCTTAATTTGGAACTCTGCTCTTTTCTTCTTCATCCAAGGCCAAAACTTCTTCCGAGCCTTTTGTCAATTCTCACTTCAGTCCCACTGATTTTTTGATTGTTATCTCTTATCTATGTCTCCAGTTCAAGGCCACTGGCAGCTTTGCAGAGGGGTTATAGATTTTTATTTACTCTCTGGCATTTCTCTTTCTGACTCACGTTGCTGGTGAGAAGCCATGAAAAATTCTTTAAAAATTTGACCGTTTGATTTCCCTGAAAGCTCGGGGAATGTGGCATCTTCTCCATTCATTCTTTCTGTCCTTCATAAATCACTTCAACAAAAAATCACTGCTGATTTTTATGAGCACCATACTGGGCATAAGGAATATACATTTCTGTATTTAGGCCTTATTGTAAAATTAAAAATAGTGCGATTTAGTTGAGGTGAGCAGAAATATAATCAAATCATAATTCGGTGTAGTAAGTCCCTAATAGAAGCAACTCTAGAAATATGGAAAAGGGAACAACTTACTGTACCTGGGGTAAATAAGTAGACATCACCAGGGTTGTTGTATGGAATCTATGTCTAACAGGGTAAGTTTGATTTTACCAGGTGTTGTAGAGGGCAAAATTATTATTAGAGTATTCTCGAGGAGACATGAAAGTACCTACCACTTCAGTATAGTAGAGTGAGAGTAAAAACATGATTATTAATCTACAGAAATGATGACTATGGAAGCCAATCTTAAGTATTTTCACAGCACACTAATTGACTGAGATAGAACAAAATCAAACTGTGCTTGGCAGAGCATTTGTTAAAACATACCTACATTCATCATCTCACCTTTTGAACTGAAGTTGTGATAGGTATTGCAAAACTGACAACATTTTTATTCACTTTGTTTATCTTACTTTGGTGAAAGAACTCATGATACTGTGGGACTCTTTTGGTGAATGGAAGTTCTCACGAGTGAATGAAAAGTCAGATTGAATAAATACTGTTGAATAAAAAATGTAAAATCTACTCTGGGAAAATACGGCCTTATTGACATTTTTTTCCTCACATAAATGATAACTCCCTTCATGTAAGATTTCACTTCGCAAACAAAAATGACATGACTTTTGTTTTGTGGCCATGTAATTTTGTAATCAAGCAGTCATTACAGTCACTTGTGAAATAAAATTTATTGAATTATTAAAAGAAAATTTAAAACTTACATTTATTCCTGTCTTTGTAATTTGCTTTTGGAAAAAAAAAACACTTTCAATATGATAAAAGAAATCTATGAAAAACACAAAATGTTTTGTCACTAAGATCAGAGACAAGACCAGGCTGTCCACTGTCACCAGTTGAATTCCACATTGTATTGGGTATTCTAAATAGTAGAATCAGAAAAAGAAAACAAGTAGAAGTCGTCTAAACTGGAAAGTAAAACTATCTTTAATCTTACCTGATATAATTATCATTTAAGGTAGATTAAAGTAATTGTCATTTAAGGTAGAAAATCCTTTGAGGACAAGCAAACTACCATTCCGAGATCAAGTTTCCTATTTAGTGTATGATGTTTAAGCGAAAAAGCTGAGAAGAAGAAGAAAAAGAAGGAGAAGGAGTAGGAAAAGAAAAGAAGATAGAGACCTTATGTTGCCTACAAAGCCTGAAATAATTATTGTTTACAACCTTGACAGAAAAATTTGCCTACTTCTGGATTACACAAAAAAGCTACTAAAACCCGCAAGTGAACTTAGAAAAAACTGTAGTCGTTTCACTCCTAGATACTTTCACAAGTGAATAATTATGGATATATTCCCATAAAATTGCTCATATCCTAATTTTCCTAGCAATTTTATTTATAATTACCTAAAATTGGAAACAATCCAAATGTGCATCAATATGTAAATAGTTAAGTAAATTATGGCATATCAATATAATGGAATGCTACTTAGCAATAAAAAATAATAATAAACTTGTGATACACAAACTGACATGAATGAATCACACAATAAGTATACTGAGCAAAATGCAATCAAAAAAGAGCATATATTCTATGGATTTAATAAACATAAAATTATGGAATTTGAAATTTAAACTACAACAGTGGAAAGAGCAGTGGTTGCTTGGGGATAAGGAGCATCCAGATGTGAGAGGCTAGAGAAAAAGGAGAATCAGGAAACCTTTGGAGGTGGTGGATAGTTCCATTATCTTGATTGAGGCAATGGTTTCACAGATGCATACTATGTCAAAGGGCATTAAGTTGTATACTTTACACATGTGTAGTTTATTATGTATCAATTACATTTTAATAAAACTGTAAACAAAATGAGTGGAATAAAGTTAAGGCAGAGCTTACAAGGAAATTTATAGCCTTATATATATATGTCAGAAAGGGCCACTTTTACAATCAATATTCTATTCTTCCACTTTAAGAAATTAAAAAACAAAATACAACAGTATATCCAAAAAGAAACAAGAAAATAATAAAGTCATACAATAGAAAACAAAAAAGTAGTAGGCAAATTATCAAGGCCAAATTGCTTATGTAAAAAGATTAATTAAATTGAAGAACCTCTAGTTATAATGATCAAAAACACAGAAAAAGATAAAGGGTAGTACCAATAACAAGCATGAAAAAAGAGGCATCAGTGTAGGTTCTAGAGCCATTACAAATATAAAAAGGGGTTATATGTACAAACCGTATGTCAACAAACCTAAGAACTGCTATGAAATTTTTTAAAATATTGGTATACAATTTTTTTTTTGAGATGGAGTCTCACTCTGTCACCTAGGCTGGAGTGCAGTGGAGCAATCTCAGCTCACTGCAACCTCCACCTCCCAGGTTCAAGCGATTCTCCTGCCTCAGCCTCTCAAGTAGATGGGATTACAGGCCCCCACCACCATGCTTGGCTAATTTTTGTATTATTAGCAGAGACAGGGTTTCACCATGTTGGCCAGGCTGGTCTAGAAGGCCTGACCTCAAGTGATCCACCCGCCTCAGCTTCCCAAAGTGCTGGGATTACAGGTGTGAGCCACTGCATCCGGGCAGTATCGAAATAGAAAATATGAATAATGTTATATCTATTTAATAAATTAGATCCATAATTTAAAATCTCCCTCAAAGGAACACCAACCAGTAAAGTCTCATTGATGAATTCTACAAGCATTTAAGCATTTCAGGAAAAATATGAATTTTCACAAATGTTCTCAAAATTAAAAGAAGAAAGCATATTTTATCTCATTTTACTTGATCAGTACAATCCTAATATCAAAACCTGAATGCAATCTTAAGTAAAGAAAATTACACATGCCAATTCCTCTTATTTTTGTGTCTTATTGAAATAAAACTTGTCTCCTTACAATTTCAGCAGAATTATATATTTTAGAGGCATTATAATACACATAACAGAAGCTTTTATATGCACATGTGTTTATATACATGTGTATGTACAATACATAATCACACACACATTTTTTTCTTTTCTTTTTCTGGACAATTGTCTTACACTACAAAAACAAACTAACTCTATATAAGTTACATATATTTACCTATAGTGTTCACCCTAGCTATTTTGAAACCAAAAACCACAAACGATTTTTGTTTAGCAATTAAGCTTCTTTAGTGTTTCCCCTAATCGATTCTATCATATATTTTTATTTTAATTATTCCAAATCCATAAACTCAGTATGAAAATATTACTCTCTAAATTAAAATATGCAAAAATACATTACAGAGGTCTTTTCTTCATGTCTTCAAAATTATCAATTTTTTTGATCTCAATTTTTTTTTCTGTAATTAAAATGTTATTAGAATAATTATTCCAGCTGAAATATACAGGTGTATTGGAAGATTTTTAAATGACCATTTGAAGAAAGACCTATTTTATTTATTGTCATTTGACAACCATTAAGCACAATTTCCTCTTGTTCAGAGCAAACTGTGGCCCAGTGAACAACAAGTCTGAAATGATTATGGCATTTACACATGCTTATCTGGACAGATATAATTGTTCAAATACACCTGCTGTATTTGGACATCTATTCAGAATCTAAAAAAAAAAGGTGGAAAATCCTATTTAGTGCAAATCCTTCTGAGAGTCTGTAGCCCTGGTATAAAGTGGTACTGTTGGAATGAGCAGTCTCCTTCAAGATATTCTTTAGGGAGAAAATCTGGGGCTGGTGTTTTCTTTGAGTGAGATTTTGGAATGCAAAAAATATGGAAATATATGGAAAAGTTTTCTAGAATCCATCATTGTCTCAGTCATGGGTGTAGAGAACTAGCCATGACACTCCACCTTAGAATGCTATCCTGTTCTGGTTCTCTTTGAACACCTGCAAACAGTCCCATCTGCCTTTCTACATGTTATGATCAGAACATCCCTCTCTTCAATGTGATGACCTCTGTCAGCTGAAAATTTGAAAATTTGTGTGTGACACACCATATACAGCATTGGAAACATTATTATCTTTTATGTTCCTCTCATTTTTTCTTCTTTTTTCAAAAATAAACCAAAATTTTTATAATTTGAGATTGCATCATGTCTCCCATGTTAGGATTCACTTTTTGTCTTAGTCCATTCTCACACTGCTAATAATGACATACGCAAGACTGTGTAATTTATAAGTGAAAGAAGTTTAATTGACTCACATTTCAGCATGGCTGGAGAGGCCTCAGAAAACTTACAGTCATGGTGGAAGGGGAAGCAAACATGTCCTTCTTCACACAGTAGCAGGAAAGAGAATAATGAGTGTCCAGCGAAAGGCGAAGCCCCGTATTAAACCATTAGATCTTGTGAGAACTAACTCACTATCATGAGAACAGGTTGGGGGAATCACCCCCATGATTCAGTTATGTCTAACTGTTCCCTCCTATGACACATGGGGATTATGGGAATTGCAATTCAAGTTGAGATTTGGGATGGGACAAAGCCAGACCATATCACTTTTTAATGTTCAAAGAGAGAGACTATTAAGAAAGTCAAAATCTAACAAATGGTGTTTAAGAGATTATAGGTGGGTTCCTGGGAAAGATTTCTCCCCTAATTAAAAAAAGAATCAGTGAAGAGAAGTATATCTTTATGATGATTCTGGATCTGGTTATGTGAGAATAAGTAATCTTAGACTTTCCAACTATCTTAGAATCATAGGTGGTGGGCAGAAGAGCTAGCCTGCCAACCTTAAAATGATGGAGCAGAGAGATAGAAACTCTGTAATGATATTGTTGAACTGCTGATTTGATCAATCAATCCCTAATTCCAGACTTCTTAATAGGAATAATGCTAATGCTTTCTTATTTTAAGGCACTCAAATTTTAAAGCTAACTGAAACTAAAAGCTCTTTTTCATGTCAACAGAACATGGCTGCACTGGCAATGGTTCAACTTCATTAATTCAACCAGGCAGTGATGGTTCAATGTTTTGAGTCATCTCTCCACATAGCAACAGTCAGCAAGCTTTTTCTGTAAATGACGAGGTAGTAACTATTTTGGGCCACAAGGTGTCTGTCACAACTATTCAACTCTGTCCTTAAAGTATTAATATGAAAGCAGCTATGGAAAAGGCATAAATAAATGAGTGTGCCTGTGTTCTAATAAAACTTTATTTAAATCTCATGGCAGGCTGGGTCAGAGTTTGCTAATATCTTCTCTATAACACCTGCACTGGGATAGAAATAGAGGCATTCAATGTTTTCCCTAAAAGGAATGTTATTATGGGAATTTCAGAAAATATATCAGCATCATTCTGTATTGGCTTACAAGGTAAGCCAACCATGATGCATGCTCTGGAGTTAAAAAGGGTCATTGTACCTGGACACACACAAAGATCAAATGTGTACTATGACAAGCAGAAAAAAAGCAGGGTGGTTGTGGGACAGGGTGTTGTCTACCATAAAGGGTAAGGGATAAGATTTTCTTCATGGGAACAGGCATGAAGGATACATAGGGAAGAGTGTAAATATTCAAAAACAGCAAAAAGGTATACAAAAGAAAACAGTGAATACTGAAGTCAAATGTCAGCTTTCTTAGTAAAAAACCTGCTATAAGAACAAATGCTGAGACTTTCAAATTTCTATCACCTTTCTTAGAAGACTTCCACATCACAAATACTTTTTACTGTTACATGTGAATAACATGACAAGTAATTGAACAGCACAGGCTTCAAATATTATTTACCTTATTTTTTAGTGCTTTTATCTCATCTCTCCATCTAATGGAGAGGTAGCTTTTAAGAAAGATGGGCAGACTATAGATGTGATATGAGAAGTCCTTCTGAAAGATTCTCATGCACCTGATTAGTTCTTCCGAAACTTTTTGCCTCAATGATTGCAGTAATCCTGGAAGAGTAACAATAATTTAAAAGGTATATCCAATAAAAAAATTTATTAATTATTCAGATCAGAGTCAATGTATGATTCCTTTTTAAATATGAAACACTTTTTACACTACACTTTTATACATTTGCCCATGTATAATAAAAATGATAATAATCATTCATAGATTCAACACAGTATCAACAAGCTGATATTAGGGCCTGCCACAGAATGCTGCTAAGGTTACATAGAACTCTATTAGGAGTTCTTACCTAAAGGAGACTCTGGTAGAGGCAAAGCAAGAAAACACGAATTAAAACACAAGTTCTCTAAAACATTGTTTATGCGAGCATGAGTGAATTAGGAGATTAATCAGAAGAGAGCCTCCCATTTTTTAACATGTATGAGGTGAGTGAAGCATGATATTCTTCCTTACATTTCCAGGGCAAGACAAGTCTTCTGCTGATGGAAAAAAAAATTGCTCACTCAGTAGTTTCTTTGTTTTCCTCTTTGTAGCACTCCTGGCACCACACTCCAGAATGGATAAATTAAAATGGTTTCTGCCTAATCCCCTCAGAGAGGTTTGATTGTGCATAGACTATAGTATTTTAGTTGAGCAGGCTTAAAACATTATGCCTTTGAAAGCCTAATAGTTGTGTTGGTGTAATCAATTCTAATATGTAACATTTGGGATGCATGTGCAACTCTCCCAGGCCTCGTTTTTGCAATAAGAGAGGGAAGGCGATGAGTCATTGCTGGTCTATATAGGAACATGAAGAAGAGCTGCTTACCAATCAGAAAAAAGCACACTCTATTTCACAGCAGGAAATGCTTCCACCCACCCCTGCCTGGAGACAGAAAAGGACAGAAAATTTAATAAGCATGGAATTTAGGAAATTCAGTGATGAGCACAAAAAAGTGATGAAGATAAATTTCGTCAATCTTTTTGCAGCAAGACAGGTGGGGTCCACCCAGGTAGTCTGGTACCAGTGGTCTGCAGGAGTCTTGGAGGTAGAACAGCTAACTGGACACTGGACAAGCCTAACAACCTGTCTCTGCTTGGAAAGCTTGTAGGCCAGGGTCAGAAAAATAAGGGTTTGTTGCCATAAGACCTCTCCAAGAACGTGAGATCTAATAGATTCTGTGCTTGCATTTTCCTTCTGCAAAACACAAACCATTGTGCAAGAACACCTAAAATATTTTGCTCCTTGAAGGTCCAAAATTTTATATGCAACAAAGTTTTTGATTTTACAAATATTTTCTTCATTTTAAAATTAAACATCATAGTTTGAGATAATTGTAGGATCGCATTCAGATGTAAGAAATAATACAGAGACATCCTGTATACCCTTACCCAGATTCTACCATGATAGCATCCTACGTAATCATAATACAGATCAATATCACAACTGGAAAACTGACGTTGATGCATCCCTTCAAACTTGTTTAGATTCTACCAGTTTTATATGCAATCCTCTATGTATGTGTCTATGTGTTAGCACTATGCAGTTTTATCGCCTGTGTGTATCTATCACCACAGTCAAAATACTAAACAATTCCCTTATAGCAAGGATCACTCCTGTTGCCTTTTATAGTCATACCACCATCCTCCTTCCTCTCTTCTGACTACTGTTAACTGCTCTACATCACTACAATGTTGTTATTTCAAGAATATTATCGAAATGAAATCATATGGTATATTTGTCTTTTGGAACTATCTTTTTTCATTCATCATAATTATCTTGGGATTCATCCAAGTTATGTGTGTATCAAAATATGTTACTTTATATTGCTTCATGGTGTTCCATCTGAGGATGTATCAGTTTGTCTAATCATTCACTCAGTGAAAGACATTTGAATAGTTTTCAGTTTTTACACTATTGGGAATAAAGCTGCTTTAAATATCCATGTAAAGGCTTTTTTTCTTTTCTTTTCTTTTTCTTTTTCATTTTTTCTTTTGGAATGCATACTTCCATTCCTCTGTAATAGGTAGCTAAGAGTTCAATTGTTTGACTAGATGATTATTGCATATTTAGTTCTATAAGACATTGTCAAACTTCTCTACAGAGTGGCTTATCCATTTTACATTTGCATCAGCAATATATGAATGATTGAGAAACTGGAATGATCTAGTTTATTCACATCCTCCCTGGTATTTGCTATTACTACTGTTTTTTTTTTTTTTTACCTCTTTTTGATGGGCAGGTAGTGATATCTCATTGTGGTTTTAATTTCATTTCCCTAATGGATAATAATATTAATATTTTGTTATGTGATCCTTTGCCATCTGCAGATCCTGTTTAGTATAATATCCTATCTTTTGTCCATTTTCTAATTCAATTTTTTGTTACTTTGAGCTTTGAGTATGTTTTATATATTCTAGACACTAGACTTTTGCTGGATATGAGTTTTGAAAATATTTTCTCCTAATCTATAGTTTGGTTTTTCTTTCTCTTAACAGGTTTTACTATGGAGAAAATTTTTATAATTTTGATGAGTTTAAATTTATCATTTTTTTTATTTTATGGATCATGATTTTTAGGTCTAAGAAAACTTTGCCTAGCCCTAGATTCTGAAGACTGTCTCACATTTTACTTTGAAAGTTTTATAGTTTCATGTTTACATTTAAGTCAGTGTTTCCTCCACTAAATTACTTTTGCATCTTTTTTTTTAAAAGTTGTGTGCATTTGTGTGAATTTGTTCCTGGGTTCTCTATTCTGTTCCATATATCTCTGTGTCTATTCCTCCATGCTGTTTTTATTACTGTAGCTCTAGAGTAAACCTGGATATTGAGAGGTGATTCCTCCTACTCTATATACTTAAGATTTTTTTCCCTAAGGCCATTTCATTTCCATGTAAATAATAGAATTAATTTGTCTATGTTTACGAAAAATGACTAAGATTTTGACAGAAAGTGCTTTAAACTTCTAGGTTAAATTGGAGGATATTGATGTGTTTTCCACATGAGTCTTTCAAACCATAACGTTAGTATTTCTCTCCATTTATTTAAATATATTTTGATTCCATTTCATCAGCATTCAGTTCAGTGCATATTTTGTTAAGTTTATAACTAATTTCATTTTCTTTGGCATGATAGACTTTTCATGTGTATTATGCCCATTTGTCCTGCATGTAACTGCTTCTGGATTTTCTCCCCAACATTGATTCCATCTTCTGTGTATTTCCTTACACTAGTAATTTAACATGAAAAGCTCTCTCTTCCTCTGTCACGATGGCTTCAAATTTTTTCATGAATGCGTTCTAAAAAAAATGGGCCTTTATGATGAGTTCATGTCCTTTGTAGGGACATGGATGAAGCTGGAAACCATGATTCTGAGCAAACTATCGCAAGGACAGAAAACCAAACACTGCATGTTCTCACTCACAGGTGGGAATTGAACAATGAGAACACTTGGACACAGGATGGGGAACATCACACACCAGGGCCTGTGCTGGGGTGGAGGAAGTGGGGAGGGATAGCATTAGGAGATATACCTAATGTAAATGACGAGTTAATGGGTGCAGCACACCAACATGGCATATGTATACATGTGTAACAACCCTGCACATTGTGCACATGTACCGTAGAACTTAAAGTATAATTAAAAAATAAAAAATAAATAAAAAGAAAAAAAAGAAAAAGGTGGGCCTTTATTAAAAAAATCGAGAACTGTGTGATTTTTTAAATTATAATTAAAATTCTGGTTCTGCCACTTTGTGCATTTTAAGCAAGTCAGTTCACTTATCTGAATGTTAATTTGATCATATGGGAAAAACATTATTTAAAACATGTTTACTGATGAGTGTGTATGTCTAAATTTAAAATCATATTCATAGCACTAATTAGAGAAACATATAGTAGGTGTTCAATAAACAGCATTAATAGCTCCCCAATCTTGATTGTCAATGGCATTTATTGCAGTGTTTATGGATTTGGGCAAAAATATTTTATTCAGTTTTTTGTGTGTATTGTATATTTTATTTTTGACATATTTCATGTTGATGTTGTAATTTTTGCTCTGTGTGTGTATTGTTTTTATGGAGAATTCATAAGCTCTACAGAGAAGAGAGGCAATGTTATTTTTTACATCTATTGTGGAATATGCTCATCTGATATGTGGCATTGGGAAATGCTATATTCTCTGACCTTTAGATTTTTTCATCCATAAAAAAGAGAAAAAGAGACAATAAAACTTAATAAGATTATTGAGAAGTTATAATGAGACCATATGTGAAAGTGGATGTGTAATTTACATATACAGCCGTGAGTCACTTAAGGGCTAGGATACATTCTGAGAAATGTGTCATAAGGCAATTTCATCATTGTGTGAACATCATAAAGTGTAGTTACACAAACCACAATAGTACAACTTACTACACACCTGAGCTGTATGTTATAGCCTATTGCTCCCAGTCTTTAAACCTGTACAGCATGCTACTGTACTGAATAGTGTGAGTCATTGTAATGGTATTTATGTATCTAAACATCTCTTACTATAAATACAGTAAAAATATAGTACTATAGTCTTATATATGAGATCGTGTGTGTGTGTGTATGCACGTTGTACATGTGGTCCATCATAGATCAAAACATAGTTATGTAGCACATGGCTGTGTTTAATTTTAATAACATTAGTAATTGGATTGCTTTGAGGACCCTGTAAGGCAGCTTTAGGTACATCCTATTTCACATGTAAATAGATAATATTGAGGTATAGATATATTTATATATATGTAGATATATATATAGATGATTTACAGAGTAAAATTTTTCAGTAACACAATACTATTTAATAGTCTCTCCCTTAGAATTCTGGAGCTGAAATGAACTGTACAGACAAACAAACTCATTTTGTTTCACACACAGAAAAGAAATATCTCCAAGACAATATAAATAACTTCTCCAAGGTCACTTAGCTGAATGGAGGCAGAGCCAGAAAAAACTCAGGTATCCTGATCTCCAGCCATAAACTGTTTCCTCTAAACCATTTTTCCTCATTTGTGCCCTGCTCTCCCCGGCAGCCTGGCTCATACTGCTTCCTTACTTATTCATATTTGCTGCCTCCAAACTCATCATACTCTCCCTTCCAGCTCTGAGTCCATATGGCCATGCTCATCTGGGAGGAGGATGTCTGAAATTGCCGCCATCACGCCATCCCCTTCCAACCATGTGAGTAGGCCAGAAAATGACTTTTGGGCACTATTAACCTGAGTTGGCTGGGATTCAGGGACACTGAGGTGAAACACCCTCCATTGTGTTTTTAAGGCCTGGAGCCAGTCTCCGGCCTTCTGCAAACCGTGATTCCTCTGGGAACTTAAAATGCAGTTTCTGTATATTTTTCAGATGACCCCATTGTAAACAGGAGCACAGGGCAGAAAAAAAAGATCCTATTTACCAGGAGTTACAAAAGAAATATATTCTGAGTACCCAATGTGGGTGAAAAACTTTGTGAATAAACAAATATAACCTAAATCCTTAGGTCCAGTGAAACATGAAGGTCTCACTCACATATGAAGGATATGCTGTTTACCACTTACTTCTCCTTGCAATCTCTAGGGCAAGACTACTGTGAGCTGAAATACCCAGGGAACACTTTCCAAAAGAAGTAAGAACTGAGATATGCTAGAAAAATTCTATGGTATTATGTTTTGTTTTGTTCTGTTGTGATGGCAAATTTCAGAGCCAAATTACCACACTCATAAAAATGGTATGATTTGCAGTTTCCAAAATTTCCCTTTGCCAAAATATGTTTATTCATATCCTGCCATATTCATGCCATATTCATCATATTCATGCCACCTAAAATTTCCACAAACATTTCTTCTCTCAATTAAAATAATCAGAGGACTTGCAAAACACACTTATCTAATATATTTTTTCAGGTAATTCTCACTGACAGAAAATTCCATAGACAATGACTCAAAGGAGAGGGTAGTTTTGATAAGGAGATGTAGAGAAGGATCACATATTCATGGTGCTACTTTGGGAGAACTGTCATAGATGAGGTTCTATGGTCAAGGGACAGAGTCATGGGCAGTGGAGGAGGGCGCATTAAGTTCCAGGGTGCCTGACAGGAATAGAGAAAGATAAAGGCAGAGTTAAGGATAAAAAGGACATTAAAGACACACTTTTTGCATTTTGAAATTCTGCCTAAATCTGCAGAAGAGACCTTCCTCCTGGCCATGGCTTAGCTGGAGCGCAGCTGTTCACAGCAAGCCTGGCATTCACTGGGCTAGTCAAGGACCAAGGCCACCTAGACCAAAGACTGCTAGAGAGCACTGAAAAATAACCTTCTTTCCCCAGAACAGGAGTCAAAGGGCTTGGGACAGATGAGTAGAAAATGTGGCTAACTTCCTGTTCTCTCTGGCCTCAGCTAATGCCTAGGGAAATGAAATTTGTTTGCCCTTTTAACATTTACCTGACTATTTAACTACAAATAGTAATGCTAGCCCTAAAATGATCCTTCATGCTTTAGAGAATTGGCCATTAATGTGTCCAATTGACCTTCTGCAGTAGTGAATTGTCTCCATTGACTACATTTTCCATGTACAAATCTTTAGTAATAAATTTACTGATTCCAGAAGTCAATAAACTGAATGGCTTTTGTGTCCCTAACAGGTATGAATAAATTAGATCTCTAGGCAAATGAACTTAGTGGAAGTTTGTACATTTTCTTTTTGTAAAAGATGGATCTTTGGGGGCTTTCTTTTCTGCTTTCCCGAGTCAGCAGAGGATTGCTCTTATGGCTCATCAACATGCATGTGCACTCCCTATATAAGAAAAGACTTGGTTTAGTCTTGCTTATTCATCACAAAGTCTATGCCTACATATGGCCAACAAATTGAGCATTTTGTGCATGATCCAGATTTGCAGCTGCCTTATGGCTCAGCTGATTGACTCATCAATGCTACAGACTAAATTGGCCATTAAGATACCTTTAAGTCACACACAAAATGTGTATTTATTTCTTTTTTCCATTAGGGTTTATACAGGTAGAATGCATGGTGGTCATTTTTATATAAAACCCAGGTGGTAGTAGGCACTATGCAAAGAGGACCTGGATAAAATATTATTACTATTGACTACATAATCAAGATATATGAAGGAAATCCCCTAATGTTTCCTTAATGATTCAAAGGGGATAAAATATGAATGCCTTTAAGTTATGGTCCTAGCCTTGTTGCTAATGAGGATGTTTGGCTGTACAGAATCATTTAGAATCTTTGCTTTGGATGAATTGGGTTACTTATTAACTCTTTAAAATGCTTTACATTTTGCTGTGCAGTTTTTCAAAAGTTTCTTCTTTTCAGTAATGACTACCATTCACTACTCACTCATATTTTCTAATGCATTTCTTCTTTTGGTCATTCAGCAAGCATTTTTGTAAGCTCACTGTGCTGAATGCTGAGAATAAAATGGTAAATGTATTTGACCCTTCCCAAAATAAAATTTTAGTCTCCTAGGAGAGATATAACTAATTGTGATAGAGACAGAGAGAGAGAGAGAGAGAGAGAGACTTTGAAAATGACTGCCATAGAATATAAGTAATATGTCTGGGTACAATGGCTCATGCCTGTAATCCAATCACTTTGGGTGACCAAGGTGAGGGACAACTTAAGGCCAGGAGTTTGAGGCCAACCTGGACAACATAGCAAGACTTTATCTCTACAAAAAAATAAAAATACAAAATTAGCTGGACATGGTGGTAAATGCCTGTACAGCCCTAGCTACTTGGGATAATTGCTTGAGCCCAGGATTTCAAGGTAAACACAGCTATGGAAGCTCCACTGCACTCCAGCCTAGGTGATGGAATAAAATCCCACTGCTGCTGCTGCTGCTGCTGCAAAAAGGAAGAAGTAATAAAAATAAGGTATTTGAAAAATACCTTATAAAATAAATAAAAAATAAAATAAAATAAATAAAAATACCTCAATAATTACAACAAAATTCTCCAAACTCTACTCCCCACCCCAAAATAAATGAGACTTTAGAATGGAGGGGAATACTTGGGCTTCAACTCAAACATGTTTTCAAGCCAAGTAGGAGGAAATGATAAATTCAAGTAGTATAAATGGCACAAACATCAGCTCAGAGTCATGAGACAGTATGACATATTTGGAAAATTGATAACAGGTGTCATTGGAACACAAACATTGTGAGGAAGCGTGTGAGAAAACTAGGAAATGAGAATGGAGAGATGTACAGTAGGAAGTGATAGGGACCAAACCCTGGGGGTGCCTAGGAGCTTAGGCTATGTTCTCCAGTGAGGAGAGGGAGTAATGTGCATGATTATATTTACACTCTAGAGAGATCATTCAATTAGATGTGAGTAGACACTGTAGTTAAGAAAGCTGATTGAAAGATTACTCCATAGATGTATAAAGAGACTCAAATTAGAATAGTGGTAGGCAGAATGCAAAGAACAGCTAGGTAGATGTCAGAGATATGTATGTTCAAAGTAAGAATTAATAAATAATTGGATCTAGAGATAAGAAGAGGAAAGAAATAGTAGAAAGTGATTTGAAAATATCTGGCCTGTGTGACTAGGGGCAAGTTAATTCCATTAATTGGCATGGCAAATATCAGAGCAACATTGTCAGAGTTGGGGCAGAGAAGAGCACAGAAAAGAAGTACAATTTATGGTTCCTTTAGTATATCCAGGTGAAAATAGCCACTTGATCACTGGAAACACCAATTTGGAGCTCAAGAAACGTGCCCAGGGTAGACATATACTTTAGAGAAAATTATACTGGAGGACATAATAATAAAAACTATGCAGTCATATGAAAGCCTCCACATATTAAGAATATATGATCAAGGTAGCCTCAGACAGAGAGGCAGTTGCAAAATTTCTGTGGATTTCATAGTTAAGTAAACATCAAATGGATATCAAATGTCTGTTTCATTTTGTTCTCCAGAGCAGTTTATTCTGCATATTGCTTTATATTTTTAATTTTTACATAATTTCCTTAAGGTTGGCTATTCCCATTAACAAATAGCATTGGCATGATGATCTGTTAAAACATGGCTTTTGTTTCAGAAAAGCATGATATGGAACCAAGCATATTATCAAATGAAGAAAAAAATTAAAAGATGAGGAATATGCTCCATGTCATTGAGAATTCTTAATGTTTTTAATCAAATCTAACTCCATTTCCATAGAGCAACGTGAGTTGTCTTGACTACTTTATGCTGAATTATTCACAGAATATTTCTCAGAAAAGGTGAGATGGGAAACCCATTTAAAAAATGGACTGGATGAACTGATAGAGAAAGAGCTTGATAGTTACTTAAGAGAATGAATATAAATTATTTTTGCATCAGGCAGAGAAGAACTTAACAAAAAGAACCTAGGGTTAATGAATCTTGGATTCATTAACAGAAAACACAATGTCCAGCCTCCTGTTCGTGGACAAAGTCTTATAAGAGATTACTGTAGTTTCTGATTCCATACGTTTGTCTCTGGCTAAAGCTTCAACTGCTTCTATGAAACTACCATCTTTAGTGTCATCCAGGATTGCTTTATTGCTACATACAGGGGATATTTATGCTGGATCACTCTTTAGCTTTTCCTGTTGTGAAACATTCTTCATTGTCAATTCTTTCTTTCATTAATTTTTGCTATGTCTTATTCTTCTATTGGTCTTTTAAACCTGTTAGACACTTGTTCTCAGGCTTCTTTTTTTTAATTCTTACTCTTAAAATCTTTTTTACCACAAAATAAAATATAAATACAGGTGCAAAATTTCCTTGTAACTAACACCTAAGTCAAGAAACAGTTTTCCCAGCCACTCCAGAAGCCTATCCCTGTGCTAATCAGACTCTTCTCTTCCACTAAGAGAAGCCACTATTTTGACTTATAGAATAAGTGCCTATGGTACATCCTTAAACCCTATGGTTTTTCCCTTTATTTAAATGTCTTTAAGTCTGAATGTTCCACAGACTCTCTGTGACCCCACCCTCATTTGTGGCAGTATCTGCCTTATTCAAGGAGAGAAATATTTCTTGAGCCCCTATCGTGTGCTGTCTTGTAATTGACTCTTCATTTTATAGGTCAGGTAAGAGGTAAAGAGAAGTTTGACTTCCTATCTTCCTAACTAGTATAAGGGCAGGGAGGGGATGAGGAGATAGCAAAATAATATTCACTCCCCAACTCAGTGTTCTTTCCACATACTCCTCAAATTTCCAGCCAAATGATTAATCTCATGGACAAAGCTAGGAGAGGAAATGGAAATTCCAGAGAGGGTCAAAAGGAGCCACCTGGAATATGTGCTACAGGCTACTGTGCTTAACCACTCCCAGGAATGTGGAGACGTGCATGTCCATGAAACTGAATACAGCAACAGCACACAGTGAGTGTGCCATTACTCTGTTCCCCATGCAAACATGATGGAAATCAGGTGTGTTTTTGGAAACCCTTATTACCTCTCCTGTAATGGTGGAAATAGCAAGACTAGAGACACCAAAAGATTAGCTTAAGGTCACCCTGTAAGTACTGGCAGAGAAAGAAACAGAAACTTGCCTCTCCCAGTGCCTCATGGAGGTGACCTCAGGAATCTGAGTTTACAATATCGCAGGAACTTAAGGGGCTAATGGTTCCTTGAGCCAGAGGAAACAGACTCAAACTGAATCCTGGGAGAATTTCTTCTGGTGAGTGATGGCCAGTCCAAGAGAGATCTTCCCTGGAGGTCTAGTCCCTACAGATTCTGAGCCAGATTAAAAGCAGGTCTAGAAAACTTACAGCCCAGGACAGCAAATTAGTATTGGAGATTTCCATGTAGATGAAGTGCCCATCACTCAGAAGCACATCAAAACCACACAGACTGAAGGGATTGGCATTTGCTTTCCATTGTCTTCTGTTTTTCAGAGTACTAGGGGCATGAGGGGCGGCTTGAAAGGGAACTGTCAGGAAGTGAGCACTGGCCAAGCCTGGTGAGAAGCAACACTGAAGAAGACTTCAGCCTCCCTGTACGCATCCTTTATCTCCTAACAAATTTGACTTATCATTATCTACTTCATAAATGAGAAAATAGGCAGGGCGCAGTGGCTCATGCTTATAATCCCAGCACTTTGGGAGGCCAAGGTGGGCAGATCACTCGAGGCCAGGAGTTCGAGACCAGCCTGGCCAACAGGCAAACCCTCATCTCTACTAAAAATACAAAAATTAGCCCAGGGTGGTGGCGGACGCCTGTAATTCCAGCTTCTTGGGAGGCTGAGGCAGGAGAATCACTTGAAGCCAGGAGGCAGAGGTAGTAGTGAGCGGAGATCATGCCATCGCACTCCAGCCTGGGCTGCAAGAGTGAAACTCTGCCTCAAAATAAATAAAATAAAATAAAATAAAATAAAATAAAATAGAAAATAAATAGAAAATAAGACTAGGTAGCATGGTTCATCCATACTTCCCCAGCGAGTAAATATCATAGGCTGGGAGTTACTCAGGCAATTTGTTTCTTTTATAAAGCCTGGAAGTTTAACCACAACACTTACTACAGCTTTCCCTTTGATATTTCTGTTGTGCCTGGGACAGTGCTTTTAACTTAATATGTGCTCAATAAATGATTAAAAGAATGTAAAATAAATTATTGAATTATTCTCTATTCTGGGAGGCAAAAATTGAGTCAAGGAGAAGAATATTAGCATTATGATTATCTGAGAAATGCCAAACACCACCCATATGAAAATCTAACATACTGTTTTGGTGTAAAACCATTCACACTCCTTACCCAAAAGCGCCAATCAGATGGCACTTTTGAACTGGTAGGAGCAAATATTTTTTTTTTTGCAAAGGGTGTATACAAATTAAAAAAGATTGAGCCACCACTAGCATTTTTTTCATTCAAAAATGATAGATTAGATAGATGATAGATAGATAGATAGATAGATAGATAGATAGATAGATAGATGATAGATATATACATAGATAGACAGAAAGGCAGGCAAACATGGTTCCTGCATTTTATCATATTTGTAAAATTCTATGTTGCCTTATAATTCAGAAATTTGAATATGATTCTTTGTTCTATCTCATAATTGTGCTACTGTAGATTTAGATAATATATCCCTAACATATGTGTGATGTTAAGGAATGCTAGTGTAGTTGGAAATAGGAATAGTATGTTATATTTTAGCTTTATTTGTCATTATGAATAGAATTATGTCAAAATGCTCAAAAAGTGCTTTCCATTTTTCTTTTTCACGTAGATTTAAAATAATGATTTTCACCCTATAAATACACAAATATAACTTTGCTTTACATTTTAATGAATGCATACCTTAATTCATAATTTCAATGCTCATTCAATGTAACAACTTTATTAAGCTTTCAACTGATTTTTTTCTCTGTCTTTCTGAAAGCTGGAGGAAAAGGGCTCATCACTCATTCCATTTCTATAATTATGCCAGAGGAAATCAGTCAAAACAGCAAAAATATGGAGAGATGTTTGTATAAGGATAAACTAACAAGTAAAATTATCTAGAAGCATTACATGAATTCTTAAATGTGATATAATTTATACCTATAGGATCATGAAGGGAAATAGAGTAGGAATTTGGAGATATCACAAAAGACACTCCAATGTTGCTGTTTACGTCATAAAAGACACTCTCAGGTTTCTAAATAAAACTGTGTTCCCTGATGTCCTCATGAGAGAGAGGGCCCTGTACTTACTACATGCAGAAACAAGGACACTGCCCTAGTCATTAATCCTAATCCAAAGGATGTTGTATTAACTCATATTCTGATACTCATTGCTCCATTGAAATTGGAAGAATCCATGAGAGTTGATCTCTGGAAATGAGTGTTCTATAGATATAAGAAAATGTATGTTATAGATGACTTCATTAAGAAATTACTAACATTAACCACTAATGTTATTATTATTTTCTCCATAACAATAAATCATATAAAATGCATTTCTTTTGAGTTTTTACACAGGAGAAATTCAGAGGTGGGGAAAACAAGGAATACATCTGGCTCCTGAATTGTGTTTGACCATTCCCCTCCTTTCAATACTAATTTCCCCAAACTAATAAGTTCCCAGCTGCTGTCACAACAAAATATTCTGAGAAGAGACCTCCATATGCTGTTGCAAAGCTGCTCACACTCATCTGCTGTGGGAAGTTTGTAGTCCTGAAGCAGCAGCTGCCAGACACTTGTTCCCCCCTTGTAGCTCAACACTGGCTGCGCACAGAAAGGCTGATGCGGCTTGAGAGCAACCAATTAGGTGAGGGAAAAGTAGTTACTTGGGGATTCCCAGGGAAATTCAACTGCTACTGAGCCTCTGTCAGTAGAAGCTGGGACATAAAACTGCTTCTCCAGAAACATGGATGTTGTTTTTGTCTGAAAGAATAACTCCTTGAGTGAGCCTCTTTCATCTCATTTCGTGATATATGACATGAAATATATGTTATACATTATGTTTTATGTATATGTTATACATATAACATGATGTCTTTTATGTATATGTTATACATATAACATGATGTCCAGTACTTGACAGACTTTTTTTTTTATTGTGGGAAAAAGCAAATACAAGAAACAAATTATTTTATTTTTAGGGCTAAAGCAATAAATCTCATAAGAAAAGCAACAGCGGATTACTATGGAGCATGCAGATTGAGTTCCATATGGTAAAGTCCAGTTGGGTCGTCTGTGGACTCTGATACTGGCCATAAAGGAGAAAATAATAGTTACTATCTTAGCAATTTATTGTCATAATGTATTTGCTTATAGATTCATCCTATTTTGCTATAATTTATCCTATTTGACAGAAATAAGGCTGTGTGTTCTCCGAATTCTGTTAAGCACTCCCCCAATATACAACAAGACCAGATGTCCCCACTAGCCTTATATTTGGCAGGTCACCTTTGCCATTGGACTGAGTTATAGCCAAGGAAATGTGGGTGATTCTGATTTATCTTACTTCCAGGACTGGCACCTAAAAAAGTCACTCACATAATAATGCATATTGTCTTTTTATGTTCATTTGGTCACCAGATACTGGTAAATCATTGTTGGACTCCAAGACCTTTGTAGAATGTTGGCAGTTTCTGTCCCTGAATAGATTATTGGATGAGAATCATATTAAAAGAATTACCTGAGCAGAAACACCCACATCAGACTGTAACATAACTGAGGAATAATTATTTTTTGTAATGACTTAGATTTGAGTGTTTCATTATAGTAACTAACCTTACTGAATAATACATCCATCTTACCCCAAAAAAGAATTTAATTTTACCGAAGTTAAAATTATTGATTTTAGGTTACACAAATAGTAAGCATCTTTTCTGGAATGCCAATTTAAATAAATCTGAACACACACACATACACACACACACACACAGTGTAGACTTCTACCTATTTACTTATGATTTGATTCAGGTAGGAGCCAATTTTCTAAAATGCTCCTTTATCCCAAGTCATATAATCTCAGAACTCACAATGGTGGCTTACCCTTGGAATAGAGGCCAGGACAATGTCTGCAAAAACAAACAAATCAAGCAATTGTGATAATATCATTGCAGTGTCATTTGATGGGTCAAAAAATTACTCACAGAAAATGGACCACAAAAGCATTACTTGGGACTTTGTTGCTGAAAAAATGAATGCCTGAAGGCAAGCACATTAGGTGAAGAAAAGACTTGTTGTCTGATTTTTTTCCTCCCATGTGATGTCATCATGGTAAAACAGTATCACAAAATAAAGGCCCTCCAAGGATACCTTTATCTTTCAAATTCTATGACTACAGAACACTGCATTTTTAAACTTCTAGAGGCAAATTTGTTTGTTACTAATTCTTAACCAATTCTAACTTAGAAACAACATAATCTATAATTGGGATTTTAAAAGAAGAAAAAGAGAAAATATGACCAATATGAAAGCAAGCAATCCAAAGAGCAGTGCAAGAAAATAAAAATGTGAAATCTCTAACAGGGCTGTTCGTGGGCCTTGTCACTTATCATAGTAATATCATGTTAAAATCCTATTAGTGGTTAAACAAAATATCCAGAAGTAAAATAATCAAATCAGCCTTTTATATGTACAGAATTCTTAGCAAATTGATTTGAAATGTGGTAGTCAGTGCTAGAAATTGGGGTTTGCAATTTGAAATCTTCCCGCAAAAATGTCTAAACTAACAATGGTTGTTTACCACAGTGGAAGTTATTCTGCTTGCTACCTAAATAAAACCAAGAAATACATGAAACAGCTAAAACAGAATGGAAATGACTGCAGAATAAGTAAATGAATCTTTATTTTCATAAAAAAATATAATAATTTCAAAAGATAATTAGTTAGCAACCTCAAACCTCAACAAGCAATATTTGGATATGGATGAGGGATGATTTGCATTATGGTGAAAATAAGGAAAGTCTTGATTATGTCCAAGCAAAATTAATGTAGATTCCCCTAGCATATGTATTCATGTTATAACAGTACAGAATCCCAAGTCCATGATGCTAAAGCTGTACATCTGAAACTGATCAGATAACAAGAGCGTGATAGAGAAAAAGGAAGAGAAAGAGACTAAATCAAAATCCCATAATGATTGTGTTTCAAGAGAATGTAAGAGCCGGGCACAGTGGCTCACGCCTATAATCCCAGCACTTTGGGAGCCAAGGTGGGTGGATCACCTGAGGTTGGGAGTTTGAGACCATCCTGACCAACATGGAGAAAACCTGTCTCTATTACAAATTGCAAAATTAGCCGGCCCTGGTGGTGTATGACTGTAATCCCAGCTACTCGGGAGGCTGAGGCAGGAGAATCGTTTGAACCCAGGAGGCGGAGGTTGCAGTAAGCCGAGATTGTGCCATTGCACTCCAGGCTGGGCAACAACAGCGAAATTCAGTCTCAAAAAAGAAAAAAAAAAAAAAAGAATGTAAGAGAAATATAAACAGAGTAAGAAGAAAAGTTCCTAGCTAATGGGCGCAGCTCACTAAGAAGAGGCATGGGTTGTTATATATGTATTTATTTTAGATACTAAATGTATTTAAAACTTGTAGTAACCTAGGTTATTGAGACTTTAAGAGAAAACATATTTTTTTCTACCTTCTGCTTTAAATTCAGAATTCATTGAAGCCATTGAATTTCTTTTAAATTTCCACTTTAAAAAAAACCACTCTTATTTTTAAATCATAGCTTTTGTTCCAAAGAACAAGTCAAAGAAACAACCTTTTATTTCAGGTTGAACTTGGAGACTATGTATATTTGTCTGCCAGCTTTGAAAACCCGGTGCTGAGAACCAACACACAAAACTATGGCAGGTCCAAATTGCCTGTGAGATTCCTGTCTTCAAATATATTCATCCGATGATTCCCATTTTATCTTTTTTAAATAAAGGTTTTTTGAATCATAAAAAATAAATACGCCATGAGTTTGGAGATTACTTTCCTCTTTCTCCTGTTGACTGGTTCATGCTGCGTTAGTGGGATAATTCTTTATCCAAAGCGCTGGCACTCTGGTGCCATCAAGCAGTGATGATTTTTGCCTTATTGCATTTAGCAGCACTTCAGCATTATGGCTGCATACTTCCTCAGGGAACAGGAGGGGGCTGGAAAAAAATAGAAAGAAGCAAAATAAAGACAGAAAGAAATAATCATCGGAGAACATCCTCAGGGAGTACAGAAAAGCAAAAGTCAAAGAAAGTAACAGCTTACAGTGTCATGAAAATTGTGTGAACCTGTAACAGGGGGAAATATGTGTTTGATAGAATTTAAATTATTTAAGACCCTAGAAAGAGATTTTATTCATCTTCTGCTTTCAGAGAAGAAGCATCTGCAAATGATTTTATTTACCTCTTTCTCTTATTTTTTTCCTATCTTTAAATCTTACTTTCAATCTTTAATGCTAGATTGAAATAAGTAAGGTTGTTATTCTGCATTGTTGAATTACTTTTTTATTTATTTGTTTTGCTGTGCTACACCTAGTTATAACTGTTGTGATGATATATTATAAGTAGATATCACAAAGTCAACCAAAGTCTAGACAATCTTCCTGTCTTAAATTAACTTCATTTTTTGCAGTGCCAAATAGCATTAGATTGTGGCTTTTTGGTATTGGTACCACTGTTTTTGATGGGACATCATTGTATATGAATAAAACTTTTGAAGGTTGGGCATCATTTATATTCCTTTAGAAGACCAGAAAAAGAGTTGCCTCAACTTCTCCAATTTTTGAAAATAGAAAATTATCTAAAAGGAGAGTGAATGAAGTAGATAATGTTTTAAAAATTTAAAATATGAGGAAGCACAGAGAGCACACCATATATTAGTAAGAAGAAAATTAGTGCCAGCACCAGTAGGAAACAAGTGGTTGTTTTGATGTCAAATATTGTATATATTTTTTTCTTTTTACAGTTATTTTGGTCTGAGGTGGTCATTTGTCTATGACTCAGAAGAGACTGAAGCCATCTGACTTCTTTGGAGCTGTATTCATCTTAGTAAAGGATAATGACATGGTTTCATGGAGCATAGGGAAACAAATCTTAATCTTCAAAATGGGTTGGCTTTTTATAGAGACACAGAATCACAACATGTACAGTAAAACATAAGGAAACTCTAACATCATCTCCTATTTTCCTATGACTCTCAAAAAAACAAACTGGAGGTTTCCTTCTCAAAGAGTAGAGTTAAGAGTGACATTTTCTCAGCTGTCTAATTATATTGACAACAAAGTAGGTTTGTGAAATCAATTATAATAGGCTGCATGTCCTCAGAGAAACTGAGTCTTTCCTTGTCTGCTGTGGAAGGTCTTTGTAGGTGCTGAGTGGTATGGAACAAATGGACATCTTCTTCTCTTACGCTGTCATAAAGACAAGGATATTAAGCCTTTCCTTTGTTGGAAGGTGTTGCATGAAATTCATGCCCTTGTTAACGTAGCCAGCTATTTAAGGTATTTGCTTCTTAGAAACAAGAACTTCAGAGTGAGCCATGGTGAAAGTTTAGCAAAAGGTCAATATTACTCACCTGGCAGATATAGCACTAGCACCTAAACTTTAGATGGAGTGGCATCCACTGGCTTTCCAGTAAAGACATTCAGACTGTCAGACTATTATTAATTTAAGGACACTTCAGTCAGCAACAAAGTGATATCTTTTTAGGGAGTAAGAGACTCATTGAAAATGGTCATCCAAAAGCCTAATAGGCAGTAGAGAATAAATTAGTACTTAATAAGGAACTTAAGTTCCCTAAGTAGACACAGTGATTTTTAAAATAAATTTTAGGGTGCTACATGAATTACAAGTTAGAGTCTTTTTTTTTTTTTTTTTTTTTTTTGAGACAAGTCTCACTCTATCGCTCAGGTTGGAGTGCAGTGGTGTGATCCCGGCTCACTGCAAGCTCCGCCTCCCAGGTTCACGCCATTCTCCTGCCTCAGCCTCCCCAGTAGCTGGGACTACAGGAGCCCGCCACCACACCCAGCTAATTTTTTTTTTTTTTGGTATTTTTTTTAGTAGAGACGGGTTTTCACCATGTTAGCCAGGATGGTCTAGATCTCCTGACCTCGTGATCCACCCGCCTTGGCCTCCCAAAGTGCTGGGATTACAGGCATGAGCCACCACACCTGGCCTCAAGTTAGAGTCTGAAAAAACATTATACATTAAGTTTTTACATAGTATTTATCTACTGACTATATCCTGTTAGTTTAATAGAAAAGTATTCTCATTTTATAGAAAAGGAAATTGAGACTCCAAGTACTTGTAAGATTTGATAAAGATACCACATAATAACATGCTACGTCAGAATTCTACGTGGCATTCTAACACACAGCATCAGACTTGAAAACACTGACCCATATTCAACTCCATGAGGTATATCCCATATCAGGGAAGCTGGGTGTCTAGTGGGGAGGTTTTAGGCTAGGGAGAAAGGGAGATCTATCTTCCAATGCCAGCTTTTCCATCTTCCAGCTGAGTGACCTTGGTAGGATACTTAATCTCACTTGGTTACTGGTCTGCTCATCTATAAAATGGGGTAAACTGGATGCTTATTAGAGGGTTGATGGGAGGATTAAGTGAAATTGTTACCTTTTTTTTTTTCTTTTTGAGATGGAGTATCACTCTGTTGCCCAGGCTGGAGTGCAATGGTGCAATTTCCGCTCACTGCAACCTGTGCCTCCAGGGTTCAAGCAATTCTCCTGTCTCAGTCCCTCGTGTAGCTGGAACTAGAGGCATATTCCACCACACAGGCTAATTTTTATATTTTTAGTAGAGATGGGGTTTCACCATATTGATCAGGCTGGTCTTGAACTCTTGACCTCAGGTTATCCACCCACCTTGGTCTCCCAAAGTGCTGGGATTAGAAGTGTGATCCACCACACCTGGCTGGTTGTCATTTTTTATCTATTTTCATTCCACCACTTCCCAGGATTGGAACATAGAGCAACCACTAACTTCACTTGTTCCCATTATCAGTGTCTTGAGAGAAGGATAATATTCTCTGCTTGTGAGACATGGATGCCCAGAGAGGGTAAAGAATGTGGCAATTCTTCTTAATAGAGATCTTACGCCAACTGAGAATTACAATAATAGCTATAATTTATTATTGTGAAAGTGTGTTTCATGCTCTGTAGAAAAATGTAGAGTTGGGAAGCTAACAGATATATCTTGCTATCCTGACTTCAGAGTCCATAGCACTGTCCTCTAGGTTGTATCACCTGATTGCAAATAACACCGAGATAAAAATGATATAGTTCACTTCAGCTACACACATTTTTCCCTGTCCAGAAGATCCAAGAACTACTTTTAAGATATGACACATTACATTCATGTTACATTGACCACTAAAATGAACACTATGCTCTAACATCAAAGTTTGGGAATATTGTTTTAGAAATAGTATTATAGGAGACATCCAATGAATTGTGTTACGCAGGGCAGAAGAAACAATAGCTGTGTTTTATTTAGCTACCCTGCATCATCCTTGAACCATAGACACCTGATTAATAGCTCAGTGGGATTCCAGACAGCATACAATATGACCCACTCAGCTTCATAAATGGGAAGATTGAGGCACACAGAATAATAAAACAGTAAATGCCACCTATAATATGTATTGCCAATCAACCTTACATATATTTTAACTTATCAAATATTTTTAAGATTTTTAATGGTGGCTATCCAAGTCCCAGAATATTTAAAGTACTCTTTACAGTTCTTGCCCACACCTGGTGATATGGTTTGGCTGTGTCCTCACCCAAATTTAGTCTTGAATTGTAGTTGCACCATCCTCACATGTCATGTCGTGGGAGAGACTAGGTGGAGATAATTGAATTATGGGGGTGATTTCTCCCATCCTGTTCTTGTGATATTGAGTTAGCTCTCATGAAATCTGATGATTTCATAAGGGGCTTCCTCCTCCACTGGGCACTCATTCTTCTCCTTTTTGCTGCCATGTGAAGACGATGTGTTTGCTTCCCCTTCTGTCATGATTGTAAGTTTCCTGAGGCCTCCCCGGTTATGCTGAACTGTGAGACAATTAAATCTCTTTTCTTTATAAATTACCCAGTCTTGGGTATGTCCTTAGAGCAGCATGAGAACAGACTAACACAGCTAGAGATTCTGAAAAGTTTTTATGATTGATTAAAATAGAGTCATATTACTCATCATGTAAGGTGGGTTTAAAAGAAAGTTGGTATTTTTTTCCTTGTAGCTCGTAATAGTTTCCTATGGTTACTATAACAAATAACCTCAGTTTTAGAGTGTTAACACATCGTACATTTATTATCTTACTGTGCTCAGGGTCCAAAGTCTGACATAAATCTTCTTGGGCTAAAATCAAGGTATTGGCAGGTCTGTATTCCTTCTGGAAACCTTAGGGCAGAATCCATTTATTTACCTTTTCCAGGCTCTATAGCATGCCTGCATTTCTTGGCTAGCAAGCCCCTTCCATCTTCAATGCTAGGGATGGCTCGTTGAGTCTTCCTCACATCTCAACCCTGTGACACCCTGCCTCCATGTCTCAATTCTAAGAACATTTGGAATAACACTGGGCCCACCTGGATAATCCAGGATTATCCATCCCTCTCAAGGACACGTGATTAGCAAATGTAATTCTATCTATAACCTTCATTCCCCTTTGCCATGTAATGTAACATATTCATAGGTTATGGGACTTAGGATATGTAAATTTTGGAGAGACCATTATCCTGCCTACCGTATAGACCCTGCCAAGAGGATTCAGAAAACAAGAAGAAAAACCTCTATGCTCTTAAGAAACAACTCATGCAGGAAACTAGAAGCTTGTGTGAATGAATTAGCAGAATTATCACAGTCATGCTCAGAATGACACAAAACTTAAGAATGGCCATAGGATGATCTTATAGTCAATGACACTGATGTCCCACAAAAAAACCTCATCACTTCCAATTATTGCAAATTGTGAGAAATGGGATAGGGGAATGGTAAGGGAGAGAAATTATTCTCATCCAGAGTTTGCCTAAAACACTGTCTCTAGAAGACCAGAATTTTTGACTCCTGGGCCCAACCCCTCAATTCATAACATATGAGCACACTAACCACTGGAATTGAGCTTCCAGCTCTCTTTGACCAGAACTGTATAGGTAAGAAGGTATATACTTTAAATATGAAACGTAATAGTTAATTTGGACTAATCTGATCAAGGTGACTCAAGGTAGATATATAGGCAATGATGCTAATAATGGTACCTATGATACATTAGGAAATCAATGAATGTGTATAAATAAATGAATGAGCAAGATACATTATCTTGTATATATAAAAATAATGTTACTAACATAGCAACAAATGTTTGGAGTTAAAATAGCTGAAACCTGTAAGATATATTTGTGGCTATAATTAGGAACTGAACATGAAGATGTCAAACACATTCACCAAAGTAGAATAACCGCCCAAAACTAACTCAACGATAAGATTAAAATTTGTTCAATTGTTAATGCAGTTCTAATGAAATACACAGAAATCCTGGGGTTTGACAAATAATGTTCTCCAAAGATACCTATGTCCTAATTTCTGAAACCTGTAAATATGTTATATTATATAGAAAAAGGACTTCACAGATGTAATTAAATTTATGGATCTCAAGGTGAGGGGATTATCCTGAATTATCCAAGTAAATTCAATCCAATTACATTATCTCTTAAAAGCAGATAATTTTGCCTGTTGATATCAGAGAAATGTGATGGAAGAAGAGGCAGGAGAGATTTCAAGTGTGAGAAAAACTTGACCCATAATTGCTGTCTTCAAAGATGGACAGAGGCCACCACAAGTCAGAGAGTGCAGAGGCTTCTAGAAGCTGGGGATAGTCTCATGCTGGTCGCTAGCAAGGGCATGGGACCTCAGTCTTAAAATTGCCAAGAAGTGAATTTTGCCAAGAACCTGAATAAGCAGGATACAAATTTGTCCCTAGAGCATTCAGAATGGATCATAAGATTGCAAACACCTTAATGTTAGCCTGGTGTTAGCTGCACTGGACTTCTGACATACAGAAGTGTGAGATAAGTTTGTCTTGTTTTAACTCTGTGGTTGGTAACTCTTCTCACCCTAAAATTAAACAAGTTTTCAAGGTCTCTTCAGCATTAGCTTTTTCATTTAGGAGAGTGTGTGTTAAAAAAGAGCTTTCAAAGCAGGAAATGACCCACTCTGAAAGACCTACCTTTTCTCTATCATTTTATTCAGGCAGAATCAGATGATATTAAATATACACTTGAAGGTGAAAAGATTTCACAAGTGGGTGGTTTCTCCCTCCATGGTGTGAGCCTGGAAGGGTTGCCTGACACATCTCCCTGTTTAAACTTAGGAAATCCTTTCAGATGCATAGCTGAGCCTCCTTTCCTTCTCCTTCTTACCTCCCTCCTTGAGTCACTGACCCAGAGTTACCAGTTCAGGGACTCTTGAAGTAGAAGCCTGGAATTAATTGCACCAATTTTCTGGGTCTAAGTGATGTCTATCTTGTTGACCCAGGGTTGTAAAGTGAATAGTTACCTGCCAGGATGAGAGAGGTGCTTTGCAGATTCATCTGGGAGGACATTGCGTTACAAAGAAATCTAACAGAGGAAATCTCAACTTTAAATGAGGTTTTGATTTAATCAAGATTTTTTTTCATTGCTTTTATTCCAATCAGAACTTCTATGTTATGGAATTGAAGATAAAGAATATAATGAAAGCTAAGTTACTCATTGTGGAGCTACCTTGGTCCAGAAATGATATTGGATATCTTGTTACTAAGGATCTTAAATAACTGACTCCAAGCACATTACTTACACTACAATGTACTGGTTTGCAGATGATGCTAAATTGGGAAGAAAGGTCAACCCCGAAAAGAAAAACAATCCTCAGGTAGGAGAAGAATAAGCTCACTTAAATACTTGGGCTCATAGATAGAAAATTCAATGCAGATAAATGCAGAATAATGAATCTTGTAGAATGTAATGAAAGAACGTAATATCTGCCTAATAGGAAGGTACTACAGCATATTGACCTGGAGAGATATATGAGTTATTTTAACAGAAACCTATATTAAAGATTATTCAGCTCCATTATTATTGAAAAAATGCAGTATGTTTTGTTAGACCTTACCTAAAGCAGCACATTCAATCTAATCACTACACATACTCCAAGAAGCATATTTAGAATGAGCCTTAAAGGGGCGATTTGTAGAACAAGCTAAATGAAAGCACTTATCAGAGACATAAGTTTGGAAGCAATTATAGGGAAAAACTGACCGCTTACTCTTTGGTAAGTCAGACGCATTAGGTAAGGTTGGAACAAAGGGGTGTCAGGACTCAGATAGCAAGTGTATTGCATTTTGAGGACAGAGGTGAGCTGCTCATTAAATCTACCTCTTGTTCTTCAGGATCCACTTTTATCAATGGTCTGACAATTCCATTAACTTCTTCAGCAATTACAAATCCTGTATAACAAATACAACACAGACACTTCTCTCTGACAGTCTGGCTTGTTTGGGGCCAATTTACATTACTGAGGCTCTGGAGTCCAGGCTTTAGATTCAACCAATCTCAAATGAGACCATTGGGTGATTAGATTTCTTACAGAGCTTTTGTCTTACTGGTGCCCTGCTGAGATTAAATTCATCTGTGGGTTTCTAGGAAAGTTTAACATTAGAGAGGGCAGGCTGATAAGTACTAATCAAGATCAAAGGTAAGTGATAGGTCAAGACAGAAACGAGAATATGGAGTGATTTGAAAGCACCTAAAGACAGGCACGGTTCTCCTACAAACATAATAATAAACTTTTATAATCAAAGGAAAAGACAAATTGCTAATTACAAAACTGCTGTTGCAAAGAGATGAAGTTCTCCGCTGCTTACTAGAATCAATTGAAGCACAGTCTCAAATACATGTCAGAACACTAACATCTCCACATAACTGTTGTCATGGTATATTTCACTCTTTTGGAAGTCCCTGAGGAATAGTGATTAAACTATTATTACTGACAAGCAAACTAGGATAATATTTGAGTCTAGACTCTGGAATTAAATATGACCTGTTTTCTAAAGCTGGATTTTGTAGCTGTAGGACAGGGCTTCTGAATCACAATACTATTGAAATTTTGGACTGGATGATGCTTTGTTAGGCTATCCTGTGCATTGTAGGATGTTTAGTATCATCCTTAACCTCTATCCACTAGACACCAGTACCAGCCCCCTCTCCTGGCATCCAGTTGTGACAACCAAAAATTTCTCAAGACATTACCATATGTCTTCTGGGGGACAACATTGCCCTTGGTTCTGAATCACTTTTCTAGGAACATGTTACGTATCATCTTAAATCTCAATGTCCTCCTCCATAAAATAGGAATAATAACATTGCCAACAACCAAGCTGTGGTCAGACTTCTAAATGTCTTAGAACTCAAAAGCAGCCTTGTGACTCTCCCGGTAGAAAAACAGAGGGGTAGTTGACTTGTCCACAGACTCACCAATTTTCAGTGTTGGACTTGGAACTCTAACCCAAGTAAGTGAAGAAAACAAAGAAAGGGAAAGATGAATTCTGGGATGTAAACAGAAAACCATTCTGATTACAAGCCCTCTGGCACTCTAAGTGTGTCTACCCAGTAAACCATAACCTACCATTAAGGAATGACTGTGGAATGTTTAGTCTGATAATTCCATCTCTTCATGTAAATGTAAGAATTATCTTGGTTTACTTGCTATTTTATTCAGATAGCTGAATATTTGTCTAATTTTCACGTGTTTTGTTTTACATATGCAAAGGACAATTTTGAGTAGAGTTAGAAGAAGCCACAAGCTAATGGGCCAAGTTGAGAAATATATTTGTGTTGTACAGTATGACACACTCTACAAATAGTTAAACAAAAAAATAAAACACAGAAAAGGAAAGACTATTTTGTGTTTCACAAGTTTGCAAAATTGTGTATTTTCTTCTCTTTTTAGATTTTTTGGGAAAAACTTGTCACTCACCGTGCAACTATATATTCTACCATGAGGTTTCTCTAATTTAAACAGCCTATCTTTTACCAAACATTAAAGAAGCCATAAAGCAGGAACTTTGGAACTTCAAATGAAGCTGTCAGAGATTCTTCCTGCCATCAGATGACTTGCAGCTGTGTGACTCATTTGTATCTTTATAAGAATTCAGAAAAAAAAAAAAAAGATTATTAGCATTTCAATTCCTGTCAACTGCTGAAGCTAACTAGGCCTGAAGATGTGCCTGGCTTCACTGTGCTGGCACTGAGATAAATGCAAAAATATAGGCAGCAATGTCGCAAGGACTTACAAGAGAAGGTGGGTGAAATGAAACATCATTGGTATTGAAAGTCCTTATAATAAAAAAATACTAAGTGCATACAAGAATTGTCATGCTCAGCTTTGCTGCATACAGCATGTGGACAGACTGGCTATTGGCAGATCAGACCTGCTTCCCGTGAAGAAAGACCCGGGAAGATGAGACAGCACAACTTAGTACAGCAATAGCATAGGTGTGTATTCTCATATCAGGTTCCTACATCCCTCCCCAGTCTACCGGTCTAGCCCTGAGTCTCACTAAAGTCATGCCATTCTGAAGACAGAATTCTCAGATGTTTACACGCTATTTATACTAAATGCCATTTCCTTAGTGGTTCCCTCGGCTGAGAATGGTCTTGCCCCCACCTGCCCTGCCTCTGTTACAAATTTCTTTTGAACCCTTCATAAGCAGATCATCTACACCACTGAGGAAGGAATCCTGGTTAATTTCAAAAGAGCACTTGCTCTTTCCTCTGTTCAAGGAGCTATAGCTGAAAAACAGGGCTGAATAGAACAATCACTTCCACAGAATAGGTTTCCAATTTTGTCATTTGATTAACTGAAAAATATATAAATTTTTGATATAGGAGGAGCCCATTTTTTTCCATACTAAGATTTAACATCTCTGAAGACCTATAAAAAGAACACAATTTACACGATTTCCTTTCAAAAAGATTGTTGATTTCTCTTTATCTGGTCTTATTGTTGTTGAACAAATGCTGTCCTACCCCTTATCTCTTGATCCCAAACTTGTAGTTTCATTATATGAACTAATACAATATTCCTCGTACTCATGGGGCAGTTTTATTTTTAAATATTTTTAAAACTAGAAAAAATAATCTAGAATCATATAATCATATTAGAAAAATTCTTATAAACGTATACAAATTTTAAAATTTTTAGATACAGTTTCATTCTATATATTTATTTATTTGTTGAGATAGGGTCTCGCTTTGTTACCCAGGCTGCAGTGCAATAGTACGATCATGGCTCACTGAAGTCTCAACTTCCTGGGCTCAAGCAATCCTCCTGCCTGGGTAGCTGGGACTACAGGAATGCACCACGAAATCCGGCTATTAAAAAAAAAAAAAAAAAAGTAGAGACAGGGCCTTACTATGTTGCCCAGGCTGGTCTCGAACTCCTGGACTCAAGCAATCCTCCTGCCTGAGAAGCTGGGACTAACGCATGCACCACCATATTCGACTATTAAAAAAAAACAAAACAAAACTGTACAGACAGGGACTTACTATGTTGCTCAGACTGGTCTTGATCTCCTGGGCTCCGGCAATCCTCCTACCTAGGCTTCCCAGAATGCTGGGATTATAAGCATGAACTATTGCACCTGGCAATAGTTTTAGGTATTTATGTAATGAGAATAGTTACCAGGTAAACCAGATATATTTAACTTTTTTCTTTAAACGATAAAATTATTTATAGTAACTAACAATAACTTAGTTATGTCAGTGGTTGGGAATAGAATTGACTAGAACATAATTTCTTCATCCCCAACCCCTTTTGAAACTCTATAAAGATTTCAAGTTGGGTAGTATTAGAAAAAAAAAAAGTTTGTGTGTAAATAATTCTTATTTTTAAGAAAGACTCTTGGTTTACAGTGCTTTCTTTCTTTCTTTTTTTTTTTTTTTTGAGACGGAACCTCACTTTGTTGCCCAGGCTGGAGTGCAGTGGTGCGATTTCAGCTCACTGCAACCTCCACCCCCAGGGTTCTAGCAATTCTCCTACCTCAGCCTCCTAAGTAGGTGGGATTACAGGTGCTCGCCACCATGCCTGGCTAATTTTTATTGTATTTGCAGTAGAGACCGGGTTTCACCATGTTGGCCAGGCTGGTCTTAAACTCTTGACCTCAGGTGATCCACCTGCCTCAGCCTCCCAAAGTGCGGGGATTACAGGCGTGAGCCACTGTGCCTGGCTGGTTTACAGTGCATTCTTTGTGTTTGATTCATTTGTTTGAGGGTAATGTCAGCCCTTCTCTGTTCAGTCATATATACATACAATTGTAAATGGAGATACATGGGATGAGATGCATATTGAATTTTTAGTACTTTATAGGATATAGAATAGAAAACAGTCTTATAATAATTATTATTTTCACAGAGGGAAACTGAGGGTCTTATAATTTAAATGATTCACTTAAGGTAAAATCACTCAATAATGGCAATGGCTCTGGTCTCAATTTTACAGCGACTCCAAATTCCCACATACTCTAAACACTTGGTATGCTTACTAGTGCTGAGGTCTTCCAACAGCCCCATTTCACCATGCTGAACACTCACTCTCAGTGGGCATTGCCCTGAGAAAATTTCCTTCTGAGATAATGCTCACAGTTGCTTTATTCCTCAATATGATAACTGCAGTGCCAGATACTAGTCAAGTGCTCTGGGCCCAGCCTGACAATTCCCTCAGTAACACTCTTTAATTTATCTAAGAGGTGGGATCTGGTTTAGCCTGAGTGGTCCGCACCAAGTCTGCCTTTAATTAAATGGTCTATGGACTCAAGCTGCCATTACTGACTGGAGATGGAGGCAGGCCAGAAGCCAGAAAATGCAGATGAGTGTAGGACCTGGAAAAGACGAAGAATGAGATTCTACCCTGGAGCCTCTAGAACAGATCACATCCCTGCTGACATCCCGATTTCAACCCAGTGAGACCTGTGTCAGACCTCTCACTTACAAAACTGTAAGGTAATAAATTTGCATTGTTTCACACTGTGAAGTTGCGGTAATTTGTGACAGAAGCAATAGAAAACTTAAACAGTAACATTATAGGCTGAGCAGTGGTCTTGTCTGTGAAACATCTTTTATGGCCTATGCTCCTTTTGTTCACCTAAAGGCTAGCTAATTTCCCACAATAGGGCACTCTACACTGCCCTCCCCATTTGCCATAGAACCATCTCTCATGACAGCTGAGGGAAAGTCTAGGTGTCTGAGGCCATATTCAGAAAGCTAGACTGCCTGGCTTGTTGCCTAGCCAACAACTCTGGTATCCTCAGCTGCTAATATTCTGCCACTAAATCTACTTTAAAAAACATAAAAAGAAAAATAGCGGCACACTAAGAAAAATAAATGTTTAGATGAATTCATGTGCTTTCCACTAGAGAGGATAATAATAAATCTGCTGGGCAGTACAAATTGCCCTCCAAGTTTAGAGTCACCTCATCATTCTCAGGGAGATCAGCGGAATTAATGGTCAAACATGTTAATACAATAATGGAACGTTCTTAACCATTTCTAGAGGAGGAAGAAGAGGGGTGTACCGGATGCTTATTTTATGGCAATTTATGTCAGTGTAAAAGTTATAAAGATTGCCAGAAAGTAAAGGAGCATGATGTAGAATCACTGGAGAAACTGTAAAATCAATATCTCTAGGGTTTTCAACACTGTACTTGGCAGGTCCTTTCAAATCCATTGCCTGCATGATATTTTATGTATGTAACTGGCAACAGTGATGGCGGATGATGTTCAACTCATGGAGTTGGCACCAAATCAATCATCAAAAACGAAAATGCATATGTCTCTCTGCATTTTCTATCTGCTTTCTCAGATGCTGCGTCAGATTAGATACTAAACCCAAGAGAAACTTATCCACAGCAAAGGCTGATATGAAGGGCTCTAAAAGAATGTAAATAGATGGAAAAATGCAAGTAGCACTGTACATTTTCCTTGGTTAGAAAACAGCAATTTATTCAAATAGCTGGAAAATGGGTTTTAGCTTTGAGATACTATTCTAATCCCATTATATTGTCACATATGAAATAGTTAAATCCTTTTGGTAAAAATGTGAGAAAATGGAAATTCATATGGTTATGAATATAAATTGAAAAATTATGTGTAAATATTGGTAACTCTAACTTAATTTCAATTGAGCATAATCCGACCCACTGTAGGCAACTAAGCAACTAAGCACAGGCTTCCTAGAGTTTCTACATGTCCCTATGTCTTCCCAATAAACCCTTGAAGACTACCATTTTGATGCTGCAAATTGACATTATTGGTGATAACTGGCTTGTATGTAACTCCCTAACTCATCCAGTGGTTGTATAAACCTCTAATTACATACATTAAAATAATAGTAATTGCTTTTGCCTTACATAGTATGTCATATGGAAAGTTGTTTTCCAGAAAACAGAATCTCAGAAATAAAAATCTGGAATAGGGGCTTTGTTCAGATTAGATTTGAAGTCAGATCAGATTTGAAATCAGAAATGGATATTTGCCTAGGTAAAATGTCACCATGATGGTCAATTGCAATGATGAAATAATTTTCATTACCACATGTAGGTGTCTGAAGCCAAGCATCTCTAGAAGGCAAGGCAATGGTGGCAAAGTTACTGATGGCATAGAACACTTTTGTGAAAATGTGACCACATCTGAGTCCAAGGACTGTAGAGCAGATTGTCTTAAAAAGCTTAGAGAAAGAACATGACATATGCATGGATTTAAAATGATAGGGCCAAGGCTTGGTCAGAAGAACAGAGAGTTTTCTTTCTTTGATTTGAAAGGATCTCTTACTTCTTAAAGCCTTAAGGTTGACATTTCTGAATATCACACCCAATATTTGGTCTTGCTGATGGCTAAGTTACAAGATATGTTGAAGTCAAAGATATATCAGATGTCTTACATCAAAAGTACAGTACTAATCAAGAAAGGTTGGGATTCTGATAATCGGAATGGGGCACTTGGATAGAGTCCAATGAGTTTGAGTACTTAGAAAGCCAAAATGCTATGGGGCTACATATAATACCTTACCAGCAAAGTAGCTCTTCTTTCCCTATCTGTAATAGTCAGCCTCTCCCTGCCTGAAGACTTGTGTTATACAGGGCTGAGGAAATTGCCTTGCAGTGGTTTCCGTTATTCTTAAGACCCACCAGATCTATTGCACTGCTATGTTGATTTATCTCCCTGCAGAACCCAGTAGATATGCCTTTTGCTTCCCAAGAATCTCTTGTAATCAACACTGTGATGCAGAAAATTAGTATCATTGGCAACAGCTTCCCTGATGTTCAATCTCCCTACTCTTCCAATGTTGGTACAAACCTCTCATTCTCTGTATTAAAATATACACAAAGTCTGACACAGAAAGAAACATCTTTTCAGCCGGGCGCAGTGGGTCACACCTGTAATCCCAGCACTTTGGGAGACCAAGGTGGGTACATGAGGTCAAGAGATTGAGACCATCCTGGCCAACATGGTGAAATCTCTTCTCTACTAAAAATACAAAAATTAGCCTGGCATGGTGGCGTGCACCTGTAGTCCTAGCTACTCAGGAGGCTGATGCAGAAGAATTGCCTGAACACGGGAGGCAGAGCTTGCAGTGAGCTGAGATTGCACCACTGCACTCCAGCCTGGGCGACAGAACGAGAATCTGTCCAAAAAAAAAAAAACCACCATCAAAGTTATATATATAAAAGATATATTATATAAATATATAAAATATATAATATATAAAATATTAAAATGTATATGTAAATATATATAAATGTGTGTTTGTGTAAGTGTATAAAATCACAAGAATAAATCTGTCTATATAGGTAGACAGAAACTTCCTGAATACTTGTGGGGATTGATCCTGAAGGTGTACAACTAAGAATAATAAAACTCTCAGATACATTAGGATGAATGTGTCAATATGGGTGCACTTATCAAGGATTCAGGATTCAGTGATTTGGCCTAAGCAGTGTGAGGTTTTCAAACATTTTCTTGGTTGGTTTTCTAAAATTTAACTCATAATCTCTAACAACAATTATAGTTAGAATGTTAGTATTTCCTTTTCATTTTATGATATGAGGAATGAGGAACATAAACCCTCAGGAAGGGAATGTTTGATTGAATTTGTTGCATGTGGCTTGCTTATTCATTCCCAAATACATATTTGGGAAAGACAAAGAATACATGCCCTTCACCAAAGCATTGAGAAACATTGTTGAGGAGAGCACAAGCACCTCCAAATACACTCCAAATAGCTCTGCAGAGGCTGGCCTCTGAAAGCCAGGGAAGTTAGTAAGAGATGTCACTATTAAATGGATTTCCTGATTTCTTGAACCCAGAAGTTTAGAGTTTGACGGGAGCTCTGAAATGCTGGAAGCAACGTGTGTCTTGCCACTGTAATGGGAAGTACAACTGTAACAGAGCTCAAAAGGACTTAATCACAGAAATATTTTGATGGGACTAATTGACTGTGGTGTTTCTAATACTGAAATAGACCTCTAGGCCAGTGAATAGTCGTATTTCTACAATAGGCTCACCATCCTTTATTCAAACTCAGTCCCGAGTTTGTTCGCAAAGCCAGAAACATTTAAATAAGCAGATGTCATAATTACCTTGAGAAAAATGACCCCACAGTGCTGCCACAGCTACAAAATTATTCCTTATCTTTTCTGAAATGGATGTGTAGTCATTGAGTAGGATGACGGCACTGAAGAAAAGGAAATTTTCAAAGTTTCCAGAGATTACTGGGTACTGAATTTGAATTAAAGATAGTTTCTGGGGACACAAAAATGCACCGTGATATACCAGTTAGATAAAAGCAATGGAGGTCAAGAGAGAATTAATCTTTTCAATTTGCTTTTCTTCAAACACATGGTAGAAATGTATTTCTCTACACTCCTGAAGGTAGGCATACCATGTGGTCTGCTTTAGCCAAGGATATGCAAGTTGTAGTAATGTGTGTCCCTTCTGGGTAGGCAACTTCAAGAGACAGTGTGTTATCCGCTACGTTTCTTCCCATGCCATAGCGACATGCAACAATCCAGATGATGTTTCCTGTATTAGCCTTAGTCCCAAAGCAAGGGATCATGAAGCAGGCCTCCCACTTACTAGAGATGGAGATGTATCATGGTGAACACACAAAGTTTTCTTACTTTAAGTCACTAAGCTTTTTTGTTAATGTAGGATAACTAGCTCTGTTGTATGAGCTATGAGACTATGAGATATGATTTAATCACTAAATAAAGAGCAATAGATATGCATACTAAGACAGCTCTCCAAGGGAAATTAAGTCAAAAAGTAAACAAAAATCTATACAAACAAATGGATCCTTTTACTGTTAAAGCAAGTGAACATACAAAAAAAAACACAAAGTACAATAACACAAAGACTTTTTTGCAACATTTATTTATATAAAATATGTAACTGCATACTAAAAAGGTCCAGAAGCTCGTGCAACTAATTTATAATACTACCACTATGGAGAAGAGTGAAGCTTCAGGGGATAGGAACAGGTGGGTGCAGTGTGAAAAAGATTTTTGCTTTTCATTCTGTATATTTCTGTAGTGATTGTTTGATAACAGAAAAATATACTTTACATGACTTTTAAAATTAAAAAAAGTACAAACAGAAAGATAAGATTGGCGGAGAGGATTTTTGGCATTCATGAAAAACATGAATAAAAGCAAGAAAAGCAAAAGAATAACCAGTTGTAAAAGTGCATTTTTTTTCTCCTTTGGTCTCTTACATGGGGCAGGTTATTAAAGATGAGGTAAATCATAGATGGTCATATGACCCAAGCATTCATATAAAAATAGAGGGGTAGTAATAGAAAAGTTCCAATTGCTATAGTTTCTTTGAACAAACTTGGTGTCAATTTTTTTATTCCATGCTACAGCAACATGCCCCTCACAAGAGAGCTTGGCTCTATTCTGGTCTGTTTCTTTCTCTGTATTTCATACATCAAGGTGTGTTTCTATTCTCACTTGGAAAAGTCTAACTCCTTTGTTATCAGTGAAAGATTGTGTTTGGCTACATGGAACAGAAACACAATTACAGTGTCTTAACCAAAGAGGAGTTATACTTTATTACCACAACGGGAACGCTGGAGGTGAGCAGTGTAAGCCTAGTACAGTCGCTTGAGTAGATCGTCAAGAAAGCAGCTACTTCCAGCTTCCTTCTCTGCCATCTGAAGCATGTAGCTTTTGTATGAGTATTTGTATCTGAGTAGTTTCCCACCTAAGTGGTTTGCTTTACTTCTAGAATCACAAAGCTTTTTAAGCAAGAACAACACAGCCATAAAAAGCAAATAGAATTTTTTACTAGAATTTTTTTTTAATTTATGGAAATATCCAGTATATTTTCCATTTCCATCTCTTTAGTTATATTTATGTCAAATGTTCTCCACCCCATCATTACAAGGAAGGAAATTGTAGTTCCTGTAAATAATGCTGAAAATGATGAGGTCTGTGGTCTGTTATAAAGAAAAGAGAATTAGCATTGGGTAGCAACCTAGCAGTTGAGCTTTGGTGCAACTTCAGAGATAAAGCCTTCCCAACTTACTGCAGTATCTATTGGTTGTATTCTCTTGATAAATCCTGAAACAATTACTATTTGTAGCTCACATTTTGTAAATTATTGGATATCAGAAGGCTTTGCTACTTGAATTTATTTACTGCATTTTTAAAATCTTCTAGAGAACAGGGATCACACCTGTTTCTTTCGTGTCTAAATAAGTGGATAGTTCTCAGCATAGGAAAGTGAATAAATACATTTGGTTACATGATCTGATGGATGTCTAAGGCAGAATAAGTATTTGAAGAAATTTTCCAAATGATAAAATCCAAGCTTACTGGGTAAGTTAGATTTAGAGATGTTAAACAGCATTTTTATGTTGTGTATACTATTAAAATATATCAGATTGTTTTATGAATGACTCCCTTTCTGACACTCTCTGATGACCTCCAGAGACTAAAATTGTAAGCATGAGTAGCAAAAATGGGGGAAAATGCATTCTATGATAACAATTTAATCCCATATGTCTAGTCACTGAATGATATATGGAACTAGAGAGTACATTGGCTAAGAAATACTTAGAAGAATTCAGAATAAATGTTTGTGAAACGTATACTCAAGTAAGGAAATAGCATATTAAGATAAAAAGACATGATAGTAGAATTATAGACAACACACTTCCCCCCCGATCTCCCCCTCCCAAAAGTTTTGTTACTTAGAGGGATACAAAAACTACAATATAGACTCATCTCCTATGTGTCAGCTAATTACCTGTGGTTTCAACCTTCACTTGGGAGTCTGGGAAGAGAAATTTGATGGTATATACATTTTTCTGCTCCATAAAGTTTTTCAGAAACATTCAGGCTATACCTCAATAACAAAAAAAGTAAGGCTCCTGAGCAAGTCACGCTGGCCACAACATGTAATTCCTTTGTTTTAGAATCCTTTAGAAGAATTGTTTACACAAAGATTTAAACTCTCTCTCTCTCAGTAGACTTCCCATTTCTGCTCTCTATTCCTTTTATTTTGATAACGTTTTTGGTGATGGCGGCTTAAATGTGACAAAGGAGGAAGTTGGGGAGGAGGTCAATTTTCCCTCCTTTTCTTGATTATTAATTTTCTATCCCAGGTAAAACTAAATGTGTCAGTCTGAGCTAGTACCAATGCTGGGGTAGGAAAACAAGACATAGACTTGAAGTCCTTAGGTAAGTGGACTATATCAGAAAAGTACTACTTTCCTGATTGCTACATTATGTAAGGAACACCTGGTTTATGAGAGACTTCGGTTACCCAAATGATCATGCTTCATTGAGAGCAGTGGTTTCCAAATGATTTTTTTATTGTTATGGAAAAATTCAAATAAATAAAATGTTGTATAGCAGCTCCATATTTAAAACTGGAAAAGCAGATCTCCTCTACTTGGAGTAGAGAAAATCAAAGTCCACCTGCTGCCAGCTCTTCTCAAGAACAGCTTCCTTTACTCTGGCAGACAATGAGTAAGGTATAATTTGCCAAGTATAATTCTGGTTTATGCCTGTGGGCCTAGTGAATTTATAAACAGTGACTGATATCACTTTCAAAAATGACCTAGTATAGACAATAAATTATATGCTTATACTACCTATGAGATATCTTAAGGAAAACTTGTTACTTAAGGAGCCATCTAGAACAGCACTAAGTCAAAGCATTGAAATAGCTATGATTTAACTGATACATATAAAGAAATAACTTTAGCTTTATTTTAGCATTTTATATTCTTGTTGCAGGGAGATCTGGTGAGTCAAGTCATAACATGGTATAATGTTTGCCAACTGCTTTAAACGTGTGAATGTCAAGTATTTGGAATTTGTAATGAGTGAAATATTAGACATAAAGTCGGTGTCCTTGGGTACAATAGTGCCTCTTCTGATCATAACTTTTGTGAAATTGGGGAGTACTTTGCAAACCTGACCTCAATCTCCTGTCCTGTAAGATGATGGGGTAGTATGTAAAAATATTCTCCATCTCTAATCTTTTATTTAATGAGACTAGTCATATTCTTACTGAAGAAATCCATTCTCTTCCACTTGTTGGCACAATAAGCTTCCACCTGTGTAGGTGGATTTCAGGAATAGCTTGTAGCACTTGGCAGCTCTATTCACAGTAACTTATTTTCACAGATAAGGAGCAAAGAATTGATAGGAGAGAACAGTCCCCCATGAAGTTTTCTTCAATAATAATTAACTTGGGTGTTGAATGTTGCCAATGGGATTACTTTGAGAACAGAGCTATTTTTGCCAAACACTTATTTCACTTGGATAGACTATGAAAATCCATGTACTATTGAATATAGTTAATGTTTCTCTAAATGTTTCTGAAATGTACAGATGGTGTACTCCAATGAAGGTACATTACTCTGGAAAATACTGCCCCCAAATAACCACTTTTCTTAGGCAATGGCACAATATAAGCACATTAGAGAAACAAATATGAGAATAGCTTTACATAAATCTAATCTGGTTTCCAACATGAAGGGCCATTACATTTATAACTGTAGTTTCTCTTTCAACAAAATCCCAGCCCATGAGATTTAAAACTGGAGGTATACTTCCAAGGATAGTCCCTTAGTCAAAAGTTAACCCTAAATATTTATGTATATTGAAGAATCTATAAATCTAATCCCAAAATTGAGAAAAGAATTGAATCCCCAGGTCTTTGAAGCATATCAAGTGCCTGATATCTGGATGTCATTTTATAAACATGGATCTAAAATTAGAGCAGACATCCTCAAGAAATAATTTTCAGGGACACCATTGAAAGGATGTGGTGAGCTGTGTGGGAATATTTTCAACTAGTAGTGCACTTTACAATCCAATGAATGCTATTAAAATCATTTTGCTTGGAGGTTGAGAATATCTTCTTCTGTAGTAGTTTGAAGTGGTCATTATAAGACTTTCTGAAAATTGTGCAGAACAATTACTAGAGGAAAGTAGGAATAAAACTACTTTTAACTGCAGCAAAATATCACAGTTTGCACACATATTTATGGTTACTCAGATTTTCAGTCTCAGGACATAAGAATGAAAAAAATCTTGGAGAGAGAAGCAGACAATTCCTTCTAAATATTTTTTATTATATTCCACTTTTATTTATTTGTGCTTTTATATGGTCACCACCTATTTGAAACATAGCATTGGCTTACATGTGTTAGATATGCAGGAGAAGGTGATGGTAGGAACTCTCAACCAGTCAGAATAGGCAAAATTAGGCTGTAGTCGCTAAAATTTTCACATCTTAAAGTTTTACAGCAACACATTTTTACTCTTGCTTGTCTACAGGTCTATTGTGGTTTGACTAGAATCTGCTCTACCTCTCCTCACTCTGATACCCCATCTACCAAACAGCCACTACTTCAAAAGATGTCCAATAGAAAGAGTGTTCTGGAGGGTTTTAAACTACTACTTAAATGCTCTGGCTTAGAAGGAACAAACATCACAGCTGTTCAAAGCCCACTGGCTAGCCACATGGCCTTACCCAACTACACACTATCCAGCAAGTATCTTTTAAACATATAATCGGATGAGAGAGAACAGAAAATATTTGATACACAGCATTAATTTTTTTCCCGAAGTTTATTCTTCTGGCCACACAATATTCAAATTACACTCCCTCTTCAGACAAATATATATTTACCAGCTCCTCAAGGGGGACAATCCTAAAGGTCTTGTCCAGGCCATCAAGATCAAAATCCAAGGTCTTAAGGAATGTGGCTTAATATATCAGAAGCTTATAGGTGAGTATTTAATCATGTTCACCTGAAATGCTTTTTGATTAGGAAACCTATGTATCTGAAAGACATGTTAACAGTCTCATTAGTGTACAAACGTTAATGAAACAGGAATAAACTAATCACAGAAACATTGTCATTCAGAAGGGAAAAGCATAAGACTGCCTCTGGTTTGCAGCAATTCCAAAATCCTCTTGGCAGATATAGTGAGGGCTTTGCTCCATGAGTGGGAAATATTTGATTAGGCCCTGAATCAGCTTGATCGGATGATTACCCAGGCCACTATTCTACATGGCTCTGGGCTCCACTCTGGGAGGATCTTCCTTTTTCTTTATCCACTCACGCAGCGGAAATGGGTTTGACAATGTCGCCTTTCTAGAGGTTTCAGTTGCTTTCTCAGGCTGTGTTTTGCCCAAAGATAGTGGGCAGCCCAAGAGTTGCTTTAAATCACAAATAGTTGATGTGATTTTTAGTTCAGGATAGGAGTTGTTTGGAAGCGCAACTCTCTGAGAAACTTAGTTATTCTCTCATCTATTTAGCTACAGCAAACTTCATGTGACAAAAGCCACACCCATAACTTTTTTCCTCTAGATAGACAGATAGATGATAGATAGATAGATAGATAGATAGATAGATAGATAGATAGATAGATAGATATAGATTTTCTTTCTCTGCATTCTCATCTATATTTCTGTCTTTCTCTTAATTATGGGTAACTCTTAGCCTGCCAAGCTACCATGGAAAGACACCCTTTATTCCTCTTTTCTCCTGGCTATGTTGTTCACTTCAAATATTATCCCAGGAAAGGAACTGCTCCAGTCCAAGAAAGACTTCTATCACAATTCATTAACAGAACTTGTCTCATAGCCTTTGCACCCACAGTGGAGAGGAGACAGAAAATACATCCTCTGAGGTGCCTGAAAAGTAGAAAGCCAGAAATAGTTGATGAACAGAATTCCTTCCTTAACTGCTTGTTAAGAGAAAGCTCATAATAATATCCGTGAGACGTAAATAGTAGGTTACCATTGGAGGCAGTGGGAAGACCACTTTATCCTGGAGGTCAGCGTAAGGCATTCCATTCTTATCCCAGCTCTTCTGTGTTTGACCTTGGGTAAATCATGTCACTGTTCCAAAAATGTGTTTTCTTACAAAGAGGTTATTTATTTGTCCTAGAGAACAACCAAGAAACACATTGATTTTAATAGTCTCTGTTTCCATCAAACAGATCCAGCTTAGTGACTCAGGAAAACACCGAGGAGGAAAAGTCTCTTGATCAGTCCTTGGAATCTATTGAGGTAAAGTTGCATTCTCTAGCTCTAGGTCTTTTTTTCACAGTCTCTTAGGAGCTTCCCTTATTACTCTTTTCATACCAGCCTTTTGCTTTTTACATGGGGTTGCTATAGATATAGGATGCAGCCATGCTCTGGGTCCCTGGAAGGGACTTCCATTCTTTTAAGGAGAAAATGCTTTCATTAATAGGGCAGGCTTGGATCCCAGTAGCTCCTGTGTACAGATATTAAGAGGAGCGTCTCTGCCAATGTACTTAGGCGGAACAATAAAGCATCTTTACAGCCCAGACTCACCAGAGCCACTATTGATTCACTGGCATGTGCTCTCTCAATAGTAAAAGGCTGCCAGGATTTACTCGCTCAGCTTTTCTCTCTCCTAGGCCGTCATTATTCAGTGTAAAACTCCTTTAACCTGGTGGAGTTGTTGCTCTTGCTAATACTGTGTTAGCAAATTATTGATCCCAATGATGAGAACAGGAATCGTTTCTCCTGTAGCAGGATGTGCAATTGGATCTACATTCTGCCCTGGTAATTTTCTCTATAAATCTTCCAGGAGGACTAGACAAATGGGCCATTAAAAAGGGGTAGGGGCGGGGTGGGGGGAGCTGCCTGAGGTTGATGGTACATTTGAGCTGAATCCAAACTTTATTAGTGTTTTTCAGCTTCTATTTGAAAACTTATAAACATTGCTCTTTGGCACTTTATGGTTTTGTTTTGTTTTTGGTAGTTTTATTTGGCTTGTTTTTAACTTTCTCTGATGACCAAGAAGGAATTTTTAGCTTGTGAGCTGTTTCTTTCCAATTGATCAAGACAATCAACAATTCAGAGAGGTCTTCATAAAGCAAAACAAGGTCATTGATCTCTTCAGTAAAAAGAAAAAGAAGGTAACACTGGTAATGAGAGTTGTTAAATTTCAGCCATGCTGACCTTGTTGGTTGGAATTTACAAATAGGAAATCTTCATTAAGATGATTACCTCTCTGTCTTTCACCTCCCCATTTTCATTTCAGGTCACTTTACTGGGTGGTTACTAATCCAATTATATGTGACTAGATTTTACAACACCTTCTGTGGGCCTAGCCCTATAGTAGATTCTGAAGAAGATCTTAAAAACAAAAAAAGAAAAAAAAATTGAGCTTGATGTTCTACCCCGAGGCTTTCAGAATGATCTTTAAAATTATTTGTTGAAAAGGAAATAAAATTAATAATAGAAACAGACTTGAAAAAAAAAATCACCCCTGAATTAGAGTGACTGATTTTTTTCTTCGTCCCCCTAGAACAAAATCAAGAAGTGAAAGCAGAATGCATTGTTCATTATGTTGGTCAGAAAGTGAACTTTGGATGCAAAACACTGTGTGATTAAACTGAGACTTTAAAAGAGCTCTCTAAATGAATTGTGTGGTGCTCATTCTGTGCAGAAGTATTGGAAGAATGTTGATATCTCAGATGGCACATTATTTTCTATTTTCTTTCTGAGATGTATTGAAGGATAACAGAAGCTAATTGTTTATTTGTTTAATATGGATTGCTGACTTGAAAATGTTTTTACAGTAAGAAAGTAAATTTATATCTCCAAGGTCTCAATTGAATTTCATATCAGGAAGAAGTGCTTAGCAAACTATTGACCTTACACTGCTCATTAGTTAGGAAAACAATTAAGGCTGAAAACTTCACTTTATGTTATACAGTAGCATATGACAGATATGTAAGATATTTTATGTAAGTGATCTCCCATGCCAGATTATAAATTCCAAAGAGACAGTTACTGTTCTTAAATAAAATCTAAGTGCTCCTTTATTAGGCAATAGCATACAAAACTTGATATCTCAATTTTAGCACTTGTTAGAGTTAGGAGGATAAATGTCCATCTCCTCTTAAGATGATAAACCCTTTGAACCTGGAAACTTGACTTTTCCTGTCGGTATTCTACCACAGCAGTGATTGCCATGGCTGATCCAGTGCTTGCTTTTGGTGGGATGGGACTTTTCACTGATATTTGTTATAATTCAGGTTCCACATAATACTCAGTTGACATCATTGGATCATTTGGCTTTATTTTTTCATCTCTCTCACTCTGGACACTAAATGGAAAACTAGAACTGAGAAGGAAAGGGTAATGGGAAGCTTAGAGAAAAACAAGAGAAAGATGGGAAAGAACCCACATTTCTGTATTTTAAAATAATGTCATAATATCATTTAATATTTGTATTATTATTGTATTAATAACTGGGATTTGCAGAGTGCCTCCTTTGGATCCAGCTCAATAGTAGATCCTGAAAGTTATACAAATAAAATCAAGTGCAATTGTCCACCCTGAGGAATTAATGATAGCTTTCAATTTGAACTGGACCCACAAAAAGAATAATTTTATCTGGATCTTGATAGAAAAGTTAAAAAGTTATTATTTAGAATTGACAACATATATGTAAATAGAGGTGAAAATGAGATTGGCCTTGTTACCTACTTTAATAAAATGCCCCAAATGCATCCCAATATCCATCAACAGTTTCTGTATTAGCTATAGCATATTCCTGTCATTTCTTATGTTTCATATTTAAATATTCTAATCAGTGAAATGACATTTTTCCTATATTCCAAAAAATATAATGCTTGTATTCTTTTGGCTTGAAACTACAATTTTTAGAAAATTATAAAACCTGAAACATCTAAAAGTAGTCTTTCATGAATGTCAGTAAAAATGCAAAAAGTGGTTTGAATGTGATGTCTTTGCTACTGGAAAGACCATTAATATACAAATCAAAGTAACATATACTTTATGAATAATAAATAAGCAATCATGGGGCACCAAATTCGATCTTAAAAATAAAGCCATGGATGCAAATAGCGTAATTGAAATTCTTACAAACTATTTATGTGCATTAATGAAAAGGAACGAATACTCCTTCTGCCCTATCCCTCCCATCCTTTTAAGTGGAGGCAATGAATATATCAATTGTGAGGCTTAACAACTGGGGTTTAGTAAAACATGCTTGATTAATTTTTACTGAGATTTCCAAAATAAAATGAGAAAGAAATCACCCCATTCATTATATCAGAGAAGGGAAAGGGATCTTGATATTTGACTGCATCCAACTGATCAAATGACATTCTAGCTAACCTCAGAAATGGGTTTCTGGCAGAGAATGAATTTTCTTTTTGAAGATGAGATGCATTCAAGTATCTCAGAAATTGCTGCAGCCCAGCGTCTTTACAATAGTAGAAAAAAATAAATGAAGAATACCATAGCAGCAGTCAAAAGAGCAACAAGAACAACGAGAACAGCCTGTAGGAGATGTCAAGGCACAGAACCCCACATTTTGAAAAATAAGAAGTTGCAGAGGGAAAAATATCTACAAAATATTCTTTTAGGTTAATTTTACCTGCATGTAGTCATGTTTTCTAAATAGAATGAAATATTTAAATTATTTTTGTTTTATATCAGGTTTCTATCTACTATATGATACTAAACCAGGCAATATACTTTTCAATGGTTTGCATTCATCTTTGATTTTTCTGTGGTTTATATTACTATTTCAGTATAGTTATTTCTATACAATATTAGAACTCAGTTTCAAAACTCATAATTGCAAGACGGCATTCTGGTAATATATATATAGCTAACCGTTTAGCTATATAAAGCAGAAAGAAAGGAAACATAAAGGGTCCAAGTTTCAATAGGCTCCCTGTCTTCAATTATATGAATAATTTTTAAAGCTTCTAAAAAAGGAACACACTGATTTTTTTCTTTCCTTTAATAATTCTCAAATGGAGATATTTGTATATATTCTGAACTCTATCAAATGCTAGAAATGATGGGCAAAGTCCAGAGATATCAATGTTGAAATTATGGCAACTGTCCTCAAAGAGGTTTCAAAAAAGCTAAATTGGAAGAAAAGGAAAGCACCTATTATGCACAATGAAAGCAAACAATACAATAGAGTATAACAACAAGGGTTAATTATTTTACATAGATTATAGATGTTTTATGATGTTCAGGGTAGTTGAAATTACTATGGAATAGAAAATGTTTAGATGAGCAATAGAGGTCAAAAAGAGAGTATTATGTGTGAGGTAGGAATCAGTAGGACTTGTTTTTATGACCCTACTCATCAAAATAGGATGTAGCAAAAACATCAGCCCAAACCAGCTAGGAATATAAATTATAATACATTTGCGTAAGACACTCCCACCAGCACCATGCTAGTTTACCAATGATGACACAGCAATTACACGGAAGATACTTTATATGGTTTTGGGAACTCCTCGCCCCTTTTTTAGAAAGTTCATGAATAACCCACTCCTATTTGGCATATAATTAAGAGTGAGCATAAATACAGCTAAGCAGCAATCCATAAATGCTACTCTGGGCCAGTATGCCTATGGGATCGTCTTGCTGTCTCTATGGAGCAACTATTTTGCTGCACACTGTTGCTCTAATATACTTGCTTTCTTTCACTGTCAGCTCACTCTTGAATTCTTTCCTGAGTGAAGCCAAAAACCCTCCTGAGCTGAGCCCAGTTTGGGGGTTCCCCTGCATTATTTACAAGTCTACTTAGAATTCCTCTTAATCCATTAGTGTGGAAACTTAAGTGAAAAATATCTTGAAGGGGAAAATTGAGGAATATTTCTTCTGATTTAATTCTATGTATTTTAATATTAACGGAGAATGGCAGAGGACCCAATTTTAGATTATTTTATACCTGTTTTTATATCTCAAATGCCACTTGTTTTAATTTGTTCTTCACACTCTTGATCAAAGATTGTATCACGACTAGGAACTCATAGACTGCACCTGATCATTAGTAGCTTCTGAGCTCTTAACTTAGATTGACTTTCACATGAAACAGAGTTGGAGACAGAAATTTTCATTTAAAAAGTTTATTGAAGAGTACTCTCTGGGGACTTTTCCATGATGCAAGTGATAGAGGCAAGATTAGGCAGAAGGTGAAATTTAAGAGTGATCCGTTTGCAACAGAGGCTCGGCCAATCCCACAAAAGCTCTGTAGTCACTTCAGAAATGTCCAAACTTGGGGAAAAAAAGTGCCAGATGGTTGAATCCCACATTCACCAGTCAATGGGGTGAGGGCTTTCCCAAGAACAGAATACAAACTTTTCATTTTAATGGAGAAAAATTTCCATAGAAAATCTGTATTAGTCTGTTATCACACTGCTGTAAAGAACTACCTGAGATTGGGAAATTTTTGAAGAAAAGAAGTTTAATTGACTCACAGTTCTGCAGGCTGTACAGGAAGCATAGCTGGGAAGCCTCGGGAAACTTACAATCATAGCAGAAGGGTGAAAAGGAAACAAGCATGTCTTTACATGGCAGCAGGAGAGACAGAGCAAAGGGGGAAGTGCTACACACTTTTAAACCATCAGATCTCATGAGAACTCACTCCCTACCACAAGGCAGCTAGGGGGAAATCCATCCCAATGGTACAATCACCTCCCACTAAGCCTCTTCTCCAACCCTGAAGATAATAATTCAGCAAGAGATTTGGATGGAGACATAGAACCAAACCATATCAGGATGCAAATTGGAACAATCAGCTGCGAATGGTTCTGGCAACTGGGGGAATAAGTGCTTCAATGCTGAAGAGAAAATCTGGGTAACATACTACAGCATCTACTACAGGCCAAAACTCACGTGAACCACTTAGTTAAGGACAGTGTGTTTGAAGGAGGGACTGTATTCTGATAATTATGAATGCCGTCTAGAAATGTGAAACTCTAGGACTCCAATGCTGATATCATAAAACATGTGCCTTTGATCAAGTGTAATCTTTCTTTTAGGATACTTTCAGTATTCAAGAAACTAAATAAAACAAAAAAATCAGGGAAAGGGCAACACCTGGTACATTGTAAGCTCTCAGAATGTTGGGTATTGTTAATATCAACAGGGTGGATTCAAATAATGTAATATCTGTCTAGAAAAGTTTGAAATAAGAAGATACAGAGTTCTGCATTTTTAATACAAATTAGATGATCAGTGACTAAAAGTTGATTAGCTACTTTATATAGTAAATTCAACTAGTGTTAAAAATAGGACTGGGTTTTTAGAGGAGAGTGAAAAAGAAAATGAAGAAAGCTGAAAATATAGTTGAAAGGTGGATACATTCCTAAAATCTACATTAAGAATGTAGAATAATTTGGATAATGTATAGATGGCACTTCCCAGGTGGGAACTTTTGAGAGACAAAAGGCATGTCTGTGTTGTTCACTGTCATCCTGCCTACCAGGACTTTGGAACTACAAATGAAACATAGTAGATGTTTACAAATACTTATTGAAACAAATGACTAAATTAATTAATTAATGACTAATACGTATATAGTATTTGTGGACTTGGCTGGTATCCAAGGTGAAAATTTGTGAATTTCTATAAAACCACATTTGCAAATAAATACAAATAAAGAATTATATTTTTGTATGATAGATAATATACCATCATTAATCAAATATATTTATTGAGTATCTACTATATGATTTCTACTGAGTAAACCAAAAAAGTATAAGACATGATCAAATAGCAAATGCTGACAGCTAAATCTGAGATGCTTTTTCTTTTAAAAAAGCAAAAAGATGTCTTTGTTTATTTCCTGAAAGAGAGCAAAATGTTTCTCTCAACATTGCCCTCTTTCTGTATATTAAGACTTAGCATAAGTGGGATGTGATATTACTGGAATCAGTGGTTTCAAACATATTTAAATAACAAATGACAGTAAATTGGTGAAACCATGAAAAATGACAAAGAAAACTTAACACCCAGCCACATGTTAATTTAAAAACAAGATCTGCAGTGTTTAAAATGGAGATTTAACGTGGGCTTACATGTAGGCTCCTTTAACTTAAACAAGTCATTAATATGGAAATATTAATTAATTTAAATGGACGGTGTCTGTTTTGATCCAAAAGATAAAAAATTGTCAGCCTGCTTTAGTGGAATATACCATCACCCACAACAAGAGGAAGAAAACAAGGAGAAATACGACACTGGTTAGAGATAATAGATCTGTGAAAACAGCCAGCCAGTAATTCCAACTACCAGCTCAAACAAGAAGACAAATGGAGGTTGTAGCTTTTACCATTAAGAAACCAGTTAGAGTTCCATTTTGTGCCAGGACAGTTCTGCCAAAAAGAACTTTCAGTTCCAACTTGCTCTGTCGGTCCTCTCCACAGAAACAGTTTTGGCTTGTATATGCAAACAAAGTGACAATGAAAGTTACATTCCAATGACCTTGCCTTTGAGATGATGGCGACACATCCTAGAAGAATTAGAAAGTTACATTGAGGGCTGTAATGCTATTATAACCTGTTGTGAGCCAATCCAATCTGGGTGAGATATTTCCTATGCTGTGCTCTCACAGTGATGCATACAGCTAATTGTAAACATCTCATATAGAACTGCCACCTGCTTCCCTGAGTTACATCATTCACAGTTAATTTATATTCAGGTGGCATGCACAACATTTTCTCTTAATTTCTGCATAACAGTTCATTTTCTTTGGTTAGAATCAGCATTTCTCTCAAAGCATTTTGTAAAAGCACAGCTCTGTCATACATAACCTGTACAAAAGCCCCAGAACCCGTAACAGATCTATTAAAGGGAGTATAAATAATAACAGAGAAGAAAAACTTCCCAGCGAAGAAGGACATTAAAAAAAAATCTAGATTCCTGGTTTGAACACAAGGCTGTCTCTTTAAAGCAGAAACACCACCAGTTCATTATGCATTCTTTCAGTGTCCTAGTTGTGAAGGGGAGGTGGGTAGGGGGGAACACAGCCTTAAATTCTTCAGAGCTGTCCTGGTTGGTTTATCTACTGTGATTTACTGTTGTGATTGTTGAGTAGCTGACCACTGATTTTAACACTAGGGTATAGAGGAGACAGATTGACATAGGTTTCATTAAAATTCAAGAAACTCAACTCCACAGAGAGCATGACTAACTTCCTTATACATGACAGGAATCCCCACAGATGGTACTTCACCCTTGCTAAAGGAATTAAGTCTACCAAAAGAATCCCTGTCTATAAGCAGCCAATTCCCCAAATCTACAGGCTCATCTGCACAGATATTCTTTATACTGTCATTCTTAAGTACCTTAGGGTAGCTCTGAAATACAGGGGGCCGAGAGGGAGCAGCCGCTGCTGCCTTGACTACCCCTCAAGCATGCTGGTGGCGTGGGGATGATGGGATTATAAAGTAAACATAATAAAACGCAGGACCAGGGCATCCGGTGGACACAGTCTATTTGTTGACTCCTTTTTGCTTGGGAAGAGCTGAGATGAAATTCTTATGATAATTACACAGAATCCCTGCACCAAATTGGCAGTTATTAAACTATTAGGCAAATGCACAAATGAGTATTGTATATGGTTCCTGGTCCAATTAACTTCCTTTCTTCTTCTTCTTTCTCTCTGCTCTCTGGCATTATGCTCTTACATTCCACATTTCATCTTCAAATATTTAAGTTGTCAAGGAAAAAATAAACTAGCCATCACACATTCATTATATTGTGTCAAATAGGACATGAAGGAGACAGCTTTCTTTTTTCCTGTCCTCTGCTCTTGTCAATCAAAAGAACAGTAATTAAAAGAGGATGGGGGATGCTTTCAAATTAAGAACAAAGGAGGAGGCATTTAATAGGAGGAAGAGAAGAGTAATTAAAATAAATAAATAAAGGCTCTAGCTGTGTCTATTGTCCCCAGTGAGCTGTTCTGAACTGTGATTTCACCGGCTCACAGCCTCCCCTTCACCCCCTACTCATCCTCCTCGAGTTTCTCCTGAGAAAATACTGCAGACAGCGTGTGTTATCTACACTCCTTAACACATTCTTGGAGTTTAATATAATGCTAAATACTTGAATACATTGAGGATGTAGACTAAATTTTTCTCATTTTCCAGATTAGACAGGATTAGGATAAACTGAAGACACAAACATTTAGCATCCATAGAATCATCAACATAGAGTCATTACATAATCGTCATTTGGATTTTCCTTAAATTAGAAATGTTTTCCCTCACCTATATAATGCATAACACAATGCTTCATTCCACCAGCTGTGGCTGAGTCATTCTTTCTTCATGATAAATCAGGTAATAATGGCAGATAGGCAATGGGATTTATAACTTTTTGGCCAACTTTGAATCTTGATCACCATATCTATAGGACAATAGGTTTTTAATTAATTGATGTATCCTATTAAAGCTCTTGTGGTGAAAATATGTTGAAACATTCTTCCTGGGTCTTCAGATTCCTGGAAAACAAGCAATGTATCCTTCTGTCCCAGAAAAATGAGATGTGAGTGTTATTCACTGAGGAAATCCTGGTTTATGGGATTATATTACAGCCTCTACTATTCAGTTATATTTATAGTTATGTTCATATACACACACCAATATAGATAATAATTTCATTGTTCTAATTTCAACATTACATTTTAGCTTTTTTGCTGTGTGTGTGTGATTGTGTGTGTGTAGTTTCATATTATGCATATAATGATGTGTTATTAAAGTTAAAAGTCATTAGAGTACATAATTTTTAATAAAATAATTTGCATCCTACAAGTTTGAAGTCATCAGTTACACACACACACACACACACACACACACTCTCTCTCTCTCTCTTTTCAGCTTGAAAACCCAGAAGTGCAGCTATTATATTTTCTCTTTAAAAGAAATTATAAACAAAAGTGTTCTGTCTTATTTCCATTTATTTGAGGGTATGGAATCAAGTGATAAGAAGCCCTGGAAAAGAGAAAACTTATATTTAAAAATATTCTACAATATGATGTTTGCTTAATTAAAATAAAAATGTATTTTTGGACATAAAATAAGTTGTAGAAATGCTTATGAGAATTAAACAACAGAAATTCATGCCATTTTTGCCCGAGCACTTCAAATTCATGTAAGAATCAAGGCAAAATGTTTTTATACTATAGCATAATATAAAACTAAGTAAAAATGCATATAGGACAGTATTTTATAGAACAGTGGACTAAACTTAAAACCATTGCTAATAGAACTTTTCATTCATATGACACTATAATAAAGCCAATTAGGAGATTGGAGTTGGGGCCCAATTTTGAATTGGCTTTCTCTGCTGTAGTTATGGTACTTTCATGCCTATTTATCTGGGTAGTTATTTCCCCTGACAACCGTAAAATGAGTTTTTTACATAATTTTATGAGAACCATGTTATAACAATGAATTAGTAACTCCAAGATTCCAAGTGAATATTTTGCAGCTTTATTACAAGGCTTTGTGTCCGATTTCTGACTAGCGAGGGCCTCTGGAATGAATGGTAATTACATAGATGCACCTGCTAACCTGTTCTCTTTGAGCTTAGCAGTAATTTTAAATTTCCCTCACTACTGAAAGCAGACCGAGTTTAAAATCAGCAAAAATCATGGTGAAATTTTGGTTCTTTTCGCATCAAGCACAAAATTTCTGGAGGAAAAAAAAAAAAAAGGTGATCACATAAGGATACCTGTGATGAAAGTGGTCATCTCCCTAGCTCATGGTATATTTAGAAACAAGTAGAACCTGACTTTGAGATATTCTTGAAAAACAAAAAAGGAAAAGAAAAAGATCAAGAGAGAAAGAGAAAGATAGAATCATCTTGAGTGGCTTCATTCCTTCAATATTAAGTATATGTCTGGAGCTGGAGAGCCTGGGAGTTGTCCACCGCTGAAGTAAGTATGTCAGGTACCCACTGCAAATTGTCCTCTGCATAAAACCTAAAGTCATTTTTCACAAAGGAACAGGGTGTGGCTGGATACACGTCATATCCAAGGGGCTTGGCTATACTTGTGAGTGAAACATTTGAGGTAGGACTAGAGCTGATTCTGTGCTTTTAGAAAAAATATCACTTGTTTATTGCACCAGGCAGATGTTCATTCTCCAGCGAGGGAAACAAAAGCTAAATAAAGAAGTTAACAAATTATAGTTCATATATTCTCATTATTTGTGGCTGTTATATTCCATAAGTTGTAGTGAAAACTGAATTAGCAAATTCTAAACCATATGTGAACTTCTCATCATAACATTTTCATCAGCCAATCAATACAACACCAAATTTGGGTGTGTTTCTGTTTAAGGACACTTTATATCATACATATTGTCCATTCACTAAGATTGAACTCAGATCCAACAGCACTGCAACTCATGCCTGAACAAAGCTTATCTTACTCTCTTTGTTAGGCACATTACAGCCTTCCTGCACTTAGGAACTTTAGACAGCATTCGGCACCACACTTGAGGACCATTTTAAACAGCAAAATCAACAAGAAAAAGCAGAAAAAATGCCAAAAAAAAAAGGTGGCACTAAATAGAATATCAAAAGGACACTTGTTTGGAGTATGAAATCTGAAATAAGAAGGCAGAGCTTTCCTTGTTACCCTGAAGCAGGCACATGTGCACTGGCTGACTCAAGTTTTCACAGATCTATGCATGTCACAAATGACTACAAAAGTGTACAAGTATTGATTTGGGGGTTACAAATATATTTTATTGGGTAGGCACCTTTGTAAATACAGAATCCACAAATATGAAATCCACTAATGATGAGGATGAACTATATTCCTCCAATCTTGCCCCCACTATAGCAACTATCTAGATCCTGTGCAAGCATGCCACTCCATAATTAGCAAAAATACCAAAGCCACCTTCTTGGAGCCTCTGCCTCAGTTACTTGACCCCCACACAGCCCCACATCCCATTTTCATTTTTTTGGTGTTTACACTTCTTGGGACAAGAAATGCTTTTCTGGCCTTTGACTAGGCAGTAACACAAACAGCTTTTACAATAGCAGCTTTGTTTGGGCCCCTCTGTCAACCAGGGAAAGTGAATACAATGGAAACCTGGGGTATTCCAGAAAATTATCTTCTCTCTTAGCACTGCCATTTGTAGCTACATGGGGTTCAGGTGTGGTTCTGACATAATGAAATCTAGGACTAGCTGTCAATGGTAGAGACTTTGGAAGCACAAGAAACCCAGCAGCTGATTCTAACATAGGGAATGTAAATAGACACAATTTTGGAAACGGAAGTAGACAAAGGTAGGAAGAATGAGAAAGCTGCTAACCTTTAGGGCCTCTTCATTGTATCTATAACTTAAAATTAAGTGAATATGATTAACAATGGAATTCTTATAGTCACATTTCCTATGAGTACTTTTCAAATTTTAACTCATCCATGAAATCAAATGCATATTGGGAAAATTTTATGATCTCATACAGTTAGACCTTATTGGGAATTTTCTAGATTCACAAAAGGCCCCCAAAAAAGAATTATGTATGAACTTTATTTCTACATCAGGTCTTTAACGGAAGTGCCTTGTGGATGATGCGTTTGTGTGTGTGTGTGTGTGTGTGTGTGTGAATACATACATACATTTATATGTGAATACCAATTTTCCTAATGTGTAATGTCCTCTTCAAAAGGAAATTGAGTACTTTACGATTATTCCATTTCCCACCCTAGCCTGCTCAGGTGCCTTTCAGGTATTCATAAATAACTAACTTTTCAGAGGCCTTCTGTCATCTGCTATAGTTTAGCAACTCTTATGTATTCCAAAACATGAAGATTCATCTCAACTAGCTGATACAATTAAGTAATTCAATCCTATTTAATAATATAGTAACAAACAGAATTATCAGAGTTCCTAATGTAGGTTAACATTGATGATATTGTTACTGGTTGGAGAGAGTGTCATACCAGAAGTTCCCACTGGGAGTTACAAAGTAACCACAAAGCAAACATTTAGACAGGGGTATCTTCAAATACTATAAAGATTTCTAACTTAAGGCAACAATCTTCAGACCAATAGGTAATATACGAACACTTATTGTAAGTATATTTCCTATAATATAATGACTACAACTTTATAAGAAAGATCAGGCCAGGTGCAGTGGCTCACACCTGTAATCCCAGTCCTTTGGGAAGCTGAGGCAGGAGAATTACTTGAGGCCAGGAGTTTGAGACCAGCCTGAGTAACAGTGAGACCACATCTCTACAAAGAACTTTTAAAATATTAGCCAGGCGTGGTGGTACACAGTTGTGGTCATAGCTACTCAGGAGTCTGAGGTGGAAGCATTGCTTGAGCCTGAGCAGTTGAGGCCGTAGTGACCTGTGATTATGCCACTGCACTCCAGCCTGGGTGACAGGGCAAGATCCTGTTTCAACAACAAAACAAACACACACACAAAATTAAATCTTTTGGAGCTTGAGCATGATCTCCCTATAACTTGATAACAAAACAAAATAGTGGCTACTGGGCTTCTTTTTCTCTTTCCTTTCAATAATTTGCTTCCAAAGGTAGAGCAAATGCCAAGAGGAAAATCTCCAGTCACTATATTTAAAATCGATTGGCCTCTTTTTGGACCCTCTTCAAAATAATAATAAACATTGACTTGCTGTATTAATTTGTCCTAAAATAAAAGAAAATGCATAGAAACATCTTCTGCTTGTTTTTACTTGATAACAATGTCCACAGGATGTAGGATGAGGTCACAGAAATTGAGAGGAAGTAGTGACAGAGACAAAGGAAAGGAAAGATAACTGCTGTGTGTGGGTTCATTTGCTATGAAGTATAACTGAAAGCATAGAAAAAGATGCAAGGGTATGAAGGCTTTGGTATTAAGTGTTGAAATTTCAGGGCATTCCATTACTAATCTTACCAAAGTACCACAAACCAAAAGATTTCAGTGAAAACTGCTCTTCTCAGTATGAATCTTTATATAAGTTAGATACAAGCAACAGCCAGTTGAAATGGGAAAGGTTCCCTTGTCCCCCTTGAAAGGCGTGCGGCAGGGGGAATGACTCACTTCTTCAGTGCCCTGCTGCTGCTGCTTACCCCTCTAGGGGAGCATACGGATGGGCAGGGTGTGGGGTTCCGACCCCACGGCAGCACCTAGGGGTGAATGTTTACAGCTCCTGAAGCCCCAGTGGGCGTATGCTGCTGTGTGCTTTTTTAGTTTTGCCATCTACAGATGGCTTGTGTTAACCAGCTCAATTAGACCCTCTACCTGTGGCAAGGGCAGAGGGCTTTCTCTATCTCGGGTTCTTGCCTTGGTGTACCGGAAGAATCAGAGCACGCCTGGGCTTGGAGAATGAGTGCAAGGTTTTATTGAGTGGAAGTAGCTCTCTGCAGATGGGGAAAGCCAGAAGGGGATGGAGTGGGAAGACTTTCCCCTGGAGTTGGGTGATTCAGTGGTCTGGGCTGTCTTTTGACCGCCCCTGCCAAACTCCACATCGTTCCGCTGGTCGATGGCCTGACGGTGTCACAGTGCCTATCAGTGTGCTCTCGAGGTCTTCTTGACGTCCAGCCGCTTGTGTGTTCCTCTGTCGATGTGTTTCTCTGGATGTCCAGCCGCTTGTGTCTGCCTGCTAGGGCCTCAGGGTTTTTATAGGCACAGGACGGTGACGTGGCAGGCCAGGGTGGTCTTGGGAAATGCAATATTTGGGCACCAAGGTAGGAGTGCCTGTCCTCACCTAGGTCCATGGGCACAGGCCTGAAGGTGAAGCCCTAGCCAGGGACCACGCCCTTTCCTTCCCAGCACCTCCCTGCCCCTACTTCGGTAGCACAGTGATGCAAGGTATTAGTAAAAAAGAAATGCAAACTGGCAGACTAACAGAACAGAGGCTGGGTTTTCTTTTAGTAAAACAGTTTTGTTTGAATATGCTTTACTTGGGATTTTTAAATTTGTTATTCACTGTACTATTATTAATACTTCATTCCTAACCACCATTACCCTTTACATTGACTGGCTTTGTTTGTCTAAACACTGGAAGCATTTGTACTTACAAACTATGGATTGAGACTAACAGGCAGGCAGATATGGTGTCAAATAATCTACAAAAGTGTACAACAAAGTAGAATAGACTTTCCCTTCTGGTGTCCATCTTCTGCCATTATGTTAAGAATTGTAGGTGAGATTTTTGATAAATCTTAAGCATTTAAGGAAGAATAAATGTACATATTTTACAAGTAACATAACTCATTATCATGACTCCTGAGGCACTGGTGCAAAAGAAAAAGAGAAGAACAAAACCTTACAGTTCTCAATTCTTAAGACCAAAGTTTAATTAAGAAAGAGGAAACATATCATGTGGAGAAACTCAAGGACAAAAGAGTTCCTATGATCCAGAATGACTTTTAAGGGGGTGTGTTTTCGGTTGCTTTGCATTCTTGCTGTTTTATTTTCAGTAGTGGTTGGGTTGGGGGCATATTATAGTATTTTGGATGGATGAGTTTTGCAAAGTGCCAGGCAATAAAACATCTGTTATAAAACATGTGTAATAGCTTTGGGGTATGGACCGAAACCAGTCAGTATTATTTTGAAATGAGAGAATGAATGGCCAAATAAATAAGCACAACCTGCTATTTATTATTATGATGATGATTATTGTTATTTTAAAGGATCATTTAATCCAAATAATTTACTTTTCCTATAAATTGCACATTTTACAAATATACTACCATAATGATATTTAACATATTCTTATAATATTCTATGTGACAGAAAAAGTCTGTACATTATACTCTAATACTCTTTGTATTTCACTGGTTGGACATATTCTTGGAAATAGTGTAAAGATTATCATAAATTTATTTTTGATTTGAAACATTTTGTTTAAAAAATAGCCATTGAACATAGACTGTAGATAGCAAATTGAGCTAAGCACTTTAGTAAAATTAAAAAATATATATATTATCAACATCTCCAAAAGTTTAAATTATATTGAACAAAAACCATGGTTAAATAAAAGTGAAGGGGTTCAAAAGACTTTCAGATTTAAGAAAAGCTTATTTAGGTAAAGGGGAACAAGTATAGCATATGAAACAGTAGGAATATATAATAAATATGAAGAAAGCAGAAGCTAGCATACTATGAGCATAGCGCATAGCAAAAACACGGTGTCCTTTGAGCTAAGCTATGTTATGCAGCACTGAGGTAAATATATACGACTTACAAAAATGTATTTCTTACTCTGCCAATGTGCACCAAGGAACTAGGTAACTCTCAAAGGCAGATGTCTTCTATATGGTGGGCTCTCATTCTAGATTATTTCAATCTTGTAGTATCTTCATATCAACATATCTTTCCAGATTAAGGGAAAAATAAGCATAGATAATGTCAAACTACCTCTGAAATACTTTTTATCCAGGAATGATACACATCACTTACATTAATATTCATTGACCAAAGCGAATCACATGATTATTACTGAAGTGAAAGAGAGAGTCTGGGTGCAATGGTTCACGCCTGTAATCCCAGCACTTTGGGAGGCCAAGGCCGGTGGATCACTTGGGGTCAGGAGTTTGAACCAGCTTGGCCAACATGGTGAAAACTCATCTCTACTAAAAATACAAAAAATTAGCTGGGCATGGTGGTGCACGCCTGTAATTCCAGCTACTCTGGAGGCTGTGGCACAAGAATCGCTTGAACCCAGGAGGCAGAGGCTGCAGTGAGCCAAGATCGCGCTGCTGCACTCCAGCCTGGGTGACATAGAGCAACTCCATCTCAAATAAAACAAAATAAAAAAAGTCAAGGAGAGACATTCCTGGAAGAAGAAGAAATCTAGAACTTTGCTAATGACTAGTCATGTTTACCACATCACTGGAATAAGGATCAGTAAATTTTATTCTAACATTATCCAATGTACTAGTTCAAAATCAATATTCAATTACATAATGTTTTCATTATGTGATTGATTATCATTTATGTAAATTATGGTATGCATAATACATTTATACATATACATAATATGTGTGTCTTTTCAATGATAATCAATTACATAATGTCTAAGCAATTTATACACATCGCCCCAATTAACACTAAATATAGCATCAGCTTTGCTTGTTAACAACGTACTAAAATACAAATGCAGTAAAACTTCTTCAAATGAACCCAAAAGGTTCTGGAAAAGAATGTTTTTATAGCTATCATTTTAACTGTGTTCCTGAAACCACTTCAAAATAAAAGAAATCAATTATTGGAGACCAAAACAGAAAATGATTACTTGCTACTAGAGGGCAGCAAGTGCTGGTGAACTCACCGGGACAATTGTCAACCAAAAAATTATACTAGTTTTTCAGAATATATCTAGAACATTTCACTCAATTTGAAAATAATCTTTTTAAAGCATGTTCCTAGATAAGGCCATAGAGAAAGTATCAAGAATCCCACCCGAATCCCGAAAAAATGCAATGACAAAATTTAAAACTATCATTCATTTGGATATTTAAAAGCATATTTCTAACTTATTCAATAAAATATGACATGAAAACTCTTATGGCCTAAAAATGAGAGTTTTAACAGGACATGAAGAATAATAAACAAAATCATATATATTTTAAAAACAGAAAAATCAGAACTACAAAAAAGGTAATAGTCATTATAATTATTAAATAAAGATATGTACATACGGTGTATGTAATATGAGGGCAAGACACTATTAAAAATGACAAAGTTGACTTGAAACAGAATGAATTGCAGCTTTTATTTAGAATTTATCATTGAAATTAGAAACTAATGGTTTCTAATGGTTAAATACATTAGACATAGCTAAAGAGGCAATTGGGAAATTGGACGATACATCTGAAGGAATCGTCAGCAGTATGCTAGTAATACTTCCCTTCCAAAAAATTAGCTCGGATTTGTAACATGTGACAAACTTAAATATTCTGGCCATAACCATTTTCAAATTAATGATTGCTTAAAAAGTGGCTCACAAAATTTCTGAATATTTAAAAATTGGCTCTTGAAAGTTAGTATAGATCAATTACAGTATGTCTGAATACAGTATAGAGAATCAATAAAAATGATATAAAAGTGAAGAGGAAGGACAAAGTGATGAAGTCTAAAATGTATTTAATAAAGTTTACAGGAGAAAGATGTGAAGATACAATTTTCGAAGAGAATATAAATAAGGGTTCTTCATAGTTAATAAAGGATGCATGGTCTTAAATTCAAGAAGGTAAATGAATCCCAAGCAGAATCAATTTTTAAAAAATTGGTGAACCTACAGAATCTAAAAGGCAAATAAAATATCCTAGAACCAGCCGGAGATTACCTACAAAATAGTATTAATTATATTTACAGCTAATTTCTCAAAAACAACACAGCAAGCTAGATGATAGTGAATAATGCTTATAAGAGAATGACCAGATATGGGACCATCCCTGCTCACATGAATCAATGCAGAGATTGTGCTGTGGAGCCCTGTAACCTATCCCTGCCCTTTTTTATTACGCGAACAACAATAGAAAGTGGGAGCTCTCTCCTTTCATCTAAAGAGTGAGGGCAAATTATGGAGAGGAGAGATGTAGAAAAGGGAATTTCTTAAATCTGTGAATCAAGTCCTAGGCAAAGTCTTAAGTAATATATATGCAAAACTGACCATAAGCAGCGTGATGAATGCTTTGAGAAATGAACTACAAAGTGGACTATGACCAAAGATTCAGCTTGGTCTCAGTGCAGTACACAAGTGAGACAAACTAGAACAATTTTTCAAGAAATTCTCAAAAATAATAAAATAAAGATAATTACATGCTTTGATATTTTAAGACACTTCTAATATGATACTTATATGAGAAGGTATATAGTCATTGCACTTTATATAATAAAAAGAATAAAAATTTTTTTATTTTGAATATTAATATGGTTATGATATAACTTAAACATGTAAAATAGAACAGCAGAATATGTCCTAAGAATGCAGAACAAAAGCAGATGAAAATTAAAAGTAGATAAATGAAATGAAAAACAATCAATAGCAAAAATGAACAAAGCCAAAAGTTTCTTATTAAAATATGTAATAAAATTTAAAGATTTTATTGACAATATTGATTCAGAAAATCGTGAGAGGGAATGAATAAACAACTTTGAGACTGAACAAAGTCTATAATTAATATACATAGATATTAAACAGATAATAAGAGAAGAAAACATTTATGTCAACAAATTTGATTAGGTAAAGTTGACATTCTTAAATAAAATAATAAAACCTCTTTAGAAATAAATGAAAAATTGAAAGAAAAAAACACTGATGGACTATCATGAAACACAACTGTAATAATTTGTGTATCAAAATAAATACATAGCAATCAGTTAAAATGTGTCGAAAAATTTACAAATGAATCTATCAGTCTATAGCAATACATAAAAATAATGAAAGATTTTTCTTACAGGGGACTATGAATGAATATAGATGAAAAATGGAGCTGAAGTTTGCCCTTATGTGTTTTCTGCCCTCTGTTTAATACATATTGCAGCTCTGTTTCTCCGTGGCCTTTGTCATTTCCTTATCCATCTCATCCCCACACTCACATATACACATAGAGACACATTGAATTTATTCTCTCTTATTCCAGTTTCTCCATGCATGAGTGATTTCCTAAATCATCACTGTCTGAATTTCCAAAGATGAGGTCCCAATTTCTGTTAATCTTAGGAAACTCACTCATCAGGATGATTTCAATATCATGTCATCTTTCCTGCTCCTTAATTAAAATGTAGTGCCCTATGGTTATTTGTAAGTTTCAAAGTTGCGGTTCACTTATGTTGCTGTGAACACCATTTTAGCTCATCATAAGGTATTTTAGGCTGATAACTGCTCTACCAGTTACGTACTCCAGGACAATAATTTGTCTGAGCTTGAAAGGAAGCTGACTGGATCCCTTAGAAAGCTCAGCTGGCCCATATTGATTTCACTTGCCAGAGAGCCTTGCTCCCAACTCTGTCCTGTGTGCCTACACTGTGGACAGGTTTAGCAACAGACCAGTCTTTTTCTGGTCATCACTGTTACTCTAGGCAAAATGTTACCTTTTGGCAATAAATCTCACATATTCCAGGAAATATTTTTCCGTGCTAAATATCCCAAATTCTTAATTATTTTATCCATTACACGTAAGATGTAACTTCCAGACTCTGAATCATCCTAGTTATCTTTTTCATATTTGCTCCAAGAAGTAGACAGAAAGTAAATAGTGGGACAAGCATCCTCTAATTCCACTTGTTTATGACTTGTCACTTCCATTAATATGTAAAATATATGAAGATAGGCACCCATATTAGGCACATGTGAATGAATATTGTCTGTTATTAGTGTTGTTCCTGAGACCTTTTTTTTAGGCTAATTACCTGAATTCTTTCCCAAACTCTTTTAATTATGAAATTAAATTTATTTTGTGTCTCCAACTCTCAAATACCTAACAATTAGTGATTTCTTAAATTAATCTCTATCAGAGTTTTTGAAAGAATGGGTATGTAATATTCATGTACTATGGTCTTAATCTGAATTCCAAGACTCCAAGTGTTTCTTAGACAATGCAGCCTAGACTGGGACAATGACTTGCATATACAGTGTGTGAAATGAAGCCTAAATTTTTCAGCTGGCTTATTGTTCCACAAAAATGTCAGCAACATGAAGGAAATCTTAGAATATTGTGCTATTAATGCCCATCTTTTTTTCTAAATAGATATTCCTGGTCAACTAACTGTGTTAATATGTCATGATCACTACATGATCAGTACCTTTTTTATGTTTGCCTTTTTAATGTGTTTACTGGAGCCGGAGTTAAAGATATAAACTCTCTTGTCAACAAAACTTTCTGTGGTAACTTTTCTGCATAATATATTTTTTAGTTTACAACCTCTGTAGGTGCTAGTTATATCAATTACTTGAACTCTTCCCCCGCTCCCCTCCATTCTTCAGTACTACAAATATTGTCTACATCCTCATGGATCCATTGTAACCACACAGTACTTATGATTTTTTGAGGGCAAGGACAACTTATATCTCCTGAATCTAACACAGTGGCTATCTCAACACAACAGCTGTGTTAGTAGCAAAGGAACTGCAAGGGAAGAAGAGTAAAGAGAGGAGGGAAGAAAAGGAAAGGGGAAAATAATGGAGAAAATATTGACTAGCAGAGAAGGATCTGAATGCACGTTTTATTCATTAGACCGAGGCATTCTCTATAGACCCGTAGGTCCAATTTTATAGCTTTTCTTTATGATCATCACACTTCATGACAAAAACAATTGAGTGATATCTCTCCTAATTCTCACTGTGGCGGAGCTTCCTTATTTTGGAGAGAGAAATGGTTTACAAGCCTTTGCTATTCATTATACTGGCGAGACATTACAAAGGCGAAATGTAGAGAAAATGGGTTTGGGCTGGAACTCTCTCTTCTCTGGCTGCCAGCAGTGAAGAAGAAAAACAGTATTGTAAATGTGATTTTATTGTCCTGTGACTATTAGGTGGGTAGCACATTTGGTCCTAGCACTTACCCAGATTGTTAGTAAATGAAAAAGAGAATCATTCAAGATTGGGAGGAAATCCAATCGGTCTTATCATTATGAAAGCACATTACTTTTGTGCTATGATTCCATCAGGTTCTAAATATTGATTTTGCTGGAATGCAATCAAATAAGTAGTTAAAAAAACAGGATTTGGTTTTCATATTTATGGAATAAAGTCTTATATTGAAAAATGTACACGTTGTCTAATGTGCATTTTTTGTGTATTCTTCTTTATGATTCCACAGACCTTTATGTTTCCATAATCACTCTTCTATGTTTCCACAGAAGAGGAAGAGGCATTCAATATGTCATATACAAACATGGAGTTTCCCAAAGAGACCTTGAGATTTGAGATCAACCTCAAAGTTTGTGTGATGCCATTTCCTATGCAATATGCATTTCATTACCTTCACTTTCAAATTTTTGTTTCCTACTTTCAATAAACCTATGTAAAAATCACCTCTTCCAGCAAGCCTTCTGAAAGAGCATCCTATGCAAGTGTGCTCACTGACCTTCATTATAGATGCTTTTAAGAAGGGATTGTAGGCCGGGCGCGGTGGCTCATGCCTGTAATCCCAGCACTTTGGGAGGCCGAGGCGGGCGGATCACGAGGTCAGGAGATCGAGACCATCCTGGCTAACACGGTGAAACCCCGTCTCTACTAAAAAAAAACAAAAACAAAAAATTAGCCGGGCATGGTGGCAGGCGCCTGTAGTCCCAGCTACTCGGGAGGCTGAGGCAGGAGAATGGCGTGAACCCGGGAGGCGGAGCTTGCAGTGAGCCAAGATTGCGCCACTGCACTCCAGCCTGGGCGAAAGAGCGAGACTCCGTTTCAAAAAAAAAAAAAAAAAAAAAAAAGAAGGGATTGTATAGCTTATGTCTAATTTATACACTTGTTCAGGAGAGATGTCTGTTCTGCATCTACATTTCTCAGAACAGGGCCACATATGTAGTAGATTTTCAAATCTCTTCAGGAGTTTGTCTTGGGAAAAGGATTTATGATTCCTGGAGAGGGGACTATATGATGATCAGGTGTTGGTGATCCAGAGAAAGTTGAGCTCCAAGTTCTGAAATCATTTCTCAAAGTCACCTTCAGAAATTTGTATCAGTGTGTGTGTATGTATGTGTATGTGTTTGTGCGTGTGTGTGTGTGTGCGTGTGTATGTGTGTGAGAGAGAGAGAGAAAAAAAGAGAGTTGCCTTTTTTGTTAATTAAGTTTAATGGGCTATGCCTGAAGTAGTTCAATGGGTCTCAGTGAGTGAGGCTTAATGTAATACTTATCATAATTTTTTTTTGTGAAGCATAAAGTCCTATAAAGAGGTAAGATAGAATAGAGACACGAATGACAGTAGTCACAAGAAGAAAAAAATTATTAAAAAGGGAAATAAGAAAGAACCTGAGAAGACACGTTTAAAATGATCAGTGAAAAAAAATCTAGAAAATGTCAAAAGTGACTATTACATTTATAGACAAATAGCTTTTAAATTTTTTGAAATGGAACACATAAAAATTTAAAGAATTGAATGTAAAATGCCATGTATCATTTCTACACAAGAAGCCAAATTATATTGAGTCCCTTTCAAATCATTGTACACAGCGGAATGTGCAGCACAAAGCACAATCTGTTCTTCAGTGAATTATTAGAAACTCCTTAATAGAATCTCATTCAAAATGGGCTAAATCTGTTTCAACAACTTTAATCCTGAGATCAGGGCAAGATTCATGTGCATAGGTGATCTGGCTTCCTTATTCCTCATGGAATGAGTCTATAAATTCTCTATCAAAAACTAACCAATATTATCATAGCAAAAGAGGTTTCTAAAGTTCAAAGTTCAAAACACTTTTCTGAAGTTTTCTGTATTCTGGAATATAATAATTAGTAAAATAAGAATTTATATTATAGTTCCATTTCTATGGACGCCTATCCAGTTCAAAGTAGGGAATGTAAACACAAGCGCTCTTGTGTTTATGTAGTTCACATACAATGACTAAGATAAAGTTATATAGTAATCACTCCGAGTAGCTTTCGTAAAATGTAAAACATTGGCTGGGCATGGTAGCTCACGCCCGTAATCCCAGCACTTTGGGAGGCTGAAGCAGGAAAATCACTTGAGCCAAGGAGTTCACGACCCTGTCTTGATAAGAAAAAAAAAAAAAGATTTAAAGCATTGATAGAGTGATACAGAAAGTAATAGTAAATCCCTAAATCCCTTCTGCATAGACGTAGGTCACCCTTCCCTCTGCTTAACAACATTATTGTATATAAATGTGTAACATACATATACTACATAAATAATTATAGATTTATATATAATATGGAAAGATTTTAAAAACTGAGATGTATAGTTTACATAATGTACAATTATATATTATATATAATAGTATATACCCATAAAAAGTATACATAGATGCATTTTGTCATGATGAATATGGATGAACCTATATTATTTGTATTCGGTAAACTCTATAATGTTCAAATAACTGCAATTATTTTTTTCTTGTAATAAATACACTGTCAATAATAAAATATCATATTATCAATATCAAAATTATTTTTATTGTCATGATAAAATTTTAGACTAAAAGAGTTCTTGCATATATTCTTACATGTATTGTTAGTTTATATATACATGTGTATATGTGTCTGTGTGTGTGTATCTATAGAGTAGACCCAACTGCACTCAAGATTTTGTAACAAGAGTAAGCATTTTAGATTAACACATTCCTCCAAGAGAAAACAGTGCAGGTCCGAGCACTGTTAGTGTCCGTGGTTGATTAGAATCAAGTGCTCTTTCTACAAAAATGTTCTAATTAGGGGGCAGTATATGACTGGTATCAATCTCTTGTTCATAGAACAGTATGTTTCTTGACTTCCTGGCAATCAAATTCTCCTATTTTTTTTTTTTTTTTGCTACATTTCTGCCAATACATTCTTTGGTATTCATCATCTTCTAATGAAACTTTAAACATTGAATTTTTAAACACCAGAATCTATGTATCTTTTTCTTATTCCTTACTCTCTCCTCAGGTGCTTTCGGCCACGGCCTCAATGGCCACATGTATGCCAAGCCTCTCCGATACTTTGCACCAGCCTAGATTACTCCACACAGTTTAAAACCTGTGTATTGCCAAATGTCTGCGTAATATCTTTACTAATTTTGAACCTGGGTTACTCTAGTTATACAAGTTAAAGTCATAGGAATGAGTCTTGGCATTTTCTTTTCCTTCATATAGTGCAATGGACTTAATGTTATGTCCCTTTCAAATTCATAAGTTGAAACCTAACCCCAAATGTGATGGGATTGAAAAGAGGGGCTTCTGACAGATGATTAGGTCATGAGAATAGAAATCTTCTAATCGGGGTTGGTATCCTTATAAAAGAGACCCCAGAGAGCCAAATTGCCCCTTTCACCGTGTGAGAACACAGTAAGAAAGTGCCATCTATGGACAAGAAATCAGGCCTTTTCCAGAAACTGAATCTGTGGGCGTCTTATCTTGGACTTCCCAAGTTCCAAAACTGTGAGAAATAATTTTTGTTGTTATAAGCTATCTGGTTTATGGCATTTTGTCTTAGAGGCCCAAATAGACTAACGGATGTGCCATATTTCGTTTATTCCAATTCATGTCACTTTATTACCTAAAACATTTATATAAATACCCACATCTTTTCATCTCTACTGCTGCACTGGGTTAAATTAGTATGTCTCCTAATAACCAGTTTGGACCATAATCCCAAAAGACACAATCCTGAATGCCATAATCCCTGATGTTGAAATTCCAAAAGAGTGAAATCTCAAAAATATAATTCTGGAAAAATATTTTTAATTATTTAAAAAATATTTACTTACATTTTTAAGAGAAGATTTATTTGAGAAAAATATAAAACATGGCAGAACACTTCATAGGCCACTTTACACGATAAAATAAGCAATGATAACATACATATTTTTGTATGCATTAACATTCAGTTATACTAACAGCAGTCTCACAGGTATAACAGTTATGAGCAGATGAACTGTGTTAATAAAGAAATCAAAAATGAAATGTCTAAACACATATCACTATGGTTGGTAATTATGTACACCAGTTTTGTAACTGCAGTCATCCAAAATATCATGATGAACAACCTGTTTTTTGACAAGATTGATCAAAAACCATGTTGGGTCACCACCATATTTTCAGTCACTCTACAAGATGAGATCTTGAGAAATTTTGTCTTTCACAAACGCAGATGTACATAAAGAACATCTCTCCACTTATTGAGAGGGTTTAAACACGTTTACGTACTTGAACAATGCTTATACACAAAGACAATTTTGTGACAATGCACTTTCATGGAGACAAATTTGCAAAATATATATAAAATAAATTTGAACTCTTTGAAAGTCCTTATACATTTTATATCTCCAGTATTGGAAATGATGTGAAGGTAAAATACATAACATAGCCAACTGTAAAAAATAACACTGACAATTTAAAATAGTAGGGAAAAACACAAAAAAAGTAAACCCTAAAAATTAAAAACAAAATAGTCATATATGAAAATGTATTGTAGGACAGATTATGGGCAATTGTGAAGAGGTAGTCCATAAGAGCTGACCAAACTTCACCTTCATTAACTATATTTTGTAGTCTTGCATTGTGCTAACTAGCTGCTTTTTTCTTCTTGTAGGGCATGACTTTCATCAGAAAATATATTCACATTCATTTTCTAGTTGACACTGCTCTTTTTGGAATTCTTCTATGGTTTGGTATACACTGATATGAGCATTCCTTATCAAATTTTCCCATCTTCTATGCCATGGCTCGATGTTGCCTTGGCTATGCAGAAATCCACTCCATATTCACTCGTATACAGAGCACATATCTGGCAGAAACAATACTGGGAATCTAAGAGCAACTATCTAACATCATTTTTTAACTATCTTCTTATAGTATTGTGCACAAAATTATTTTTGAATCAGTCAGCAACTTCTTTGGCTTCTTTGGGCAGCTATTCCCCACCTCATCCAGCCAAACTTCAGCTTTCAAGGTTACAACAATTGGGATTTTAAGCATTTGGGATTGTAATTTTCAGGACTTTAGACTTTAGGGATATTGATCATTGAGGATTTCAACATTCATTATCGGGGAACCTGCCCCGATAGTCACGTAGGTTCTTTTCTATTTTCCTTAAGCATCGGCCAGTTTGAGAAATAAAGGGACAGAGTACAAAAGAGAGAAATTTTAAAGCTGCGCGTCCGGGGGAGACGTCACATATCAGTAGGTTCCATGATGCCCCACAAGCTGCAAAACCAGCAAGTTTTTATTAGGGACTTTCAAAAGGGGAAGGAGTGTATGAATAGGGTGTGGGTCACAAAGATCACGTACTTCACAAGGTAATATAATATCACAAGGCAAATGGAGGCAGGGTGAGATCACAGAACCACAGGACCGGGGTGAAATTAAAATTGCTAATGAAGTTTCGGGCACCATTGTCATTGATAACATCTTATCAGGAGACAGGGTTTGAGAGCAACCGTTCTGACCAAAATTTATTAGGCGGGAATTTCCTCGTCCTAATAAGCCTGGGAGTGCTATGGGAGACTGGGGTTTATTTCATCCCTACAGTTTCAACCATAGAAGACGGCCACACCCAAGGGGGCCATTTATAGACCCACCCTCAGGGGTGCATTCTGTTTCTCATGGATGTTCCTTGCTGAGAAAAAGAATTCAGTGATATTTCTCCCATTTGCTTTTGAAAGAAGAGAAATATGGCTCTGTTCCTCCTGGCTCACCAGCGGTCAGAGTTTAAGGTTATCTCTCTTATTCCCTGAACAATTGCTGTTATCCTGTTCTTTTTTCAAGGTGCCCAGATTGCATATTGTTCAAACATACATGCTCTACAATTTGTGCAGTTAACACAATTATCACAGGGTCCTGAGGCGACATACATCCTCCTCAGCTGACAGGATTAAGAGATTAAAGTAAAGACAGGCATAGGAAATCACAAGGGTATTGATTGGGGAAGTGATAAGTGTCCATGAAATCTTCACAATTTATGTTTAGAGATTGCGGTAAAGACAGGCATAAGAAATTATAAAAGTATTAATTTGGGGAACTAATAAATGTCCATGCAATCTTCACAATCCACGTTCTTCTGCCATGGCTTCAGCTGGTCCCTCCATTTGGGATCCCTGACTTCCTGCAACAATTCATGACTATGGTGCCTTGGATTGTGTCTTTCAGGATTGTGATCAGCACCACCTAATATCTACTCTTGGCCTTGAATGTTGACTCTCTACATTACATACTACATTATCTTAAAATAAGAACAAACCCCATGCTGCTCCCCTGATTAAATCTTTAAAGGATATTTCCATTGTTCTTAAAAAACAGATCAAAATATTTAACCACCCTGACTATTTGACCAACCTCACCATGAACCTTTTCCATTACTCTCCATCCTGTAACAACACTGGATTTCTTTTTGGTTTTAAAGTCATTTTATGTTCTCTCTTGTTTCAGGACCTTTGCTCACTCTGTTTCTCTTCATGGGCTGACTCTTTCACTCTCTGCTCACTTACAAAGTTAACTCCAACTGACCTTTTATGGTTCAGCAAATTTCTCAAGGAAACCTCTAGAAACAATAGGAAGGCCCTTTGTTTATAGTATCCTTTACTTGGCTCCTTTGTACTCTTATTACAGCTTAAGCAATTGTACAATTTGTGTTCTTCTATGCTGGTACGTAAGCTTAAAGGAATAGTTCTGTCTTGTTCACTGGTTTAGTCTGAAGAATTTTTCTATCACTCTTTTCCACAAAGCATGAAAGTGAAGGAGAGCAACAAATATTTGTTGAGTTAATAATTTAAAGAAATAAATGTAAAAAGTTTGTTTAGAATATTTATAGAAAATGGCAGTCCATTTATTGTCTAAGATGCTTTAAAGGAATTATCACCAACAGGAAGAATAAACTGGATGACATTTTACAATCATCCCTTAACTCACTCTTTTGTTTTAAGATTTAACTGTCTAAGATCTTGAAAATTCCTAAGAACAACTCTCTGAAGAATAAGTCCAAAGCTGGTTGCCCTTTCTTGTATTTGTTTCTGTTCATGTAAATCTCAACAGTTATCCTATTTTTCAGGTTAAATCAGGAAACTTAACATTTAGGAGATAAAGGTTCAGATAATTAGAAAATTGAAACAAACATCCAAATATCTAATTTATATATACACATATGTATTGCATATATATATTGCATATTTATATGTATTGCACATACAATATATGCAATAAATATGTGTATATATAAATTAGATATTTGGATGTTTGTTTCAATTTTCTAATTATCTGAACCTTTATCTCCTAAATGTTAAGTTTCCTGATAAATATATATATATATGCAATGCTTCTCCAACTTGTAAAGTTTGTCTCAGGGATGTCTGGGGCAGCAGCAGAGGGCCATGTATGCAACAGAGCATCTAGTGGAATAGTAACTAAAGTTATCAAATATCACCCAAAAACTTTATTAACTTCGGTATATTTTTCAGAAAGCCTCCAGGAGCAGGCAGATGGCATTCTCCTATTTGCACTATTCCACTGCAGAGAACTAAAGTTTAAACTATCAGCTACCTGCCATTTCTGGAATTGCTGCAGATAAAAACTCTTTGATGATTTCAGTTTTCTGCTGCTTGCTTGCAGGCTTACAGAGAATAATTGCTACCATAAGAAACACTACTGAAATTGACAATAAACAGAATTTGGCTGGAAGTACATTGTAATTCTGTTCTATATTGGTGAGTTGCACTGCTGGGATGAGTGTTTGTTTAAAACCAAAACACCAAACAAAGCCCCAACTTTAAAGAAAATGTTGTAGAGAGAATCATCGTTGAGATATTTATGGCTACTAGGATAGAAATTGTTTACTTGAAAGATAAAATTAGCTGCTTCTTAGAGTGGATTATTTGGGGAGTATAAACTGCTCCCAATATACTTGGACATGTCTGTAATGGTACGGAAAAGACAAAGAGTATGAAGTGTGAGTGAGGCATTTTGTGAAAAAAAAATAGAGACCAAAGCAAGACAGCGTTTGTGTAGAAAAAAATTATAAGGGAAGTAGATATGAGAAATAAGAGAAAGTAAGTTGACAAAACATATGAAAAGAGTAGGAATAAAGGAAAGAGAATAAAGAATGGATAAAAATATGTATGCAAGATTAAAATAGCTAAGTCCAGTTGTCACTATTTATTATATTCCCTTCCTACACTTTTGCTTATGTTCTTTTTCTGCTGGGATTGAAAAATATATATGTATAATTATATGTGATGATAATTTAATAATTATTTCATATACACATGTCATAAATGTAGTATTACCACCTGGGTAACTTTTGCACACAAGAAGCCATTATTGATGGACACTGATTTGTACTAATGAATAATTGAGGGCAAGAGGGAAGAGAACCATCTATTTTGGAGAATTTCAGAATATGGTTTTGATCCCATAATGGCCAGTTGAAATTGTGCAATCTTGTTAGATAGACATGAATCATAGCTGAAATTAGTGTACCTCATAAAAGTTCCATATAAAGTTTTAGTCCCTTCCTTGGCACTTAATTACCTACAAGTTCATCACTACTCCAATCTATAAGAACACATATTCTATAGCAAACAAATTGTTGAGTGAGAAGTAGCAAAAACAAACCTAAAGATAAAAAATTTGATTTTATCTGAATTTCTGGGCTCTTTATCTTCACCTTGTTAATATTAGGTATTTGTGATACACAGAACCTGCTTATAAGCAGTAACATTAATTTTTTAAAGGTTCTGTGCTATTAGGGTAAGTTGGTATCAAAGGTTTTGCTACTGGCCTTTCCAAAGGGGCTCAATAAATCAGATAAACACCAAAGTTACTGTTACACTATTAACTAAGGTAAAGCTGAATGTAAAATATTCTAAGGCAAGAAGAAAAACAGATTATCACAAAGTAACCCTGATTTAACAAGGAAGTAGAAAATAAAGGGATATAAAATGATTTATTCATAAGAACAAATAAGTAAGAAACATTAGCAAATATTGATTTTAGAATCTATACTCTCTTAGTTTGACTAGGGCATCCCATAGAGCACCCCAAGTTATACTGAAGTCCCACAAAAACCTTTTCAGTTACCTCTGAATGATCTTGTTCTGTTATATCCATCTGACCTCCAAATGCAATCACTGTGTATTGAATATGCTGTATACAAGATGCTTCAATGAGAGCTTTCAAATATATTATACATGTAATCTTTCTAACAACCCAATGGATAATTATTAGTCCCATTTTACAGAGGAAGTAAATTTGAAGGTAAAATAAAATAATTGGGTCAAGAATAATACCTATGTTGTGGTGGTATAGTGACTTCTGAAATGGATGAATGATAAGCACAGCAAATCCACTCCCATAAAGCAATAATAAAACTAGAAATAGATTGTCAAAACAACTTTTGGACACTGGACATTAAAAAGGGATATACATTAAATTGGGAAGCATTTGTTTAAGCAAAAAGTTTAAGGCTTAGTGAGAATATAGAAGATATTCTATGTTTTAGCCTGGGATTACTATCATACCCACTTCAGGTTCAAGACATTGAAATAGAATATAGGACAAGAACCACATAATCATCTCAATAGATGTGGAAAAAAAGATTCGATAAAATTTAACATCTATTGATGATAAAAACTCTCAACAAACCAGAAATAAAAGAAAATGCCCTCAACCTGATAAAAGACCTCTACAAAACAGTTGAAATTATACTTAGTGGTGAAAGACTAGATATTTTCCCACTAAACTTGTTAAGGATGTCAGTCTCACCACTTCTATTCAACATGATATTAGATGTTTGAGCCATTGCAGTCAAGAAATATAATACAAACCAGTCAGGATGCAAGAGGTAAAACTGTTTTTATTCACAGATGACATAACTTTATATTGAGAAAATCCTAAGGAAACCACATAAAACCAAAGAAAGAAAAAAAATGAGTTCAGTAAGGATGCAAAATATAAGATCAATACAAAAAAATCAATTGTTTTACATATACTAGCAATGAGCAATCCAAAACTGAAATTAAAAATAATTTCATTGAAAAGAGGACCACAAAATTAAACAACTAGTATTAAATTCAAGAAAAAAATGGTGAAGCTTTTACACTGAAAACTACAAAATATTGCTAGAGAAATTATATAAGACCTGAATAAAGGGAATGCCATTTTACATTCATGGATTAAAAGACTCAATATAGATGGCAATTTTTCCCCAAACTGGTCAATAAATTCCATGTTACCCCTATCCAAATACTTGCAGGCCCCTCCCCTCTCCTCCCCTCCCCTCCCTTCTGCCCTTCCTCCCTCCTTCCCTTCCTTTTTTTCTTTCTCTCTCCTTCTTTCTTTCTTTTTTCTTATTTATTTTATTTTATTTTAATTTTATTTTTTGAGACGGAGTCTTGCTCTGTCGCCCAGGCTGGAGTACAGTAGCGCGATCTTGGCTCACTGCAAGCTCCGCCTCCTGGGTTCATGCCATTCTCCTGCCTCAGCCTCTCGAGTAGCTGTGACTATAGGCGCCCGCCACCATGCCCCGCTAATTTGTTTTTATTTTTTTTAGTAGAGATGGCGTTTCACCATGTTGGCCAGGATGGTCTAGATTTCCTGACCTCTTGATCCCCCACCTCAGCCTCCCAAAATGCTGGGATTACAGGCGTAAGCCACTGCGCCTGCCTGCCTTTCTTTCTTTTTCTTTCTTTCTTTCTTTTTCTTCGTTTCTTTCTTTCTCTTCTTTCTTTCTTTTTCTTTGTTTCTTTCTTTCTCTTCTTTCTTTCTTTCTTTTCTTTCTTTTTCTTTCTTTGTTTCTTTCCTTTCTTTCTCTTTTCTTTTCTTTCTTCCTTTTTCTTTTTTTATTTTTCTTACAGAAATTGGCAAGCTGACCCAAATTTATGTGGAAATAAAAAGAATCTAGAATGGCCAAAACAATTTTGAAAAAAAAATTGGATAACTGATAATTTACAATTTTAAAATACATGATAAAACTACAGTAACCAATGCAATGTGTTATTGGCATAAACTAGGCGCACAGATTAACAAAACAGAATCAAGAGTTCAGAAATAAACATGTATTATGGTAAATTGATTTCTGATAGTGTCAAAGTAATTCCAAGAGAAAACTATAATCTTTCACAACATATGCAATATATGAACATGTTATGCTAATATGAACATATTGTGCTAAATGAAAGAATCTGGCTACAAAATAACATATATTGTATGCATCAATTTGTATGAAATGTCCAGAATAGGCAAATCTATATGGACAAAAAATAAATTATCAGTAGTCTAAACCTAGAAGTGGAAAAGAGGTCTGACTTCAAGAATGGAGTAAGAGATATTTTTAATCTGATGGCAACTTTCTAAAACTAAATGGTCGTGATGTTTGCATAATTTGGTAAGCTTATTAAAAATCATTGAATTGTACACATAATATGAGCAAATTTCATTATAGGTAAGACTTACACAAAGCTGTTTTTCGAAAAAACATTGGCTACCATTTATTACCCACCTCTTTGTTTCATGAAAAAGCCTATGTGCTTCAACATTTTTAAATTTAATTTTCAAATCTTCAGAAATGTTTGTTTTTTTTCAGATGGGGAAACTGAAACTCATAAGGTTAAATAGCATGCTCTAGCTTTCTAGGCTAGCAAAGCCTAACAAACTAATAACGCTTTCTAAGGCTATAGTATAGTGGGTAAACAAGGCAAATATTTATTGAAATGTATTAAGTAGATGATGATTTAGGGGATGATAATTTCATTACTCTGTATATTTCCTTTAAATATGTAATTTTTCTACTACATTGACAGAATTTGATTATCATTATATATATTAACATATATACTGAACCTTGGACATACAAATATTTTCTGAAGGCCTGAATCAGGATTGGTGTATAGATATTGAGAATGGCCCATATCTTGTATTCAATTATAAGCACTTCTAAATTTCTGAAAAGCGTTTAAATTTCTTTTTTGTTTGTTTGTTCCATAACTTGACTTATTACTATCTTTTAATAACATTGAGGTACTCCTGAGTAAATTTTGGTTGTTGGTCTTAAACTAGTTTAAACTAGAGGATGAATTGACCATCCAGGGTAGTTCCGTTTAATCACAGAGCAGCTTAGCAATTGAAAAAATATATAGAAAACCTGAAGATGCACACACACAAACACACACACACATAACTTAGTCCTTTCCTACATCTGTATTGATTTCTTCCATAGGCCTCGTTTCATAATGTGCCCTGGAAATTAAAGTATCTATTTAGTTCCAATAAGACTTAAGAATCTATTTGTATTCTTAGGTGGTAATTTATGTAATATTAATGGATACTTTTGAAAAGTAGCTAATTAACAGCTGACTTTAATTTTATCTTTTAAAAAAAAGACACTGAGCATAATAAAAAAAATAGAAAATGAAGGTATGACAAAGGAAGGAGGAAGGAAGGAAGGAAGGAACGGCAAGGGAAGAAGGGAGGGAGGGAGGAAGGAAAACAAAAAACAAAAATCACAAACTCTTTTCTCCTCTCTTAACAGTAGTGTTGATTTAATTAGCAGAAAGACAGCCTCCATCATGAACATTTGGTGAACTGTGTGATACATAGTGTATGTGATTACCTTATGCCCATAAAAACAGCTAAATAATTTAAATGCAATTCAATGAAAATGTATTTTCAGTGGGAAGTTCAGGAGTTGGGTGATAGATTAAAAACTTCCTGAAACACAAGTATTTTATAAAATACTGCCATAAATATTCAGAATAAATTATATTTTGTTTCCCTCTTATGTAGCTAGATTTCTTCATTTTGTGCTGTTTTCCAAACAGCACTGAATAAATATATACTGAATTATTTTGATGCTTCGGGAATGAAAATGTAAGAATTCAGCATTATCATTACAGTTAAAACACACAAAGTTGCCTTTGCTGTGTGACCACCTTTCAAAGGTCTGATTCTACCTCGTACCAGTCCCAACCCACATGGGACAACCTTTTACTCACCTACAAAAGATTAATGGCTTTGTTTTCCTCTAGCCCACAATCAGACTTTTCAGCCCCTTCTAGAACTGATTTTTCATTTTATGCAAAGTATGTTGGTGGGCTTACATCATTCCCTAGTGGAAAGGGATTTGTGTCTGAAACAAGTACTGAAACCATCTTCACTAATTGGCCCCTCTGATGGCCGGCAAAGCGAAGAGACCAAGAGCTAAATGGGCCATAAAAATTTAGCTACAACCTCATCTAGAAGCTATCCCTTTAGGTCAGGTTAGCCGGTCTGATGATGTGGGGAAACATACTCCCTCTGCTCTAACAGAGTCTGTTTTGTGAGTAAATAAAGCACTGCTACTTATCTTAAGTAACGCCTAATAATACACCCACCTAATTTATTATACTATATTTTATCATCTTGTACCTTAAATTAATTCAAAATACATAATCTATTTAGATTAGCTTTAAACAAAATGGGGTCCCTGGATCACCTACATCAGTTTCACCTTGAATGGCTGTTTAACATAAATATTTCTGGACCCCACCTCAGAATCAGATTTTGTAAAGCTTCAAAAACTTGATGGAGATTTAAACTGGATGGGATCTTCAAAACTTTTCTCTTTAGGCTGTGCACCATCACTCGCGACTGTAATGCCAACACTTTGAGAGGCTAAATGCAGGAGGATTGCTTGAGGCCAGGAGTTAAGAGAAGCTTGGGCAACATCGGGAGACCCTGTCTCCGCAAAAAATAAATAAAATAAAAAATAAAACTCTTTTCTTTAGAGAGTAGCATCATCGTGTGCTCTTTAAGCACCTAAATTGTATAACCAAATGCCACCAACCAAAAGTTTGGAATTGAAAATCTATATCACAAGGAGTTGTCCCTGGAATATCTCAATGGTTTACTCCTTTGATTTTGGTCTCAGACAATCAAAGAGATTCTCGAAGGGAATTCTATGATTGTTTTAACTTTGCTAATGGCCCATAACACCAGATTATTGATTTGAGAATGCTTTAGTTTCTTGAAAAGTATCACTCAGGTCCAAAAGACGTGGATTCTAGTCTTGGGTTTGCTACATATAATCCTTGAGGCCGTGCACACCAAAGTTACTATTCTGTGCCTCCCTCTCCTTATCTGTTAAGTTTAACTTTGATAATCCTTGCCTAACTTATACACAAGCAGAAAATTCGATTACTTACTACCTCTTATTCTCATGGGAATGATATTTCCCACTGCTTCTAAAAAGATGTAACATAAGAATGCTATAAAATAGTTATGTCATAGTCTATACAAATATAAGATAAAATTATTATTTTCTCCTCCCCCTTTGTTCTGTTCTGTATAGACTGATGAACCTACTCCTAAACATCAGTGTTTTTTGTTTTGTTTTTTTTTTTTTTGAGACGGAGTCTTGCTGTGTCACCCAGGCTGGAGTGCAGTGGCGCCATCTTGGCTCAGTACAAGCTCCACCTCCCGGGTTCACGCCATTCTCCTGCCTCAGCCTCCCGAGTATCTGGGACTACAGGTGCCCGCCATCACGCCCGGCTAATTTTTTGTATTTTTTTAGTAGAGACGGCGTTTCACTGTGTTAGCCAGGATCGTCTCGATCTCCTGACCTCGTGATCAGTTTTAAAGAAACTGCTGGATTTATTAGTATTATTATTACCCGTTATTTTAAATTCTTTCTTGACTCTTGTCCTTAGAAGCGGAGGAGCTGCTTGTCTCTGGAGATACTCACTTGTTAGTTTGAGGAAACAAAGTTCTGATAACTAGAAATTCCGGGTGGAAGAGAAGAAATTGAACTACCACAATATAATCACGTCTGCCTTCAAACAAAACATTTGTCCAGGGAAAAGGATACAAATATCTTCTTTACCTTAAAAAATTTTAATTAGCCCATACAATACTACCATTTAGAAAAATTGCAAAATAGTCACAATGTGTGAATACTAGACCACAGGAAAATTCAGCAAGGAGAAAAATAATAATAGTAGGTTAAGGCATTTGGTTATAGAAAACAAACCCTTTTCACATGTCTCAAAAAATTATTTAAAATAATTGGACTAAATTTCTAGTGACATTTAAATTGTGAAGTCTTTCAGGACAATTAATATATTCTGTGTCCTGTAGAACAAAAAAGAACATTTGACATTGGTTAGGAATTAAGCCTGAAAATAATTATCTCACTATAGTTTAACCATAATAGTTTTATTCATCTCTTTTTTAAGGAATTTCCCAGATATGTTATGTGGATTTAAAAAAATCGATTCAAATGTGTTATAGTCTCTTTCTGTTTTTAACAACATTAAATTTAAGTTCAATGGAAGAGGGATTAATACAATTAGATGGTTATTCAGTCATGCTGAAAGACCAATACCCTCCATCCAAGTGAATTCCCCTTAAGCCAAATCAGAACATCTCATAAGTAATCAGGGATATTCAAATGATTTTATGAGAATGGCTCATGACAGATCTACCTATCCACTTTGGGGTGCCTTTGGTGTAAAATTCATGATCCTTAACACAAATCTTTTTCTGAAAATGGTAAACACACTGCTCAATCAGGCCATGAATTGGCATCTCCACACATAAACAACACCTAATAATTTAATGTATGAAAATGAATTGAATTCTTTAAACTCAGATGTGGGAACACAGAGCCATTCACACTTCCAAGAGTATTTGTTTTGGGGTTTATGGAAGGAAAGGAGAGTAGCCCTTTTCTTCCTTGAAAGGGTCAAGAAGATTTTTTTTTTATTCGCTCACAGAAACAGAGAGGATAGGTTAGTAAAATGTTTCTGAATGAAAAGGAAAAGACATTGGTGGAAACAGTCACTCACTACTAACCTTTTAATCAGGGACCCAAATGCTCAAAGTTATACTGACTAAAAGGAACATCAACCGCTGTGTAAAATCCATCAAATTTGAACTCATTTTTATGCTTCCAAGTTTGTGTCAACTTTTTATATGTTAACTAAATTAAAATAGTGTTTAAAAACAAAAACAAATAATAAAAATATTAATGAGGACATTCAATGTAGAAAAGTATAATAGGATCTCTTTAGAGTAAATGTGATATTTCTCCTTTTTAATCTCTTTACTAAAGGACAAATACTCATTTTCTTAATTTTTTTATTCACTTCATTAGAGTAATCTTAAAAATAAGAATTACAGAACTCAACATGTTCATTTAATGCATTAAACCCAAATAAGTAGATCATCATTGGAGACAAAACAGGCAGCAAATGGGTTTGTAATGTGGTTAGAGTAGGCTGATTTTTTTATGAGGCAATGAGCTTGGCTTCAGCTGCCCACATTTTCAATGGGTTTCTTAAGCACAAAGGTGGCTGTCAGGATTGGACAGCCATAAGCAATTTGTTACTAAGCCAAAAGAGGAATTTGGCTACTGAGTTCTGCCATTATTGCTATTGCAGTTGATCTTACAAGTAAATGCCAAAATGGCCACCCTCTCTGGATACTGCTGACAAAAAAACAAACAACAAAAAAAACTGTAGAACTGTAGCTCACCAATCCTTGTTACCTTGCTAAATCTCTTTCTATATATTGTGTCAGGTTTCTAGCTTAAGAAAAAGCAGTGTTATTTTGGAAATGGATAAAACTTGAGCTCACGAGGCAGTATATACAGCTATCAATGTAGTAGCTTTACTATTATAAAGCTCTGGAGGGAAGAACTAATTTAGACTAACTATAACTATAATCTACTCTGGACATTTTTAATTGCCAACTCCAGTGGGAAAGTGACAACATCAAAACAAAAACAAACGAACAAAAAACTCCCAAAAAACATAAGAACACCACCAATCTGAAATGGACATAAGTTTGGGTATTAGTAAGAAAATTTCTACCTAGAAACTGATGAGTGTATGATGGTGCTGACATCTGCAGTCATTAGAATATGGATTAGCTCTCCTGCTCTCTTTCTGTCAGCCTGAGTGATCACAGAGATGTTTGCTTCTCAGTTAAGTAAACAAGCTAATTACCATAATAAAAGTCTGATTCTCTAAAAGGACAATTGAAAAATCCATTCCAGAATTAGAGAGAGAGATTTGTAATGCAATATCATTTTCAGTCCTTTCAGGATTTGGGAGTAGCGTGTTACATTCTTTCTTGACAGATATATACTCTGCACTCCCATCCACACCTCCCAGGACTCCATGTGTTTCCAACTACGCTACTATAAAGAAATGAACAATACGATAACAGATTCCTTGCTCTCCACCACTTTCTTCTTGCTTTATACAATTCTCTTACAAGAAAGTTTACTCCAATAGTCAATCACTTGCCAGTTATTCTTTGGTTTCTCTTCACACAGTTAGGGGCAAACTTTACTAATTGTGCATGGAAACAAGAAATTGCAGTCATGCTCTTGCAAAAAAATTCCATCAAATATTTTAAAGAAATATGTACAAATCATTCTGTTGATCTTAACTGATTAATGACAAAAGCAAATAAAAAGCAGGCACAGTGTAGTCTATTAAAAAGAGCAGATATGTCACAGAACAATAAGTGTGCACCACTCACAATTTTCACTCACTTTCCACAAAGGGAAAATGCTTGCAACATCCTCAGGAGATTATGCAACCATCTTTTACTACATCAATGAAAGGCAACATTGTAGCCTAATTCTCCTGCGTATTTTACCTCTGATTGAACCAAATTGAGTCCCATTTAGCTACCTGTTATGCTGCTGTTCATAAATTGCTGTTCCTTCTCCACCTCCTCCTTAATTTTCTCCTGTGTGTTCAGTTAATTGCTTGAGAATGCCGTTATTAAAATCCAAATTAGAGCTTGCCCACTAAACCAACACCCTCCCAATTCTCAAAACACCTGGGCTAACTGTTGCCATCCTTGAATTTTGCTTCAGAGATCCATTTCCAGGTTAGCTCCAGAGCAATTCTGACACTGAAATAACGGGATGGAGATGAGGCGGTGTCAGAGATCAAAACAAGTGTCATTTGGCCCAAAATAACTTTGGATTCTCTTCATGAAACAATTATTTAATTGACTAAAATAGATTGACCAACTGATTTTAGATGTCTCCTGAGGTTTGCACTGTTTGTCTTAGTCTGTGGAAGTTGTTAAAGAAGACAATTTGTGTCTGATGGACTAAAATCTAACAGGACAGGAACCATCACATATTGAAAATGTAAACCATTAAAGAAGACAACAAGTACTTTCCATAGATTAGGCTGTACCAGTCTATGTTTGATTGCTTTAACAAAATAAGCTGTGGCAGGGACTTGATTGGATTAAAACCTCTGGTAAACAACCAGCTAAATCTGAGACCTTGGACATAACACTTCCTCATCACCAAATTCTAGGAAATGAACTGAATTAGCTCTAAGATATCTATTTTCAATTCCTTTATTATTTTAATTGTGCAAGTTCAGAAAATCAATGTATGTCAGACCAGGTGTTGAGGCGGAGAGAACACTTAAGTTTGGTCCGTCTGAGACAGAGTGGAAACAAGAGAGACTGGTATCCACCTACATTAATATACTTTTCTACGCATATCCGCTAACAAACAGACCTTGCACCACTTTCCCCACTGGTGCCAAACCTGCTAAGACCTTGCAAGTTATTTGAAAAAGTTAAGATAGCAACATTCTGGTATAAATCTTACGCAAAGCAGTTGACTCTACCACTCTCATGCGTACAAGACCAGGAAAGGGCCAACTGTAACCATTGCCTTATTACAATACTTAAGGCTCCACCCAAGAAGAAGCTTATCCACTATTTTCTGATCATGCAATAGGTGTGTTAACATGATTTCTTACTGTGCCTGCACATCCAGCACTCCCACCACACATGTAATGATGCTCACTTACCTCAGGCATTATTCCTCTCACCCTCTTCAAAACACTGCAATGCACTCTTCTTGGGGAGGCAGCCAGACAACACTTACTGCTTTACTGTCTCTCTTGTGCCTAACCTTTTCAATCATAAGTCTTACTAAAGCCTTTTCTGGGAAACTTGCTTGGTCTCATGTCAATTTCTATTGCAAAGGAGCCTAAGAACCTGTGATTAGTAACATGTCTGCAAAGAACTCTACAAGTCAAATTTGAAGTGCTAGCCTTCCTGGGTCTATCTGAGATAGCTGGGGTACAAATATACTACCACTTAGATAGTATAGAATTCCTCTTTTAACAACTTTCTTCTTATGAATATTTTCACAACATTGTTTCAGATCTGTTCAGATCATTAAATCAGTCATAGGTACCGTTTAGCTGTCTCTCAAGTATATCCTGGATACCCTAGTCTAAGTTGCCCAGAATATGGTATGGTAAATTAGTTTTTACATCTCTGAAGTTCTGCTTGCAACATTGCTATCATATCACATTATGTGGACATTCCAGGGAGGGAGTTCAAAAGAACTTCTAGGAGAGATTTCATGTTACTTGGGAGGTAGTGATTGTCCTAAAATGGGACTGAATTTTAGAATTAGCACTAATCCTAATTATGTATGGAATTTTATCCAAAAGAAACCAACATAAAATATTGAAGAGAGTAAGGGATTGAACTCGAACCTCCCACCCTCTTGCTGTAACTAACTAGCTGATTGACATTAGGTAAAATCTTCTTTCTACTGGCCTTAGGGCACTCTTAAAAAGAACAAGAATCTGGACAAAAAGGCAACGGATTCACTTATTCACTTTTAGATTCTGATTCCAATTGAACTTCATTATCCCATTAGTTGACCATCTTGATTTCTCACCTATCCAATGGTGAATTACTTGTTGTTCTTTTTAAACAAGGTTTTAATGAGGGCCTCTTGTGAAAGTGCTTTGAACAAAATCGAGTGTTTGAACAGATAAATGGTACATTAATAAACATATGTCACCAAGAGGGTTTCTGAACAGAAATTAACGAACCAAAAGTCAACATTATATAATTTTCATCTTGTTGCAACTTTCATGGCAAACACATTTTATTCTTTATTTTCTCTGACTTTTCTTTGTATAATTCTGACTTTATAATTAAAATCCCAACTATTGTATGGGGAATAAATTGTTTTTTAAAGTAGTTTTTTGTTGTTGTTTTGTATTGTTTTCAGTGACAGCATTATGCCTCTCTGGGGCTATATACACTGGTTCTAGCACAAATATAGCCTAGCTAAGGCCATTCTGAAGTATCTTTGATGATAATGAATGCTTATAGCCACTGTGAAGGTCCAGGTGGTACCTCACAAACAAACTACACTATGATATACACCATCTTTGAACTTCACAATTCCCTGTGCCCAACAGGTGATTTTAAAATAAAGGGTTAAATGAATAATTTTTGCAAAACTGTATTTTGCTTTTGGAGAGTTGTGGAAATAATCCAAATCAAGAAGCAGCTCTGGTTTATCTTTGAATCATAGAAATTTAAACCTAGAAGGGAATTTCAAGAAATTTGTATTATTAACCTATTTCTAAGATAAGGACATTGAGACTTAAACAAATAAATGTCACCGGGTTTATCTTTTGCTTGTCTTCTTTCCAAACCATACACATGTACAACATGATATTTCTTAGAAAGTTTATGGCAACCCTCCTTGTTCCCATAAACTGAAATGAACAAATCCCAATATGAAATTGACTAAAGTTAGTACCAGAGTCTTTTTTTAAAATGTACTTTTCACTTTTTCTTGTTCCTCTGCTTTGGGCCCCTATTGAGTTCCTCGTGCACATTCATAAGACAATGTTATTTTTTAAACATGCCAGGCAATGAATCTGTCAACTACTTCTACCCTTTTATTGTTTTTTTAAAGACATTTTGTTAATCCAGAAAAAGGAATTGCCCACAACAAATGTTGAACTATGGTCCTCAATATGATTGTATATTAGAATCATCTGGGTAGCAGTTAAACTCTCAATGCTTAGTCTACACCCTAGACCAATTAAACCCAGGAGGAGTGAGGGTACTCAGGCAAACCAAACTTTAGAAAGCATCACAGATTATTGTAAAGTGCAAACAAAATTGAGAGTCACTGCATTAGAGTCCAGTGTATTATAAAAAAGGGGGGCAATTCTTCCAGCTCTTGACTAACAACACAGACAGTTATGTGTGCCCTGAACCCTACACATGCTAATAAATAAAATTTTCACTCATGAAACAATTTAAGCTAATAGATTGGGATTAGGCTGCACATTCTTCTACCTATAGAATCTATAAATATTTTAATGGAAATTCTTTTCAAAATGATAAAGCAAGTTTTAACAAAATAACAAAAAAGTTATTTTGACCCAAGTCTGGAAACTAATGCTGATTAAACACAGGGGATTTGATTCCACTCAAACAAGATAGCTCTCAAGTCTGCCTTCAAATCCCATATTCTTTCCTGCTAATTTACCTCCCATGAGTATAACTGTGGGCCATTTTGACTCCCAAAGACACCCCTCAGAATTTTAATTGATCCATTTGTAACCTAAATATCATCTGGGAACAGAGTTTGCTCTTGTTTATCAATATACACAAGCCAAATGGTACATTTTTGTTTGTTTTTCGTTCAGACCCTGCTGCTTCAGCATATGTTTCATAATGAAATGGTGCCCACATAGTCACATAGGTAAACAGAAATCCTTGGGTATCAGCTGCACATGAAACCATCCACTTTAAGGCATTCCTTTCTTGAACCATGAATCCCAAACAATGAACAGGTTTGGGTTTATCAGCATGTAGCCTTGCCAAAGGGCCTGCAAGAATAACCAAATGGACACCAGCAGACGATTTAGGAACACCTGCCTGATGCTTCTGTTGTTGGTTGCTTGCCCAAGTCAACCATGTTAAAGGGGAGAGTGTGAGCTACAATTAGACCTCAAGATTTGACATGGTTGTTGAACTGTAATGGAAAGCCATATACCTACCAATTTAAAGAGAAAATCATGTTGTGTTGAAATATATAGTGGCACTTTTGTCTTAATTTCTACAGAACTAGTAAACCAAATTTACCCTCACATGCTCTATTTCTTTGAGGATCATGAATGGCTTTTACGATCTGCTCCTTAAATAAGATACCTGCATCTCTGTTAAAGCAAAAATCCATAATATATTCCTTAAAATAGCTTCTTACACTTTTTTTTTTTTTTTTTTTTTTTGAGACGGAGTCTTGCTCTGTAGCCCAGGCTGGAGTGCAGTGGCGCAATCTCGGCTCACTGCAAGCTCCGCCTCCCAGGTTCACGCCATTCTCCTGCCTCAGCCTCACGAGTAGCTAGGACTACAGGCGCCTGCCACCACGCCCAGCTAATTTTTTGTATTTTTAGTAAAGACGGGTTTCACCTTGTTAGCCAGGATGGTCTCGATCTCCTGACCTCGTGATCGGCCTGCCTCAGCCTCCCAAAGTGCTGGGATTACAGGCGTGAGCCACCGCGCCCGGCCGCTACTTATGCTAAATTATACTTGAAATCTTATGTTTGAAGAATTGTCTGAGGCATTTGAACCAAGGCAATTCCATCTTGAGTGAGGGCTAGGAAAATTGAAGCTGGGACTTACTGGGCTGCATTCCCAGAAAGTCAGCATTCCTAGCCTCTAGGTGTTTATGGTTAAGGGAACAGATTGATAACACTTACTAAACAGACCCAGACTTAAGAGGAGTGTCCTGATATCCCAATATCTTGAGAACAGAAGCATTCTTAATTTTGCTTTAAAGATAATATGGATCCTTGCAAAACATAGTGAATAAGAAAATTAAGCCAATGTCACAAACCCTTGTAGCAGAGCACATCTCCCCATGATTTTTTTTTAAATCCCATTTATAAACAAGTATTGTACCTAGGGTGGACGAATTCCTAGTCTTACTTTTGGGAACGCCCTATTCTGTCTACAGAATAGCTGTTCTTTTACTACTTTACTTTCTTAATAAACTTGTTTTTGCTTTTCACTGTGGACTCTTCCTGAATTATTTCTTGTGTGAGATCCAAGAACCCTCTCTTGGGGTCTGGATCAGGACCTCTTTCCAGTAACAGAATGACCCATGGGGCAGTTGGGCTAAAGTATAATGGAAATTAGAAACTCCAAACAGGCACTCTGTCAACTTGTTATAGAAACAATTTTCTGCTGCACCTAGGTCTGTTGCTTAACTCCTATTCTTGTGTCCAATGAAAGGGCTGTCCCCATGGGAGAATTAAAACCTAATTTATAATTGCTTTCTTATTCCTGAAAAGATAGATTTCCCAGCTCACTTTCAATCACTGTTTCCCAAACAAATTTAATTGTGAACAAATGCTTAGTGATCTCTCTGTGGAAAAGACACCACTTGCCCAATATTTTGTTTGTTTCCCTGAATTTCCCAGGCTGTCTCACCATTGGGTAGAGGCCATGTGACTACTTCTGGCCAATGGGCATGAGGGATGCTTCTGACCAAGGCAGTCAAGAACGAGTGTTTGAGCTTCATTTATTTCTTCTCCTGCTATAGAAATCTTAGAAGACACATGCTCTGAATGGCATTGCTATAAGGAAGAGAACTGCCTTACCAACATCAGACTGTGATGTAAGGGAAAAGTAAATCTTACTGTGTTACTAGAGTTCTAATTTTTGTGTATTTTGGTAAATAATGTGAATTATCTTGACTAGTACAACTTCACTGTCCCAAGAAGGAAGATCAGCTATACAGTTTACTGCTCTCAAAATGTTACTGGCATTTTCTTACTCTTCTATATAATGAAACATAGCCTCATACCAGGATGTGTCTTTTCACTTGTTTTTAGTATACAAGGCAGCGAGCAAATTTAATATTTGCAAAAGGCCTAGTGAATTCCAGAGGGTATCACTGGGTTCCAAAAAGAATGTCAGACACATAATAGATGCTCAATAGATGTCTGATGGGATGATGGATGGATGGAGAGGTGAAAGAACATCACATCACAATAGAGAATTTCTAGTGGAATCAGAACAATAATTAATTTTTCTAGCAATAATAAACCCAAGACCCTAAGTACTGAGAGGTCTTTCTCTTTTCCTGTGGAGCCCCTGGCATAAATATTGTCTAGGAATATAGAAATAAATGGTGATTTTGAAAGGACAATTTTCAAGGTACAGGAATAGAAGGTGAAGAGAGAACAAGAGGGAAAAGAGGGAAGTCAGAGAACCTTGGGTTTGAATCCTTTTGCTTAGTATTTATTCTTTAAATTTGGCAAGTTAAATTTATTATATTCTAGGTTTATATTTTGTAAAAAGTAATAATAAAAAGTTCTTTTAAAACTTGTGAAGAAATTAAATAATAAGAATAAAATCTGTGGTCCTTAACAGTAATTTTTTTATATAGTAAAATTTATCATTCCTTTCTCGTGTTAGTAAAAACGGCTAAAAGAAGTTGAAATGAGATCACACTCATTTTGTTATTGTTGTTTATTTTTTTCCCTGCCATTGGTCAGAACTACTTTTGTGTTTTGCTCCCCCAAACTGTCTCCCTAGCACATTGAAAGAAGGTTATCTCCTCACTCCTCCCACCTCATCCTCACATTTGTAGTCAAGAGCAATTGCCTTTGTTAACATTACCCTTGCAATGGCACCATTTATAATAAGGGATCAACTCTTTCAAGTGCTATGTTTTGAAATGCAAAGATATATCTTATTATTTATTTGTCTTTCTTATTTATAAAAATGAGTATGCCTATGCATCTCAGTAGGTAAAGACAGATACCAGTTGCAAGGAGTGATTGTAAACTAAGATAGCAAAATCTGAATTCTGGCTCAGCCAGATCAAATGGAACTTTCTGTTGGAACTTTCAATGCACTGTTGGAATTTTCGATTCAAGGTGCACATTGATTCTTGTACATAGAGGAGAGGCAATGTCACACGTCTGGGAAAGGTTGGAAATTAATGATGCTCGTCTCACACATCATCAAGGGACATGAATATGATTGTCCCTCATACTCTCCCACTGAGTTTCCCATTTGTGGCCTGGGGGGATCAAAAGCCAAAGTGGAAAAGACCATGTCTAACACCAGTACAGGATGGTCTGGATATTTTGCATCAGTAAAAATAGAAAGAAATAAAGATATGAGTTTCTTCATTTCCTGAATGATAATTCAAAAAATAACAGGGCAAAAAATTCTCAATAATAGGAAACATCAGAGAATAAAATTACTTTAGATAGGCAGAGATTGATTTGTGTTGAGGCCAGATAAGACCATTAAGCAATTTTTAGCCTTTCTATGCTGAATGTTTTCCATTTGCCTGTCGAGATGTATTTTCTAGCCTTTTCTACTCTGATCTCTGCCCAAAGGGGTTGACCCTTTTTCACTGTATCAACCAGGCTTCTTTGGTTTCTCACTTCTATTTGGGTTTGGTGAATGAGAGAGGAGCAAAATTCTGGGTATTACTTAGCTTATTCCGTACATGAAGAACATGAGTTGTCAATGGCTGTGTTCTTCTATGAGGTAATAGCTATTGTAGGGTTATGCCTACCTGCTGGGTACAGCTGCAACTACTGTAAAAGCTGTTGCTACAGTTCTCTGAGTCCTGCTCATGCTTCCCTTCCCTTGTCTTTACTAGGCTACGCCTCTGAGTGCTTTGCCAACCCTCATTGCTTTCTCTACTTATGCCTTTGTGAATAGTACATTAATTTTTCCTCAATGGCTCCTGTTTCCAACCCTGACTGATACATATACTGTGTTCCTCCTTTGGGGCTTACCATGTCACTCTGGATCCCACACTTGCTTTTGCGTTTTACACAAATGAGCTGAGCTAAAAGTAAGAGTTGTAATTGAGCCTCTGCTTCTCTTTGCCAGCTGTGTACCTGTGTGCATAGCTGTCTCCATCTTGGAGGGGTGACTTTCAGACCCTTGCAAGAAGCCCCCTTCCAGGCTAGCAATGGTTCTGGTAACGCAATTCAGCAAATAGAAATGTTCTGTTTTCAGTGCCTTGTACTAGGCCCAGTAATATGGACTGGATAATTTTCCTGAGAAAAGAAGAAAGAAGCTGCTATATACCCGAAGCATGGTTAAACCACAATCAACTTCTCTCTAGCAAAAACAGCAAAGGAGCAGAGATTTTGCAGGAAGCAGAGAGAAGAACTGTTAAAAGCTATGTTTGTCCCTCCTTTTAAAGGACAAACCTTTCCCTTCCAGGTACTTAATTGTCTTGAGAACAAATCTTACATAGTCCAGTTTTAAATGATTAGCAACATTTATCACAATATTTTCAACTAAGTCTACCAACTTTTTCCTTGAAAAGCTCAATGATAAGTAGCACACTTCTAGGTAATCTTCAAGGCCTGTAGCCAAAATGTTTTTTTCATAAGGTAATTGTTACATTTTTTTCCTTCAGAGACATAATTGTACACAGCCAAATGCTTTATGTTTTAATATAAAAGTTTCTAAATATTATTTAAATTAAAAATATCAGATTTTTACATTTCTTCTGTTCCCTAAAAATTAAATAGACATCATACCATTTCATTTTGAGAAAAGTCCTTGATCAAGGCTGGGACTCTGTATATTCATTTCTCAATAGTTCAGCCAACATTTAGACACCCTAAGTTTAAAATATAAGAGCATTGCCTCTTCTTTTTTTTTTTTTTTTTTTGCTCTTTTTCCAACCTATCTTTATTTTAAAATAATACAATCTAAACTTTCCATACTATTTCCCAGTGTGGAATACTCCTCAATAATTTTTAGAGATAGATATTTACTTATTTTAAAATAGAATTGCATACGTTTTCAGAATTTTGAAACATGAATTTAAGAGCTTTGATGTGAGAACCTGTTCTTTTTCAAATCCCCAGATGCAATCTTGCTTATATGAAAATTTATAAAAACTGATTTTCTCTAGGACACAGTGCGTTTTCTTCCCAATGTCTTGTCACAAATCTAATAGTCACTCAAGATTCAAAACTGATTTTTTACTAACATGATCAAAAGAACTGATAGCAAAATCGATCATCTCTTCCACTTTTATGGTTTATTGAACATACTGCTTGTATTTTCTTATCTTCCTTATTTTTTTAAAAAAAGTTTTATTTTTTTAAACATGAGCAGAAATCTAAAAGCCTATGCATACTGCATTTTCTCTTCCAGAAGTATTTGTGTACAATTTGCTGTAAAATATAATATAAAGCACATCACAGCAAAATCTATTCATTTGCAAGTCTTTCCTCCTAAATCCATATCATTCTACCCTTCCAATTTTCTCTTTCTTTCATCTCTTAGAATGTAATATTTAATTAACAATCATATATTTGGGTCTTATTTGATATCTGAACTCAGTCTTGCTCCTTCCTGCCTCCCTGAATGCCTATCTGTCTAGGTCTAGGTATAGTGTAATACCATGAATCATATACTTGAACATGAAGCTTAGTAATACTTAGTTTCAGTTGGGCAGCAGGACCTCATCAGAACCCAGAGAGCATAGGAGGAGAGTAAAGAGTGATGTGGGCTTTTTAGTTTGTTTGTTTGTTTTTTCTCTTTAGATTTGCAAGAAGAAAATCTAGTAGTAGACAAGTTTCAAAATAAAGAATATCCTGAAGTTATTTTCAGATTCAATTTACAGTTGTAACATATTTAGATAAGTTAGAGGTTATTCTAACATATGGATACTTCACTGAACTGAACCTCAAAAACTTTAGAGCTTTGCCCATCAATAAGGTAGCCTCCCTAAGAAATTTTATTTTTAACTGTTATCTCTTTGAAGCTGCATACTTGATTTTTCTAAAGTTGTAGATGCATCATAAAATTGAACTGTTTGCGACGTATTTCCCTGGTGAAAAGTCAATTACTAATGTTGTAGCTTTTGAAGAATTTGTTTGATGTTTAAAAAACATTCAAGGAAAAGAGAAAACAGGCAAACAAATTCAAAGTTTTCAGTTAAGTTCAGATGAGGATTCTCTTAATTAGTCCAGTAAACCTCAGGTTTTTTCCCCGAATAATGGGTTGAATCAGATTTATCTAAGTTTTAGTTCAAGCTATCCAAGTATATTTGATATCAGAGATGCCTCTGTAATAATAGAATATCTTGTAGTTTTGTAAGTACAGTATCTAATACAGTCTCTAGAAATATTATTTCTTTTTATATAGCTGCAGATTATATCCAATTCTCAAGTTTTTAGAAAAAAGAGGAGCAGTAAATTGAGAAAAATTTTGTTGTAGTTACTATGATAAGCAGAAATGAAATACACAGAAATGGAATTTTCTTAGTTTCCAAATCCTTTCAAGATTATCTTCAGAAGCAGCAGGAACCAAAAACCAAATAGCAACAAAATAAACAGCACTGAGGGTACTGACCTGGCAGTACACCCAAGTTCTCAGCACACTAAATGGATTCGGATATTTATTAAGAGAATTTGAAATCTCCCTTGCTCCTAAGTAAGTAGTGCTGTAACCAGTATGTCACAGGTTTTGTCATCTTAGTTGTTAAATATATAGTAACACCCTAAGTCTCAGAATGTTTAGAACCTACTTGCTTCCATCAAAAAGTTCTGTCTCAGATAACATCCAGTTAATGTCTAAATCAGAGAAAGAGAAACCTCTCACGGCACTTACAACAGAGAGAATTTAATTTAGGGGATTCATTACATAATTGGTGATGAATATGAGAGGCTGATGGAAATGGTAAAGCAACCAAGAGATTAGTTGCATTAGGAAGAAGCTGTCACCCACACAATGGATCAAGAAAGAGAAAAAACAGCATTATCAAAACCCAGCAGCCTGTCCTGTGGAAGATGGGTCCAAGAGATGTGGCCAACTCCACAGATGCCATTTAATGCAGGGAAAAAGAGGGGGAAAAACCTTGACAGTGCTCTTCCTCCTGCCCTCCAACCTTCCATGTTTGCTTCGCATTGGCCAAACCCAGTTGGAATCCAGCTGCCATAAGAACCCAGAAATCCAAGCCTGTCAGAGCCATCCGTCTTGATAATTGGAACAGGAGGCAGAGCAACACATCTTAGAATAAACAGGCCTAGAATTGGTACTGTGACTCAGTGGTACTCCAGGCCCCAGTGTGTGGGTTTTAGGCAGGCTCACCTCCACCCTAACACTGCATAGTTCTTTTTCTGGTGGTACCACATCTTAGGTTAAATGAAGAGAGGAGAGTTTATCCTTTCCTTATTTCCTAGCTATAATCACAATCTTTTTGCTGTCAAAGCATCCCACATAAAATGTCCTTGCTGTCCAGCAAGTCATGTCCAGCAAGTCATGTCTAGCAAGTCATGTCCTTGCCGTTTAAACCCAGCAGCTGAATAGCAATGCCCAGCCTCTCTTTTCAAATAGATTGTCACCTGTCCCTGCCATCTGTGAGGACTTATAGGACTGCCCTGCAATACTCCCTGAAGGCACGCCTGCCACTAGGTCTCAGTCAGCCTCTTCCTTGTTCATACATTTACACAGACTCTTTATTGTTTTTTACTCCAATCCAACTTTCTTCAGGATTCTTCAACTCATCATCATCAGGTCTCAGTATTTCCGAACTCCAATTATGGATAGAAATAAAACTATTTTTCACAAACAACTGTATCACCTACAACTAGAAATTCTGTCTGGGAGCATTCCTATGACACTTGCAAAGTTCTTGAACCATTATAAGGCATTTAGGAGGCTGGCCATCACATAAAATAGTGAGGGGTGGTATTGCCTCCTTCATTCTCCAAACTGACTCTCATTGCTGGCCTTTTCAATATAACTTATCACGGAGGTTTACGAGCTACAACATCTTAGGCAACAATCAGACCTCCCAGGTCAGTGGCCACCCAGAGCTTCAGCAGAACCTGAGTAGAAGTTGTTGCATGCGGCCAGCAGTTTGCATACTATACGACTCCAAAGTGCCACTCTTAAGTATGGTGTCCCAGGAGTTGTGCATCTGGGTGACCCTGCCTATGCACATAAAGATGTTAAACAAGTCCTTGTTAAGTGGTAAATCGGTCAGGGAGATTAGCAAAGACTGATAATATAGAGCACGATAAGTATCATTATGTGGAAATAGGTTTTATGGAGAAATGGATATTGGTAAATTATCCTAAGGATTTTGCTGGTTAAAAAATTGCATTTTGCTTGAATAATAATAGGATATGAAATTGCCAGAGGAATGCTATTAATGAATTAGGGTCCACATACTCTACTCAATTAAATTATATAAAAAGGCATGTTGAACATAATGAAGCATCACCTAATTAGAAGGTTCATAAAGGTCTTTGAAAATCAGGGATATCATGGAACCTTCTGCCTTAGGACACTGTCATTGCAAGTGTCCTTTCTGCCCAAAACCATCATTAGTTTTTGCCCTAAATTGCAGACATCTGGGTATGTTAGACATTTCTTTCCCTCCCTCTTAAGCAGAAGCAGCATTTCTTTTCATTGTCTTTTTTCTCTGCTGGTGCAGTATGAATGGACATTAATCCTGTACAATCTCGTTATGTACATTGAACCTTGTATTGTTTATCTTCCTAGGTTTTGTTTAATTTCTTACACATCACTCACCTTTTGAGATACCAGTCTCAACTGAATCAATTTTTAATTTTTGTTTTTCCACTTCTTATCCTTCTATCACCCCAATCACTAAAGCCAGTAGCATCGAAACATATCTGTGTGGGCTTGCAAATGATGGGGTACAGGGAGTTTATGATATTGTCACAGAGATAGCAATTCTTGAGTGGCCAAGAGAAGTCATGAATACATACTAAGTATTTTTAGACAAGGCATATATAACTAATCATGTGGTCTAAGATATGGCCCTTAGCCTTGAAAGGAAAGAAACTTTGTATAGTATTCTGGCTGAAGAGATACAATTGTGCATATTCAAACTCTCTAATCTTCTGTCAATATAACTGACACTTAGTAAAATAACTGCCAAAGAGCCTGGATGAATATGTGCCCTGACCACCAGTCTCTGTAGTACTGCTGAATCGGAAGTCAAATTATAACCAGAAATTTAATTAGCAAACATGGAAACAGAAAATGTTAGTATTCCTTACATGAGGAAGAGTTAATCACACCTGAGCACAAGGGCACCCTCTACTCTGGGATGGATTTAGATGAGCATTTCTAGTCAACCTTCTCTTTATCTGAGATTGCATTGCTGATCACTGATTACCTTTTATTTCTTCTACATACATACTTCTTCCGTCAGGCTATGATTCTGTCATACATAGCCAGGGACGCATTCTAATGCCATAAGAAATTTGTGCATTTTTTAAATTGGGCATTATGTATTTATTAATTTAGCACCTAGAGGACATTTTTGCTTCCCTTATTTCAAAGCTCTTGGAGGTAGCACAGTATTGCTGTAAGTAACTTTTTGGGTTTTGCTTGGAAACTAAAGGTAGCATAATATAATATATTAATACATTCATATGAAAAATATGTAAAACATTGCATTTGACTTAATGTAGTGAAACTATCAAGGAGACAGTTATTTACATGTGTAAATCTAGTTGCACAATAAAGGACACTCCTAAGTGACATTTGATTAATTTTGTTATTGCATTGTAATTCTATTGATATTTAAATATACACAGTTGTTTCTCTCACACATGGTCTATCGTATTACCTTTCTGACGATCTGAACATTCTTTAACTGTAATCATGGCTCTTTAATACACAGAAAAGTTTTATTTCTATCTGAACATTCTTTAACTGTAATCATGGCTCTTTAATACATAGAAAAGTTTTATTTCTTTCAGCAAATAATCTCCTGGCCAGCTACGTTCAGAGTTCCTGGCTCCCTTTACCTGCTTTGTCTCTGAAAGCATCTCTTTTGCAAAACACTGGAATGTTCTGCTGCTCTTCTCTCCATATGTCCCCCACAACTCTTTGTCTGCCACAGATCCCATGTCTCCTACATAAGAGGAGAAATTCCTTTCTCCATTTATTCTTTGACATTTAAAATTCTATTAAGCACACCAGAATAGAATTTAAAAACATGCATATGAAAACTATCATCATGTAATCATGGAAACATTTCCAAACAAATACAAACACACATAAAGAGAGGGAGAATAAACATTGACCAATTAATTATATGTGGGTTCAGAATTATGTGTTATATTTCATGCCTTCATTTTTTTCTGTATTTTCAGGTTATATATCATAAATACAGACTTATTTTTATATGAGAAGAAACAGGTGTTCTTTTTCTTTAAGGCATATGGATACGTGAATGTGTGTGAATATGCGTGTGTATGTGTGAATAAGAGAGAGAGAGAGAGAGAGGGAGAATGAGATTTCCTCTCTACACAAGTTTTGCTTAATTTAAGGCAGTAACTTTCATGAAGTGCTAGGCAAAGGATCTGGGTTAGAAAGACAATGACATGTCCTCTACTTGTGGAATATCAGGGACCAAAGATTTTGAGAAGTTACACTCTCCTCTTCTCTCCTCTAAGGCTATCAGCCTTTTCTTCCCCGTGGTTGTTCAGTACATATTCCCAAACATAAAAAGAGTAAGAACTAATTTACATTTATAATATGACATATTTATTATATCATTAGCATTTTATTATAAAAATGAATTTATTTTCAATGTATGCCTTTAAAGGATTTGCTGCTTTTTAAAGTATCATTATATTATGTCTTAGGGTTAAATTGTGTTTCTGTTTGCTTCTCAAAAAAAAATCTTTAATTTTATAATTGAAATCAGTAGAAATCTAAAATTTACTGCCTACAACTTAAAGCATAGACATATTTATCTTTAATATCCCTGTACATTAGTGTGTACATTATTTAATTTCTATACATTTAAATATAATTATATTCAACTTCTTAAAGTAAGGAATATTGGTACTCTTAAATATACACTGATAATATTTTCTAAATAAAACTTACGTATAAACAATCTGACCAAAATGCAAACAAAAAGACACACTATATGGAATTGGACTCGCCTTAGGAAATCAAGAAATACGTAGCGAAACATGACCTGTGAGTGGAGTGTCCGCAGGATGACCTTTCTTTACATAGCTATAGTTCTTCAGTGAAATACATTTTGTTCTCCATTCCAAATTAAGCAAGCTTAAAAAAAAGCCATAATATAGCTTTTGATTTTACCACAGTGGTTTTCATTACTTTCAGAGCTAAAGCTCTCCAGGTTGTTTCTGTTAAATTGCTTGCTTTTAAACCTGTTTAATTAACAATCTTGATGTACTAGAGTTTATCTGAAGGAAGGTATGACGTACGTTATCCTACTGTATGGCCAGTCTATGCATGTCATCTCGGAAAGTAAAAACTCAGCCCAAAATTTGACCAGGTTTCATCACATAAATTAAATAAAAGAAAGAAAACAAAATAAAGGTCTCAGAGTGAAGTCTCTGGTTTTAGATTTCTTACGTTCAAATTCTTGCTCTACCTATTACTAGGTTTATAATTTTTGTATAATTATAAACACTCTGTAAGTGCTAGTTTGTGTATTTGTTAAATGGAAATAATGCCAATTTTATGTGGTTAATGTAAGGATTAGATGGCACAATTCATTTAAAATCAGGGCATAAGGCCTATAATAAAGAACACTCCAAACATGTTTATTATTATTTTTGCAGTGGTAATGGCATATGGTTTTGTATCCAGTAGCCAATCTGACATTGAACAGCAGGAAGATACTTTTAAAAAGTGAATATTTAAGAGTTTAAATCTCTAAATGATTCCCATCTGAGTCATGTGATAAATTAAAAACTGATTTGTTACCACTTTTCTTAAAGGTTTAATTTGGAAAATTGGAATGAGAACAAATCCAACCACTAAATATTAAAGAGAAAAAAAAGATTTCAAGAATGGAGTAGAAATGACTTTAGTTAGAATTCTTGCCTTGGCCAATAATTAGAGCAAGGTGTTTTGCCCCAATGACAGTGATTAAAAGTATATCCTTTTTTGCCCTGAATATTAAACATGTTAGGATATGCATTTTACTTTAATGTGAATTTCTCCCTCCTTGTTTTCTAAGGATATCATGTCAGTGGTATTTTTATTTGCTAGTGTATTGTACTAATGTTTGGTCAGAAATCATAAGGGACTGCTGTGAAGCATCTTTCCTGTTGTCCTTAACATTTATGGAGCCTTAACATTTATGGAGAGTGTATCTTATGTACATCTCTGACCCCATCATCTATTTTTTTTCCACTCTCCTTTATGAAAATTCACTACCGCTATTAAAGCCTTGTCTCCTTGGTGAGGTGTGTGTCTTGTGACTGTGCTGGTGAATTTCGCCTTCTTTTGACCCCTCCCAATCAACGGATACCGACAGTGAAATTCCTACTCAGGCGTTGAGATGTTCATCTGAATTGAAGTTTGATGTTCACCCATCACTTCCCTGAAGGCACTGACAGCCTCAGACTTTCATCTGCCAGCTCACCCTTCCTCCTAGCAGACACAAGCAGATTAACATATCCCCAAGAGGCTGATGTCTTTAGTTGCTGAAGCCACTCGATTCTTATTACCTGACAGTGTTCTGTAGTGAGACATTTATTTTCAAGTGCTACCTGCTAGGATATCTTCATGAGATACATGTGTCATTTTTGATGGGGGGCCCCAAAGGGGACAACAGCTCCAGGCTTCTCAGGTTTGCCTGGAGCTGTCAAGATTTACCCAGTGTAAATCTTGGTGGTGGCCCTTCTCCCGCTTTAGATTCCAAGTTCAGACCCAGTTTACTCTATTAAAAAGTAACGTAAACTATAGGAAGTGATATAGCAGTAGTTGGGTACAGTCATTGGGGAACTCAAACAATGTGAAGTTTGTGGTCCTGAATGATATAATGTGGCTGTCTACACAGACTTAAATCTCAGGATAATTGTGCTTCTTCATTTCTTTGTGACAAGAGTCCTGGCCTCAGCAGCAGAGCGTGTCACTCTGGCAACTTCTGCCACTTTGTGGTGATTGTGAGTTGATGCTTGACACTGATGAGGTCTAATTTCCCAGTGGACTTTGGGAAGGGTCTGACAGTGGTGTGGATCACTGTTCTTGCATACAGGAGCTATTTATATCATTTTCCTCTGTGTTCAAAGAGGATACTATGGGCAGAAGTTGCTATCTGTTTCTTTGTGTTTGTGTATGTGTGTGTGTGCGTGCATGTGCATGCCTATTTGTGTACCTAAAAATGTTGATATGCATTTTAAGTAATCTCTGTCTTTTTTTCTTTTTTTTTTTTTGAGTCAGAGTCTTGCTCTGTTGCCCAGGCTGGAGTACAGTGGCACAATTATAGCTCACTGCAGCCTCGAATTCCTGGACTCAGGCAATCATCCCACCTCAGCCTCCTAAGCAGCTAGGACTACAGATGTGCAACACCACACCTGGCTAATTTTTAATTTTTGTTGAGATGGAGTCTCACTATGTTGTCTGATTGGCCTCAAACTCCTGACCTTAAGCAATCCTCATGGCTCAGCCTCCCAAAACACTGGGACTACAGGTGTGAGACACAGTGCCTGGCCTAGTAGTCTCTTTTATCTTATACCAGAAATATATATCATATTAGTATCTGGCAACAGTGGGGCAGGATAGGCCAAGAGGACTGGAATGGGGCTCGGAAACAAGCTAGCAGGTGAAAATCAGTTCTGCTGCTCTAAAGCACCTTCAGTTAACAGAGCATTTCTATTAGATTTGCAAACATTCCTATGATACAAAAGACTATAGGATGCTGTGATCAATTCCACACTTCAAATGAGGAAAATAAAAATTACAGATATTTGGTCATGTATTCTAGAGATCTGATGAAACCTGGACACCAGCTTTCTCTGGTTTCAATATTCGTGGAATGAACTACTTCACCCTCAAAGATCTTATAGTTCAGTGGGAGGATTAAATAACTACAAAAATGTAAAAAAACAAAAAAACAAAACAAAAAAAACCTATGCTGTTATAGGTGCAAGAGTAGAACTATGTAGAAGGTTTAGTAGAAGAATAGAAGAAACAAGAAGAAAGATGTAATAATTCAACTGAGATTGGGGGAGGTGGTGATCAAGATAGATTCAAATAACCAAATACTCATTTGGAAATTTCTTTGATATGAAAGAGAACTGTTGGCATTCGACAAGCTTCATTAAACTATACTCCAAATATAAAAAATTGCTTTGGTTAAAGACCATTGAAGAAGCTTTATTTAAACTTATTGTAATAAACTTTATGAGAGCTTTCCTATAATGATTGAGTGTAATTGTTGCAATGGACTGTGAGGCATTATGATGGATTCTAACAAAAATGAGAATTTGCACATCCATTATGACTTTCAAGTATGATGAATTTTTAAACTACATAGAAATGGGGCAGTCAATTGAAAGAAGATTGCCAGTCAGCATTACAGATGTTCGTGGCTTAGGAATTTGATATAAGCAGTGAAGAAGCCAATTCCAGCCACACAGAGAGTAAGCGGAGCTGGTGAATACTCCCCTATTTTTATGTTTGAAACATCTGACTACACAGAGTAAAGCATTGAAGGTCCATAGATTTTAATACTGTGGTGATAGAAAAGCAATATTTTAATGGCCTTTGGGTCTGATTCATCTGTAGTAGATGGGTAAGAAGTATGATCAAATGTAGCATAGCTGACACATTGCTTTTCAGAAGCCAGATCTTATTCAGAGGACCTTCTGAAGATCTCTGAGAGAAGTGGAGAATTGTATTCCTGGTGTATATTACATGGTTGCATCTGCTTACTCAATAGGGCTGCTCTCTATTTCCAAGACGTCTGTTTTTTATCAGCAGGTGGAGAAACTACCAAATTGAAACTGATGGTGTAAACAGGTAGCAGGGTGGCAGGACTTAGGAAGTGTTGATGGAGTATCTAAGAATCAGAGAGAGACCCTGTGATTTTTTTAATGTGACGTAAATATTGTTACGATCAGTGAGATTTAGACTAACAGCTTCAAAGTGAAGGTCTCATCATAAGGCTCTGCAAACATCTGAAAGTCAATCACAAACCAGGTGCTTATTATTCATGAAGTTAAAAACTTCATATATATAATTCCTTCAGCTACAATGGGGTTCCCCCAAAGCTATGAATCTCTCTGAGCTTTCCCTCCACTTATGTCCATCTGTCTCCCTGTCATCCAGTCTCAAAGGCTCAAAGATTTCTGTTGCTCCCGCATTTTGAGAAAGTTGCAAATGGGTTCTTTCTCCCTAACATGTTGAACCCCTGTTTCCCATTCCGATATCACTTCTGTTGTTCAGATCCCCAGCACCCTTCATTTGTGAGACTATAATAGTCTTCTCTGTAAACTCCATGCCTCATTGCCTCTACTGTCAGCCTTTCATATAAACCAGTATAGGTTAGTTAACCTTCCTAACATGGAAACTCGTATGGCTTCATTTTTGTGGTTATAACAAACAAATAAAAAAAAGACAAACAAAAAAACTAAAATTTCTACTGAAGAACCTCAAAAAAGCTCCAAATACCATTCTAACTTTGTTTTACAATAGTTTTTTATATGCCATAGACAATAGCACTTAGCAAAGTACTCTTTCTGACGTTTACTTGGCTCTTACTTTAATACGATTTCATTTCCTCTTGTACTGTAGATTATCTTTGGGCCCAACCTTCACATGGACCAATACCACATATTAATAAATGCTCACATCAAGAACTGCATATTCTAAGTGGCACTGGGAAATGGGAGATTTATTTTTGATATGGAATAGGTTTTCATGATAAAGAGTTCAAGTCCTGATACTGCTGCTTCCTAGCTGTGTAACCTTGAAAAGCTACTTTGCCTCTCTGTGCCTATTTATATTACTGATCCATAAAACAGAGAAAACAAAAGTAGTTTTCTCATATCGTTATGAAGACTAAGCTAGTTTGTATATGTAAAGTGCTTTGAACAATGCACATAGTAAGACAGATTAAGCACTATATTAGTATATTAAAGTTCTCTAGAGGGACAGAACTAATAGAATATACACACACACACACACATATATATACTCACCTTTATATATATATTATATATATAATTACATATATATATATATATAGGGAGTTTATTAAGGAGTATTAATTCACATGATCACAAGGTCCAACAATAGGCTGTCTGCAAGCTGAGGTGCAAGGAAGCCTGTCCGAGTCCCAAAGATGAAGAACTTGGAGTTCGATGTCAAGAGCAGGAAGCATCCAGCACAGGAGAAAGATGTGGGCTGGGAGGCTAAGCCAGTCTAGTCTTCATGGTCTTCTGCCTGCTTTTATCCTAGCCACACTGACAGTTGATTAGATTGTGCCCATCCAGATTAAGCGTGGGTCTTCTTTCCCAGCCCACTGACTCAAATGTTAAACTTTGGCAACACCTTCACAGACACACCCAGGTTCAACAATGTGCATCTTTCAATCCAATTAAGTTGACACTCAGTATTAACCATCACAGTTAGCATAATGATTACTGTAGAATTGGAGCACTTTCAAATTTTCTTTGGGATACTCCACGGATAACCATTTATTCCTTTTTAAACACCATGCTCTTCCTTACAGATGAAAGTGAAGGAATAAGCAAAAATTAAAATAATGCATAGCATGACCATTACTACTGTCGTAATTTTTAACTAAATTTTTTGAAACTACTGGATATAGTGATTCATGCCTGAAATCTCAGTACTTTGGGAGGCTCAGGCAGGAAGATTACTAGAGTCCAGGAGTTGGAGGCCAGCCTGGGCGACATAGTGAGACACGGTCTCTATAAAAAAATTAAAAAAAAAAAAATAGCCAGTGTGCTAGCATGCTCCTGTACTCCCAGCTGTTCGGGAGGTTGAGGCGAGAGGATCGCTTGAGCCAAGGAAGTCAAGGCTTCAATGAGCTGTGATCATGCCACTGCACTCCAGCCTGGACTACAGAATGAGAGTCTGTCTCAAGGGAAAAAAAAGTTAAAAAAAAAAAAAAGAAAGAAAGAAGGAAAGAAGGAAGGAAGGAAGGGAGGGAGGGAAAAAGAGAAAGAAAGAAAGAGGAAAAGAAAGAAAGAAGAAGGAAGGAAAGAAAGAGAAAGGAAGAAAAAAAGAAAGAAAGAGAAAGAAAGAAAAAAGAAAGAAAGAAAGAAAGAAAAGAAAAGAAAGAAAGAAAGAAAAGAAAGAAAAGAAAGAAAAGCTATTTTATGAGCTCTAGTTCTCCCAGCCCTTATTCAGGATTTGTAATGTCAGTAAACGATAGGATCTGACTTATATAGTTGGTTCATCCATTCATACAAACATTTATTAAACTTGCATTGCATACTTTATTAGTTTTCCATTGTTGCTTTAGCAAACTGCCACAAATTGAGTTGCTTAAAACAACACAAATTTATTATCTTACAGTTCTGGAGATCAGAAAACTGCATAGGTCTTAGGGTTAAAATTAAGGTGTCAGCAAGACTGCATTAATTTTAAAGGCTCTAGGGAAGAACGTGTTTCCTTGCCTTTTCCAGCTTCTAGAGGCTGCCAATTTACTTTGGCTTATGGAAAGCCAAAGCCAGCAATGACTAATTCGAGTCTTTCTCACATCATATCACTCTGACATGACTCTTCTGTTCCCCTCTTCTATATATAAAGAACTCTTGTGATTGTTTGGGATAATACAGGATAATCTCCTTATTTTATGGTCAGCTGATTAGCAACGTTAATTTCATGTGCAACCTTAATTTCTCTTTTCTATGAAGAGGTTATAGGGAATAAAATATCCACATCTTTGGGTAGCCATTATTCTGCCTATCACACATAATTACCAGAAATCCTCCTTTTATAATGAGTGAAAAACTAGAAGAGAGAGAGACCATGGTGCAATCATATTTTAAACTAGAAGAAAACTGAAGGATCAAGAAAATCCTCTCAATTCACAGGATATTTCTCTCCTTTTGATGGATATAGTCTTCAGTTTATTTCTTATGCTGAATGGTTTTGTAGATCTCCACTCCATGCCTAATATTATGTATACTCAGCAAATAAATATAACTTCACAGATTGTCCAATGCACACTCGGGATATCTCAGATGTTAGTGTAGATGAAAGAGAAAATAGGAACTGTTATGAGGGAGAAAAAATAGCATCTGAATCAGAGAAGTATAGAAAGACTAAATGTTACAGGATGAAAACTGATATTAATCAAAAGCTACAATGTAATATATATCCAGAAAATATTATTTTTAGCCTTTAATTTTCTCTCTTTCAATAATGTGTTGTAAGAAATTGTAGGAGATTTTATATCCACATATTATGCCTCTGTCCTCCTTTTTTTTCTTCCCAGATATGAATGAATGCTTCAGTTTCCATAGCATACCTTATTAAAAATTTCTTTGGAAAAAGTACAGTGTATTCAGAAACTTTCAGACATATCTGCTGCCTATGAATGAGGAAAGCAGTATTTGTATCTCTTCTCTTTAGAAGACATGAGGATGGATGGCAAAAATCACTTGTAAAATACTTTAGATGTCTTGGAAAAGAAGCCCATCGAAATGGAAATTATTATCATCGGAAGAGTCATAACAGTCTTCCAACTGTCATCGTTAGAGTGGAAAATGGTGATTCATTCTACTTTCCTTCTTCTTTGTCCCAGTGGATGAAAATCAGCTTATTAGTTGCTTAGTGTAACTGACAGTCTCTCCTTTATAAAACCCATTTCCAATTCACATTTCACTGAAATTTTAATCCAGTGAATTCTATTTTCTCCCTGTATTGCCAATTCAAAGACATTTTTTTGATGACTATGGTCACTGCCTTCTAGTTCTCCTTCAGAAGGTGGGATTACTTTAAGAAAAGGCTGAGCAGAGCCTTCTCGTGGACGTTCCAGTCCTGTGCCTTTTTAGAAGTAAAGGAAGAAGTGTCCTGATCTGGAGATCTAGAGCACTTATGGTCCCGAAAAACACCCATATTAGGGCTAGGCAGAGAGAAGGAGTGTCATCCTATTTCAGGTATGGCCATCTCTCAGTCACTAATTCATCATTTGTATAGATTAATTCCAAATTTTAGAGTCATCGATGTAAGAAGGAGGTATTAAGCTCCTTGTTAAAATATAAAATTGTCACTACGGAAAGTCATACCTTTTATGCTGGCATGGTGCCTCTAGGGAAAGAAACAATTGCCCAGCATAATGGTTAGGGGTTGCCTCACACATTTTCATATAGTTCACTGTGACATGGGGTAACATCTAAAATTCTCTGAGATTTCAGAGGTTTCAGAAGTGTCTGAGAGCAAGCCACCAAGCCTGGAAAGTCCTCAGTGTTAGGGTAAAAAGGACAGAGAATGATATGTGGGCCTGGTGCCTGGGAAGTAGAGAGGAACATAGACATTTCATGTGCAACTGATTGAAATAGAGGCAGAGAACCAATAGGGATTTCTCTTTTGTAAAATGAGGAATCACAGTATACACCTCATTGCAATGGTGTGAAAATGAAAAGAATTAACATGGAAGTTATTTATAATAGTAACTGAAACATAATAAATGTTCAGTAAACATCAGTTAATAGTATAATTTTATTCTGTTCATTGTTATTGCTGTTGTATTCTTACATCTCAGAAGAACTCAACATCGAAAAGATCATACTTCAGCGATAACTCTCTTCCAACCAGTGCCCTCAGAGCTTCTGTCATTCCAGGAGAGAAGGGAAGGAGAAGAGGGAAGGAGAAAACTTTCTATAATCCATGAGATTTTACCTTGGAGAAACTGCTATTAAACAGAAATGCCTGTAATCCCAGCTACTTGGGAGGGTGAGGCAGGAGAATCCCTTGAACCTGGGAGGCGGAGGTTGCAGTGAGCCTAGATGGCACCACTCCACTCCAGCCTGGGGACAGAGAAAGACTCTGTCTCAAAAACCAAAAGAAAAACAAAAACAAACAAATAAAAAACAGATATGACTGCGTTTACTTTAAATTGATAAGCTTATATTTTATGTCATTAGCAGAATTGTTGGCTTGGATAGTTTTATTCCACTTCTGTAAACCTTACTATTATTTTTGCCAATAGGCAGACCCTATTGAATGTTTATTGTTACTATTCCTTATTTGTTATTATTATTAGATGTCTAAAATTTTATATTTAATTTCCTTGGGGAAATGATGCCTACTGAATATCAATCTCCTGGCACAAAGTGACCTGCATGAAAAAAGGAAAGAAGGAAGGAGGGAGAAATAGAGAAAAGGAATGATGGAAGACAGATGGAAAAAAAAATACTGCCTAACGATATATTACTTTACCTGGGAGCTATATACTGGTATAAATACTGAGAATACTAAATATTTGGACATTGCAGTATGTGGTATACACTTTTCACTTGCAACTGGAAAATCAAAGTGAATTGCTCAAGCTCTCACAGCTAGTTAGAAGCAGAAATATGACTTCAATTCTGGCCTCTTTCAGGGAAAGACCCATGCTACTCAACATGATGTTATACAACACAATGTTCTCCACCAATTCCAATAGTAATAGTTGATGTAACCCCTCACATTTTCTCACTTCAAAGGCAAGGCAAAGATTTCTGGAGACATTTGAATGGGTGTTCTTGTAAACTGCTCAATACTTTGAAAAAGTTATCCACTGTTTAAGTTTCCACATTATCTGTGATATTCTTAATTTGGTAGAAAATCTTCATTTCAATCAGTCAAATGCATCATTATTTCCTACTATGGTCTGTATTTTTTGTTTTGTATGAAAAATCCTTCTCCACTCCATGGTCATAAAGACATTCTTCTCCAGTTTCTTTCCATAATGTGTAATTTTACTCTTAAAAGTTTAAATCTTTTTAACGATCTTTTAAAAATCTTTTTATGACTCAACTGTCTTTACATTGTGGGAAAGACAGGTTATTTTGCCCCCACAAGGAATAAATTTTTTCCAATGCCATTTATGAAATGATTCATCTTTTATACACTGATTTTGATGTGACTTAACCTATGCACTAATATTAATGTCATCCACACTTCTTAAATTTGCTCTGCTGATTCATTTACAAGTTCCCCTAAGGATTTAATTGTAATGATTTTTAAATACCAAAATATCTGAATATTGAAGTCAATTCCCATATCCTCACTTTTTGCTTTTCTCTTTCTGAATTGTCTTCATCCTCTTTAATTCTGTCTTATATGTTTTAGAATAAACTTGTCAAGTGCTCTTTGTTTCAATCATGCTAGAGAAATTGCATTGAATTAGTATATGGATTTGGGTAGAATTAATATCTCAATATATTTATTCCATTTATTTTTTTGGTCCAGTCTTCCTTATGTTCTTCAATAGTGTCAACATGTTAGGCCTAAAGTTATTTTACATTTCACTAGGGTTAAATTCTAGATACATTATAAATTTTTGATTATAGATGATTTTTTAATATATAGATTATTGTGAGTAACATACAGAAATCTTGCCAAATTTACTAGTTAGAATTCCCCTTCTGATTATTATAATTTTATTTTGTTGAGCTTTATAGGTACACAGTTATTTTATTTGAATATTTTCTTTCTTTCTTTGCAACCATTACATATTTTATTTCCTTTGCATGTCCTATAATGTTGCACAGTATCTATATTGAATAGTGGCATTGATAGCAGGCATCCTATTTCAATGCAATTTTAAAAATAATCGCATCTTTTATTTGTCTTCATCAATTCTATTTGGGAAAGTTTATGTTAGATATTTTACTAATACTAAGGAGGTTTTATTCTACTCCTATTGTGTTTGGAGTTGGTTCCTTCCGGTGGTTTGTAAAATGCACCAATCGGTGCTCCTAAAAACGTACCAATCAGTTCTCTGTAGCTAGCTAGAGGCTTGTAAAATTGACTAATCAGCACTCTGTAAAATGGACCAATCAGCACCCTGTAAAATGGACCAATCAGCATTGGTCTCCCTGACTTCAAGAATGAAGTGGTAGACCTTTGAGATCAGTGTTACAGCTCTTAAAGGTGGCACAGACCCAAAGAGTGAGCAGCAGGAAGATTTACTGTGAAGAGCAAAAGAGCAAAACCTCTAGAGCCTGGAAGGGGAGCCCAGCAGGTTGAGGCTGCTGGCTGGGGTGGCCAGCTTTTACTCCCTTATTTCTCCCCAACCATGTCCTGCTGATTGGTTGACTTTACAGAGTGCTCACCGGTCCATTTTACAGAGTGCTGATTGGTCCATTTTACAGAGGGCTGATTGGTCCATTTTACAGAGTGCTGATTGGTCCATTTACAGAGTGCTGTTTGGTCGATTTTACAAACCTCTAGCTAGCTACAGAGAGCTGATTGGTACGTTTTTACAGAGCTCTGATTGGTGCATTTTACAAACCTGTAGCTAGCCACAGAGCACTGATTGGTATGTTTTACAATCCCTAGCTACAGAGTGCTGATTGGTGCATTTTACAATCCTCTTGTAAGACAGAAAAGTTCTCCAAGTCCCCACCTGACCCAGAAGTCCAACTGGCTTCACCTCTCACTATTAAGCATCACAAGTGATGTTAGAATCTATCACAAGCTTTTTTGTGACTACTAACAAGATCTTTTTTTCCCTCATATATGATTCTTTATATTCCTGGGATATCCCTTATTTTATTTTTTATAATAATGTGCCATTATTAAGTATTGTTTATGAAACTTGGTTACTTAACATTTTATTTAGAAATTTATGTCTATATACATAAGTGAGAAAATCTTGTCTTTTTTAAATTCTATCTTTAGCCCTTTTTTTGAATCAATGTTAAATTAGATGCCTCCCCCCAAAAATATGTGTATGAAATCTGCTATTTGTTCTTGAAGGTTTGGTAAATCTTACCATTAATATCAAGATTTCTAACACCTTTTAGTTGAGGTAGTTTTTTTCTTACCTTTCCAATTTCTTTTTAATGAGAATTGATCTCATTAAATGTTCTCTCCCTTGAGAAAATTATGACATAGGATATTTTTCAGAAACTGATTAATATTTTCTAGAATATTACACTTATAGGCATATGGTTTATTCTTCACCCACTTTCTAAGAATAAATTCAATCTCCTGCCCTCTTCAAAACAATTTCTCAGTTTTAAACCAGATATTTCTCCTTCTCTCCCACCCCCAATATTTCTAAATATGATAGAGACTGTGTGGCATAATTTATCATTTCATTTTATGCAAAATATGATTTTAAAAATAGGTCAATTAGTGGAAGATTGCATCAACTGCAGATAGACTTCTAAAAAGCAGTTTCACATTTTCTACTACCTTGAAACTATGATTTTAAGCATCTACATATAGGTGAACTACTTTAATTATTGACACTTACTTACATCAATGTTTCTATATGCACCTTCCTCTTACAGTTTCCTCACCTTTTCTCATTTGGTTGAAGTTTTTTGTTGTTGTTATATGTTTGCTTGCTTTTCTCTACTCTTGCTTAAAAACCTCTTAACAAAAACTTTTGGTACTTCCCAGATATTCTTCTGGTTTCACCATTTCTGTCCTTCTGGTAGGCTGCAAATTGCCTGGCTGTGTCTGAAGGCTTTTTTTCTGGAACTCTGAGAGGCAACTTCTGTCTGACCAGAAGTGCCCAAAAATTAACCCCCTCACCAGCAGCCTTCAACCATTGACTCTTTATAGTAGGTGTAAACATAACCTAGCTCCATTGTATTTTGGGTGAGACAATTTTGGAACATATTTTCCTGAGTTTCCCACCAGAACTACGATCTAGTCACTTCCTGAATTTACTAACTTTTTTCCCATGCATCATTTTCCATTCTGGCACCTTCCAAATAAACTTTGTGTACTTGAATTCTTATTCAGGGCTCATTTCTGGAAAAATCCAACCCAATACAAAGATCAACTTCCTATGTCTAAATATCAAAGACCAGTATAACTTTTAGAGTCAAAATAAAAATACATATTTTTCTTCAAGCTTTTCTACTGTCATCTAAATCACTTTAGAATCTCCTTTCAGATTCCCTAAAGTACAGCTTGCTTTTACTGCATAATTTATTATGTCATAATAATAATACTGATTTGAATTGTATAATGCTGTATGTTTTGTCAGAGTGCTTTGAGCTATAGAATCTATTAACCCGTATCTTTTGACTTACTATTTTTTCAGTATATAGGCTCTCTTTATCCACTGATGCTTTAAAGTCCTTGATAGCAAGCAAATATAGAAAGAATTGTGCTATACCCTGATGGCTGACCATTGCATATGGAAATGAATCAATTCAATGAAATTAAACTATATTTGTTGCACAACAACAATTAAGGAATATAATTTTATTATAAAATTCCTATCAGAAAGTTACGTACCATTACTCTTTTCAACTCCAGAGCATATTTTGTCCCCACATATCATGTTTCCCTTTGCCAGAATTTGTTATAGTTTTAGTTTTTGCGTGTATTTTTACAGACAGAAAAAAAAAGAAATATCAAGGATAAAAGGTGGTTCTCGTATGTAGCTTTTTTGAGGGAGACTTCATATATACCTTTGTGGCTCATTTAATATTCAGTTCTGTAAATGTTTTCTTTCTGCCCAAAAGTCTTACCTTTGTCACTCCAAGATTCCTTGACTCCTAGTAATCTTATTCTAAACCATCTAATTTGCCAAGACCTGTGTGTGGTAAAAAATAGGGAATTTGGCAATTCAAGGAATAATTGCTAATGACATAGAGTGAGAGGTTAATAATAGAAGGAGCATAGTGTTCATAATATGGCAAAAAACTGAGTTGTTAGATGGTAAAATTGGAAAGAATATCTAATGTGTTTTATGTCCCTTACTGCCTTTCTTGTCAACAGATGACAAACTGGACATGAACATCTGTATTAGTCTGTTTCCATGCTGCTAATAAAGACATACCTGAGACTGGGCAATTTATAAAGGAAAGAGGTTTAATGGCTCTTAAAGCCAATGGCTGGGAAGGCCTCACAATCATGGTTGAAGGCGAACGAGGAGTAAAGTCACATCTTACACGGTAGCAGGCAAGAGAGCATATGCAGGGAAAATTTCCCTTATAAAATCATCAGATCTCAAGAGACTCACTCACTATCATGAGAACAGCACGAGAAAAACCCACCCCCGTGATTCAATTACCTCCTACCAAGTACCTTCTCCAACACATGGGCATTTTTACAATTCAAGGTGAGATATGGGTGAGGACACCAAGCCAAACCGTATCAACATCTGTGTCTCAGTATGAGAATGCATTTCAAGCTAGTAAAGATTAAGCATTTAACCTGCAAGTGTTTCTTTTATACAGAATGAAAAAAATGGAATACAATTGGTAAAATCAATTATTTTTGCAGGTAGAAATGTTGAAATTATTAACTCTGGGCAAAAACTACCTCACTTTGGAAATTTCTCTTTTTCCATCAAGTAAACCTGATGGCTAATATTGCAACATTGTGAATCATGTGTGAGGATAGCATTGAGGCTGCCAAAATACCACTGGACATGGGGTAATATAACAATGTGTTGGATATTAAAGATCTAGAAGCAACTCTTAATCCAGTTTCCAATAACCAGTCCCATGAGACATCCAATCCTTCACCTGAACCAGTTAAAAAAAAATGAAGAATGTCAACAGTAGTAATATTGAGATGTATTAACTGTAAAATGTTCTGGTGCACATAATGACAGTCATAGCACTAATAACGCTTTGCAATTAAATAGCACTTATCTTTCTAGGAGTTCAAAGTGCTTCCCAATACATGATTGCACAACCTTGTGATGTGAAGAGGGAAAAAGCTTCCTCAAAATTCATGGAGAAAGAAAAGCGTTTTATGCCACTAGATATGGTTTCCTCTCAAAAATGACAAGAAATTCCGCACTGATCAGACTCACTGCCCATTTAGCAAAGATTTGCCTCTAACAGAGAGCGTAGGGAGTAAAATGTAAAGTAAAGTAAAATGTAAATGTAAATGTAAAGTAAAGTAAAATGTAAAGCTAGTTATCTTAGCTTCAAAGCTTCCAGCAGTCTATTGCTGGGTCTGCACTAAGTTCCTGAGTAATCAAGTCTGCTTTTCTGTCATTGTTTTCTATCTTTAAAATAAAGATAGCACACACTATGTATGTGTGCAGGTACCATGGTTCGGCTGAAGAGTTCATTTGTTTTTCTTTTAAACTGGCTTGTCATTCTTCTTTTAGGACCTTTATGTATACAGGGTATATGTTATTCACAAGGCTTTCAATTTTACAAAATAATGTCACTTAGCTAGCACTCTTGCCAGAACACTACAAATCTCTGCCTTGCCAACCTCACTAGGGTGTTTCATCAAATGCCACTTATGATTGAAAGCCCTTTGAAAAGTATAGAGCATTAGATAAATGACAGTTATTGTTATAATTTAATTTCTCTTTATCACCCATTATAGAGTCATCATCTGTGAATTTATTGTATAGATGGGATAATAAACCAGAGATTGGTGGCATTGGAAAAGAAAAAAACATTTCCAAAATGAAAGCCCTCTATAAATTGACTCTTTCCTGAAATATTTCTATTTCTCTTGAAAAATCTCTCCTATCTCACTGTGTGTGAACTTTTCAATATGTAAATTCACACCCAGCTGAGGCTTTTATATTTACTAATGGGGATGAAGCAGACACAACTCTGGTGGAAGACAATTTGCCTCACCAGTGTCATAATGGGTACTTCTAATTTAAATCTTGAAATAACAATTCTTGTTTCTATTCTGGCTTTATCACTATCTACCCATGTGGTTCCAGCAAGTCATTAAACCTTTCAGGTAACTTGATGACCTCTTCCAGAAAACAGAATTATTAACACCATAAAAGGCAGTTATGATAAATAAACTATGAAAATAATTGGCTGAATAGAAATAATTAGGGACAAATACCTGATGGTTCTCTTGATTTTCAAGTTGTTTGCTAACCAACACTTGTGTAGATTTGCTATGTTGAAACCAAACAACTAGCTTACTTAATTATATCTAGGTCCAATACAGGCATGGCTAGAGTTTAAGTGGGCAATTTCAAAAGCAATCCCAGGTAGCATTTTAGAATGGTATACAGTGTTTTAAGTATTCATTATCCCTGAGCATTTGCCTGGATCTATACAAGGCAAATATTTCACAGCAGTAGAAACTATGTATGGAAGAATTGTGAAAGTAATTTTAATCTGTAAGGGAGTTGGTCTGGGTAAGTTATTTTCATAATGTTTATAAACCAGTATACACATTTGATTAACAGCCCATATGGATTTTCATGCTTGGAAAACGACCATCCGCAGGAAAATGTATCCATTATGTTTATTACTTTAGCATTGTTTGACTGACTACTGAGTTCTATAAATTTGAGCACTTCAGACTAATTGTTTGTGTGTGTACAGTCCTGCCAAACTCATTGATAAGCTACTTGATGTTCTCTTCTCTTTGCTGTGTTCTTCTAGAAAGAATGATCTTTAAGAAAATACTGTCTCTGTAATTTCGTTTCCTTTGGATGCTTTGGCTGTTAGAGGGTTAAAAAAATGATTATGATGCTAACTTGAAACAACTCAACAAGGTAACTTTGGGATGCTTCTGCTTAGTGGAGACTTTAAAAGCTTTGGAAATGCTCTTAAAGTTATATGGATTTTTTTTCCTTTTTTATAGTCAGTTAAAAATTATATTTTTAAACTCTACAGTTCAAGGAGAAAAGCAATCATCAAAATGCAATAAACTTCTAAGTAAAGTACAAATTGCTTCTGTGGCCTTAACTGTCAAAATAGAGAGCTTCTGGTAATGTGTTTCATGAGTCAATCAGCCGGATTCTTGCCACACATTCTGACACCCAGGGGAGGGGGAGAGGTCATCATAGAACTCTAAGAAGGTGCTCATGGAAGAACCAGACTTGAGAAAGTGGTGAGAAGTTAACATTTGGCTTTTTTTTTCTTAGTCTTTTTTCTGACAGCTTTTCCTTTTGGTTACTTCTTTCCTAACACCAAGCTTGATTCTCACGCACTGACAGGAGGGAGGAAGCAGAAAAAGTAGCTGTTTTCACCGTGCGAGATGAAAATCCTGGTGCCTTGCACATTGTTGGAATGTAATAAATATCTGTTGGTTGATCACTTCTCTTACTTCATTTATATTCTGCACCACACTACAGAACATTTAAGGCCCTGGAGGCATAGAATTGGGGATTTAGAAAGGATTTTAGCTGACATCTAATCCAACTTCAGACAAGAGAAGGAGTCCTTTCTGCAATATCCCAGGCTGATTGTCATCTCTCTTCCCTTTGAATCCTTTCAGTGTGGCAGAAGAAACTACTTCTGAGGCAACATATTTCATTGTTGGATAGCTGTATGTTTAAAAAGTTTTAATAAAACCTTCCTCTTTTAAAATTCTACGCAGGTTTCTAGATCTGCCTTCTGGTGCAAAACAGACTTCCAGGGACTGAGGTCGAATGAAAAATGATCTTCAGAAACAGACTGTCATATGTTGGGTCAGAGCTCTACCCCTTACCATCTATAGTATGTTGTGTGGCAAATATTTTTACTCTTCACATCATTTTTGGAGGTTTTGTTGTTTTTTCCTATAGAAATTGGTGATAAAATACTTAGCTCACCAAGTTCACAGGTCGTTGACAAGTTTACATGTGATAAACTGCAAAATGTCTCAGAGATGGCACAGAAATGACATTCTCTACCACTTCCAAGATTCCGGTATTGGCCCTTAAAATAGTTCATTCATTATAGTAATTTTATTAGATATTCTTGTATTATATTTTTCCAAGCCAAAGTATCAATCTGTCTTACCTGTCACAGTCCCTATAATATCACCCTTAAAGGCCCATGTGCTGTAAAACTTTGTTGGTTCATGAATTTCCCAATATGAAAATCCCCTTGGAGGAGTAATACAAAATCTTTCAACAGCCCCCTGCCACCAAAAAAGGTGACTTCAGAGCAATAGAAAATTAAGTCATAGAAAAAAAGACCCAGAATATCTTACAGATGTTTGTTTTGAGTATGGGAGGAAAGAAAAGAGGTGGGTCTATAGGCGATGATGAGTTGGATTATACAGGGAAATCAGCAGGAAAAAAAGATAATTTTTATTTCCTTTGATTTTGCAAAGATTTGAAACTAAGTTATCAAGCTGTATATTTTCTGGTCCTTAGAGCTAATTTCTTTAGGTCAAGTCTCCAATACCTACCTATCAAACCCAAGCACACACACACCTACACACACATGCAGGTAGTTAATGTACCATCTACTAAAGGTTATATGGCAGATATCTAAATTACTAAAACTGGATGTTAAACATCCTCTTCTTAAACATCCTTCACCAACCAGTTGGGTTACCATTCTTATCTATGTAGTTCAACTTTTGATAATTTTTATTGTCGTATGTGTGTGTACGTGTGTGTGTGTGTGTGTGTGTTTCCACCACCCACCTACCTCCATTCCTCCAACCTTGGACTCTTCTCTCTTCTACCATTTCATATCGTTTTCCTACTTCTCCTTTCTGTGGAATATTTTTTTTCATCACCACTAGTGTTTTCAAAATCAGTCCTTCTTCCTTGATTATGCAGAGATGTTTAGCTTTCTACTTTCAAATTCTTTGCCATGTCTAGTGTCTAGCGTGTGTGTATATATAAAAATATGTGTATAAATATTTGTGTATGTATAAATATATGTGCATATAAATTAATATATTGTATATATAAATATATATACACACACATATATATACACACACACACACGTATCTGAAAGTTTATTAACACACTACATGTAATAAAGGGGTTAACCTGCTCTAGATCTCACCAGTCAGGCAAATAAATGTGCTAGAAAAATACTTTGACATTTCACTTTCTCCTTCCTCTATAAAAAGAGCTTGTCATTTTGCTCAACTCATTTCCCAAGATCTAGGAAATGTAATTCCATTCTGTGCCTAGAAGAATAACAGTACCAGTAACTATCACACTTAGCAGAGATGATACAGCTGAGTCATGATTCAGACTCACATTTCTCTCTGTGGGCTCTAAGCACCCTAACACACTACCCCTCTACGTGAGAAAAAGACCTTAGCTCAACTTCTAACTCACTATAATAGACATGGGCAAATCCTGGAACAGTTTCCCAGCCTGATTATGCTTAACAATCATGTGGAAGCTTTGAAAAATGGAATTCTCAGGCCATCTCACCGGAGAGCATGATTCGGTACGGAAAAGTAGGGCTTTTTCAAAAGGCCACCTTGATCTGTAGCTAGCTTTGGAAAACACTGATTTAATAAGCCTGAAGCAATTTTTTTTCTCATCTGTAAAAATGAGGTTAGAGTTACAGAACCCTGAATGATCAAACCTGGAGTCCTTATAAAAAATAGTCTATTGGATCTTTTTCTTACAAAATCAGATTCAGTATGTTTTGGTTCTTGGCCCTCAGCATGTGGAGAGTGAACTAGTAGCTTCACCTAACAGCAAAATGGAGAAGTAAATTCCAGCTCAGAGAGACTCAGAAAACTTTGGGGATTGTTGTGATTAAGAAGCTTGGGGACCTCAACTAAATAATGTTTCATTTTATTTTAGTTGCTGAATTATATAATCAGATGTTTTTCTAGACTATTGAATTGCAAACTACTTAGAGGCAGGAATAGATAGTATCTACAATTGTTTGCACCTTTATATACAATAGATTACTGTAGATGATCAATAGAAAATAAGAGCTTACTAATGGGAATGGAGATAGTGATTATGAAGACAGTATGGATAGGATTTTGTCAACATAGTATACTTTTAAAATATAAATAATATTAATAAGGCAGATATAGAAAGGCAAGTGTGGCAAATCTGTCTCAGGAGAAAATAAATCACACCTGGAAACAGATTGTATTTTTTATTCCCATTTGTTTCTCCCCACAGTGCCAAACAATGTGTTTATCTATAGTGACTATTAAATAAATCTTTCTGAATTGTTCTCCATTGAAAGAAAGAGATAAGACAAGGAAAGAATCCATCATGCTATGGGCATTTTGCTTATTGGGGGTATTTTGCATTGCTTTGGATTGTCGCTCTTCAAATATAAATCAACATTCAGTCTCAAATTTTTCTCACGAAGTGAAGGAGATGTAAAAAAAAAACTTAAACTTTTGTTTACATCAGAAGATTAAATAGGCACAGTGTTAGAATATTCAATGGAGGAGCCATGATAGATAAGTTGTCAAAGAGAACTTCAGAAACCACTCAATGATTTAAAAAAAAAGATAAATAAATATACAGCCTTATCTTCTGATGTGAAGTCTCTTGCAACTTCACTTTTAAATATGTATGACTAAAGCCTTACTGCTTTATCCTAGTCTTCAAACTGCAGTAAAGGAAGATCTTTTACAGGGAGTTACAGGTAAACCAGCATACTGAGAATGAAAATGAAGTCAAGACTCATAGATGTGTGTCTGTGTCGGGGTTGGTGTATGTGTTAGGGGTGTGATGGAGGATACTGAGCTTAAAAGCAGCCTGTCTTTCATGGGAGGATTTCCCTGTTGCTTTGTAGTCCTAATGTGTACTATTCAGTGTCAAAAATCTTACTCATCTTCAAGTAGCCAAATGAAGGAAAACACCTACTATCTGATGAGCACTTCTTATTATCCAAACACTTAGAATTGTTTCGGGAAAAATGGAAAAGCTAGATGCTTGAAAGGCTTTATTTTATTCTTGTTTGAATGTTTGCTGTGAGCTAGACAAAGAACAGCAGAGTTGACTGAAAGTGAAAGGATTAAAAATTATTTCAACATGTGTTGCTCCAGTGTTATGATATTCAAGGCCAATTTTAAGTTTTTAAAGTGAGCAGTGTGAGGAGCAGTTTATGTGCAAAACTGATATTTGCCCCCCTTCGCAAAGCCTCTAAGCTGCAAAATTGAACGTTTCTATGAAAATCACATTTTTCAGCATAGTGATGCGGTTATGAAGGACAAGGCAATTGAGTGCACTGAAAAAAGTTAATACGTTCTACTGACACTGCACTGAGAGGCCAAGTTGATCGAATTCTTTTATCCCCCAATTTAGCACCTTCTTTCTATATATCTAGAGAAATCTTCTATCACAAGGAGGTTTAAAAAGGCACAAGTCACTACACATAACCTCATGTGAAGTAGTGTGCATTTTGGTAAGAAATGCTTTTGCCCTATCCTCATCTTCCTTTTTTAAACTACTTTTTCAAAGGTATGATTGTAAATATTTAATGTATACATCTTGATGAGTTTGGTAACATGCATACACCTGTGAAACTATTCTGCCACCAAGGCCATACACAGTCATCCCTCCCTAAGATTTTATTGACCCCTTTATTATTATTATTACTATCATTATTTTTGTGTGTGATAAGAACAGTTAACATATGGTCTACCCTCTTAGCAAATTTTAAGCATATAATACAGTACTCCTAACTATAGACAGGCACTATGCTGTCTAATAAATATTCACAACTTTTTATCTTGCATAATGAAAACTTGTATCTGTTGACAATCACCTCCTCATTTTCCCCTGTTGCAAGCCTGAGAAACCACCATTCTATACTGTCCTTCTATAAGTTTGACTATTTTAGATTCCACATATAAGTGCATGATTATATAGTATTTCTCTTTCTATATCTGGATTATTTGGCTTAACATAATGCCCTCTAGGTCCATCTATGTTGTCACAAATGACAGAATTTCCTTCTTTATTAAGACTGAATAATATTCCATTTAAAGTATGTATCACAGTTTCCAACAATCTTACTTTTGGATATATATCCAAAGAAATCACTATCAAATTTCAGAGAGATATCTACATTCTTATATTTATTGTAACATTAGTCATAATAGCCAAGTTATGAAAACAATCTCCACCTCTTAATCTAGGCCAAAGACTATCTCAAGAGAAGTTAACAGCTCTGAACACCTGGACAGAATAAAAGAATCAAACCACAAAATAATTTTTCAAAAATTGTTTTGAATTAGTTAATTTGACCTCATACAGTGTTATCTCATTGGATGTTCACTTTCTCCTCTTTTATAACTGAGACAGAGGCACAATGTCCCTCCTCTTCTTTTCTTTCATCTTCATTCAACTTGGCACCAAGGACTTTAATGCTCCGACTCAGAGTAGAAAGTGTTAATGCATTCAGCAAACACTTAGTGTAGAACTACTAAGTACGAGGCACTATATGGAGAAACAGGATGCAGAGTCTAATTTTTAGAAGTTTCTCTTCTATTAATACCCATATGCATATTTTGTATGTAACACAAAATCTGCCCCTTAATCCTATGATACATTATCATGTTAATAGTTCAATTAAAGTTATAAAATAACTAAAAAATATATTTAATAAAGGCTGGTGTAATGTGTGGTACTTTTTATTTTAGTGTAGCAGAAGGCTAGCACAAAAGGTAAGATTTGGGGAAAAAAGTTCTAATTGTATTCTGCTCAATTATCACAGCATGTTTATAAACATCTTTAAAACACACACACATGCTTTAAATATATATATTTATATATTAAATATATATTATATAATATATATATTTATATATTAATATATATTCTATTATATATTATATTATATATAATATATTATATATTATATATTATATATTTAATATATAATATATATGTATTTAAAAATATATAAAATGTATATTTTTGGGGGAACTTCCACTTGTAGAAAACTTGTGTTAAGAATGGCAGCAGTGCTTCCGGTCCCGGACTTCTGGAATATAACTTGATATTATTCCTGTCTGTTTTTCCTTCCTTTTTTGGTTTTCTTCCTCACAAACATTTGCTGGTATCCCAAATAACATCGACAGTGTGTCTGCTTTGATTTTATTCATTAATGTAATAAAATTCAGGTTTGTAAGAGTTTTTATAATAGAAAACACTGTTATATACTGAAGACTGAGCTGTAAATGTATTTGTAGGTGGCACACATGTATTGTACTATATCAAATACTGAATTAAGTCATATAATTTTATTTGGAAGTAATAAAGTAGCAGGGACAAACCAGAGATAAAAGAAAAATCAAGTCATGCGGAAGAGGCTGGGATTATGTTAATAAAATCTATGTCATTGTCAAAAACTGTGAGCTGCTTTGAGAGGTAATTTAGGCAATGGATATTGTTGAGGGAAGGCATATGAATTGAGACTAGCTCTTCAACCTTGGTAGTTTTCTAGTTGAATAGCTTAGGGTTCCTCAGGGTTATTGTGGTCATTTATAAACTTGGTGAAAATTTGGAAAGATATGCCTTTGAAGTACCAGTGATGTGAAGGATTGAGTTTGTGGGGCAGTAAATGGGCACAGAGGGACTGGCAGGAACCCAGCTGACCCGGGTAACATCTCAGACCCCTGAAAAGTCAGGCCTGCTTAAATTATAAGTGGAATTCAACCCATTTGTCACATCTATTATCAAAATTTCTGTGGAAGTCAAACAGATGATTGTCAATTTTTCTATAGGAGAATAAACATTTAGTTGGTTGAAGTAGTAGAAACAACCAACCATTTATTATTCCTGTGACAGACAATGGGAGAGTCCTCTTTAATTTCTCTTTTCAGTATCTATTAACTAATCAAATCTTTGTACACAAGGTTTTAAATATCCAGTACTATGAGCATTGTATTATACTTGACCCTGAACAAATACATGGCAAGTAGATATTCTCTTTGTCACCTTGGAGGCAATGTGATAAAATGGCATCATCTCTGACCTAGCCATAATGAACAGCAGGTTTCTCTTGTAGCTTTCTGACTTCCTTTTGATTTTGACTAATATCTGTCGGCTCCAGGCCCACAGAAGCAGTGTTTGACTCAACTCATTTGCCAACTTATTTACCATTGATCCAGTAATTCTATATAGATAAAATCAGATCCCAGCCATAAGCCTGTATTTTCCCATCATATTAATATAAATATTTGAGTGTTTTTAAATTAATTTAGTTATATGTAAAAAGATTGTTTCCTATAATATAGGACACTAAGCAGCTATTATGAATAAACAATTTCCTATTTCTTTTAAAATGTATATATATACACACATATAGTATTTATATATAAACTTACCATACATATATAATGTATGTATACTTGATTTTATGTACATACATTTATATAATGTATGTATACTTTGTATATATGATTTTAGATTTTGGAATGGGTAAAAAGTTTGTGGTTAGGAACAGAGAATGATTAAGCAGCAGAGAGCTTGGAATAAAAGATAAATTTCTCACTTTAAATTTAAAACAGCCTTTAAAACAGCCAAACTTTATTTATTCCAAATTTCTCCCAGATCAAGGTAAGGTCATTGTTTTTGCACTAAAAGCTATGAATAAAGTTTGAGGCTAATAATAGGTTCACAATAATTATATAACATTGTTGAATAAATAATGAGCCAGGAAGACCGTGTTAGGAAAAAACTAACATTTAGAGTGTTAGGATAAAATAAAAAAGGAAGTACTAATGTCATCTTTGGATCAATAAATTTTCACTGAAGAAGTTTTGTTTATGCTATGAACTAGAGGAAAATTTAGGTAGGCAAAGAGATGAAACAATAACTTTTTAGAGATGATGTAATAAATCCATGAGATAGAAAAGATGAAATGGCTAAGCTGGAAGAGAAGATGAGCGTGGCTACTAGGCTCCAAAGAATACCAGGAAATCAAAATGGCAAGATCAGTGGAGTCCAGTACAAGATCATTCAACTAGAATACATAGTAAACGATGCATTTTACATTGCAAACTCAGACCCCTGCATAAACTCACTCACACATACGAACTCACACACACACACACACACACACACACACACGTTTTCTGAAATAATAATCTTAAATATGGATGATGTCCTTTGGAATGTTCTCTTCTTTCTCTTCTATTTCTTGTAAAATATTACATCAAGGGTACTAATAGGCTGCTCTCCACACATTTCAAATACTTATTTAATTTATGATAATTATTTTAAAATTCATTCTAAGCAATGGAGATTAATTGAAGGTTTTAATGAGAGAGGTGGAAAGAGATTTGGCAGAATCAGATTTTGTTTAAAACTGTCTGTACCTTCATTGTCAGAGGGATTGGATGGAGTCAAAATAGACTCGGAGACCAATTTCTAATATTTTGACAAGAAATGATGGTGACCTCTAAGAGGATGAAAGCATAGATGATATCATATATGATGTGAATATATAAGTGAGATAAAGAGGCAATTCTGAAAAGAATCAAGCTTCTGGGCTATATTTCAAATATATCTTTAAAGGACCTTTCCGAACAACTTGCATGGAGACAATAATCCACTTATGCATGAATGAATTTATTCATTGATAGATTCCTTTCTTATTTCAATGAATGGTCAATGTCTGTAAGAAATTCAAAACTGAGGGTGTAAATAAACACTGAAACACTTTCTTGCAAATACAGCATGACATGTTGGAGAAAAGAGATTTGATGAAATGAGATCCCAAAGGATAAAAAAGGCTACTCTAAAAAAAAAAAAAAAAAAACATTGGTATGAACGACATGGCTTCTTTCTTTGCAATCCCTCCATTTCATTCTTATGAATATCAGAATTTAAGAAGCATAAGAGGAAGTGAGTCCTGTAAAGGACCATGTACTATATATTAAGGAGGTAAAGAGAGAACAAAAGCACCATGGTATCACAGCTCCAAAGGGAAAAGTTTAAGGAAATGAGAATACTAGGTGAAGACTTATCCTAGAACATTAATAGGTTGCACACAACCTATGTCATGGAATCTAGTTCTCAGAAGAAACTTGAAAATATTCTCTTCCTCCCTTGAACATGTGGCTATCTACTAAGAAAACAAGTATCCAAGCTTCTAACCTCATCCATGGCACATGCCTTGGATGTCTTTTTTATCAGTTTGTTTTTGTTTTTGTTTTAGCTTTTCCATTTATTTTCCCAGCCTGTTGTATTCTTGCATCAGTATCACTTCCAGCCTTTGGACTTTGATTTCATTTTCAGCTTTATCTGTACTCTGTGGACCTGATGATAGATTTTCCTTCTCAGATTTGAGGCACAGATGATTCCCAAGCACATATTTTATTCATTCTTCTTGTCTTCTTCCTACCTTGCAAGATAACAATCCTACTTGGCCACGCAGCAGTATGTGAAATTGTGCTTTGACATGACCTGCCTTAAGAGGAGAAGAAGGACAAAGAAACAAGGTCTTCAGTGTCTGACACACTGTATGTTACCACAGCAGAACAGCCACCACAGGTGCACTCACAGATCCTCATGACTTCCACAGAGGTGAAGGAGGAAATGGTTGAAGTAATGGGGTGGGTGGGGTCAAAAAGTATAGGCTATAATGAATTCAAGAATGGTGCACCCCCTAGAACATTATGAAATGGGGAAAGAGACAATTCTGAGCATGTTTGTTCTAGTAAAAATTCAATTTCTGAAATTCTGCCTTCTTCATGCAGTTATGTTTTCCATTGTTTCAATCTGCCATACTCAGCACAATTTGTCTCTGACCCAGGTTGACATCGCAATCTTTTTAGTGCTACTGATACATGCTCATGCTCCCCTTTGGGAGGATACTCTCTGCCCTCCTCTTTAGCCAACAAGGTATTCTAGGCACTGGTTAACCTTCACTCTTCAGGAAACCACCTGCAATGTTTTGCACCATCATTTCTCAGAATAAATGCAGTACCTTCAGCATGACACAGTATTTCTTCACAAAATGTGAACATCATCGTCATTTTTACTAATAATTTAATGTTAATACATATTTTATTCCTCAGTTAGGTTTGTTAGTGACCTGGGGAAAAGTTGACATATATTGTGACATATAAATGTTTATGAGTATGTATGTATGTATACATCTTATACATCATATATACATATATGTGTATACATAAATATATACATATATGTGTATATACAAATATATTTCCCATATTAAATAAATAGATAAAATGTTTAATATCTCTTTTTTACAGATAAACAAAATGTTGTTAAAATTCAAATGCCTTATGGATTCTCAGAAAACTTTAATTGTAGAACTGGGTCTAAAGCTTCAATTTCCTATCTTCCTCCAGAATGTTTAGGACACGGTTGAACACATGATAAACTCGAGATGTAACTGTGGAATTGAATTTAATACATCCAAAATATAAATTAGGGTTTTTTCCTCATGGCTTGGATATGTCTTGGACATCCAGGCGTAAAGCCATGGAGGGAAAACCAAATGATTTGGGAGGTAGGCATTAACCTTCAGGAGGAGAGTTGTCCCCTGAACCTCTGCCTGCCTATCTCCCTTGCCCTAAGTTTGTCATGCATGTGTCTTTAGCCCCTTGTATGCTTTTTTGTTTTTATCTCCTTTCTGTTTCTCTGCTGTCGCTCTCAGCAGGTAGCCTCACTTCCCTCACTCCCATTGCTTTATGGATTATTGATTCATTTCCTTGAAAAGCAGTAACACTGCTCCTTTCATTATTTATTAATATTATTGTTACAAATAATGTTATTATTTGACTTGCTCTCAGGGAGATTTCAAGTTCTGAAATTATTGCACATGAGTTTCTGTCTGCATATTCTACTTGCCAGAATAATCCATATGCCTCCTTTTCTGAAAATTCCCACTAGGAATGTTGGAAACCTTACAAACTTTGATTGAGCTGCCCCAGGTCAAATTGAACATCTGGGAAAGAACTTCTGCATCAGCTGCAGTTGTGCATCCTTAAATACCCTAGTGGCCACGTTCTAGGAGGAGGATTGGTTTGGGGTTACATTTTGTGCAAAATGTATGGATATATTTAAACATTTCATTATATGGTCCAATTAGACTGTGTCTACATGGGCACATAATAAAGTAAAAATGTGGCAATTATCTGGTTCATTTCATCAAAGTCAATAGCCAAAGGCAGATATCTAATCTGGCAAAAAAAGGTTTTGTAAGGGAGAAGAGGGGAGAGTAAAAATAATATGAATTTGGTAATTATATTATTTGCATGTACAGAAATGGATTCTAATTTTTTGTTACTATTTCAAAATGGAATATTAGATCTTGTTAGGTACAGTGAATTTTAATGATCTCTACCACAGTGCCACGTTTCAAATAAATAAAATGCATGCTATACATTCTGTTCTTATCACTCAGGTTCTCTTCTATTATCCTGGGCGTATAAATCCAGACTGAGAAAAAAATAGCCATCTGAAAACTAAATTGAGTCTTGTCCAAATCTTATATAAATGACAGTTTTGGGTACCCTCTCCAAGTTGCTTTGGTCTAATTCTTTAGTCATTAGTACCAGGAAATAGAAAAAAAAAAGAAAAGAAAGAAAGAAAGAAAGAGAGAGACAGAGAAAGAAGCAGAAAAATAGATGAAGGTGTCCATGGTGTTCTTATTGCCACCATCAAAACAAATTTTCACCATCACTTACTCAGTGTCCTTCTTTCTCATTATTTTATCTCTACTTCCCCTTTCTATTACTTGGCTGTTAAGTCCTATTATGCTTTTCTTCCTTTCCTGAAAAAAAAAATTGTGTGTCTTTAGGCTCAGAATTCCACATAGGCAGCTGGAATAGCCACTGAAAACCATAAAATAAAGAATACTGTGGATACTGAGAAGGTTGAACTAATTACACATCCTGTTTCAAGGGTTCCCTATCCTATACCTGAAGTTAAGAGGTAGAGATGAATAACCAATATAGATATTCAGAATCAGTGACTTTGTATTTAAATATGACACACTTGTTCTTCCCGTCTATTCGTTTTCTTTTTTTAAGCAACATGTATGTGGAAATATACTGATCTTGTTCTAAATTAACAATGCAACTATAAATCTTTCTGCTGCATAGGCATTGCCTCTGTGTCAGGAAGGATTGATTTACGAAGAACCAAGTAAAATGCAATCTTCACAGCTCAGGGGAAGAGGGATATGATTATCATTTCCAAACATTTGAAAGGATTAAAGACTGGTGATGGGTGAATCTCAGAGGGCCAGAGTTGGAAGCTTACCCAGAAAACTTTGGAATCACATCTCAGAGTCTGCAGAAATTGGTGGAAATCTATTGAGAATGTGCTTATGACATTTTCTCTACTATTTGCTTCCAGCCAGCCTGGAAGCCCATGCTTTAAGGTCTTGGCACTGAAGCATTAATACTGTTTCTCCCAGGGAGAAGAAGGGGGGCTTAATAATTATAAGTGGAGGTGGCCTGCAGCAAAATTGCAGAATGGGTGAAGTTTCCGTTGGCAACTTTCCACCTACACTCCTTAGCTATTCTAAAATCCACCAAGTTTTTAGCTTGTAAGGGACTTTGATTAATACACCTTCCAACCACATTTGCATTTTAATGGGAGACTCTTGGGAGATAGCAAGTAACAAAAGAGTCAAAGAAATAAAGTTCAAATGGTATATATTATTAGGTAGCAGTAAGTATTGGGATTTTTTTTTATCCAAGGGAGACTTTTCTAATGTTCTTCTTCACTTTTCTGCTGTCTCTTTTGTTTTCTACATTGGTCTTGACCACAATTTCTTTCCAGTCACACCTAGGCCATACTGAATACTCTCAATTTCTTAAAACTGACATAATCTCTTGTCATGAAACTTCTCCTGTTGTTCCGCCTCCTACAATGCTCTTTCTTGTAATTCTGTGTCTAGGAGCTCAGAGTTGATGGCACTTCCTCTTGGAAGTCATCCCAGAGCCCCCAAGCCTAGGGAAGGGTAAAGGTTCATTGCGGTGGGATCTACAGTAATTCCTCTTATCTTTTGCACTCATAAAGCAACTGTAAACCTGCATTTTAATTACCTCTTAAGCTCTTCTTATTTGTCCTGAACGCTCACTGAGAGTAGGAATAATGCCCCTTCACTTTCATTCTATTGTCTTCCCAGGGCCATTATAGCATTGGACATAATGTAGGTTACTCAGTATTTGTTGTCAATATTAAAAAAATATTTTGCCTCTATTCAGTGCTTTTTTAGTTTATTGGCTCTTTACATAGTCTGAAGAAGTACCCATGATTTGAGACAAAAGCATGTTTTAGCTGAAATATCATCTTTGTGCATCCTAAATGATAAGTTTTCTAAGCAATGAAGGCAGAAGAAATTTGAGTGAGGTAGGATGAAAGTACACATAAATATAAATGATTTTGGTTAATTCTAAAAAAAAAAAAGTCTCGCTCATGAAAATCTCTCAGGTTATAAATGAGTGTTTTCACTGAAGTGGGGGTGGGGTACATAAATTCCTTTGGAAAATTATAGACTTGACTGGCCAAGACACTAGAGAGCATCATTCAGATAATAACTCTGCAATAGGAGACCCAGAGTCCTAAGCCCAACATTGGAAACTGAAAATTCAGTGACGTAAATTTATTTTCCATTTTTTGAAAATGGTAACTCTAATTCATTATTGCTTTCTTTGCCTAAGGTGTAGTCAGACAATAGTATTGTCAACCACATGCCAGATAACCACAGAATCTCCCAACATTTCTTGAAATTTTAATATGCTGTGAAAGATAGAAAAGTATTACAATGATATATACAAAATCAATGTACAAAAATCAGTAGCATTTCTATACATCAATAACATCCATGCTGAGAGTCAAATTGAGAATGCAATTTCATTTACAATAGCCACACAAAAAGTAAAACACCTAGGAATACATTTAACAAAAGAGATGAAAGATCTCTATAAGATGAACTACAATATTATTGAAAGAAATCATAGATTACACAGACAAATGAAAAAATATTCCATGCTCATGGATTGGAAGAATCAACATCATTAAAATGGCCATACTGTCCAAAGCAATCTATTGATTCAATGCTATTCTTATGAAGCTACTAATGTCTTTTTTCACAGAACTAGAAAAAACTATTCAAAAATTCTTATAGAATCAATAAAAGACCCTAAATAGTCAAAGAAATCACAAACAAAAAGAACAAAGCCAGAAGCATCACATTACCTGACTTTAAACTATACTACAAGACTACATTAAACAAGATAATACGGTGCTGGTACAAAAACAGACACATAGACCAATGGAACAGAATAGAGAATCCAGAAGTAAAGCTGCACACCTTCAGCCACCTGACCTTCAACAAAGTTGACAAAAATTGGCAATGCAGAAAGGATTCCCTATTCAATAAATGGTGCTGGGATAGCTGGCTAGCCATATGCAGAAGAATGAAGCTGGACTCCTACCTTTCACCATATACAAAAATTAACTCAAGATGTATTACATACTTAAATGTAAGACGTTAAACTATAAGAATCCTAGAAGAAAACCTAGGAAACACCATTCTGGACATAGGACTTTGGAAATAATTTATGACTAAGTCCTTGAAAGCAATTGGAGCAGAAAGAAAAATTGACAAGTGCAACCTAATTAAACTAAAGAGCTTCTGCACAGCAAAAGGAGCCATAAACCGAGTAAACAGACAACCTACAGAATGGGACAAAATACTGGCAAACTATGCATCCTACAAAATTATAGTATCTAGAATCTATAAAAAATTTAAACAATTGAACAAGCAAAATACAAGTAACTCCATTTAAAAATGGACAAAATACTAAAAGACTCTTCTCAAAAGAAGACATACAGGGGGCCAAGAATATATGGAAAAATGTTCCATACAGCAAATCATCAGAGAAATGCAAACCCTAACCACAATGAGATACCATCTCATACCAGTGATAATGGCTATTGTTAAAAAGTCAAAAAACAACAGACGCTGGTGAGGCTGCAGAGAAAATGGACCACTTATGCACTGTTGGTGGGGATATAAATTAGTTTAGAGATTTCTCAAAGAAAACAGAACTACCATTAAACTCAGCAATCCCATTACTAGATGTATTTTAAAAAATAAATAAATCATTCTACCAAAGAGACATACATTGGTATGTTTATGGCATCACTATTCACAATAGCAAAGACATGGAATCAACCTACGTTCCCACCAACAGTGAATTGGATAAGGAAAATGTGGTTCATATACCATGGAATACTACACAGCCATAAAAAAGAACAAAATCATGTTCTATGTAGCAACATGGATGTAGCCCAAGGTCATTATCCTAAGCAAATTAACACAGGAACAGAAAACCAAATACTGAAAGTTCTCACTTATAAATAGGGGCTAAACATTGGGTACTCAGAGACATAAGGATGGCAACAATAAACATTACGGACCGCTTGAGGGAGGACAGGGGACAGAGGTGGAAAAACTAGCTGTTGGGTACTATGCTCAGTACCTGAGTGAAGGGATCAGTCATACCCCAAACCTCAGCATTAAGCAATATACCCAGGTGACAAAACTGCACATGTACCCCCTGAATCTGAAATAAAAGTTGAAATTATAGAAATGAAAACATAAAATGCTCTTCAATAACAAGAAAAAATGATATACAACAAATCCAATTTTTTTTTAAAGGAAGCTGCGATTTGTGATAAAATGACCCTCTTCTAGGAGGCCAGTAACCTAACATAAACTCTAAATAATTTATCTTTTGAGATTTTATTTAATAGGTCTGAAGTAAAATTCTTCATTTATAAAATAAGAATATTAATGCCTACTTTTCAGAGTTATTGAGAGAGTTAGAATGAATGATTGTAATGTACATATATTTAGTGTTCTTGTGCTAGTGGTTACTGTTTTATTTTACTTTCTTGTGATTTCATACATTTTAGTATACTGATGAAGGACCCCTTCCCTTGTTATTTCAAGGCCTGCATTTATCCAATCTAGCCATATTTGGGGGAGTTTGTGGAACAGAGAAAAAAACCCACATTTATTCTGCAGAAATAAATAAAAGATCTACTTTGCCCCTGCTACAGTACTGCATGGTGCTGGAAAAAAAAAATACCTTTAAGAAATATGCGAGCTCATGAGAGAGAGAGAGAGACAAATAAGTGTTCTGTTCTACGAAAAGGGTAAAACATTCCAAGCTGCTAATACTTCTGAAGTTGAGGGAGGCAGGACACTAGATTGAGAATATCCATGAGTTTCATTAGATTAAAAGAAGGAATAAAGGCACATATTGTCATTGTACAGACAACAGATTAATTGTTTCAAATTTGGAGAAGTGTGTGAGAAAGGCTAAGGAAAGCAGCAGAGAATATTTCTGTATTCTATTAATAGCAAAGAAAAAAGTGCTCCTGGAAACCATACTTGCCCTCCATGGGAGAAGCACAATTGCTCTTCAGGGGAGGTGAAACAATGGGCAAATTCATCATTAGAGTAAAATATTTCAAGACCATTCTCAAAAATTGAAAAGTCATTCAGTCTCCTGCTCCCAGAAAATAAAAGGTACAGAAATATTGAGTAGCACAGTTAATATTCACCAATTGACATGTACAAAAGTGTCAACCCATGAGTAGTGAATATGAATTTTTCTTGCACACACATTGAGAAGTTATAAAAATTACTGTATATAAAGAGATAAACTGTCTCATCAAATTTCAAAAATGTATTATTATACAGACCTATTATTGTTTCTTACTACAGTACAAAAAGAAGAGGCAATAGTTAAATTATAATTAAAATCTCAATAAGTTTGAATTTTTAAAATGTTTGAAACCATTTTGGGTTTAGAAAGAAATCATAATAAAATGCTTAAATTTAAAGGATTAAATATACAACATAACTTATGAAATGCAGTTAAAATTTTTACTATGCAGGACATTCAGCTTTAATTATTATATTAGAGCTATGGAAAAGCTGAAAATTAATGTACTAAACATTCTACTTAAGGAAAATAAGCAAGGAAGGAATAATAACTAAGGAAGGCATTAATAAAGAGATACTTAAAATGCAGGTAAAATATAATAACATCAAAAACAAAAATAGGAAATAGAAGTTCAAAAACCCCAAATTTATTATACAACTAACCATATATACAAAACTTTAATGAAATTAATGGAGAAAAACTGAAAGGGCAATGATAAAAAAATGAGAAAAGTAATAGAATAATGCAGAACTACAGATAGAGCCAATATTTAAAAATATAAAAAATGTTCAGTATAATTACATGCCACAACATTTAAATATTTAGGCAAATAGGAACGTTTGTAGAAAAATATAATTTACCTAATAGAATCAAGAAGAAATAGAAACCCTAAATAGTCCTACATTGATTAAATAACTTGAACCAGTAGTTTAAAATCCTCTCCAAAATAAAACATTAGCTTCAGACAGTTTTATAGAAGAAATCAAATAAACTATTTTTTTTTGAGATGGAGTCCCGCTTTGTCGTGTTCATAAAATTCAACATTATTTTAATACAATTCTTAAACTCAGAATGAGATCAATTCTTTATTCTGATAAACTATATCTATTTTTAACAAAAAATGTTTTTCTTAATGGGAAAATGTTTAAAATGTTCCCATTAACACTGTTTCTATTCAGTATTTACCTCTGTTTCTTTGTTTGTTTTGTTCTGTTTTTGTTTGTGTTTTCTCACCATTCTTTGATTTTCATCATTTCCATCTCATTATAATCTGGTGATATCCATGTTTTCTAGAAGAAACAGTATCTTCACAGTGTTATTAACCCTCTTCATTAAATTTGTTGTTTATATTTATATTGTTAAGTTAGCAGATAAAACTAGAAGCTAGATCTATTGCTTGAGAAAATTAACTATCTTTGCCATTACCTTATTATTTCAAAAACTAGTCTCCAACTTTTACCTGAAATGTCATTTTTTTTTCCCTCAGGCTAAGCATGAGGCCTTCTGGAATCTAAATACTAGTTTGTTAAATACACTGTTCGCTTTAAGTTTTATATTTGCTCAACTTTTCATCACAGCACTTACATCTATTAAATAGTCAATAAAAAACACTTTTTCCTTGTGTTAGGGTATTTATTAGTTTTTAATATAATGTATTTGATATATTTTCTTCTTCATCCATTTTATATGTATTTAAACATATAAAATTATTTATACACACACGCATACACACACACACACACACACACACCCCGATGGTAATGTAGTAGATTTGTATTGATTCAGTATAGCTACACTAAACTATATTTTCCAGATTTTCCCTTCCCTTCATAATTCTGAAATAGCATGAGCTCAAAATAACATTTTGTTATTTGGAAGGTAAAAAGTAAAGCTGAAATTTTAAGTTTAGAAAGTAAGTGCAGAGATACCAGGGGCTGTTATAGCTCACACACACACTGTCCCTCATTAATGATGGGCTCATCTTGTGCACAGGGCATGGGGACAACAGCTGGGCCTGCAGTTCCTTTAACTCCCACTGGCTCTTCTTTAGCTTTTCCAACTTCTGGACCATGTGCGTGTTTGGCTCCATGAAGAAGGATACCAGATTTTCCATAAGTTCCTTCACCTCATTGAAGTTTGAGGCCTGAAAAGGGTGAAAGATAAACATGGGTTCTAATTCGTCCTCTGGGTTCTGTTTCATCCTTTTAGTTTCCAGTTTTTCCTTGCCTTCCTTCACTTTACTGTCATCTCTTCCCGACTGCCTGCTCTGATTATGTCAGGCTTGGATGCAAACAAAACAGCCTTGTATTAGTTCTTGAAATTGAATACAGTCAAGTCGCTATTAAATCTCCCTCTCTTTTTACATGTGCATATATTATTTATAGTGGTTCTGTTTTTCTGATCAAACCCTGACTGATGCTTATGGAGAATACTCTGCATTTTTGCTGTAAACCCACAAATGGTCAAAAACCTCAGGTCACAATTCTAGTAAATACCCTGGTCTCAAGGCTCCTCTAATGCTATGGCCACCAATAACTAATGTTCTTATTTTTTAATCATTTATCTTGGCCCAAGAAGTAACATCCTCTCCCTTGTTGGTTCCTAGGTGATTTCTACGACTATGAATAGCTGACACCATTCGAATAAGCTCAAGTTTACTAAGATAGAAAATGGCACAATAATGCATGTCTTACCGCACAAGGCTGTTATGAGAGAATCAAGACAATTTATTAAGAAAAAATGATGTAATGTATAATAATATATAAATTAAAAATACATGTTTTATTTTCAGTAAGTGAAGTTTCCTGGCTCTTAAAGCATTAGACTTAGCTTTTGAGAATTGTGAGAATGTTCTCTAAATCTTGAGATTTGTTGAACTTGGGAAGAAAAGCAAAAGCCTCAATTGGCTGTTCATTGCCATTGATTTATTGAATCATATTTAGAAATAGAGTCGAGTTGATTTGAAATGTGTGTCTAATTGCTGGTGGGAGGAAGAGAGGCATGGGTCTTAGTGGGGAAGCTAAAATGAATTGCAGGAAAAAATGTACCACCATCCACATATAGACCCAAATTATATGTATTTAGGGCCTGAACCAATGGCACTTTGCCTGCCTCCAGGTGGTATGACTACTGCTTCAACTCCACTGATTGTAATTGCAACTAAAAGATTCTTGTTGCACAGAAGAGAAATGCTGAAAAGCTGTTGGGAGAGTGTTGATATAAATCACATCCTTGGATCTACTCTTTTTTTTCATAGCTTTTCTCTCCCAGTCATTTTCACCTTGGCTTGAACTTACAAAGCTAGAGTGATAATAATATCATATGCATATCCAGTTCATCTTATACTAAGGGATCTTAAAATAACAGCTTTAAGCTACAACTACAACTGGACTGTAATAGTTAATCTTTAATGGTTCGAAGTGCAATCCAGAGTGAATTCTCTCATCTCCTTTTGAGTTGAGAATTACGTATTATTGGCAAAGAATCCCTTTGCAATTTCAAGTCTCTATCTGTTTACTTTTGTTCTACATTGAGAAGCAATTTCCTAAGTATCCTTTTCAGGAATGAGCATGCATGTGAATTTTTTAAATGAGTACAATATTATTATGATGTAGATGTTACAAGAAATTTTGAGAAATTAAATACATAGGCAATTCTAATATTATTCCATCCCATTTCATTTATCCTCCTATTTGGCAAGTATTTACTCTGCCCTTACAGTGTACCTGGTATTTGTGCTTGAGGCTTAGGATAAGGATAATGATGGTAGAATCCTTTTGATAAAGATCTCCCATTCAGTTAGGAGGAAAAGCAAACAAAATCTTGTAATACTGTCTAACATATTACATTGCAGTAGACGTAAGTCTAGGGTGCCATCAAAGCATACAGGAAGATATGTCAACTCTTCCTTGTTGTGTCTGAGAAGTACCCAAGAGGAAGTAACTCTAGTGAATCAATGATGGATAAATAGAATTTTCTGTCATCTTCTTAGCCTTAGCCCTTACAAAGTCCTCTTCCTAAACCTGAACCAGAGGAATTATGCACAGAAATACACAACGATAGTATCGAGCAACTTTCCAGGCTGTACATTTCATCTTCTACTTTGTCTCTGCTAAGAAAGATGGAACGATGAAAGAGCCTTCAACATAGAAGGAGGTGACAGTTGGGATTGGAGAATTACAACAATGGAGGATCAAGGGTTAAAAGAAAAGAAACTTCAGAATAGGAATTACGGCTGCCAGAAACAGGCTGTTTCAATGTATAATTATATATAAAGCTGGTCTTCTCTAGGTCATGATTCACAAAATCTTAGAATTCATTCTTCAGTAAATAAGCTTTGGGATCTGGCATTTTAGATACAATGTGCCAGTATGACATGAGCAGTGATTAGAGTGAGAAAACTGTGCACTCTGATCTTCAACCCAAGCTTACAACCTTAATCTAGAGCTTCAGGTTCCTAATTCCTAAAAGGAATATAGCAATTTCTGACTGCTTCACAGAATTTTTGTAAAAACTGAAACGGGAAAAGTTCCCTTGTCCCCCTCACAGGGCGTGTGGTGGGGATGTGGCTTGCTTCTCCAATGCCCATCTGCTCAAACCTCTAGGGGAGCATACAGACAGGCAGGCTGTAGGGCTACTTCCCCATGGCAGTGTCAAGGGGTGAATGTTTACAGCTGAAGCTCCAGTGGGCATGTGTGACAGTGTGCTCTTTTAGTTTGCCATCTATAGACAGCTCGTGTTAACCAGCTCAATTAGACCCTCTACCGGACAGGTAGATACAGAGGCATGGACAAAGGGCTTTCTGTATCCTGGGTTCCTGCCGTGGTGTACTGGAGAACGAGATCACATGTGGGCTTGGAGAATGAGTGCACAGTTTTATTGAGTGGAAGTAGCTCTCCATCAATGGTGGCGCCAGAAAGGAGATGGTTTTCTCCGGAGTCGGGCTGCTTGGCTGCCTGGGCTCTCCTCCAACTGCTCTTGCCAAAGTCCATTTTGGATGGCCCGCTGGTGGATGGCCCGCTGGTGGATGGCCTGCCGGTGGATGGCCAGCCGGCGTGCTGGTGCCTGTCTGTGTGTGTGTTTTCCGCTGGCCTGCTCCCTCCACTTCCTCTACCCTTCCAGCCACTTGTGTCTTCTTCCGCTGATGTGTTCGTCTCTATGTCTGGCCACCTGTGGGTCGGCCTGCCAGGGTCTCGAGTTTTTATAGGATAGGGGTGTGGCAGGCCAGGGTGGTCTTGGAAAATGCAACATTTGGGCGGGAAAGCAGGAGTGCCTGTCCTCACCTAGGGCCGTGGGGGTGGATGCCTAGCCAGGACCGCCTTTTTCTACATAGTACTTCTTTTCCCCGCTTCCATATCATTTAAAGGGACCATGCCCTTCCCTTCCCAGCACTCCCAAATCAAAATTACATAAATGTACAGATATCTGAATATTTTATACATTATGAGGAACACATTAAAATATGTTGCTATGTATTATTTTATTATTCAATTATTAGTAAAATTTTTAGAATGGGTAGGTTCTGATTTAACCTACAAGATCAGTCACTTTTCAGATGAAGCACTTTTATTCAAAATCGACTCTTTTTGCTCCAGGGCAAGAATAATCTTCTTTAACAACAATTAATGACTCCTTTAGGAGCGGCTCTCTAGCTTTAAGAGGTATGTTGGAACACTGTACTAAGATTTTAAAAACTATATCAGTAAACAGAAAAATAAAGAACATTATAAAAGACAGCCATCAGAATATCACTTTTGATAACTGCAGTCAGTCTTGTTTTGAATATAATTCTGATGCTTAGTGTATGTTGCCTTGTATTTTTTTCTACTACTATGCTTTAATCATCCCAGGTTTTAGGCCCTTTAAGAGTAAAACTGTTGTCTATGTCACTGTGTATACTACTTAGTTTTCCTTACTGATTTCTGCATATAGTAGGTGCCTGATAAAATTTTGTAGCTGTTACTGATGGTAATCATGGGTACATGGAAATTAGCAATCCCTGTTAAAGGAAATAATATACAAAGAAGTATGAATTTTTTAACATACATTGTTTAAAGGAAGTACGTTTGCTTCAGTCTAAACCATGAAGGAAACTATACAAACTTTCTTCTATTCTGCTAATGGATTTATGAAAGCAAGTTGAAAGCTGCTGATCAGTGGCATCTGTTAACTGGCATTGACACTTTGATGTCCAGGGCAGCTGTCAAGAAATTTCACTTTCTTCTACTTTTCTTTTCAGAATTAATTAGTGCTATGAGACACTCAAATCCTCATTTACTTTCCAAGAAGTACTTGGAAGCCAACTCACCAGAGAATATCATGAGGGAAATCTACCCTTCCACAACCCATTTTCCTAGAGTCTTCTTCTTTTGGCCCCACTTGCAGCAATGGTATCAGTTCTTCTTGAATTAGAATGAAGACAATGTTTTTGGAGTAAATAAAAAATGACATTGATAAGGCTAAACAAAGACAGTTAGTGATAGCAACTGCAGCATGACCTTACAAAGCATGAAACATGGACTAACCCATGTGATCACCTATATGGCCCCATATGTAGTTATAATTTTATAACAATATGGGCCCAGTCACAAAATAGGTAGAATGCCTATTTTGTTAATGTTTGTAGCAAAGAAAAGGAAATAAAATTATTTTTTATGATGAATTTTAAAAAAATAAGAGTGCTTTATAAATGTAAAGTGTCATCATGTTACAGAGAAATAGATTAACTGGATACAGTCAAATGTCATTGCTATGTATACATATGTGTGTTTTTGTGTATATATATATATATATACATAAAGTAAATATATAGGATATTACACATTTATTCCATGTTTCATCCTTTCATTGGCGAGTCTCAAAATATTTTATTCAATGAGAGTTTGCAAACATAAGACCATTAGTCAATCCAGTATTCTGTCTCTAACAGGGCAAAAATACCTATGGGAGACACGCCTATGGGAAAGAAAGAATTTATTTTCAAACTTTGAACATTCCTAGTTTTCATAATTCCATTTTGTATAGACCTGCTTTGTGCTTACCAGGTTGCAGAACTCTAATCAGGACCCTGTTCACACTTCTCGTACATTAAAAGCTATAAATAACAACTTCTATACATTTACTGCTTTTATTAAGATTTGATTTTTATTTTGTTTTGCAATTGTAAGTTTCTAAATATAGGAGCTTAACGGGAGACTGTGTTCCATTACACAAACAACTTCAACATTGATTTTCAATTTTCTGACGTACAATGAGTGGAATGGACCAACTGTATCTTTCAGAGACTGTGATATTAGAAGCCATCACCCTGTAAACTCAAGTTTTTCATTTGAGATATTCCATCAACCTTCGTGAGCAATCTTGAGAGTGTGTATTGCAACCTACTTACTCTGAGAAAATTGTAAGGAAAACATTAGGCAAGTGATCAAATACACCAGGGAATTTTATATCTATTTCAACTTTGTCCCCTGAAGAAGGCTCAACAAGCACCCTGCCTCAGGGAAATGATACTTAAATAATTTTATGGAACACTGAGTAAGGTTTGCCAAAAATGGGGATAAAATATAAGTGGTTTAGCACTTCAAAGAAAGGAAGTCTGTCAGAGGCCGGTGATATGGTTGATTTGGCTCTGTGTCCCCACCCAAATCTCACCTTGAATTGTAATAATTCCTACATGTCAAGGTCAGGACCTGGTGGAGATAATTTAATCATGAGGGTGGTTTCCCCCATACTGTTCTTGTGATAGTGAGTGAGTTCTCTCCAGATCTGATGGTTTTATACGGGGCTTCCCCCTTCACTCGGCACTCATTCTCTCTCCTGCCACTCTGTGAAGAGGTGCTTTTCACCATGATTGTAAGTTTCCTGATGTTTCCTCAGCCATGCGGAACTGTGAGTAAACTAAACATCTTTTCTATATAAATCACCCAGTCTTGGGTATGTCTTTATTAGCTGCATGAGAAGAGACAAAACAGACAGGATTTGAATTTGATGTTGAGCCTGGCAGAATGGGAAGTTCAGTGAGGAGTGAGCTTAGAGAAAGGGTACCTAAAGCTGAGTGCTGATTCTGCCTTCACTACTTTTAGGATTTAGAGCAAGTATCTAATTTCAGTTTTCATTTTGTTGTCTCTGTGAGGAAAAGAGCAATGCCTATCATTTAAGGCGACTGTACACATTGTAGTGTTTAAAAGATTGGGAGCACACTACCACAGGAAGAACCCTCCATTAATGAGTAGGAATAACTGAGTAGAGGTGGAAGATGAACGTTCATTCATGAATTTGAACATATCCAGTGTTAGGAGTTCATCTTGTGTGTTTCAAGGAGCAGGAGAAGAGTGAATAAAAGCAGGGAAAATAACTTGTTGAGAAGTTGTGGGAGATGGGCCTGAGAATATCAGCAATATCCCACCCCCAAGTTTCTATCTTTTAGTAATTTTTCATTAGCTCAATCAGTATTTAAAATTTTCCTGTATTGAATTTCAGTGAATTTGAGTTCAATTCTTCTCCCTTATTGCAATAGCTTTTAAAATCTTTCAAATTCTATATGGTATAATTTTTCAAAGTCAACAGTTTTGGTTTAGTTTATAGCATCAAAGTCAGCTTTTGGTGAATTGCTAAATTACAGAGAAGGTATCTTTGATGCTGCTTCACTTCCCTTTTTTACCCACTGATTCTTGAATTGGCCTTCCAAGGTATCCTTATCTCTAATATGCAACCTCTCCCATCCTCAAGTTTTCACAGCCTTCTTTGATAAATGACTTTCTAACTTCTAAATCAATGATTATTTTATATATCCTGTTTTCTTGGATTCACTCTATTTCTGTGTCAATGTTTTAAGCGTCTCTAAAATTTAAATGACTATAAATGGCTTAATGTTCCATTACTTCTAGGTAAAGTATTTGCATTTTTACAGAGACATTTTAGAAATAATACCCACAGGAGCGATTCTCTAATAACAGTGTGGTGGTTTAGGGGATATGCATACATTTGGGCAGCAGAATTGCCTGTCACTTCTCAATCATACCTGCAGACAGACACATACTCAGCCTTTGCCTGTGGCTAATCCTAAAGGATATTTGAGTCCCATTCAAAAGCCCCCTCAATCATAGTGTTGAATCTCTCTTTGCCATATGTTATTCTGGTTCTCTATTGGGGTGAGTATATTCTCCTGCTTTTTCTAGAGGTAGTTACCTGTGGAGTCTGGGAGAGGGGCTGGATTCTTTAGATTTGCTATGCCAAGCATCAAAATATCCATCATTTACATCAGGAAATTAAAAAGAAAATAAATGTAAAGTAGAAAAGCCTTTAATTCTGTTAGGCTGAAGTGACATAAGTTCAACCTGTACAAGAAGAGCAGTGGACCTGTACATCATATTAGACAGTGTTATGCATCCCAAGGTAATCTCACTGGATTAGCTGCACTGCAACTAACGATGAACCTCCCACTAGACCCAGATGCCCAGAAGCTGATGTCTTGTACCCCAGACAAATGAGCAGGCTTGGAAAAATCTCTGCCTGGAAGTGTACACTGCACTTGATGAGAATCCTTGACAAAATAGAATGCTACTAGCAAAAGGACTTATAAGAATATATGAGGCCAATGTGTGGTTTGCAATGTTAGATATGTGGAATGAATTTTGGGGAAGAGACTAAGCTGTATTTCCCCTGAAAATTTAGAAGTGGTGGAGTTTTTACAGGAAGATATTAGGCAACTATCACTAAAGGCATATGGTCTTGAAGAATTCCAAAGGACTAAGATCCTTTGTCTGTGAGAAACTTGAGCAACTGCTGCATGTCTTTGCAGTGTTCTGGATGAGGGATGAGTTCACCTTTGAGAGGGAGATTTGTGTTTAAACTTGATGGGAGAAAAGGGTCAGAATTAGAGGTAGAGGATTATTGATTACATAGTAGTAAAATGTCACTTACATTTTCTTGTGTCTTAGCCTTCTCTGGGTCAGGACAAATCTGAAGAAGAAGAGACTCCAATGAAGAGGAAATCAAGTGAAAATCTATACTACTGAAGCTTATATGTGAAAAATGAGGACACATGTCAGTTCTACTCTGTAGCATAAGGTACTCTTGGTGGGAGAAGGGCATTTTTCTTCAATAACTCATAGAAAAATCTGCTGGGAAAGAAAGTAAAACACCATGGCAATTTTCAGTGGAAAATAAGATGGATTGGACAAGAGCCAGGTTCTGTGGGAGTGAAACTTCCATCTGCAGCAGAAAAAAATTGTCAGTTACGGTAGTGGCCTCTAGGTACATGACCCCATCACTGAAAAAAGAGCTTTTCCCTGAGAAAATGTTTTACAAAATTGTGATAGCTATCCTTTGGGTCTAGCCCTTTTAAACTAGAAAAATAGAAATTAAAGAGCCTACTATGCAACCAATATAGTTGTTTGCCTGGAAAGAGATGAGTAGGGAGAAAAGATGAAGCCATAGAGATGCAACTATATTCCCAATACAGATAAACTATTAGTTTTTTCTATGTTGATTTGGCCTGAAATGATTCTTCCATACAGTAAAGTTGAGAGAACTGAGTGTTTATAAGATGAAAACCAGAAGAATGTTAAGATACATGATAATTATCCTTGAACAATTTTGAGGGCTGTTTACTAGAAAAGGTAGATTTCTTCTAATATTCCAGAAGGCAGAATTATTAAAATACAGGTTTATAAATGTGTAAAACTGATAGATCTATCCTTCTTATACTTCTATTGTCTTGGTAAGTCCAAATGAGAGAATAACTGATTATAGGAATTTGAAGTAGAAGTTTCTCAAGAATAAAAATAAGTGGATATCATTTATACCTAACCCAATCTTCTCTGCCTTGATACCTTCATCTAAACCATGACCAACAGATAAATGTATGAAATATTCTAAATAGAACAGAAAGAAATGACTTTGGTAACTTTTAAGGAATTATTAATAGGCAGAGAGTTCAATTTCAAAATTAACAAGACAAATTTTAATATATATATATATTTATTTTTCTCCTTCTATTATTTATTCTCCTTCTCCTCCGTCTTGTCTCCTTTTTTTTCTTCTTTCATACTAATATCGGTAGAAAAATATCACTCACTTATAGGGCAAAATGAAAGTTTTAGTGTGGTTTTACTGTTTATAGTTTCATAATCATGAGGACCATGAAATAAGACCATACTAAATAGCTAGATGAGTGCATAATTTAAAAATTTAATGATTTTATGAGATATTAAAATATATCCCAAATAGGTGCGCAATCAAATTCAGCACCCTGTAATCTGTCGCGCACAAATAATTCCACATTTTAAAGACATTTAATTTTTTTTCAAATGTATAATTAAATGTAGACATAGAAAACCACATAGGGAAAATTAAGATTGGCAAGCATTGACTCCTTTACCTATGTATTTGACCAATTTTAATGATCACTTTTGCTTTTATTTCCTGTCCAAAATATTATTGTAGCCAAACATAAACTTCATAAAAAGAACTTCAATCTTTGTCTTCAATACTAAGGCCTTTTTTTCCCTTTACCTGATGATCTTGCAACTCATCAACTGACAATCTGTAAACACACTTTGATTGAATAACCTAATGTACACACAATGCATAATAAATATTATTATATTTCACTTGCTTTGTAGAAAAATAGGTATTTTCTTAATGTAGATCATGAGTTGATGGGTGCAGCAAACCACCATGGCACATAACAAACCTGCACATTCTGCGCATGTACACCAGAACTTAAAGTATAATTTAAAAAAAATAGGTATTTTATCTGCTCAAATGAGAAAGAATATTCAAAAAGTGTATTTTTACACTATCTTAAAAATTGAAAGCCCAAGAAATATATAATTATGTATTCAGAATAAGGAAATCATGGCCACATGGGCAAAATAGTTTATTTTCTTAATATTCAGTGAGAAAAATATAACCAATATTTTGACTTCATTAAGAATTTTAGCTGACAGAGTTGATCAATTAATCTCACGTGGAGTAATATGAAACATTATTTTTATTCATGGTTAACAGTAAAAGAAGAGATGCTTTCATATATCATTCTAAAATGAGTCCATATTTTGTCCCAGAAGACAATCACTTCCAAAGAACTAGTTCTAATTATTCTTTATAGTATTTCCATCATTGAGCAGTATTGCTAAAATATGGACACAATTTTCTCTTATAATTGCCTGGATTCTGTTATTAGCACACTTAAACTCTAGCAAATGTGTCTAGCAAAGTTGGGTGAAACAGCCAACTTTGAAAAAGCACAGGTAGATGTGTGAGGAGCAATAAGAAGAAGACATACTCTTGCAATATGTCAGGGGGCAAACTGCTTTACAGCGGAAGCAGTTTGCCTCTGTTACTTCTACAAGTCCCTTTAGAAAATGTGATCATGCATATAGGTTTCAGCATATAGCAACCTCCAAGCACCCATTAATAAAGGCACTGCACCTCTCCTAATAAGCCTTATCTTGAAGTGCTGATGTTAGCTAATGATGTACTTCCTATATTCTTCAACTTCAGCCCCACTGCTTAAAGATATAGTCCTCAACACAATCATGTCAGAAGAGGAAAAACACACAATCAACTATCCGTGACTGTCAGGATTTGAAAATGTCACAGTTGCTGAGTTGCTGGTTTTAACTGCCCTTCACTTGTTCACTGTCTTTCCCACACGACCCTCTTCCCCCTAAATGCGTGGGTACTTGGTGTCACTTAGCTTCTGATTTTTTTTTCCTCTCCTCAATTTCTAAGCCTAATGAGGCTGAGCTGAGTTAATAATGGATGTAATAAGTAATGACTCATTGTTTTGGGGCCTGCGCATCTGTGTGTGCCGTGGAACAGGAGCCAGGACTCTGATACTATTTGTTCTGCTATGTCACTTGCCACCAAGCAATGCCACTCATCAATAAAAGGCAAGATGACGGATGAGTTCATTTAATAGAATTCCTCTGAGTGAGCTAAAGCCCAACTCTTCAATAGGTCTGCTACCACACTCTCTCTCTCCTGTTCTTCCTCTTGCAGCTCTTTTTTTTTTTTTCCTTCTAAATCCGGGACAGTTGGAAAGCATGCTTGGCCGAGAGGGTCTCCATTTATGCCAACAGCTCCTTCTGCTCTTAACAACTGCTATCCTAAATCAAATCAGCAGCTCTGTGCCTGGAGATTAAATCTGTGCCACCTGATAGCAGTGGCACCCTGTGGCATTTGGCCATGCGTACTCTCTGCCTGGGCTCATTTTTTTATTTCCTCGGAGAATGGGTTGTGTTGGAAGAAAAGGTTCATGTCCTGGGTATTCAGGTTTTAGATATTCCATTTTGGTCCTTTGCAGCCTGGATACCAGGAACAGGCTGCTCTCTGGGAAAGTTTATGAGGGAGTCTTTCTCTTCATCACATCAGCCGGCAGCTTGCAGAGCTCCTTTAGCTAAAGTATATGGCTTCATACCATGATCTGGAATTAACCAACAGGGAAATCAACACTGGTGACATCTTACCAATAAAGGCAGATTTTTTAGTCTGCGAGAACAAAGATTACATTTGGGAACCTGGATATCTTAATATTTCAAAATGTGAAAATAAATCAGATGTCCAATGAAACACAACCAGTGGATGTCAACACATTGTTTCAAAATGCTAAAATATTTAAATATTTTTCTTTCCTGGAGAGTAAAGGGCACATATACATAAAATCAAACATAACCATCTGGTTGAATTAAGGAAAGACAGACCTGAAACAAAAAAGGCAAATTGTTAATATGTCTGAACTTGAGTTGGATGGTGAAGGTAGTCTCAACAGTTCCCATGATGTAGAAGTTACATAAGATGGAAGTAAAGTAACACGGTGGAAAATAGAATTCCAGGATATTACAGATTGTAAGGTTCACAGATGCTAAATTAAAAAAATAATGTGGCCAGATATTGGGGGAAATGTTTATTTTAAAATTTCTCTTATTTCTTAAATTGAAGTAGAGAAGTTCTATTTATAAACTAATTGGAACATCACTGAAAAATAGCTAATACAGACTCAGGCCTAATATTGCTCTTGCCAAATCTACATAGATATATCCACCTGATAAATTTTGCATACACACACGCACACTTAATACAGGCATTTATATATGCATACATAGGTATTCATATTTAAATCTGTGACATAGACATTGAAGGGCTTGAGACATTTCCCTAAAGTACTGCAGAAATTCAAGAACTCTGGGCATGGCTCTGAGAGTGAAGCTTTCCAGAGCCTCTGCTGGGAATTGTTCTAATATGCACTATCCATATCTAACATTCTTGATTACATATGGCACAAAAAGCGTTGATTCTCTTGATGCTGACATTACATTTCATATTCAGGCCCTTGCAGAGTTGAATCTATTCACAATTAAAGTCAGTGTCAATATAGGAAAATTGATGAGAAAGGGGGAAATATAGTGTAAAGATCTAAATGAGGAACAAAGTGTATTTTAAAAACCTACAGAGTAAGGATAGGCAAGAAATAGATTAACAGAGCATTACATTTTATTATTGAGCACAAATGTTTCATTCCTTTCTCTGAGCTCCTAATCAGCATTTTTCATTATTTTCCTTCCACCGTATCTGGCTCCTATGCATCAGTGGCTATAGCAACACCTCGGCTAACACTGAAAACTTCCTCACAGACTAGGGTTTTTCACACTAGAATTCTTGCCAGGGCTGATCCTCCCTCTGGTTAGAATTCCCCACCACTTGGGACCGTGGGTTAGAATAAGAATTCTCCCTTTGGAAACAAGCAATTCTAGGAATTACTGCTCCATTAATATGTGGTAAGGAATGCCTTTCTTCCTGCATAATGACAGAGTCATGTTGTTATGAGAATGTGAGGGTAGGCTGCCATCTAATCAAGCTTGCATTCCTTGGAAGGGCTGCTCTGAAAGCCTCATGTCGTATAGCTTCTCAGGATACTTGGTGTGATTACCGCCATCACACCCTTCCATTTGGTCTGCAAATTTCACAATCCCAGAATACTGTGCTGAAGATATGTCTCCCTTGGTAAAAGTATTACCCCAGAAATACAGCTGTTGAAGCTATTTTTGCCTTAAACGGGTTAAATATGAAACCAGGATTTTACTGTTCTCATACAGCTCTTACCCTTTGAGCAAGTACAGTATTCATACTTTCCGGAGTGACAAAAATTGAACAGAAGGTAACAGACACTTTAACTAGAAAGGCCAGGATCGTATTTATATAGTTTCACATCACCGTAGCACCTAGCACAGAGCCTCTGTGGACTAGACACATTAATATTTGTTAAATTAAAATGGATTGAATATAATCTGGCCTTTGTCCTCTATGCTGACTTTCTCATCTCCTATACCAATTATTCTGCAAATCTGTTTTTCCCTTGGTTTCAGAAATTTGGCAGATGGCACTTTAATTTAATGTCTTTTTAAATATTCTGACTCCAACGTAAATTAAGACCATATGTGTACTGCGGTAAGATGAGACCTGGAGACATGAATCCAATTTGATTTTGCAAATGTTTATTTATCACCTACTATGTGTTAGTATCCTACCCAACATTGTCATAAAATAATATCAAAATATTATCAATAAACAAGACAATAATTATTTCAGACCCCAACAATTCAGTAAGTTACAACTTTGATTTTCAGCAGAGAACTTAATAAGAGTTTTAGAATATGAGCTACAGAAAGAAATTTTTTTGTTTGTTCTATCAAATCTCAGAGTTAGAAGTAATCTAAGATATATGCAGTTCTAATTGAAACCCCATCCCACACAATCTTGAACAATGATCTTACAAATAGTGTACTGCCTACTTGAACACACCAAGATTAGAAACTTGACCAGCTTGCAGGAAACACAAATCTCTCAATCAATATTTCTCCTCTGTAGGCTGTGTAATCTGTTCCAATCATGTGCTCTCTGTTTCACATGGGAAGAAAGATAGGACTCTGTTTTTCTTCTTCCCTTCTCTAGAAGGAAACCACGAATCGTAAGAACAGGAGACAAATTAAGATCTTAGAAATGTAGTGCACAGAAGAGGCACATGCTATTACCACTTGGCCAGAGCAGAAGGGATAATTATTTCACAAGTATCACAAGAGAACTTAGGCCATGGTGAAGGTCTTTTGACTTTCCATCTGCCGCTCATTTAAAATAATTATGTACCACTTGTCAGAAAACTCTGTGCAGTTTACAGATTGAAAATAAGCATAAGAAAGTGTGGAAACCTGGAGAAGAGACACCAACAAGGTTAAAAGAGAGATTTCCATTTGGTGACTGAGGACTGGTTTATGTCACAGATGTGTTCTATTTGGTCTCCAATGATGCTTTATTGTTGTTGATTTTGAGGATTTATTTGCCAATATGTTAAATAGGGAAATATTTTTAGTACTCTTGAAATTCAGAAGATCCAGCAGCACAGAATCAGTATTTCCAGGGCATGAGCCAAGTGCAGTTGAAGGCATATACTCCTTGACATAGGGCTTAGAATTTCTTATTCGCCCCCTAGATTACCTCCAGATTCTGTACTCATTCAAATACACTGCCTGTCCCTTAGAGGCACTGGGATTCTGTCTCTCTTGGAAAATAAACTCAAAAGCTATGGGAAAGGAAAAGAGGAGATAGGAGTTTAAGGGAAAAGAGTTTCTGAGCCAATGAATGGAATGGGATGGCCACACTGGATCTCTGAGGGTGGCAAACAAAGACAGGCGACAAAGGGAAAAATAATGGAGCCAGAGGAAACTAGCAGAAGAGAGCAGACAAAAACCAAACACTGTCCCAGCAGTTGCAAATAAACCAGTATTCTATGTGTACCTTTTGATTCTCAGAGTGTCTGTGACTAGCTCTCAAAAAGCCCATGAAGCAACAGGCTGTAACACTGGATCACACCAGACTTTATTATTTCCATTGTCATTTTCTATTCACTTGTATACTGAATATTGCATATATCAACCAAAAAACTGAGGACATGATATTGTTCCAGTTATTATGCTAACTTCTGAATATACCCTGTTCAATAAAATTGACTTAGTCCACTACTTCTCAGCCATGCTAGCTCAGCCTGGCCTGACCTGGTGGATTTGGTAGAAATAGTCAGTGGTGCCTGACACATGTGGTGACTCTAGCTGGCTCCAGTCGTCACTGTACTCAAGAATGACAGTGAAGGGTAAGATATTCCTTGTTAATAGGACAGGTAGAGCCACTGAAACATGGATAATTACTGTTTGAGGCTATTTGAGGATATTAAATCAAAGTATATGATGAAGGAGTTGTCTGCTTTCCTTTTATCATCGGTAATTCTATTTGACACTGTTCCTTCCTTTTAAACAGATGTTTTAAACACCCTTTTAATAGTTCCTTTCACATATTCACAACATGCAGCCAAGTTAAGCTTTAGAATTTTTAAAGTTATACACATTTTGCCACATATATGTGTCCACACTTGCATTCACATCTTTTTATACATTATTTTGAATTATCTGGTACTCAGAGTTCCCTGAACAGTCTCGATAGAACTGGGTACAAACAATTTTGAAATAAACTTTGGATGGATATGTAATCATACCAACTGGATTAAAAGTATAAGCAAAAAAAAAATCAACTATTCCTCTCATGTTATTCTATCTTGCAGAAATTCATTTGCTTATTTTTTTATTTATCATGGGTTTTCATTTGTATAGATATAACCACATTCCAAGGAATCATTTATACTATTTGTCAGCATTTCCCCAAATAACTGTATGAATTCAAGTTTCTACAAAGGCTGACTAACTTAAAAGTCAGTTAGCCTGCAGCAGATGGATCCACTATATTGCATTATACTGTATAATCTGCGCTACGGAACCAGTTTCATTTGCTTCTTTTTCTTTAATCCAAATTCTTTGCACATGAAAGAATCCATTCTTTTCTTTGACACTTGAACTCTATAGATGGAGTAATGTAAGAGACTAGAGAATTAAAAACAGTGAAAGTTGCCTAGTTTCTCTCTATATTATGGATATAACACAATGCACAGCTTTATTTCCTAAAAACATGACAATTTTGACAGAAAAATGAATATTAAAGGTAATTTTCCTATTTATACACACTCTGAATAATATCAAAATATTTAATAAATAGATATTGATACAATTCTTATAGAATTTTCATGAAAAGACAGCTATTCATAGTAGAGTTTTTTTCCCTTAAATTTGTACCTAAAGTTTTTTTGAGACAATGAGAAGATGCTAGTCATTATCTTCAGAAGAGTTTTATTTTATCCTGTTTATCATTAAAAAGTAATTCTTAGTAAGATAAAGTATATAATGATATAATTAAAATTTAAAATCAGAATTATTAAATCTCAAAATTTGGAAGAATCGCACCAGTCATTTAGACCAATCTCACTGCCTTTGTTTCTACCAAACACTAGTTACTATGTTTAGTATTAATATATTCAACACCTATATGGATCCAATATCTAGACTCTCACTTTGACATCTTCTTCTATCATGAACATTTCTTCCACTCAGCTCCATTTATTTACTCCTATGGCCACTGCCAAAACTTTACCAGCACCGGAAACTACATCTTAATGTCAGGGAACCAGTATCCACTTGTCTAGAATGACATCTTATCCTTGCAACTCACTTGATCTAAGATCTGCTCTGGAATTGTTTTTCAACTCATCAAGAGCCCCAATTTACTTCTCTCTTTATATCAATCACCCCTCCACCACTCTGTTTTATCTCCATAATTATTGTCCTCATATGCTGTAGTTAGTAAATACAAACCTCAGTGTCTTTCTCTGAAATCATTGTACTACCAGATAAAACCACACCCTTATATGCAATCAACTACTGGCTTTTTTTTTTAAATCTTTGCACACATGCTCAGTGGAGACTGCTTGTGATTGTGCCTTACTGAGGCAGATGATGATTCAGACAAGTTACTCTATTACTCATAGAACCAACTTCAAATAGGCACATAACTCTACACAACAATACTATCTCACTATATTTTTAAAAATTATCATCTCATTACCAGTAATACTTTGGCATCTTCCCCACTCCCTTCAACCTCAACAACCTGGATAACTAGTATGAAGGGCTTTACTGACAAAATGGAAGCCGTGAAACAGAAATTCATCCTACCACCACCTTCTGTATCTCAATTTTTCTTGTTTCTCCTTTTTGCAGCAGAGAATGTGACCCTGCGGCCCCCTGAAGTCAGTTTCTCCAAACGTGGACTTTACTTTCTCAACATATTTGTTCCTTCAGTTATTCCCACTGTAGCAACTTTGTCTTTGTCTCTCAACTAGATAATTCCTACTGACAAACAGGCTATAACACCTCACATCTTTAAAAGAATACACATTTCATGTAATTGCTGTCTGCACCAGTATCTCCAATTCTTTATCTCCTATTATCTTTGTCAACCCTCTCCAGCCTGCCTACTGTTCCCAATACTCTACTCAATTCCTCTCGCCAAGGCATTGTTGGTCCTTATCTTTCGAAACTTTTTTTTGTTTTTGTTTTTGTTTTTTGAAACGGAGTCTTGCTTTTTCACCCAGGCTGGAGTGCAGAGGCATGATCTCTGCTTACTGCAACCTCCACCTCACCGGTTCAAGTGATTCACTAGTCTGAGCCTCCTGAGTAGCTGGGACTACAGGCACATGCCACCATGCCCGGCTAATTTTTGCATTTTTAGTAGAGACGAGGTTTCACCATGCTGGTCAGGCTGGTCTCAAACTCCTGACCTCGTGATCCGCCTGCCTTGGCCTTCCAAAGTGCTGGGATTACCGGCGTGAGCCACTGCGCCCATAGAAAAGATTAGTTCTTTCTGAACTTTTAAACACCATTCAGCAGTGTTCACCATTCTCTCTAACTTAAAACACTGTCCCTCATAACATATTTAAAAAATTCTATTTCTTACTGTTATTTCTCAGATTCTTGTATAGGCCACAGTTCTTTCAGTAGAACTCTAACCAATTTCCATACATGTAAGTATCATAAATATACTAATGACTCTGAACATTATATATCTTGCCTCATGCATGAATACCCAAATGTTTTCCTGTAATCACAAAATGAACATCTCAAAGTGACCACAAATTTGACATGTTCCGAAGTAATTAAATTTTGATATTCTCTGCCAAAAGCTGCTCTAGAAATTTTGCCACTCCTTCTTCATCTTAGAAAATGCTATTATTCTCCACCAAAGGCAAATAACCAAGAGTTATTACTAGAAAATTTGTCTCCTTTACCACTCATGCCCAATATAGATCAAATACTTTAAGATCTTTTCCTCAATAAATCTCAAGTCTGTCACCTTTTCTATTACCACATTTTTTCTAAGTCTCAATCATCTCTCAATTAGATCATTATAGTAATCTTCTAAGTGGTGTTGGGGTGTCGTCTCCTGGCAACTTCAATCCATTTTCCAATATTAAGTTTATTTATTTAATTAAACATGTTAACTTGTGGTGCTCTTATGCTTAAAAAGTTTCATTAGCTTTCTATTTATATAATGAATGAAACCAATGTTTAGCCTAGTTTAAGAAATGTAAGAACTCCCTTTACCCTAGCTTTCTTCCTGTTTACTTTTATTCATCATGCCTTGAATCATACCTATCTTCTTTAATTTTCTCTAACACAAAATCCTCCTGTTTCTTCTTTGCAATCCTGCAAACCCAAACCCAGCAGCTAGTAAATATTCAATATATATGAATTAATTAATTGATGAATGAGTGATTTTATTTCAGATTGCTATCAAATGCTCAATTCCCCTGCATAGTATCTCCAATGAGTCAAATCCTGGAATTCCCTATGGGAACACCTGGGATATATAGTATCAACTTACAAATACCATTCTTTCTTAATTTTGAAAGAAAAACTGAGTAAAATATGAGAGCTGTAGCTTTTAAAAAAATAGAAAATACACCATAAAAATTTTAGTCAAGCATGGCAGACTAAATACATGTATTTATTTCTAATCTACTTCAAGCTCCAATATAATAACTGTTTATGAATGAAATGGTCTAATATCACAAGTTCAAAATTAGTAAGAGTGGATGAGACATGCCAACAAATTTTTGGAATGTAAAAATAGATAAGACATTGTTAATGATTTGACAAAGCACAAAGCCTTAAAATATTTCTGTATAGAGAGAAGTTTCCAAAGTAGGGTAACTCAGAGATAAATCAAGAATGGGAAGATTCACACACCTCAACTGTAAAAGAGCAATATGAGACTAAAAGCAGTGGATTAATTAAAACTTTGTTTGATGAGATATTATACATAGATGTCTTCTCCATCATTCCAAGCACTTAAGCAGCTGCCCTTTCCAAACACTCATAGAGGATAAGAGATTATTTTCTATAAAAATCAAACCAGATTGTTGTGTACATCAAGCAAAGGAGGGATGGCAGGGAGGTGATATACTGAAACAGAATTACTGTATGAAAACCTGGAATGAACAATTAGATACTCAGTTCTCCTTACCTGCACAGTAATAGTAATTCTTACTACCAGACTGGATGCTGGAGGGCTCTCCTTCAGAGAAACAGAAAAGAAAAAAAAGCCTATAGCCACTAATATTTGAATCTCTGCAGTTAAATACCTGGGTCCCTTCCCAATCATATAGCAGTGATGCTCACCAGTAAACAAGAACTGAAGACACATGACAGATTCCAATCAGTGATTTATTACCACTGTCAAATAAGAATGGGCATTCAAAGATTACCTGAAAAAGTCCTTTAATATGGCCCCAGATTGAATAATTCCTAATTTCCTATATCATAAATTCAAAAATTATCTAAAATTCAATGAAATTAGTCCATATTATCAATGCCATCCTTACACATAAACAGAGTTGACATTCTCTTATGATGCTGAACAATGCAGATGAAGAACGCTGACTTTGGATTAAGAAGACCCTTAGTTTGAATTTTAATTTTGACCCATGATAGCTGTGTAAATTTAGTCAAAATTCTTCAGTTATTGAGCTGATGCTTTAGCCTGAGTTAAACAGAGAAGAGCCTAAGGTAGAGGGTTTCTATTCTATTCTTTCATAATGGATTGCTGGGCAAGATAACAAAAGCAATGGATAAGCACAGAAATGCAGGGCAGAAGAGAGAGCCATGAGGAAGATATATTATCAGGGTGGTTGCCATTAAGTGAAACCAGTTACCCAGTTTAATGGAATTATCCCCAGGGAGCAAGGTCAGTGGCATCTCAAGACTCTTTATCAAAGAGGAGAATGGGAGAAAAATCATCTTTTTTGTATTTCCTACTGTTCAAAAGTTTGTCCCTTGCTTTCCTGGTTATGAATGCATGGAAGTCTAGTTGAAGTCCAGCAAAGGCATCAACAAGGAATCATAGGAAAGAGATAAAAGGCCTGAGACATGGATATGAGGGAAGGTAGTGTTAAGTGGCACCTTTTTGGGAGTCCAAACTGAGCAGGAGTAAAACTGAAGCAACTGCTTTAACTAAGACATGTGTGCCCACAAAGACCTGAAGTGGCACACGAGCTTTTACAGTTTTTTAACTGTAAAATGGTAATGATATCACCTATGTTTCTGGATTACTACAAATATTAAATAGCATAAATGGCACACTTGCAAAGCATATTTTAATAAACATATTTAATATTTCCCTTATTGATTTCTTTAATCAATAAAAGCATTTCTGAAATTTGTGTAAAGGTCTAGATGAAGGGACATTGGACATGCTTTGATAATCATTGAGACTGGGTGATAGATAAATGATTGTCATGGTCTTTACTTTGATATGCATGTTTGACATCTTTGTAAACATAGTTTTAAAAATAATATTTGTAAAATTTAAAAAACAGAAATAAATAATTCTGATTTCAAAGGTCAACTAATAGACTCCTAGTCATGTCAGGATATCAATGCCTATCTCATTCACTTTCTGGTGCTTAAAAAATAATAAAAGTAATTATTTCCCAATCTTCACTTTCTACAATGCTAAACTATTTATTTCTCCTTTTCTGAGCCCACATGCTTTCCTCAATGAATGTTACCGAGATGGAATTTATATCTTATATTTCAGGTGTATTTACATTCATTTCTTCCCCACTATGTTGCAAACAAGTTGTTTTGCCCATTGGTTCTTATCCTGAGGTCATGAAAACATCTAACTCTACTATCTTCCAGAAGCTATATTGTCTTGCCTTTGACCTTAAGGATTATGGTCTTGAATTAATTTTTGTATGTGTAAGTGACCACACAAACTTGTTAGAAATCTAGTTTCAATTATTTTTTCATATGGATTCAAATTATACCACCAGTACACGCATATTGAAAAAAAGTATTTTTCTACTGTTTTGCAATGGAAATATTGATATAAATCAAGTACCCATATATGCACAGGTCAGTTTATGAACTTGCTATTTTGTTGTACTGGTTTGTTTGTATATATTTTTTGCCCTGATAAGACACTGCCTTAGTTATTGCAACTTCTGTTATAAGCTTTGAGATCTGAGAAAGAAAGTTATTCCAGCTACTTATTTTGTATTTGCTATCTTTGGTCTTTTGCATTTATATAAATTTTATAATCAGTTTGTCAATTACTAAAACAAAATGTACTGGGATTTTGATTGGGACTGCACTGAATATAAAGATCAATATGGAGAGTATTGACTTCTTCAAAATGTTGAGTCTTCCAGGCCATGAAGAGGGAATATCCTTTTAATTATTTAGGACATCATTAATTTTTCTAAATAAATAAGTGCAATTCCTTTCCAGAGGTCTTCACATATCTGGTTAACTTTTGTTCTTGTGTATATTTATGCTATTATAAATGCTAAACATGGTTACTTTCCCTTTCTATTGGTTAGCGATACATAGAAATGGAATTTCTTTTTGAATATTCAACCCGCGTATTAGTTTTCTAATGGTGTTGTGACGAATTACACCAACTTAGTGGCTTTAAAACAACACCCATTTATTATCTCACAGTTTAATCAGTCAGAAGTCTGGACTCAGCGTGGCTCAGTTGGATGTCTTTCTAGAGGCTCTGTGGACGATTCTTTTCTCAACATCATGAAAATTCTTGGCATAATTCAGTTTCACGGAGTTACAGGACTGATTTCCCTTTTTTTTCTTACTAGCTTTAGCCAGGGTTTATTCTCAGCTTCGAGAGGGCACTCACATTCTTGGCTTATTCCTCCGTCTTGAAAGCCAGCAATAGTGAGTCAAGTTCTTCTCTTGTTTTAAGTTTCTGTGACCTCACTTTCTGCTTCATCTCTTTTCTGCTTCATCTCTTCTCCGCCTCCTTCTCTGTCAGATCTCTCTTACTTTTCTGCCTTCCTTTTCTGCTTTTAAGTGCTCCAGTTATTACATTGGGCCCGACCAGGTAACCCAGGTTAACCACTCCATTTTAAAGTTAACTGATTAATAATCTTAATAACTTCTGGCCAGGTGCGGTGGCTCACGCCTGTAATCCCAGCACTTTGGGAGGCCGAGTCGCGTGGATCACGAGGTCAGGAGTTCAAGACCAGCCTGGTCAAGATGCTGAAACCCCGTCTCTACTAAAAATACAAAAAAATTAGCGGGGCGTGGTGGCAGGCCCCTGTAATCCCAGCCACTCGGGAGGCTAAGGCAGAGAATTGCTTGAACCCAGGACGCAGAGCTTGCAGTGAGCCGAGATCATGCCACTGCACTCCAGCCTGGGTGACAGAGCGAGACTCGTCGAAAAATAAATAAATAACAAAATAAAAAATGACATCCAAACAATTCATGCACAATAGTATCTACACATGTGTTTGCTTGAATAATCAGAATATGGGACTCTTGAGAGTACATCACTAAAATTCTACCTACCACACCTTGTACCTGGCTTCCTTATCAAACTCACTTAACAATCTATTTATGTGTAGAATTTAATTTTTAGATTTTTAAATATATATACACACACATATATATGTAATCTTAAAATTTGACAGTTTTTATTTATTCCTTTGAAGTTATTATTTATTTTCCTTCTATTGATTACATGGGTTCACTAGTTAGGCCTTTTAATAAAACACAAAATACAAGTAATTTTTACTTTCAAAAGTTTTCAACATTTCCTCATAAGATATGTTTGTTATGTGATTGTTGTAGATTTTTAAAATCAAATTAAGGAAAATTCTTTCTTTTACAATTTTGCTAAGAGTTTTCCCACTAAAGGATGTTGAATTTTATCAAATGTAATTTCTGCATCTTTTTATGTCTGTGAATGTTCTCCTTTATTCTGTTAATATCCTGAATTATGTTAATTTGTCTTTTGATTTTTAACCCAATCTTGTTTTCTAAAAATAAACCTAACTTGGATATCTTGGTTTAAACTTTACATATGGTGTTGAATTCACTGTATTAAAATTTGTATAGGAATTTACAAAATGTTTATGAGTCAGACTGCCAGTAATTTGCCTTTAGAAGAAAATACTATTGTCAGGTTTTGGTATCTGGGTGTTTGTTAGCACCAACAAATGATTTAGTAACCATTTCCTATTTTCAATTGTCTGGAAGAGTTTGTGTTAGAATGATGTTCTTTCTTCTATATGTGTTTGGTACAATTTACTGGTGAAGCCATCTGGACTTGATGTTTTCTTTATGTAATGATTTTTAATTATAGATGTCATTTCTTTAATTTCAGTAGTTATATAAATCCTCATATTCTTTCTTTCTGTTTTCAGTTTTATCAGTTCTATATTTTAGGAAATTATTTCAACTGAATTTTCAAACATATTATTTATAACATCATATTATAATCTTCCTAATATTAGAGAGATCTGTAATTATGTCTCCTTTTCATCTGTACTGTCGTGTATTTGTCCTATTTTTTTCTTTTTCTTCATCAGAAACACTAAAGAATTTTTTATTTTATTAGATTTTCTAAAAGTTAAGATCTTATTGATTTTGACTAGTATATAAGTCCTTTATTTTGTTAATTTCTACTTGTATTTTTATTATTTCCTTCCTAGTTCTTCTTTTTATTTAATCGTTCTTAAGATGGATACTTAAGTAATTGATTTTCATCTTCTAAGCTTTATTAGTATGTTTATTTAAAGCAATACATTTCCATATTACCATGACCTTAGCTGCAGTGTATGTATTTTGGTGTACAGTATTTTCTTTATTTTTCAATTAAAATTTGTCTTGACTTCCTCTATGATGTCTTCTATGATTCTTCCTCTATAATTCTTCTTTTGACCATATAGAAGTGTATTCATTAATTCAATCACATATAAATATTCTCCTTTTATCTTTTTGCTACTGGTTTGTTTGTTTAGCTACATTTAGGGAAAATTTCATTTCAGAGACGACAGAGGAAGCACATTCCATTTTATTCCTTCTGCTAGTGACAAAAAAAAAAAAATTGGAAAAAACACAAAAGCCAGAGTCAAAAGACTCTGAAAAATGGAGAAAAAGTGCAGACAGCCTAAGGATTTGGGAGATTGAGGAACAACGACAGGTGAGTTCTCTGTCTTTTTTTTTCTTTCTTTTTTGATATATATATATATATATCAACAATCTCATTGTTTAAGAGAAGCCCTCAATCCAGAATTTCCAATAGTTGCAGATAAAACATTGTGCTTGCTTAACGTATTTAACCAAAAGACCCGAAAAGCAAGGGTATAAAAGAATATTTTAATAATATCATTCTGTTCTTAAGGTGAACACTTCAAAGAAACCACACCCCTCCCCTCCCCAATGCGTGCTGAAGCAGTGGAGTCCATGAGTGGAACCTTGTCATATATAATCTCTACACTAAATTTATAGCATAGCCCCCATCTCTCACCCTGTGTTGAAATTCTGACTTCCAGACACACCTTTCAGTAATGAGGAGGTACTCTTCCATGATAAACCCTGTGGGCAAAGCTTCGACATTCATCCCACCCCTAAAGCAATAAATTTGCACCTTTCCCAAGTAGAATCAATGGGAAGAATTTTGACTTCTATCCCCACCTGACGGTAATGAGGCAGTATCTCTCTCTTTTTCCAGACAGTGTTTAAGAATTTGTTGTATAGAGTGCTATTACCTGAATAACACATTGTGGCAGAACAAAATAACCCTTAAGCATTTAGTTTTCAGATTTATTTTCAACTATTTAGAGGATTATTTCTTGACTACCACAGCTAAGTCATTCCCTTCTCCATTGTTCTATAGTTTACTGCCCTTTTTTTCTATCATGGCATTTACCCACTATTTCATATTGTTATTTATAGTTTACATGCATAATATCTCCATCTCCCAACAAATATGGGAACATCATTAGGTCAGAGAAATTTTATTTCTTTCCCCTCTGAAGTCTCAGTACTAGTTGTTACATTAATTAGCACTTATTTAAATTTTTAGTTTTCTTTTTCTTTGCCTCATGTTACTGTTACACCCTTCCACTACCAAGCTTAAAGTTAGGAATGATTCATGTGACTGGAATTGAATGACTGCTCTGAGAAAGAAGTCCATAAAAGTCTGCATGCAATTTGCCATGTCTCCATCCTTTCTTTGCCATAGAAACTAAGGATCTTCCAGATAGTCGAGGCTCTGTTAATGTTATTTCTTGAATAACAACTATCTGAACAGAACATCTGTGACTTGGAATGGGGACATGTAGCTTGGAGAAAAAGTAAGCACACAGTGTTTTAAGTTACTGTGGTTTTATGGTTATTTGTTACTGCAGCATAACCCACCCTGCCCTGACTTAAGTGATATAATATTTGACAAATATTTATAAAATAAATAAATTCAAATTCACTCTAATACCTAGAAAATTATCAAGTATAGTAAACCAAATAATAAATATTTATTATGGAATATGGAAACAGTGACCTACGAGAAGTCTTGATATACTGACCATCCATTGTTGCAGCAGATCTCACTATTGCTATTGTGCTTAACATTTCAATTACAAAAATTAAAAAAAAAAACACCATTCATCAGTGCAGGTCTGTGTATTTAAAGAAATAATTTACAAGTTTTTTTTTCCTTTGTAAACATATTGTTTTGAAGTGCAAATATATATAATTTGCACTTTGGGATGGAATGGAATGGGATGCCCTATTGGCAGTCCATACATCTGGATTATAAATGGATTTCCATCCCATCTTCCTCCCCGTCTCTTTCCCTTTTTGATCATTCTATGGAAATGGAAAGCTAGCAGAAGTTTGAAGAATTGTCACGCAAACAACAACAACAACAAAACTTTAGCATATTAACCTGTTGTCCAACCTTATATAAGCAGTTTGTATTTAAAACATCCCTAAGTGGATTTTAATTCCAATTTCAACCATTGTTAACTATTTTTGAAATATTTAAAATCCCAACCACTATTTCTCTTCAACTAGTCCTTACTTTTATAAACAAAAAAGTAACAGTAAATAATTTATAACTAGGTCTCTCTGAATCTAAAAACACGTTCTTATACACTATGTGATGCCATATTTTTTTACTCTTGTCTTTGTGAGTTTTTTGTGCCATTCTCTCCTCTGGAATGGCCTTCTGTGTTTACACATTCCAAGGGCTACTCCATTTTACAAGAAACAGTTCATGTTTGCTACTTTGGGGTTGATCCCATGATAATTCTGGTTCTCACTTGGTCTTACCCTGTGAGATGCAGTAGCATTCAAAATTCTCAGACTATTCTATGCACCTTGGCAGATTTATGGTAATGGTCTATAATTGCTTCATATCTGCTAACCTTGCTTCCAAAGCTAGTTTTTGAGATTAATGAGACAGGAGCTTGGCTTTTTCTTTCTGTATAGCTTGCATAGCAACAAGAAAATATTAGACACACAGTAGGCATTGGAAGAAAATGTGTTCAGTTAAATGAACTTGATTTGAATGGAATGAGAGTTCAATGAAACTGTATATATTGTGAAACGTGGCAACTTACACCTACTCAAGACATTAAAAGAGATCATGCTTTCTTGCCTAAGTTTTATGTCCAATTTGTTCCTGTTTCAAACCCCTCGACAAAAACAAAATCTTTTAATCTGTTTGCAAAATATTTCCTCCTTCCTCCCATCTTGCTGTTGCTGCTCTGTGATATACTGCCCTTGCTTATTATCCCTTTATAGCTGTTTTGTTAAAGTTCATACCGCTAAGACCTGTAAAAGAAATTTATGGCTCTAGGGATTTCAGCAAATTCTAGATAACCATAACAGGAACATGAAGCATTAATTAAAGACACTAGAGTCTAAGTTATAACAGAAATCCTGACATTTAAGGCCCTGGTACCATTTAAATTTAAAATGGTATGACAAACAGAGAGTAATTTGATGGTCAGAAGGTTATAATGGATACCTTAGTACCTTTGCCAAGAAAAAGTGTCTGTCCTTGCTCTAACCCCTACCCAGGGGCTTCAGGGGCCTCCTTCATAAAACATGGTGATGCCTAAATATTTTTGCGATAACTCATGTATAAGCTGGTCTTTTCTTTAAGAATACGAGAGATTAAACACCAACCCCCAACATTCATACACCAATTTTCAGATAAAACAGCTTAATATTTAAGATATATTTAGTGCAATTTGTCTATTTCTTGGTTTACTGGAGGGCTGTATTTAAAGCCAAGGGACCAAGGAACATTCCACAACACACTAAAGCAATTTTTCCCCAGGGAATATGCTGATTCTTTCGTAAAGGCAGAAGCCGACATTCCTGACTCATTCTGCCAAACCAAGCAATGAAAAATGCTTCACCTAATTTGAAAGATAATTTGTAATACCAGAGACTCAACTTGTTTTGTGTATCCAATACTAGCACCCTTTCCAGAATGTTGAAAGTACACACTGTATGATTTGTCTAATGTATATTCAAAAAAGGAATACAAATTGATCCTCAAAGTTCAAATCTGCAGTACATACTCTGTGTTCTGCCCCCACCCGTACCTTCATGAATTCTTTCACCTAGCACGCAGGCTGTTTTCCCTTTGCGAAATCCCATGGTACATTTATAGTATTAATACCACTCACTTAGAATATGCCGTATTTTGTCTAATATTGCTAGATTTTGTGTGTATAATCTTATTCCTCAAGTAAATTACAAGACAAGGACTATAATTTATACATCCTCTACAACACTTGGCACTGGCTTTAATTAGGCTCTTAATAAATATTTGTTGGTTGATTAATCAGTTTACCACACTTACTAATTGCAAGGTGACATCATTTATCATTAATAAACATATATGTGGATTACAAAAATATCATGTGAATTTGCATATAATCATATTAATCCCAAATTAGCACCTGAGAGTCCAACCACCCTCTCCTTTAGGCCCTTTTCACTTTTATGTCTACTTTTGCCTCACTTACAATTCCGCTACTTACATGCCTTCTTTCTCTTTTCAGCTTTGTGCTGTTATTTAATATCTCACCAGTTGTGTAATTTCAGCTCCCAAATTGAATAAGACGTTCCCCCCAGTGGAACCCTCACCTTGACAAATAGCCAAATAGTAATTATTATTCCTTTCAGGGGTTGAGCTATGGAATCACGCTTGCAATATCCCAGGCTTGAGTGCCTAGATATTTATGCTATACTTCCCTGTGTCGGAGTTTCCATCTGCGATTGTATTTCAAGCCCTCTCATTTTTTTCCAATATGATTAAGATAATTCCTTTATGAAGTTGGAAACTCAGACATTCAGAAAGAAACTTGATGTTTCATATTTTTGCTAACTTGCTCTTCCCATTTCCTTTCCTATCATTTTAGCCAGACTGAGGGAGAATTAATTTTGCAATGGTCTCTATTTTTTTTCCAAATGTGTGACCTCCATATTAATAGGAGCCAGAGTACTCATTCATCACATCTGGTCAGTGTGAAACTGACATTTACAGGGTGGAATGTTTCCCACTCAGGACAAATGGGGATCATTTGTAAAACATGCCGCACCCAATCATAGGTTCCCATGGATCTCCAACTACATTTTTAAGCAACAATATAAACCATTCCCGAAACTGAAAGGTCTTTTCAAATATTTACTGCCTACCTATGGAATTTTTATTCTACTAGCTGCTGCCATCAATAATCGTGGGAGTTCCTAGCTAAGTGTTGTGTATGACCTCCAAGGAAAGTCTTAGCATTGCAGAATGGGGAGGCGGGTTAGTATCCTGCATTTTTCATTCTGTCACTTTCTAGGGACAATTACAAAGCAAATAAGAATCATATAAGACTTATTTTTATGTTTATTATGAAAGCCTTCAGCTCTTGCATTTGCAAGTAAGCTCAATGATTTTAAGTTTGCTTTTTCCCCCATGAAATGAAATATTATTTCACACTTCCTCCATGAATCTATTGGGTAACTCCAGGCCACTGTGATCTTTCATCTGGCATTTTGCTTTTATTTTTCTAGATCACAGTTGTGATTTAAAGCCCTCCTGGCACTTGGACACCTTGGTGATCTTAGCTCATGCTCCTAGTTCCATAGTGATGAACTGACCAAACTTTTTCCCAAGGATATCTGCTAATTCTGGAGTTTCTGCTTTCTTATTATCTGTTCTGTCTTTTGGTTCTGTATTGATATAACAAGCTTTGCCCCCTTATCAATGAGGGCACAAAATGAAGCACTTCAAATAGTTTCTGCAAAAATTTAGTTGCTGCATTAAGAATTTTGTGAGCTTCAATAATGTTATTGAAAAGTTGCAGATTCCCTCCTCCTTCTTTTTCTCCTTTCCTCCTCTTTCTGCCCTGTCTCCCCTTCATTATTCTCCTCTTCTTCTCAAAAGCAAACAATCATTTTTCTTGCCTACTGAAGAATACTTGTAATGTTATTCTCAAAACCTGGACACCAGCTCAACTCCTTCTTTGTTCTACAAGTATTCACCCACCCTAATAGGGAGTTTATTCCGGTGAAAAGACTGTGTTCCTCCTCAGAGGAATTTATGAGGTGGTAAGAGAGTAGAATTGCATTAATCTTATGCCATTCCTAGAGAATTCTTATTTCCTCAATTAAGGTTTAATTGCTCTGTTCTGAAAAAAAAAAATGGTGAGTCCAAGCAGATAATTTACAGTGACCTGTATCTGTGACTAGTTTTAAGGCTACCCTGTGGTCAGAATTTAAACATGTTAATTCAGTACTGGACTTAATAGTAAACAAGATAGAGATATCTCTGTCTCACAGAGATTTGTAATACAACTCACAGAAGCTTTACTCCAAATGAAAGGGTCATAGTTAGAGGGAAATTCCATAATAATAGTACCTATCTGATAGGGTGAATGTGGGAATTAAACGAGTTCATAGCTATAAAGAATTTCAGAGGCCATCTGGCAATCACAAACAATAACTGTTAGTGGCAGCATTAGCTAGTTCCCGAATAGCCAAATATCTTGAATCCTCATAACAATGATTCAAATAAATGTCATCGTTATTTCACAGAGTAAGATACTTAAGCATTGGGAGTTATTAAGCAATTCTTTAAGGACATAGCAGCAACATGTAGAGGAGCTGAAATTACAACATGGTTCTTTCCAAACTTTAAGTCCCCTGTTTTTGTGTCTATGACTTTAAATGTTCATAGTGGAATATCTATCTATCTACAGATAATTTCATGAAACATTAAACTAGGTTTGGTTTTTCTAAAATGCTAACCTCTGTTTAACTATCAACCTAGGCAAAAATGGACAATTCCCTGTACCTCAGAAGCTTTCCTAGTGCTCCTCCCATTCATAAAAATCTCCCATCCTTGGAAAATAGCCATGATAAAAATTATATCAAATCCCAACTTTTTATTTGCCCTTTTAACCAAATGACTTATGCTTTTCTAAATGATACAGATTTGCTTTGCCTGTTTGGGAATGTTATATAACTAGAATCCTAGACAGAGCTCTTAATTGTAACATTGTCATACATCAAATGTCAAGTGTCTACCAAGGGATGGATCACTCTGGGCTTTCAATGTTCTTCCATTGGTCTATTAAATTCCCTTAGAGCAATAATCCTAGTATCTCATTTACTGCAGTGTTACAATAGGATTTATTTTTTGGTGGAATAAGTCCAACCATCTTCTTGTTTGTTCTTCAAGAATGCATGGACTATTCTCTGTACTTTGCCTTATCACATACATTTAAAAATAAACCTATTATTGCTATGAAATAATAATAAATAAAAGACTTGGGTTTTGTTTGATGTTACATTATGTCTATAAAGTAAGGATCACTGACATCTGTAAAATTTGAATCTCCTAGTCTATAAAAAATTGAATATTTTTTGCTTATTCTGGGATCATTTTGATTATCTCCCAATAATGATTTTTGGTTGTCTCTGTAAAGATCTAGTACATAGTTTGCTAGATTTATTTTTAGAAATTTAATGTTTATGTTATTTTAAATAGTTAAGTTTTATTTTTACTTATTTATTTATTTTATTTTTTTCATGTCATTCACCTTTTAATCTTACAATGGTTTCTCATTGCTTAAAAACTCGAGATACATAACATGCACAATATAAGTGCACAAAACACATTCTATGAATTTTTGCACATGCATACACTCATGAAACTACCAACCAGATCAAAATAAAGAATTTTTTGTTTTGTTTTGAGACAGGGTCTTGCTCTGTCGCCCAGGCTGGAGTGCAGTGGCGCCATCATATGTGTCCTCTTTATTGTAATATGCAAAATACTATTAATTTTTGAATAATAATAAACTTGTACAATCCCCTTTTCAAGTGTAATAGTTTTTGAAGATTCTCTTGGACCTTCTGTGTGTATGATTGCATTATATGCAGATAATAAGACCTTTAATTCTTCTTTTCACTTCCTTATACATCATTTATTTATGTAGTTATAAATTTATATGCGTATTTATGCATATGTATATTATTTGTTTAAGGACATATCATTAAAATGTAGAGAAGCTGGAATTATGGTTATTTCTGAACTTAAAGACTATTCATATTTAATTATCAATTTCATAGGGAATGCTTTGTTTCAACAGTAAGTATTAATTTTGCTATAAGTGTTTGTGTGTTTGTTAGGTTTTAATGAGATCGTTTACTGGATAAAAACAATTTCGTTTAGATTAGTTCTTTTCTAATCTTAATTTGTTATTATGAGATTTTGAATTTGTCAATTTTTCTCTATATGTGTTTGTATAGTCATCTCATAATTCTCTTTAATTTTGAAAGTATGGCAAATTGCATTGATTGCTTTTAAATGTTAATCTGACCTTACATTTCTGAGATAAATCCAGTTTAGTAATTATACTTTGCTCATTTTATGTATTGTTAGATGCAGCTTTCTAACATATTGTTGACTTTTTTATTTGTACTTTTGAGAAATATTGCTCTATATGTTTTCTTCTTTATAAATTCTCATAATGTTTCTGTAACAAGATTAGAATAATTTACTAAAATATATTGTGAAATGTACCATTTTTTCCTATTCTATGGAAGATTTGGCATGATATTGGAAATTTTTCTTCCTTAAATATTTAATAGAACTTAAGAATGTAGCCATCTGGAAGCAGAAACTGTTTTTTTCCTTTATCTTCTTTTTCGGTATAATTAAATTTAATTATAAATTTAATTTATTTAATAAAATGATTAGAAGAATATTTGGATATTCTATTTCTTATTTCTGCCTGAATAAGTTTTGGTAAGTAATACAATTTATCCATTCAACATTTTCAAATGTATCAACATAAATTTGTACCTAATGCCCTGTTATTATTTGTTTAATCTCCACAGTGCCTATAGTGGTATCTCATTTATTATATCTTGATTAAGTTAATTAAGCTTTTGTCCTCTGTAATCAGGTTTGTCTGAAGCTGATGTATTTTATTAGTCTATTTACATAACATTTCTTAACTTTGCTGAAACTCTATAATACAATAAATGTTTTCTATTTTATTATTTTGCTATTATATTTAGTATTTATTTCTTTTTATTTTATGTTTATTTTGTTGTTTTTTAAATAAAATTCTTGAGATAAATGCTTACCTCATTAATTTTCAATTTTTTTATTTTCTAATATATGTATTAAAATATAAATTACTCTTTGAGTTTCTTATAATGTTAAACACTTACTAAACGACTCAACATTATATGGATTTAAAAAAGACAAATTGAAAGTCATCAAACTTCATTTCATCATTCAAAAGGCATTTAAATAATGTAAAACTAAGCCACAAACTAAGGCAATTTATTTACAAAATATATATCGAATTGAGAGCTTGTATTCAGAATATGAGTTGCTCTTACAAATGAATAATAATATAAACTGATTTTAAAATGAGCAAAAAATTCGAACTGGTATTTCTACAAAGAAGTTATATAAATGGCAAATGTGCATATTGAAATATACTTCGCATAATTTATCATGAGGTAAGTAAAAATTAAAACCACAAGTGCTGGGCACAGTGGCTCACGCCTGTAATCCCAGCACTTTGGCTGAGGCAGGTGGATCATTTGAGGTCAGGAGTTCAAGACCAGCCTGGCCAACATGGTGAAACCCCGTCTCTACTAAAAATACAAAAATTAGCTGGGCGTGGTGGTGCGCACCTGTAGTCCCAGCCACTCAGGAGGCCAAGGCAGGATAACTGCTTGAACCCGGGAGGCAGAGGTTGCAGTGAGCCCAGATCATGCCACCAGCTTGGGCGACAGAGCAAGACTCCATCAAAAAAAGTAATTAATTAATTAAAACCACAAGGACATATAATTCTATATCCAGTAGAATGGCCAATTTAAACACACACATGCACACACACACAGACACACATATACATACCAACACACATACACAAAAAATAAATGTTTTTTAGAACATGAAACAACATGCACTTTCATAGTGGTAGGAATGCAAAACTGTAAGTCACTTTAGAAAACTGCCTGGTGATTTCTCATAAAATTAAACACATTTTATATAACCCAACAATCCCACTTTTAGGTATTTTCCAAGAGAAACAAAAATGTATGTCCACACAAAAATGTGTAGTGAATTATCATAATAACTTTATTCATAATCGCATCAAACTAGAAACACCCTAATATCCATCAGCTGTTGAAAGGATTAGCAAATTGTAGCATATTTATTAAACAGAATAATATTTAACAATTAAAATTTATAAACTCCATATATGGCTGAATGTCTGGAGCACTATACTAAGTGGAGAAGACAAACGGAAAAGATCAAACACTTGCTTCCATTTGCTTGAAATTAGCAAAAAAATAAAATTGTAGTAACTGAAAACTGGCCATCGGTTACTAGAGGCTGAGTTGAGGGGAGCTGACTACAAAGGGGCACCAGAAAATTCAGGGAGAGATCCAGAAACAGTTTATATCTGATTACTTTGGTCCTAATAGGACAGTATATAATGAAACTGTAAAAACTACTTAGGTCTTATACTTAAGAACGTGGGTGCAAGTAAGTAAGTAATAGAAAATGCATAGGAAATGATGTTATATAATGCACTATTTTCATTAATTTAAATAAAAGGACTATTAATGTTTTGCATGGGTTCAATCAGAATGGAATAAAAAAACAGAGATGATACCAAGTTAAGGCAAATTTTTCTTACATAGTTTCCTCCTAAGCTACTTTGATAATGTAGGCATAGAGATTTATTATTCCGAATAATGATTTAATGCCTTTATCTGCTTTTCTTGGCTCAGATATAGTACTGACAAAATTGAGATCTGTGTCTCCCATTATCAAGACATACTAACAAATATTTCTTATCAGCTTAAATGAACAGAATTCAAGGACATGATTTCAACTACCTGGACATTATGTTTAACTCAACCTATTGCAACTGTGGTAGTCTGAAGCACATCAATTTGGTTTAGCTGACATTACAGATTTTGAAATCTTTTCCCTGCATTGTACCAGATCAGAGTTGGCCAAAACAGGAAATTACATGATGTTGGGAAGATAGAAGTAAGCAGAAACCATTGCTCTTTGAAGGTCATCATGGTTAAATTAGATGAAAGACAGTCGCAGAAATGGTGGCAGAGTCTAGTTGTTCTTTCCTTTCCTTTACATCTAGCACTTTTTTTGCATTTACTTTGTTGGCCAACAGTAGCCCTAGGCTCATCTCCACATGCTTGGGAGCAGATCAATAGAGATACAGTCATACCTGCTTTTATTGTTCTGTGCCTTATTGTGCTTTGCAGATACTGCTTTAAAAAAAAAAAAAAAACAATTGGAAGGTTTGTGGCAACCCTGAATCAAACAAATCTATGGGCATCGTTTTTTCAATAGCATGTGCTCTCTATCACATTTCAGTAATTTTTGCAATATTTCAAGCTTTATTATTATTTTTATATCTATTATGGTGATTTGTGATCGGTGATCCTTGCTATTACTGTTGTAACTATTCTGGTGTGCCACAAACAGCACCCATATAAAATGGCAAACTTAATTGATAAATGTTTTGTGTGTCTTAACTGCTCCACTGACCAGCCATTCCCGTATCTGTCACCCTTTCCTCAGGCCTCTCTATTCCCCAGAATAGAACAATAACCTTACAATGCCCTTTAAGTGTTCAGGTGAAAGGAATTGTTACACTTCTCTCACTTTAAATCAAAGCTACAGATTATCAAGGTTGGTAAGGAAGACATGTCCCAAGCTGCGATAGGCCGAAAGCTAAGCCTCTTGCAACAAACAGCCAATTTGTAAATGCGAAAGGAAAATTTATTGAAGGAAATTAAAAGCGCTACTTCAGTGAATATGCAAATGATAAGAAAGTGAAACAGGTTCAGTGGTCTGAAAAGAAGATCAAGCCAGCCACAACATTCACATAAGCCAAAGCCTGATTCAGAGCAAGGCACAATTCTCTTGAATTCTATGAGGGCTGAGAGAGGTGTAGAAGCTGCAGAAGTAAAGTTAGAAGCTAGCAGAGATTATTTCATGAGGTTTAAGGAAAGAAGCCATCTCCATAATATAAAAGTGCAAGGTGAAACAACAAGTCCTGAAGTAGAAGCTGCAGCAAGTTATCTGGAACATCTAGCTAAGATCATTGATGAAGATGGCTATGCTAAACAACGCATTTTCAGTGTAGATGAAACAGCCTTCTACTGGAAAAAGATGCCCTCTAAGACTTTCACAGCTACAGAGAAAAAGTCAAAGCCTAGCTTCAAAGCTTTAAAGAACAGGCTTACTCTCTTAATAGGGGTGTATGTAATGTAGCCGATGGCTTTAAGTTGAAGCCAATGTTCCCTTCCACTCTGAAAATTCTACAGCCTTTAAAAATTATGTCAAATCTACTTTTCTTGTACTGCATAGATGAAAAAACAAGCCTTGATAACAGCACATCTGCTTATGGCATGGTATACTAAATATTTTAAGCCCAGTCTTTACACCTACTGTTCAGAAAAAAAGATTGCTTTCAAAATATTATTACTCATTAACAATGTATCTGGTCACCCAAGAGCTCTGATGGAGATGTACAAGGAGACTAATGTGTTTTATGTTAGTGACTCCTAACATAACACCCATCTGCAGCCATAGAAGAAGTAATTTTGACTTTCAAGTCTTATTAGTTAAGAAATAAATTTCATAAGGCTATATGTAGCTGCCATAAATAGTGATTTCTCTGATGGATGTGGGCAAAGTAAATTTATAACTTTTTGAAAGAATTTACCCTTATACATGCCATTAAGAACATTTGTGAATGGGAGGACAACATATCAACATTAACAGGCATTTGAAGAAATTAATTCCAACCCTAATGGATGACATTGAGCTATTCAAGACTTCCATGGAGTAAGCAACTGCAGATGTAGAGAAAATAGCAAGAGAGATAGAATTAGAAGTGGAGCCTGAAGGTGTGACTGAATTGCTGCAATCTTATGATGTTATATGAATGGAAGAGGAGTTGCTTCTTATGGATGAGCAAGAAAAGTGATAGTGATCTTTTGTGATGAAATCTCCTGGTGAAAAAGCTGTGGACCTTGTTAAAATGACAGCAAATTATTTAGAATATTAAATAAATAAACCTTTTCATAAAACAGCTGCATGGTTTGAAAGGATAGACTCCACATTTGAAAGAGTTCTACTGTGGGTAAATGCTATCAAACAGCATCATGTGTTACAGAGAAATCTATCATGAAAGGAAGATTCAGTACATGTGACAAACTTCATTGTCTTATATTAAGAAATTGCCACAGCCATCCAACCTCCAGCAACTACTACCCTGATGAATCAGCGACTGTCAACACTGAGCCAAGACTCTCTAGAAGCATGGAAGGCTCAGATGATGGTGAGCAACTTTTAGCAATAGTGTATTTTTAATTAAGGCATGTACATTGCTTTTACAGACGTAATGCTATTGCATACTTAATAGAACATGATATAGTATAAACATAATTTTTATAGTAATATGGTTTGGCTGTGTCCCCAGCCAAATCTCACCTTGAATTGTTGTTCCCATAGTCCCCACTTGCCATGGGAGGGACCTGGTGGGAGATACTTGAATCTGGGGGTGGTTACTTCCATGCTGTTCTCATGATAGTGAATTCTCATGAGATCTGATGGTTTTATAAGGGGCTTTCTCCCCCCCTTTGCTCTGCACTTCTCCTTCCTACTACCTTGTGAAAAAGGATGTGTTTGCTTTCCCTTCAATCATGATTTTAATTTTCCTGAGGCCTTCCCAGCCATGCTGAACTGTGAGCTTTTCTTTATAAATTACTTTTTCTTTATAAATTACCCAGTCTTAGGTATTTCCTCATAGGTATGAAAATGGAATAATACAATAAATTGGTACCCATAGAGTAGGGTGCTGATATACCCAAAAATGTGGAAGTGACTTTGGAACTGGGTAACAGGCAGCACTTGGAACAGTTTGGAGGGCTCAGGAGAAGATAGAAAAACATGGGAAAGTTTGGAACTTCCTAGAGATGTGTTGAATGGCTTTGAAAAAAATGCTGATGGTGACGACCAGTAAAGTCCAGGCTGAGGTAGTCGCAGATGGATATGAGGAACTTGTTGGGAATTGAAGCAAAGGTCAGTGACTCTTTTCATGCTTTAGCAAAGAGACTAGTGGCATTTTGCCCCTGCCCTATGGATCTGTGTAACTTTGAACTTGAGAGAGATGTTTTAGGGTGTCTGGTGGAAGAAATTTCTAAGTAGTAAAGCATTTAAGAGGAATCACAGCATAAAACTTTGGAAAATATGCAGCCTAATGATGCAGAGTAAAACAAAAACCCAACTTCTGAGGAGAATTTTAGCTTTCTGAAGAAATTTGCATAAGTAATGAAAAGCCAAATGTTAATCACCAAGACAATGAGGAAAATGTCTCCAGGGTATGTCAGAGATCTATGCAGCAGCCCCTCCCATTACAGGCCCAGAGGCCTAGGAGGAATAAATGGTTTCATGGGCCAGCCCAGGGACCCCCAGCTGTGTGTAGCCTAGGGACTTGGTGCCCTGCATCCCAGCTGTTACAGCCATGGCTAAAAGGGACCAAGGTATAGCTTGAGCTGTTGCTTCAGAAGGTGCAAGATGCAAGCCTTGGCAGCTTACATGTGGTGTTCAGCCTGTGGGTGCACAGAATCCAAGAACTGAGATTTGGGAAACTTCCACCTGGATTTCAGAAGATGTATGGAAAAGCTAGGATGTTCAGGAAAAAGTGTGCTGCAGGGGTGCATCTCTCAAGGAAAACCTCTGCTAGGACAGTGAGGAAGGGAAATATGGGGTCAGAGCCCCCACACAGAGTCCCCACTGGGGCACTGCCTAGTGGAGCTGTGAGAAGAGAGCCAACATCCTCCAGACCCCAGAATGGTAGATCCACCAACAGCTTGCACAATGCACCTGGAAGAATCAAAGATGCTTAATGCCCCACCCATGAGAGCAGCCAGAAGGGGGGCTATATTTCTCCATTTCTCCCAATTTCTCTTATTTGGAATGGGTGTATTTACCCAATACCTGTACCCCTATTCTATCTTGGAAGTAACTAACTTGCTTTTTATTTTACAGGCTTATAGGTGGAGGGGACTTGACTTTTCTCAGATGAGACTTTGGACTTCAACATTTGACCTAATGCTGGAATGAGTTAAGGCTTTGTAGGACTGTTAGAAGGTCATGATTGTGTTTTAAAATGTGAGGACATGAGATTTTGGAGGGGCCAGGGACAGAATGATATGGTTTGGCTGTATCTCCACCCAAATCTCATCTTGAATTACAGCTCCTACCATTCCCACATCTTGTGGGAGGGACCCAATGGGAGGTATTTGAATCATGGGGGCAGTTACCTTTATGCTGATCTCATGACAGTGAGTGAGTTCTCTCAAGATCTGTTGGTTTTATAAGGGGCTTCTCCCGCACTTGGCTCTACTCTTCTTCTGGCCCCCATGTGAAGAAAGATGTGTTTGCTTCCCCTTCTGCCATAATTATAAGTTTCCTGAGGCCTTCCCAGCCATGCTGAACTGTGAGTACATTAAACCTCTTTTTCTTTGTAAATTACCCAGTCTTTGGTATTTCTTCATAGTAGTATGAAAATGGACCAATACAACTGGGAAACAAGAAAATTCATGTGTCTTGCTTTCTTGTGATGGCCTGGAAGCAAACCCAAAATATCTCTGTGGTATGCTTGTAGTAACACAACTTCCCACAGACCTACACCTTAGCCTTGCTTCCACAATTCCCTTCAGTGACTTGGCATCCCAGATTATCTGGTAGGTCACTCCTTTGGTGCTTTACCTTTCCTCCTGGACCTTTACTTCTCCAGTTTTTGCCACAGTTTAGTAACATCTACGTCCTGTAATGAATCAGTTATCTTATAACTCAGAAGTTCTGCTTCCCTGTTTGACATTGACAAATATGATTACTTCAAGCACTGAAGAATACCACAACTGCCGTGTAAAATGAACCCATATTATTCAGGTAGTCAGGTTTTTTTTCACTTGCAGTGACAAAAGGGAGTGATAATCTAAAGGGAGATCATCTGAAAGGAGAGATTATCATATGACATGAGTTGACTCCGTGACAATGCAAAAATCTCAACATCAGGCAGAAGAATTGGGCTTCACTCCCCCAGAGTATTAACTTACTCTTTTCAAACCCTCATTATTTAGGCTAAGATTTGGTTAATTATAACAATTCATATTCATCTTCATTGCATATTCAATTTAGAGTTTTTACAATTTCTAATGCTATTTGGGGAATAAATACTTTCATTTATTTTTCTTCTTCAAATTTTCTTCTCTTTCTATCTGTAGATCACACCATAAAGCCACATACACACATATGAGTACCTTAGGTTGCCTATGCTAGCCTTGTCAACACATCCATCCTGAAGGCCAGTATCTTCTAAACATGTTTATTGGTCGTAGAAACATTTGTCATCAGGCTAGGGTGGGAATGTAGAGGCATAAGCTCTACCTATGTTTTTTCTTAACCTCCTAAGCTCCCTTACTTAACTTTGAAGCACCTCAAAACTAGATAAAAAATGTATTGTACAGATGTGGAAATCCCTTTTGCTACCTATATCCTGTTATCCTATTTTCCCTTGATGAGTATTGCTATAATAGTTTAAATGTTTAGCTCTCAACGCCTGATTTTAATTTTCACAGTTGGAGTTTTTGTATTTGATGCTTTAGAATTTGGGGTATTCAGATTTGTTTTTGGCTCAGTTTGCTTTTTTGGCCTTAGTATCTTCAGTTGTCTTTGGAGAAAATCCCTAATATCTCCAACGTCTGGTTATTAAAATGCACACCTATATGTAGAATCTTAGCTCCAGTCTATATCAGGAAGGAGAATGCTGACATTGTATACAGACTACAAACTCCACATGGGTAAGGATGGTGTATATTTGCCAAGGCATTCCCAGTACCCATCATAGGTTTCTAGATCATAAAAGTTCAGTAATTGTTAAAGTGATGAACTCAGAAAAATTCCATTAATCGAATGTTTTTTCTTTCTTTTACATGCAACTGTTCGAATTTATTCCCCTTGATATACAAAAGCCCGATAAGTTGTATGAGCTGCAAAGACAAAGGGTATGTCTAATTTGTTCATTGATTTATATCCATATCCCAGCACAATGCCTGTCTCAGTAAAATCACAAATATGTGGGTTTTGAGGGAACAGTCAAGGGATATGCATTAGTTTTCACTGATTACTACCTCCACAGAAATGGCTAACTATGTGGCTATGTGGCTTGGAGGAAGCAAGGACTTGGTAATTTTGTCTGTGGAGAATCTATATTAGTCTTCTTTATATCTCAGTTCCTAAAGATTGCTAAATATGGAGGACACAGAAAATGACATGCTTAGGGTTTGTTATAAATATTTTTACTTTATTAGATTCAAAAAATGCTTTCTAACTCTATGTGTTTGTTGGAGGGCAAGTCATGTACCCTGAAAAACAGTGTCTATGCTAGTTAGCACACACTGCAATACCAACAATACCAAAATTTAGTAGCTTATGAAAACAATTATTTAGTTAACTATTCTGTTGTTTGGCAAGTTGGGCTTTTTTTCAGATAGATGAATCTTGAGATCTCATGTTTCTGGCTACTCATGTGACTATAGATTGATAAGGGATCAGTTGGTCTAGGGAAGACCTCAGTTGTGACCTCTTATTTAATATATTTTTTAAGTTCAGGGGTATATGTGCTGGTTTGTCATATAGGAAAACTTGTGTCATGGGAGTTTGTTGTACAGATTATTTTATCATCCACATATTAAGCTTAGTACCCATTAGTTATTTGTTGTACAGATTATTTTATCATCCACATATTAAGCTTAGTACCCATTAGTTATTTTTCCTAATCCTCTTACTCCTTCTACCCTCCATCCTCTGATAGGCCCCAGTGTCTGTTGATGCCCTGTATGTGTCAATGTATTTTCATCATTTAGCTCCCATTTATAAGGGAGAGCCATGTGGTATTTGATTTTCTGTTCCTGCATTAGTTTGCTAAGGATAATGGCCTCCAGCAAAATCCATATTCCTGCAAATAACATGATCTTTTTCTTTTGTATAGCTGTGTAATATTCCATGGTGTATATGTACCACATTTTATTTATCCTGTATGCCATTGATGGGCATTTAGATTGATTCCATGTCTCTGCTATTGTGACTAGTGCTGCAATGAACATACATGTGCATGTGTCTTTATAATAGAATGATTTATATTCCTTTGGGTGTATACTCAGTAATGGGATTGCTGGTTCAAATGGTATTTCTGGTTTTAGGTCTTTGAGCAATCACCACATTGTCTTCAACAATGATTGAACTAACTTACACTCCCACCGACAGTGTATTCTGTTCTCTACAACCTCCCCAGCATCTGTTATTTTCTGACTTTTTGGCAATACCTAATCTGACTGGTGTGAGATGGTATCTCACCGTGGTTTTGATTTGCATTTATCTAATGATCAGTGATGTTGAGCTTTTTTTTTCGTAACATTGTTGGATTTAAGAAGTCACAGCTTTTCCAGAAATTGGAACCCTCTTATACTTTATACAAAAATTAACTCAAGATGAATTAGAGACTTAAAAGTAAAACCTAAAAACATGAAAACCCTAGAAGAAAACCTAGGTAATACCATTTAAGATATAGGCATGGGCAAAGACTTCATGACCAAAACACCAAAAGCAATTGCAACAAAAGCCAAAATTGACAAATGGGATCTAATTAAACTAAAGAGCTTCTGCTCAGTGAAGGAAACTATCATCAGAGTGAACAGGCAACCTACAGAATGGGAGATAAAGTTTGCAATCTATCCACCTCACAAAGGTCTAATATCCATAATCTACAAGGGAATTAAACTAATTTACAAGAAACAAACAACCCAATCAAGAAGTGGGCAAAGGATAGAATCAGACAATTCTCAAAAGAAGACATTTATGTGGCCAACAAATATATTAAAAGAAGCTCATCATCACTGGTCATCAGAGAAATGCAAATCAAAACCACAATGAGATAGCATCTCACACCAGTTAGAATGGCAATCATTAAAAAGTCAGGAAACAACAGATGCTGGAGATGATGTGGAGAAATAGGAACACTTTTACACTGTTGATGGGAGTTGAAATTAGTTCAACCATTGTGGAAGACAATGTGGCAATTCCTCAAGGATCTAGAACAAGAAATACCATTTGACCCAGCAATCCTGTTACTGGGTATATACCCAAAGGATTATAAATCATTCTACTGTAAAGACAAATGTACATGTATGTTTACTGCAGCACTATTTACAATAGCAAAGACTTGGAACCAACCCAAATGCCCATCAATGATAGACTGGATAAAGAAAATGTGGGACATACACACCATGGAATACTATACAGCCATAAAAAAGAATGAGTTCATGTCCTTTGCAGGGACATTGATGAAGCTGGAAACCATTCTCAGCAAACTAACACAGGAACAGAAAACCAAACACCACATGTTCTCACTCATAAGTGGGAGTTGAACAATGAGAACACATGGACACAGGGATGGGAACATCAAACAATGGGGCCTGTCATGGGGTGGGGTCGAGGGGAGGGAGAACATTAAGACAAATACCTAATACATGCAAGGCTTAAAACCTAGATTACAGGTTGATGGGTGCAGAAAACCACCATGGCACATGTATACCTAGGTAAGAAATCTGCATGTTCCACACATGTATCTCAGAACTTAAAGTAAAATAAAATAACATAAAATAAAAAGAGGTCACAGCTTTTCAAAGGACATGAACAGACATTTTTCAAAAGCTGTGACCTCCTAAATATAGCCCATGGATTTCTCGTCTTTCATTAGATTAGCACAGAATGTTCAACATGATAGTAGGCTTTCAAGAGAAAAGGCAGGGGAAGCATGCAAAGCCTCTTGAATTTCAGGTTCAAAGTCACGTACATTTCCTGTTGCATTCAATTGGTCAAAGCAATATACAAAGTCAGTTTCAAGAGTGGAAAAATCAACTCAGTTGCTTAAGAGTGGAGCTTCAAATTATTGTGGCCATTTTTTGCAAACTACTACAATATTTTTAAAGTGTATTCTCTTTATAGTGAGATAGAAATAACATATTGAAAAAAATGCATAGATACAAATATATAAAGACATACACACACACACACACACACACACACACGTCTTTTTTGTAGCTGAATGGTTACAAGGTCAGTCCTTCTCCATGCTGGGAGAAAGATTAAAAATCCACTCTCCTTCCTCACAGTGTTATTCAACACCTCCTACAAACCAAATCTAACCCTCCTATTCCCATGCTCTTCTATATAGTGAGATACGCAAATAGGCATTAGAGAAAGTTTTGGAAGAAAAATATAACAGATAACTTTTCTACACACTTCCTTGCTTATTACAAACTTGAAACTTATGTCTACTCAGAGAGGTAAAAGACACTCTGGGTCCATTTGATGCCCTGCGAGCTTCCTCTCTACCTGTGTCTGTAGTGGTGGCTCTAAAACAAAGCCTTCTAAACCTTACTGATTATTAGATGCACATAGGGAATTCAAGCCACAATCCAATATACAATGAATTAAAAGCTTTGGGGATATGGTCAAAGTGTTCTTAGTTTTTAGTATCATTGACAAATGAAGAAATTATGTTAAAGATAATTCAAGTTATCTGTTCAAATTCAACAAATATCCCTAGAAGAGTTGACAATAAAATTCTAAGGATCTGGAGTCCTTGCTCAATTTCTCAATTCCTTGAGTACCCACAAGGAATAAAATTCATTTTATTCACATCAGAATCTTCTAATGAAATTCCAAATAATTCTGCCACCCTATCATTGATTATACATCATGAATGTGACATGATCCATGTGAATTCCAGAATATGTTATATAGAAGTAATCTGCCTTCCATGTATATTGATTTTGCAATTTTCAATCTTTACTATGGTTCTATATCTAAATCTATTTTCAGGAAATTTACTATGATCTGCAAAATTTAATAGACCTATGATATGACATGCTATATTTATCATTTATATGACATCTCTTAAATAGAAAAGACAAAATATTATAATTTAGGTTACTTTGGACCATTGTCAATATTGTCAGTGTCTGATAGAACACTGCTCACTCTCTTTTTTTACTCTCGCTCCCTGTCCTTCAAATAAAATTGCCCTTTTATTAATTTTTGCTCTGCCCAAGACTGGCAGCTGATTTTGAAGTGTCAGACCATTATTTGGTTTTTTTGGATGTTACCATTTATTGCAAGGAGGATAAAATCAATGTGACATTTCCAGAACAATGATAGATGACAATAATAAGTGGTCTTTAAATGCGGAAGACTAATTTTTAAAAATGTCACCAGTGTACTACTTCAGACTTTGTCAAAGATAAAGCAGTAAAACTTCTAGACATAAAAACTAATAATATTTCACCAAGTTACTTGCAGATAAAGATGCTATACTTACATCATTATAGGTCTATCTAAATACTGCCTTACTACTAGAATAAGTACAGCTATATATAAAAGTCCATTGATTTGGGCCATTCAAAAACAAAATTATGGATGTTTGGCCTGAGTGAGTGTGTGTGTGTGTATGCACACATGTGTGCTTGTATTTGGCTACGGATAGGAGTAATTTAAACCTGTAACCATTGAAAAATACTGCACACATTGTTTTTTATCTATTTTCATCTGTATAATCCTGGGAAAACTACACACCGTCTCTTTGTTTCACAATTCTTATTTTCAAATAAAAATATCACAAAAACCAACTCATAGGTTAAATGGGGAAGATAGACAAAAATTTTAGAATAGTGCCTGGCACACAGTAAGGACTCAATAAATGTACATATTATTATCATTGTTTGTATTAATGTTGTTATAAAATGGTACAACATCATCAATGCTGAACTGTTCATACTAGCAGGAATTCTCACATTACCATTTTTATATTATTGTTGTTCAAGCTTTCTATTTGTCCTTTAAATTCTTTTCATGCAGTGACTGGTTTACATTTTACCTTGTGCTTCAGTTAAACTAGAATAAAATTATGTGCATTTTGCAAATTACTAGACTGATGGTCAAGAAGCAGTGCAGCACAAAGCCAGCAAGGGATTTTGTAGCTCTCATTGAGGATTCATTTTTAGAGAATTAATTTATAGTTTGGAGGAACTAAGTTTAAGTCACAATGTGCAATTTGCTCTATAAAGATCCACCACATTTTCAGGGGCCAAAAAACTTAGCAGGAACTTACAACAAACTTATGTCAAAGAAGAACATTCACTGTGCCAGAAAGAACTGCAGGAAGAAAAAAGAACAAAGAAGTAAAAGAGCAAAGAAAGAATTCCCTGCTGCCTTACAGAGTGACAGATGATGGACACCTTGTTGCTACCCAGTTACTACTTCATCAAGAGTTTCCCATCAGTATGAATTTGGGAATTTCCCATAGGATGGAGTTTCACTTTCCTTATTTTCATATGGCATATTAATTCATTTTGCTTTCTTGCATTTTAATATGCATAAAGAAATTTTAAGTAGTTAATTATAAATTCTATGTAATTTGTAGTTATCTGCTAACATTTATAAATTGGTTGACCCATGAAGTCTTATATTTGTGAAAAAAAGACTTCTGTTCAAATTCCAACCCTAAAACTTAGAAATTTTGTGATCTTGTGAAAGTTACTTAGTATCTCTGAATTTCTAAATCCTCGTCTATACAATGTCAATAAAAGTACTTGTATCTTGGGATATCTTGAGCATTAGATTGTCACACAAACTCACACACACACACACACACACACAGAGTACTTGAGATTACTCCCATGAAACAAAAGTTTCTCAATATGACTTTATTCCCTTCCCATTCTTTCTCCTCCTTTCTCTACCTTTAGTGCATTTTCATAGTTTTTTTTAATTTACAAATCTGTCCTACAGCTTAGTTCTTTAATCAGTGTGTTAAGATAAATAGAGATCGATAAAGAACAAGGAAATGGTGTCCTAGACCTCCATTGTCTTTTTCACCAATAGCATTTCTCCACACTTATCCTTACCCTGCACCATCCCAAGTCTATGCCTTCAGAGAAAAAAGTGTCTTCAGGCTAAGGCCAGAAAAAAAAAAAAAAAGCTGCTGTCAAAGAATTTATTCCTAATCAGAATTGCTGTTCTATAACCAAATGAAGCTGCCTCAGTTGAACCTTAGGAAGTAATCCTGTGACCAAAGAGAACAATGACAACAAACAAAAACTAAAATAAAGACAAAAGCACATATTCTTTCTTCTTTCCCTTTGATTGCATTTAGGAATCTCTGCCCACTTTCTTACTAGTTACTGGTTATGGACAAGATCTGTTGGTCCACAACAGCATGCTAAAGATGAGCAAGCCAGACAAAGGGAAACAGGTTTGCTGTCACCCGTACAGCAGCAAGTGGGAAGCTTCCAGGTAAGAGAAAGTCTCAACATTATTTTACCAACTTAAGTTCTATACAGAAGTTCAAAATAATAAAAAAAAAAGCCAAATAATCTGCTTTGAACTCCAGTCTAATCTTTTAATGAAAATTTCACCTCTAACATTTTGACAAAATAAAATACACAATCCTTGATCCTGATTCATTGTGAGAAGAGGAAAAATAAGCTCAGGATGGGATTATGTAGTTAAGGGAGGTGAGAAAACAGAGACTCTTTGAGTTCTTTCTGAAAGCAAAAGATCCATTTAATTACATACCAGAGATGATATACTCAAACCAAGACTTGCTGCCATAGTCTGGGCATGCGCTCTGCTCCAGTTTCCAGTAACTGTCAGGAAAATGAATGTTCTCTATTACCTTGCTAGTGAGAAACTGTAGTTTTTGAACCAATAGCATTGGCATTATCTAGAAGTTTGTTGGAAATGAAAAATCTAGGACCAACTTCTGATCTACTGAATCAGACCCTCAGGCAGGATTCTGAGTTTTAACATTTTCAGGTTATTAATTTAATTATTAAAATTTGAAAACCTCTGCACTACTCTTATGTGATTATTTTTGATAAAGTTTCAACCAATGATAACATATGGATGGACTCACTTAGGATTCCTTTTGGAAGCTAAAAATAGGACTAAAACCTAGACCAGTGTTTCTCAAAGTGTAAGTTCTTGACCAGCAACATCAGCCTCACCTGCAAATATGTTAAACGTGCAAATTCTTTGTCCCACACCAGAACTGCTGAGTCAAAAACTCCGGGAGTGGGGCCTAGCAATGTAGGGTTTAACAAAGTGTATAAGTGATTCTGAGGCATGCTAAAGTCAGAGAACCACTTCCCATAGCTGAAAATGAGCCACTAGACCACCTGTAGGTCTATAACAGAAACTTTTTTGTCTTTTTTGATTTACTTCACAGATAGCAGAAAAAGCCAGATCATGAGGGCCATCCATAATGCCCATAGAAGAGCCAATCCAAACCGCCTAGTTGAGGTTTGCTCAGAGTTCCAAGCAGCAGTGGTCCTTACCTTTCTTATTTTTCAAAAGGTTCTACCCCCCAAAAGAGTCCATATCTAAAATCTTCCAAAATTTAGCTTATTTAATTCTCTAACAACTGCCACAACTCTAGGATTCTAATAACTTCTTTGCCATTAAACTGTTCTCAATTTTTCTGTATGACTGTAGTGGAATGGATGATGAAAAGTGGAAAAAGAGAGGGTTATTGAGAAGCCTCTTCTAAGCTTTTCATAACCATTTTTGTAGAAGCTGCCCCACCCTACCCATGCATTTCTGTGACTCTGCTGCACAACCTCACATCTAGATGTGGCCAGGCATTCATAAGTACAGAAGGCAGCTATCCATGTTTATTGCATATAATAGGTTGAACAGTGATCTCCTAAAATACCTGCTCGTGTCCTAATTTCCAGAACCTGATAATCTTAACTTATTGCATGCTACGGGAGGGGGTGGGCAGGGGAAAAAGTCTTTGCAAATGTAGTTAAGGGTCTTGAAATGAGGAGATCATCCTGGATTTTCTGGGTGGGTCTGAAACCCTAAATGCAATGACAATTATTCTAAAGGAAAAAGGAGAGGGAAATTTGAGATAGCAAGAAGATGAAAAGACACAGAGACAAGGAGGAAGCAATGTTGCCATAGAGGCAAAGATTGGAGTGACATAGCCACAAGCCAATAAATGCCTGGAATCACCAGAAGCTGAGCCAGAAGAGGTAAGAAAGACAATCTCCTCTAGAGCCTTCAGGGGAAGAACAGCCCTGCCAACACCTTGATTTTGGATTTCTCCCTGCAAAATATATTGCTGTTGTTAATACACCCAATTTGTGGTAACTTGTTAGAGCATCCCTAGGAAATTAATACACTGTCTTTCTCTTCTAAGTGAGATTACTGTAGCAGCAAAAGTTCAAGTGGAAACCTGCCTTTGAAAATATCCTGTAGTCATTGTATTATAACATTATAGAGGCCAGATCAAAGGACAACTGATAAAAGTGGACTGTGTGTGGTGTTTTTCTCCCTCAATTCAGAGTGTTATCTCTAGGTCTAGTTCGCACACACCCCCTTTGACTTTGTAACTGGGTCCCTGCTACATGTCTCCAGGCATAGGTCTGACCTCAACATCCAGAAGTTGACAAGAAACAAATCACAAATGATCATCTTTCTGGCCCATATTTAGTAGCCCCAAAATGGTTAACATTTTCTTGTGTTTTTATTATCACCTTCCCTATATTTTATCAGTATATAAATTTTAATATTTTATATTTTTTCAGTAAAAGAAATGATGAAAATTTATAGAACTGGGACCACAGCAGTTCAGGGTTGGTTATGAGCCTAAGCAACTCAGATTTTAATTTTTGCTTTGAAAGCACTGATTCTTGAATTTCTTGAGCCTCATGGCTTATTTTTCTAATTAAGCATCTTCAGGTATTTGGCTCCCATACGCATTTAAATAATTTTGTATACATATATGCCTCCTTCCAAACCTCCACTTTGACATCTAAAATGTTTTGTCATAAGTTGCAATGGATGTAGTTTTCAATCTGCTGCAGATTTTAACATTTTATTTTTGTTTTAATGCATCTAATAGAATCTCAATACCATTGAGATGCCCCTTGACATTTATTTAAAAATACACTAAATGTTCTTCAAAATTTGGAGATTTTACATGATTTCTCTTTTGTTTCCACTGATAAGCCCACCATATATATATGTGTGTGTTTATATATAAATATATATATATTTTACTTTATGCCAGATACATGCTTTTCAGCAGAAAGTCTATTGTTGATTATTCTATCATATTTTTGTATAAATTAGAACCAATGTAGAAGTTGAAATATGATTTTAAACTTTCTACAACCATGTTTCTAAGTGCTATAAAATTTATTTGATAGGCATCACAATTATTAATATATAATTATTTACAATTTAAATAACTACAAATATTGATAAATAATTTTTATGCATTACAAGATAAATATTACTTAAAATGTACCTCCTAATGAGATAGAAGAGGCTGCTCTCCTACATAACTGTTACTTATGCTTCATCATTTCTGTTTTTTCTTTTTATGTTTGTTCAGTTTTATTCATATAATATCAAGAAACACACTATCAGTCCAAAAAGACTAGGCTATGAAGAGATAATTAGCAACCTAAATTTTAGGGGCTAATGCAAGCAAGTAAGCAAACAAACAAACAAAAATATCTATTTATCTCATATTTTGTGTATTCAATACAAGTCAGTTGTGAGCACAGGTCTATTTCTTCTGATTTCAGAATCCAAGCTGCCTGAGAAGCTACCATCTTAAAAGTCGACAATCAGAGTGTCAAAAGGAAAAATATTACCACCAATTAAATGCTCCAGCCCCGCATAAAATAGATTCCTTCAACTTCCAAATTATTGGCAAGATACGCATGCTACTATGTGCTTGATGGGTGAAATTCGAAATTCTTGGTGAGTGGGTAGACTGATTCTCACAGTTCATTCTTTTGGCCCCTAAATATTTGACTTACTCCCTCATTCCCAAGCAAAATACTCTCATACCTTGCCTAAAGCAGAATATCTGAAATTCTAATCATTAGGTTTTGGGTTGTTAAGAGGTGTGGCCTTGTTTTCAAATGGAAAAAGGTCTGATTGTGAAAGAGAAAATAGGAAAGGAGAAACTGAATGAGTCTTCAATTGCAGCAGCTTGGTTGTATGGAATTTGAAAATTTGGCTATTGATTTCCTTAAAATTCTTCATACCCAGGCACTCTAGAGATAGTCCTTGTATAGCTATAGGATAGACATAACGATTTTGATGGATGCTGGTTGGTTCTAGCCAACAGAAAGGGAAACAATGACATGTTAGTTTAGAAAGTTCCTCATGACATCATTTGTTTTTAATAATAAAGAAATCAAATTTTAGAATAATTAAATACTTTTTGGAAAAACTTATGATTAGTAATCTGTAAAACTGACATACAAAAAAGTAACATTAACATATCATTATATGCATGTGTGTGTGTGTGTGTGTGTGTGAGAGAGAGACAGATGAGAGAGAGGGAGAGAGACCTGCAGAGACTGAGAAAATGATATAGATAGGTAGCTGATAGATAGAGAGAGAGAGAGAGAGATAGGTGATAGATGATTGACAGATAAAGTTTGGTTGTGTAATTCATAACTCTAAGTCATTTTTTTAGCAAAATGACTTTCTTTCACAACTGCATCATGGTTCCAAAGGGCACAACTGAACGTAAAAACCATCAGTAATGATAAGATAATGCGTTATTTTATGATAAGATTCTACAAGTTTATCATCATGATACAAGCCAAACTTCTTCCCCAGATCTTTGTTTATATGATTGGGAGAGTGGGGAAAGGTGGAATGTTAAAGACGTCTCTTGAATTATTTGTGTTTTTATCAGCAAGTATTATGGGTAAGCATGTACATAGCTTTGTCAATTCCTCCATTTTCTTCCTGCATTATTGGGAAAATATCACATGCCTACAGACCAAGCTTTAGGGCAATGACTTACAGCCATCATATAAAACATTCATAATTGTTTCCTTGAGAGTTTCAAGACCCTAGCTCCCAAGGTCATCTATTATCTGCACTTTGCCCTCTGACCATTTATCTGGTGCACTGGGATTGTCACTTCAAAGAACTGACCTTGCATTTTGATGATGCGACTGCATATGAAAAAGTAGAGAATTTTCCTTTAAGGATTAGTAAATTACAGGAGTAGAAATGAGGGAAAACTAATAATTGCTTCTAAAAAATGGTTATTTATTTATATTTAAGTTTCCATGGCTGAAATTTTAAAACAAACTGACAAGGTTTGACAGATGCAAAACTGCTAGAAACTTTCATTACTACGTAAAGATGAATTATTTTTCTTTTTGTTCCAGGAGATACTCACCCTATGGGGGAAAAATGAGCTCATTTCAACCTAAAAAATCAATGGACCAAAAAGAAAAAGCAAAAGAAGAAGAAGTAAGAAAAATGCAATGGGCCGTATTTCATATAGGAAAATGATACCACTGATACATTGTCAATAAGACATGTTCGTTGAACCTCTTTCTTTGAGGGAGAAAGTTTTCACTAAATTACCCACAGTTATTCATTTGACTATCTTTTTTTCCAAAAAGTCATTCTTGACCTGGCTACATTTTTCTCTACGCAAATTAAATAATTTAACCTCATAAACTCCCCTCTCTAATCCATTGATCCTCCAAGACTCACTAAATGCTTCACCTTCTCCATGTTATCTTACATGGATATAAAGTCCACTGAACTCTTGTATAGTCACACTCTGTCATCTAATATGCAACATGATGTTAATAATCTCATTTTATTTACTAACTAATAGTATGTTCTCTAAAACAAAGTGTGAAAAACATCTCAGTTTTTTGGATTGTCCATGGATACTCAATATTGCCACAGGAACCCAAGACAATAGAGCCCAGAAAACATCCCAAGAAAAGCAGCATGATTTTTTTCCGAGCAAGTGTCCTGAACTCCAAAATGGTTTTCTACCCAATCAGTTTGGAGTACAAGCAAGAGTGAGCTGGAAAGGTCTGGGATGGAATAGACTGAATGATTGGCTGGTTGTTTTTCTGAGCCCAGCTCTGAGTCCCATTTGGCCTAATTGGGATGTGTCATCAAAGCAGATTTAGTCAGATACTTGATTTGCTACATTGTCTTTAAGAAAGTGGAAAATGTTACAAAAAACTCTCCTTATGAAGCATTTCAGTGTCTGGCTCTTTCCATCTTCACCCGTTGAATCACTACGTCATAGGGAGTACACCAAATATAGATGCTCTTATTTAATAATCTTTTCCTACAGTTTATTTACTTCATATGGAAACATTCATCCAAGTCTGAGCTAATGTATTTATATCTTTGCTTAGCCTTTTGTTGAGGAAGATCTTTAAGAGTAGGGACCAGGTCTGTTTTAGTTGCAATTGTATATCTACTAATTTAGCACCTAATGTATCATACCATTACAATGAAAATGTGGTAAATAAGTGAGTATAAATACTGAACACTTGACACATACATTAAAGTTTCTCTAACTTATTGAGTTCTCTCTAGAATTTTTGGTGAACTCGTGCTATGCTTCCATATTACATCATTTCACTTCCAGTAAATTGACTAGTTAGGGACCTGTGTTGTATTATAATTCTGTCTGTTCCTCTCAAAAAGTGATCAGGATAGGTATCAGATGAAGCTGCATGAAACCGTAAGAAATAACTATATTATTGTTTCTATTTGCCTAACCGGAATTGGTGAGAAGAACATCTTACATTAGTAATTTGAATGTTTTTTTTGTCCACGTTGCTTACAGGAGCCATATTTCTTGGTCTTTATGATATAAGGGTATGCACACCAGAATAAATTGAGAAGGTATCTATTATATACACATCTTTATCCAAAACCAGATCCTGAATTCAGATATTCAGGGGAGTAATTTGGTCTAGTGTATATTGAAAAAGCACCTTAAGTAATTCTGATAGGCACTATCAGACAAACAGAACTGCAATTAATGGATGAACAACAATTTATTTTATTTCCCATTTTTAAAAAATGTTACTTTAAAAAATTTTTGTGGGTACATAGTAAGTGTATATACTTACGGGGTACATAAGATATTTTGATACAGGCATGCAATGTGAAGTTAACACATCGTGGAGAATGGGGTATCCATCTCCTCAAACATTTATCTTTTGAGTTACAAACAATCTAATTACATTTTTAAAAATATACAGTTAAGTTATTATTGACTATAGTCACCCTATTGTGCTATCATCTAGTAGGTCTTATTCATTCTTTTTGTACCCATTAATATTTCCCATTTTAAATCACTCCCAGATATATTGCTCAACATAGTTGATTTAATTAGTCTTTGAAAAGAATCGAGGTTTTAAAACTTTATTTTGGTGTTTGTTGTTTGCAGCGAGGGTCTTTTTTTTATTTATGAATAGCTTTTGGGGATTTGCTCATTCTCTTTATTTCGAACGATTTCTATTCTTATCTTCATTGATTTTTTTTCTTACCCCACACCTTAGGTTTATTTTGTTATTGCTTTTTTTAATTGAATAAGTGCATATATTTTCATTTTTTTCTTCTGTCTTGTACATATGCTCATTTAAAAAAATAACTGTACTTGAAATTGTAGATATTTCTTCAAATATTGTTTTTACAAAATAAAATAGGTATTTAATATGTATTTTGATTTTGTTGCAAATAATGTTATTTTTACTTTTTATCTTTTATTTTCAGGCTTTTAATTTTACCTTTCTTTTTCAATTATAATTCAATCGTACTGAATAAAGTATATCAAAATCTTTGGGATTTGTTGAGATTCCCTTTATGGCCTAATTCCATTTTATGTAAGTTTCATGTTTTTGTTGAAAACAATGTATATATTCACTTTGATTTTTGAAATTTCTACCATATACTTACTCTAGATGATCTACTTTACCTATTTGTTTCTAATTTTATTATGTAGAGTTTTAGATTTTTCTTAGTAATTCAGGTTTTTGCTTTTTGTATCTATCTCAAAATTATTTTGTTAGATTATGAAAGAGTCTTGAGTTTAATGTTATTTATGACTTGAAGTTTAATAGATATAAACTACCCATTTCTACTCTTCTCACATAAATTATATTTTGCTTTGTAGTAATATTGCAGTTCAGGGCTTCATTTTTAATAACAGACTTTATGTCTTTTTATTTTCTTCCTGCTATCCAATATCCTACTCATCACCCGTGCTGATTTGATCTAATAATGATTTCTACATGGTTAGTTATTTTTCTTTCTTTTTATTTCTTTTGCTGTTATAACAAATAACAACAAACAGGGGATAACACAATGCAAATTTATTATCTCATAGTGTTGTTAGTCCAAAGTCCGGGGGGCTCAGTGGTGTGGTGCACTCTGCTTAGAGACTGATGAGGTCAATCTCAAGGTGTTCGCTGGCCTTGCTAGAGGCTCTGGGAAAGCAACCACTCTAGTCTCATTTAGCTTTTCAGAACTCAGTTTCATGTGGTGTTAGGATTTGGGTCCCTGTTTCTTTGATAGCTGTCACCCATGGATCATGTTCAGCCTCTAGAGGTTGTCCACTTTACCTGGCTCATGAGCTCCTTCATCTTCAAAACTACCAGTGTGAGTGACATCCTTTCACACTTTGCATCTTTCTGACTTCCACCTCTGCTTCATCTCTCCTGCCTCCAGCTGGAGAAATTTCTGTGCTTTCAGGACTCATGTGATTAGTTTAGACCTACATTAAATGCACTAGCAAAGTCTCTACTGAGTCTAACTTAACATATTAACAGGTTTCAGTGACTAGGACATACATAGTTTTAAGGGACTATTCTGCCTACCAAAGTCCTTAACCTTAAAACCATATAAATTCATCAAAAAGCTTATAATTGTATTTATTACTCTAATATCAATCCTCTCATGTGTCTCAGAATTCTAATGATTCAGTAAGTTAACCAATTACAAACACCCACAAAATCTAGAAGTCAGGACCAATTGTGGCATAAGCTATGTGCCAATTCTTTTAAACAGTATCATTTTCAAAATAAAATCACTTTTCCTGTAACCCAAGACATCACAAAAGTTAGGCCAACAGTGCTTGATTTAACTGACATAAATAATTTGAAAAAAATAAGAAAGAAAATAATAGAAAAAGAATGACTTCATATTTTCACCTGTTCAGTCCTTGTGAAAAGTTTGTATAAAATTAAAAATCAAATAAGGCAACACTCCCATCCAAAGGTTTTATTTTCTATTTCAGTTGTGATTGGGGATATTTTTCATGAAATTGTCTAACAAATTATTGTTATATAGAGATGTTATATTTACTTCATGAAGAGACAACCTACATATTTATTTGTTCAAATGAAGATTTTTATTATTTTGGTGTTTTCAGGTATAATATCATATAATCTGGAAACAATAATTTGCGTCAACTCCTCACTATCTATAATTATTATTTTATAATGTAATTACATTAGATGTGCCTAAAAATGTTATACAAAGTGTTTTAAGCAGATATGTACTTGTTCTTATGGTTTGAGCAGATTTTATATTATTTTTAGAGTTTTGGGGAGATATATGTAAATTTTATCAAATGCCTTAGGAACCTCTTGAGAAGATAGTTATTTTTCTCCCTTAGGCATATTAAAATGATAAATTACACTAATAGAGGTCTCTTTTGCTTGAGATTAAAGTATCTTTGTTTGTTGTACATCATCTAGGGAGATTAATTCATTTGGCAATATTTTATTTAGGATTCCTACATCTATTATGGAGGCTTCTTTTTTAACTTGTATCTTTGCAGAATTTGCTATCACTGTATCCAACCCATTTGCTAACTAAATGGTGCTAAATTAAATATATATATATGTGTGTGTGTGTGTGTGTGTTTCCTACTTATTCAAAGCTCTTGTAAAGTTTGAATCACATGAAAATTATATATTATTTTAAATGCCTTCATAATTCAAAGTGTGGCCCTCTGAAATAATCTGGATTTCAGTCTGCAGATTTCATCTGGAGAAAGAGCTTGTACTTTAAATAATCCTCTTCCATTTCACCCATGGGTATTATAATATTAAGATGTTTCCTAGTTCATTTTGTTTTGTGATGACAGAATACCACAGGCTGGATAATTTGAAATAAATATATATATTTTTTGGCTCACTGTTCTGGAGACTGGGAAGTCTAAGGGCATGGTGTTGGCTTCTGCTGGGCATCTGGTGCAAAACTTCTTATGTCATACATGTCAAAAGCAATTACATGCTGAGACAGCATGTGAGAGAGAACAAGAGAGGGTTGACCTCATTTTCATAACAGTAATTAACCCTCTCAATAATTAACTCTCTCAATAATGACATTAATCCATTCAGGAGAGCAGAATGCTCTTGACCTATTTGCCTCCAAAACGTCCCATCTCACCAGGTGCGGTGGCTCACGCCTGTAATCCCAGCACTTTGGGAGGCCAAGGCAGGCAGATCACAAGATCAGGAGTTTGAGACCAGGCTGACCAACATGTTGAAACTCCATCTCTAATAAAAATACAAAAATTAGCCGGGTGTAGTGGTGAGCACCTGTAATCTACTCAGGAGGCTGAGGGAGGAGAATTGCTTGAACCTGGAAGGTGGAGGTTGCAGTAAGCTGAGATCGCACCACTGCACTCCAGCCTGGGCAACAGAGCAAGACTCCGTCTCAAAAAAAAAAAAAAAAAAAAGTCCCATCTCTCAACACTGTTATGTTTGGGATTAAGCTCTCAACATGAAAACTTTGGGGGACACATTTAAACCTTAGTAATATATCATATTTCTTGAATTTTATTGAACCTGAGTTACCATCAGTTGCAATACATATCATTGCTGTATGAATTTTCTAAGAAAAAAAGATACTGTCAGTTAATTGATGACACATTTTAGATTTTTTTAATTTCTTAATATTTTATTGTCCATTTAGTGGAAGTTTTTTTCTATTTATATAGATGTATATCCTATATCTTTTGTGCATGTAAAAATATAAATAAATGAATTTCATAATTCCTAAAATATTTTCATATTCAAAATATCTTTTGAATACCTTTTGACCCTGAAACATCTATACAATTATTTTAATCATATAGTATAATCTTCTGGGTGCCTAAGAATATTAATAATGCAGTATTTCTTTACAAAATTCTTTTCTGTTGTAGCTAGGTTTTTTTTTTTCCAAATGACTGACAAACATTCTAATAGCTTTGTTGCTGGCTTTTATTTAATCTTCCAAGAGGTGTCAATGAGAAGTTTTTAGAGAACAACCGAGACACACAATTCTTTCTCAAACTTGCTCAAACAGTTGGTTGAATAATAAAAGCAGACAGTGGAGTATTTCAATCACGCCTCTAGGAATAACAGATAAGTTTGCTCATGCACAAGGTTATGACAACTATTACAATTATTGTTAGGCTTATACCAAACAAATTGATTATAAGATTCATCTTGCTAGTAAAGATATTAAAATTTGAACATAAGTGCATCTTAGGATGGCTTAAATGCAGTTATTTTGTTTTCTTTAAAATCATGCATTTTCTTGAGATCATCTGTTTTCAATGAATGTTGTATATTGCAATTTGTGAATTTTCTAATTATCATTGTTCATCTCTTCTTTTAAGTTTTCATTGTTCTTATTTGAATTTTATGTGCTTTTTCTAAGATAAACAGACTTTTTTTTATTGTTTCAGAAACCTAATTTTGGAGTTAGTTTTCAGTTTAATAATTTGTTATTGTTTCTGCTTTTTGGTAATCCATTGACTTCTGCCTTTTTACATTAATTTACTCCTCCTGTCTACTTGTCGTTTCTGACGGTTTTTACAGCTACTTGATTTAAACAATTAAAAAAGTTATTTTGTCTTATTTAATAAAAATTTTCAAAGATATATTTTAACTTTCTGTTTTGATGAAAATTTGTTTACGTTTATTCATAATTACATCAGTATTTGAAAAAACCATCTTGTGCAAATTATCCTTTAGGTACGAAATTATAATTCATGGAGAATTATAATCTTCCCCTTCAACCATGATGTCAAGTTATTATATGGTGAAGTAAGATAGAACTCTATGTCTTCTGTGACTTTGGATGAATTATTTAATCTACTTAATATCTTTTTTAAGGTAAAATTGATACTAATAAAAATATTAAATAACATAATGCATAAAAGTTGCTCTATAAATAATAGCAATTGTTATTTTTTGACTTTATTGTATGTGGAAGATATTCATTCCTGCTTTCTAGCTCTGATACTGTATTTCTCTTTACTATATAACTTTTTGATAATTTGATTAGGGATATAAGATGTATATAAAAGGGAGAAAGTCAAAATTTATAATTTAGTTTGTGATTTCAAACTTAATAGAAAATTTGCTTATATATTTTGAGCACATAAATATAGTTTATTGCCTATTGTTTTTAGTCAGATCCTTTCTCCTTTTCCTCCCAACTTTATCTACACTGTTAAAATGTTGAAACATATATTCAAGTTCACTTGTTAGTCTCTGCTGTGCTTGGATAGAGATGGTGATGCAGCAGGTACTCAATGAATGTGTATTGAGTTAAACCATGACCAAAGCAGTTAAAACAGAAATTTTCCTCCTCAGCATTCATACTCTGGTTTAGTCTCAACCTAAATGAATAGTGCAGTAGAATCACTGCCTTCTCAGGCCTGTTTCCAGGAGGCATGTGAAACATATCAGAGTTTCAACCCTGTTCCCAGTAGACAAGTATATAGATCACAAAACACATTCATATGCCTTTCTAGTTGTCAGTCTATGCAGAGGATCTAAGAATGGAATAGGTCCCAAAGGCAAAACTATCTTCTCATTTTCAGTGGCAACTAGGGCCAAGGTTGAAGCAGACTAACAGAGGTGGTACAGGGCTAGTGCAGTTGTCCTCTGGAGAAAAAGAAATTCATTTTCAAGACTTGTCAGTCACCCTCATGAAAGCTGTATCTACTCTTCTTAAAAGAAAAAAAAAATCAAACTATGTGATTTTCAGATATTTGGTTTTAGAATGACCAATTTTCAATGAGCTTTAATATGTGTGATTCAACCAGTAAAGTAGCCATAGCCTTAGGAGAAGATGTTATTGTGTGTGTAACTTTTTTAAAACATTATTTCAAATACTGAAAACTTAAGAATAATACAGGAAAATTTCTTATGCATTTCCACCCCCCACAAAATAACCAGTTGTTTACATATTGCCTCATTTTTTAAATCACTGTCTCTGCATCTGCATGTGTGTGTGTGCGTGCCTGTGCATATGTACACATATTTCTGTTTAAAACAATTTGAGTGTACAATTATCACATTATAAACATATACCACTAAATATTTCTATTTAGTTTTAAAGAAAAGGGGATTCTATCCTATTACTCACATACTATTAACAAAATCAGAAAATGTAGCATTAATCATAACGCTATCATCTAACCCACAGCCTATGTTTATTATTTTAAAATTTGTCTCAGTATTGTTCTCTATAACTGTTCTTCTTTGATTCAGGAACACACATTACATTTAGTTTTCATGTCTTCTTATATTTTTAATCTCAACATTTCTTTTCTTTCTTAACCTTGATAATTGTACAAGATCAACTGCTTTATAGGTTTTCCCACAATATGGGTATCTTTGTCATATCCTGATTAATATATTTAGTGTTTATATTTGAGGCTGGATGAACACAGAAATGTGATACTTTCTCATAAATCATATGAGAATACACATCATATTAGTACGGCTACTTTAATGATTTTATTAAGGTGAGAGTCCATCTCATTTCTTACATGGAAATTAAGATTTTTCTCTTTTGTAAAAAATAATTTGTGTGGAAATAATTGAGACTATGTAAACATCTTCTTTCTAATTAAACTTTTGCCAACTAATTTTAACAAGCATTGAGGATTTCCTATCATTTCTTGTGTAATTATTAGTTGATATTCTACTTAAGAAAGATATTTACCTTACCCTCTATTTATTCATTAATTCATTTATTCATCAATTTATATTAATATGGTCTTATTGATTTCTATTTTGTGCAATGGATCATATTTTATGGAATTATTATTTTATTAAAGATGAAATTGCCCTATATTTGACCAGTGTTTGCTGTTTCAAGTTGATTTCTGTTTTCTTCTCATACTGCCTATCTTCTAAGCTCTTTCTTAAGAAAGCATTCATTATTATCTTTTTATTTTCATTATTTATCAATCTCTGCTCCAACAGTGACAAATCTGACCCCCAATAGAAAGTGATGCCAACAATACTGCAGATAAGATTATTATCCTGGCTTCACTACTCTCCATAGGAGTCCAACTAGCAATTATTCACAAGGGATCATAACATGCTAATAGAGAAAAGCACTTAACCATGAAGGAAGACAGTAGGAGAAAAATAAATGAAAAAAAGTAATCTTCAAAACAGCTAGAAAATAATTAACAAAATGTCAGTAATAAGTAAGTTTTTGCCTATCACTAATTATCTTTAATGTAAATGAATTAACTTCTCCAGGTAAAAGACAGAATAGAGTAGCTAGATGGAAAAAGAAACAAGACTAAACTATATGCTGCCTGCAAGAGATTCACTTTATCTGCAAAAACACACAGAAACTGTAAGGGAAGGAATGCAAAAAAAATATTTCATGTAAATGGAAACCAATATAATGGAGGAGTAGCTATACTTATATCAAATAAATTAGACTTTAAGTAAAAAAACTGCAAAAGGAGACAAAGAAGGCCAATGCATATGATAAAAAGTCAATTTGACAAGAGGATATACAGTTGTACAGTTGTTACTATACATTAACTCAATCCAGAGCACCTAAATATATAAAGCAAATAGTAAATAGATATAAATGGAGAGAGAGACTTCAATAATAGTAGAGGATTTCAACATCTGACTCTCAGCAATAGACATTCAGACAAAAAAAAAAAAAAAAACATACATTGGCCCTAAATGTAACTCTAGACCAAATGGACTTAACAAGCATTTATAGGACATTTCAACCAACGGCTGGTGAATACCCATTATTTTTAATTGCATTTAAAATATTCTCTAAGATAGATCATATGTTAGGTCACAAAATGAACCTAGTAAATATAAGAAGACTAAAATCCTACCAAGTATCTTTTTTTTCTACCACAATGATATAAAGCTAAAAAAAAAAAAAAAAAAAGGAGGATATTTGGAAACTTGGCAAATACATGAAAATGTAATAACTGCTTCTTAATAACCAATGAGTTAATTTAAAAAATGAAAGAAAAACTTTTAAAAATTGAGATAAATGAAAGTGAAAATACATCTTCTAAAATAAATGGGATACAAAAAAGTAATTCTAAAAGAGCAAAGTTTATAACAATAAATGTCTACATTAAAAAAATTCAAATAAACAGCCTAACATTGACCCTCCAGTAACTAGAAAAATAAGAACAAATTCAATCCAAAATTAGTAGAAAGAAAGAAATATTTAAGATCAGAGAAGAAATGAATAAAATACAGAGTAGGATAATGTACAGAAAATTAAAAGGTAAAATTGACAAATTTTAGCTAAACTAAGAAACAAGAAGACTCACATAAATAAATCAGAAGTAAAAAAGAGACACTGAAACCACAGAAACACAAATAATCATAGAAGACTATTATGAACAATGATACTCCAGCAAACTAAATAACCAAGAAATAATGGATGAATTTCTAAACACATACAACCTACCAAGATTCAATTATGAAGAAATAGTAAATCTGAAAAGATTAAATAAGAATGAGGAAACTCGGGAGGCTGAGGCAGGAGAATGGCGTGAACCCGGGAGGCGGAGCTTGCAGTGAGCTGAGATCGCGCCACTGCACTCCAGCCTGGGCGACAGAGCGAGACTCCGTCTCAAAAAAAAAAAAAAAAAAAAAAAAAAAAAAAAAAAAGAATGAGGAAATTGAGTCAATAATAAAATGTCTCTTATCAAAGAAAAGTCCAGGTTTTTGATGGCTTCATTAGAGAATTCTACAAAGCATCTGAAGAATACCAGTTCCCAAATTATTTCAAAAAATTGATAAGGAGGGAATACTCTAAATTCATTCTGCAAGTCCATATTTACCTTGAGGCCTAAAGCAGACAAAGACATAACAACAACAACAACAACAACTTTACAGACTAATATTGTTGAACATAGATGCAAAAATCCTCAATAAATTGCTAGTAAATGGAATTCTACAGCATATTAAAATGATTTTTTACCTATTTCAAGTGAAACTCATTCCAAGATGCAAGGATGGTTCAACATATTCACATCAATAAACATGATATATCATAGTAAAAGAATAAAGAACAAAAACACATGATCACTTTCATAGATACAGAAAAAACATTTGGTAAAATTCAATATTCATATTGAGTTTACATTTATATCCTTTAATAATAAAATCTCTTTAAAAATCGGCACAGAAGGAATGTACCTGAACGCAATAAAAGCCATATATGACAAACTCACAGCTAACATCATACTGAACAGGGAAATGTTGAAAGGATTTCCCTTAATATCTACAACAAGACAAGGATGTCTACTTTCACCACATGTATTCAGAATAGTAGTGGAATTCCTAGCCAAGGCAATTAGGCAAGAGAAATAAATAAAAGATATCCAAACTGGAAAAGAGGAATTTAAGTTGTTCCATTTGCAGATGAAAGGATTTTATGTATAGAAAACTCGAAAGACTTCATCAAAAAACTGTCAGATACTGTGAACAAATTCAGTAAAAATGCAGGATTCGAAATCAACATCCAAAAATCAGTAGTGTTTCTATAAACTCATAGAAAACTATCTTTAAAAGTAGTCAAGAAAGTAATCTTATTTATAATAGCTATAAAAATACCTAGAAGTAAATTTAAGTGTGAAGGGAAAGATCTCTCTTACGCAAATTATAAAACGTTGATTAAATAAACCAAAGACACAAATAAATGGAAAGATATCTCTTGTTTATAGCATCTCTTGTATCTCTGTTACACTGGTTTGGACATGGATTTTTGGGATAAGACCTGAACACACAGGTGACAAAAACAAAAAAGGACTAATGGGATTCCATCAAACTAAAAACTTCTGCACAACAAAGGAAGCAATCAACAGAGCATAGAGACAACCTCCAGAATGGGACAACATATTTGCAAAATGTGTATCTGATAAGGGGTTAATATCCAAAATATGTAGAAAACTCAAACAACTCAATAGCAGAATAAACAACCAACCTAATTAAAACATGATCGAAATTCCTATATAGACATTTTTCAAAAGAACACATAACAATGGCCAACAGGTATATGAAAAACTGCTCAGTATCTCAAAGCATCAGAAAAACACAAATCTAAACCCAAAATGAGATCTCAGCTCACTCAAGTCAGAATGGCTATTATTAAAAAGGCCACCTTCCAAAAATAACGTGCTGAAAAGGATGTGGAGAATAGGGAGCTCTTACACAATGCTGTTGGAAATGTAAATTAGTGCAACCATGATACACAATAGTACAGAGATTTCTCAAATAATTAAAAATAGCAATACTATCTGATCTACTAATTACACTAACAGGTACACATCCAAAATAAATGAAATTATTGAAGAAATGTCTGCATCCTCATGTTTATTGCAGCACTATTCATAATAGCCAAGATATAGAATCAACCTAAGTGTTGATCAGTGTATGAATCGATAAAGCAAATGTGGAATATATGCACAATAGAACACTATTCAGCCATAATAAAGAAAAAAATCCTGTCATTTGTGGCAATATGGGTGAACCTAGAGGGCATTATGTTAAGTTAAATAAGCCAGGCACAGAAAGACAAATACTACCTGATCTCACTCATATAAGGAAACTATAAAAAATGATTCTATAGAAACAGAGTAGAATAGTGGTTTCCACAGGGAGGGAGAAGAAGAGGTTAATCAAAGATACAAAAGAAGATAAGAAGAAAAAAATTCAAGATATCTATTGTACAGCAAGGTGACAATAACGATAATTTATTGTATTCTTGAAAAATGCAAAGGGAGTGGATGTTAAGTGCTCTTATCATGAAAATGATGCCCATGTGAAATAATGCAAGTGTTAATTAGCTAGATGTAATGACTCCATACTATATATATACTTCCAAACATCATGCGTACAAGAAAAATACATAAGTTACCTTTAACATTTAGAAAGTAAAACAAACACAAAATATAACTCCCACTAACCTTGATATTTTTATTTTCTTAAAACCAGAATGAACCTAAAATAGTTTCTAATTGTTAAACAATCCCATCACTTAACTGGAAAAGCAAACCTACAAACTAAAAGTACTGTAACAGTTAACGTTATAAAAACATCACTTTGAAATTAAAATAGACCTACATAAGCAAAGGGGTATTTTACAGAGTTAAGTATATAAATTTTGCACATGGTTTGTTAAATTTATATATAGCTGTTTTATGGTTTTGATGTTATGGTACATAATATTGTTTTATATTTTATTTTCAAATTGTCTATTCCTAGTACATATAAATAATTTTTTGTATATTGTCCTACTATTCTGTGACCTTGCTAAATTCACTTATTTGTTCTAAAGTATTAATAATTGCTTTGCAGTTTTCTTATAAATTTTTAAAATCATGTTATCTGAAAATAAAATTTTTACTCTTCCTTTTCCAAAATTTATGTTTTTATTTTTCTGTCTTTCCTCATGTTATCGCGTAGGGCCTTCAGAATAATACAGAATAGGTGTTTCAAAATTAGATAACTATTTTGTATTTGATCTTAGAAGGGAGGTGTTCCAGTTACTACTACTGCTTTATAATCCACTCCAAAATGTAGGATAAAACAAATATTGTATTACAATCACAGATTTTCTTGGTCAGGAAATTAATCAAGGTACAATGGATATGGGTTATGTCTGTTCTATAAATTTAGGGGCTTTTGCAGGGAAGACTCAAGGCTGAGGAAAACTCTACCAATAGTGACTATAATTATCTTGATGTGTTTTTCACTCATATGTCTGATGTTTAACTTTTAGCTTTGTCAGCTGGGGCCTCTGCTGGGACTGTTAACATGTGCACCTACACAAGACCTCTTCCTGTTCCATAAGCATCAACAGCATGAGAGCTGTAGAGTAATCAGATTACTTTTCTAGGCCCTCAGTGATGGAAAAGCACAGATCGCATTCAGCAAGGCTAGCAAATCCTTTATGACTTTTGGAATCAAAATAATATAACTTCTACTTTACTATATTGGTCAATGCACTTACATACTGGAAAATATTTAAGGGGAGGGATACAGACTTCACCTCTGGATGATACAGGTCAGGTTGCAGAAAGTACGTGGATGGAAAATGTCACAGAATGCTTAACATATTAAAATGTATAAAGTAAGCTGTAGCTTATTTTATCTTCCCTTTATCATATTGAAATATTTTTCTTCTATTGCTAATTTGTCAAGATATTTTATCATAAATGCATTTGACATAATCCTGGAATTATTTTCTTTTGTTCTATTGAAAAAGCAAATTCAGTTGATTAGTTTTGAAAATTGTAAATGATCCTTGAATTCCTTGATAAAATCCACTTGTTCACATGATCTTTTTCATATATTGCTATATTTAAATGACTAACATATTTTAAAGAAATTTTGCACTTAAATTCATAAAATGCACTGATACATATTTCCTTATCATATATTTTGTTATCACGGCTCTCTGGCCTTATAAAATGAATTAGAAATTGTTCCCATCTTTTCATTTTCTGAAATAAAGTGTCTTTAATTTGTTATAATTTCCTTTTAAAATATTTTATAGAATTTAACAATCAAGTCATATGGGCATGAAAAATTTTTTGTGAGAATGTTTTTAATGCAGTCATGCATCATTTAATTGTGGGGATACATTTTGATAAATATGTCATTAGGTGATTTTGTCATTGTGTGAACATCCTAGAGTGTACTTACCCAAACATAGATGGTATATCTGATTACACACGTAGGGTACATGGCAAAGCCTATTGCTTCTAGTCTATATAAATGTACGGTACTTACTGTACTGAATACTTTTGGCAATTATAATGCAATTGAAAGTATTTCTGTATCTAAACATACCTAAAAGTAGAAAAGATTTAGTAAAAATGTGGTATAAAAGATGACATCTACACAGGGCAGCTCCATTATAATCTTATGGGACCACCATCATATATGCAGTCTATGATGAACTGAAATATCAATATAAATTTTTCTTTAAGCACTGTTGAGCTACATTCTGTAAGTATTCATGTTTTATTTTCATTATCATTTCTTTGAAATACTTTACAATTTTTTGTGATTTCTTGTTTGCTTGTAGCTCATTTCAAAGTATGTAATTTGGTTTGCAAATATTTGGGCTTTCGTAGATGCATATTATTACTTTCTAATTGCATTTTTTTGATGTCAGAGAATATTCTATGCAGAATTCAAAATTGGCCAAATAAATTGAGCCTTATGTTATGGTCTGGTGTATGACCTATCTTGGGGAAAACATCATGTGCATTCGAAAACAATAAGTATTTTTCAGTTATTTTCTGCAAAATATAATATAAATATCAAATAGTTCATACGGCCTAATTGTGTTATTCAGATATTCAATTTCATTACTAAGAAAGATATGTTAAAACATTTAATTATGGGTTTGCATATCTACATAGCTATATCTATCTATCTCTTTTCAGTTTTATCAGAACTACAAACAACTGTTCATCGAAATAAAAGAGGACACAAACAAATGGAAAAATTTTCCATGGTCATAGATGGGAAGAATCAATATCGTGAAAATGGCCACACTGCCCAAAGTAATTTATAGATTCAACGCTGTCCCCATCAAACTACCATTGACTTTCTTCACGGAAGTAGAAAAACTACTTTAAATTTCATATGGAACCAAAAAAGAGCCCATATAGACAAGACAATCCTAAGCAAAAAGAACAAAGCTGGAGGCATCATGCTTCCTGACTTCAAACTATACTACAAGGCTAGAGTAAACAAAACAGCATGATACTAGTACAGAAACAGATATATAGACTAATGAAACCAAATGGGGGCCTCAGAAATAATGCCACACACCTAAAACAATCTGATCTTTGACAAACCTGACAGAAACAAGCAATGGGGAAAGGATTCCCTATTTAATAAATGGTGTTGGGAAAACTGGCTAGCCATATGCAGAAAACTGAAACTGGAACCCTTCCTTACACCTTATACAAAAATGAACTCAAGATGGATTAAAGACTTACGTGTAAGACCTAAAACCATAACAACTCTAGAAGAAAACCTAGGCAATACCATTCAGGACACAGGCATGGGCAAAGATTTCATGACTAAAACACAAAAAGCAATGGCAACAAAAGCCAAAATTGACAAATGGGATCTAATTAAACTAAAAAGTTACTGCACAGCAAAAGAAACTATCATCAGAGTGAACAGGCAACCTACAGAATGGGAGAAAATTTTTGCAATCTATCCATCTGACAAAAGGCTAATATTCAGAATCTACAAGGAACTTAAACAAATTTAGAAGAAAAAGACAAACAACCCTATAAAAAGTGAGCAAAGGATATGAACAGACACTTCTCAAAAAAAGACATTTATATGGCCAACAAACATATGAAAAAAAGGTTTTACATTATTTATTTTAAAGCTCTGAAATTAGAGCATACATACTTATTATTGTTATATTTTTCTGATGAAGTAAATTTTACTATTATAAAATGTTTCTCATCTCTTGAAATTTTTTTCAATAGTTTATTTTGTCTAATTATTAGTATAGTATATCCACCTATGGTAGGGATAATAATGGCTTGCCAAAGATGTCCATGAACTAATCTCCAGAGCTTGTGAACATCTTATGACCACTGGGAATTAAGGTTGCAGATAGAGTTAAGGTTGTGAATAAACTGACCTTAAGATGAGGAGATCATTCTAAGTTATCCGAGTGCACCAATGTAATTCTAAGAATTCTTATAAGTGAAAAAGGAAGGCATGAGGGTCAGAGTCACAGAAGAAAAATTAGCACTATCGAAGGTCACGTTGAGATGATGTGATTGCTGACTTTGTAGCCCAGTGAGAACCATATTGAACTTCTGACCTCTAGAATTTTAATATACTGAATTTAAATTGTTTTAAGCAATCGAGTTTTTGTTAATTTGTTACAATGGTGGTAAGAAACTCACAGACTAGCTTCCTTTGTTTACTTTTTTGATTGTATGACTTTAATTATCCTTTTATTTTTAACCTATATGTTTCATATTTTCAAATGCATAAAAATAAATCTTGGTTTGTACAAAATTTTGGAAACATCGACTTCATAACTGGAGTTTTTAGCTCAATTACATATTATGTAATTATTCCCACTGCTGGATTTAGTTCTTCTATTTTGCCACTTAGTTATAATTTATTTCTGTTTATCTTTTCTGCTTTCTTTTGGGTTAAACATATTAGTTTTCATATTCGATTTTAATTTTGCTGTTGGATTTTAGCTAAAATTTATTGCATTCTTTTATATTTTTATTTTACTTTAAGTAAATACATGTGCAGGACATATGAGATACATGTACAGAACATGCAAGTTTGTTACATGGGTACACATGTGCCATGGTAGTTTGCTGCACCCATCAACCCATCATCTAGGTTTTAAGCCCCACATGCATTAGGTATTTGTCCTAATGTTCTCCCTCCCCTTACCCCATACCCCTCGACAGGCCCCGGTGTGTGATATTTGTGTCCATGTGTTCTCATTGTTTGACTCCCATTTATGAGTGAGAACATGTTGTTTGGTTTTTTGTTCCTGTGTTAATTTGCTGAGGATGATGGCTTCCAGCTTCATCCAAGTCCCTGCAAAGGACATGAACTCATTCTTTTTTATGGCTGCATAGCATTCCATGGTGTATATGTGCCACATTTTCTTTATCCAGTCTGTCTTTGATGGGCATCTGAGTTGGTTCCAAGTCTTTGCTATTGTAGATAGTGCTGCAATAAACACATGTATGCATGTGTCTTTATAGTAGAATGATTTATAATCTTTTGGGTATATACTCAGTAATAGGATTGCTGGGTTCAGTGGTATTTCTGGTTCTAGATCCTTGAGGAATCACCACACTGTCTTCCACAATGGTTGAACTAATTGAACTAATTTACACTCCCACCAACAGTGTAAAAGTGTTCCTATATCTCCACAGCCTCACCAGCATCTGTTGTTTCCTGACTTTTTAATAATTGCCATTCTAATGGGCATGAGATGCTATCTCATTGTGGTTTTGATTTGTGTTTCTCTAATGACCAGTGATCATGAGCTTTTTCTTTCAAATGTTTGTTGGCCACATGAATGTCTTCTTTTGAGAAGTGTCTGTTCATATCCTTTGCCCAATTTTTGATGGGGTTGTTTGTTTTTTTCTTGTAAATTTGAGTTCATTGTAGATTCCGGATATTAGCCCTTTGTCAGATGAGTAGATTGCAAAAGTTTTCTCCCATTCTGTAGGTTGTCTGTTCACTCTGATGGTAGTTTCTTTTGCTGTGCAGAAGCTCTTTAGTTTAATTAGATCCCATTTGTCAATTTTGGCTTTTGTTGCCAAAATTGACAAATGGGATCTATATAAACTAAATACTTTTTAAATACTTTTTTAGGCTGAAGAGAAATAACATCAGATAAAAGTGTGAACCTGTAGAAATTCATAAAAACACTAGCAATGGCAGATGTGCAAAAATATGAAACATATAACACATTCGTTAACCTTATTAATCTATTTTTTAGTTATGTATTTTTATTGACCTCTCTACAAATCCACTTTTTATTTTGTTCTGACTTCATAAGTATACCAGGTCAAGCTGAGGATTTTTTCCCAAACCTTATGCTTTTCAGTTCTTGGAATTTCCACTTGGTTTCTATTATTAGGGTTTCCATTTATATGTATTAGTTCTCTTTGAGATTCCCCATCTAATCATTCATTAAAACCATATTTTCATTTAAATCCTTGAGCATATGCAAGAGTTTTCTAGTAGCTTTAACACTCTGGCTCACTAATTTCAAAACCTAGGTCATCTCACTATCAGGCTGTAATAATTGTCTTTCTCTTGACAGTCACATTTTACTCTTCCATTATATATTTAGAATTTATGGATCAAATATTAGAAAATCTGAATATTTTAGAGACCCTGGGTTCTGATCTCTTCTGAAAAATGTTGATCTTCATTCTAGCAGATGCTTAAATTGTCTGTATCTAAATTCTAAACTCTGTCATCGTTGTTGTGGTCAGTAACTAAAGTGTCTCCTTACTTCTTTTAGCTGCTTTTTTTCTGCTGGGCTCCCAGTTTCTCCTCTGTGTACATGTAAGTATAAAGTCACTATGGAGTTAGGCAGAGTTCCATGCAAATTTTGGGACGTCTCTCCCTGCAGCTACCTTCATTCTGAGATTTCTCCTTCAATTTCCAAACAATTTGGCAGCCCTGATTTTTGTTTTCAAGCTCATTCCAATAAAAGTGTGGTTTTCCACCTGAGTTCCAGCTTCTAGTACATCAGAGAATTTTATTAGTTAATACCTTAAGGCAGTCTAAATTAATGACTGCATAACCTCAATAAAAAAATACACTGAGTAGAAAGTAAGGTTAAGTAATTTAGAGCTGTCGATCATTAATATGGTCAATTCAGTAGAAATAAGCATTTTTAGAAACTGCTTCTAATCTTCCTATATGGCTTCACTTTAATATGTACAAATATTTATAATAAAGTAAATGTTTAAGACTTAGTAGGAAAAAAATCAACTCGTATATTTTTGTAAAGCTAGGTTTTTTCATTTGGGGAAGAGCGTGGAAGGCTAGAAAAAAAGCTTCGGTTAAGAAATTCGAGGATTAGGGGACAATGTCTGATAAGAAAACATTTTACTTGCTCAAAAAACCCTGCAATATAGAATTATCATTGACAGCAAATTGTTAGATTACTTTATTCCACAGGATGCCAATAACTAGGTAATTTGCTCTGTGGTTGAACCGTAATTGCCATGTAATTAGAATAATTGCATTTTGGGGGCAGGATATGCACTTACACTACGTTGTGATTTCACTCAATAGCCTGTGCAATGTGGTTTTCAGATGTCGAAAACCTAAGATTAGGTCAAGATTTCTTCTTATCTTTAGCTGTAGACACTTTTCTCATTGCTAAACCGACATTGTTTCGAAAAACCTTTTCACCTTCCTAGTTTGAGTGTCCTCTCTCTCTAGTAACATGAGCCTTTGGTGTTAAATGCACTAAAGCCACATCTCTCACTATATTACAGAAATTTGTATTTGTTTTCCACGTTTCTGCAAAAGGTCTACTTATATGCTTTCTCCTATCAAATCTATGTATTTCAACTTTGATTTTTCTCTTGAGCTCTAAACCTAAATATTTCAATGTCTTTTCAATGTCCTCCACATAAATATCTAATGGATGTATCAAAATGAACATGCTTAAAATTCTGTATTCCTCTCAATCCACCCTACTGTATCTTTCCTTGTCTTTTCCATAAATATATTATTATTAACCCAGATGCTTAAACAAAAAAATCTTATAGATTATTTATTTCTTCTTTTATTCCCTTATATCCTACATAAAATATATATTTAAATATGTCCCAAACCTGAGAAATTTCACCACGTGCAATGCTACTTCCTTTGTTCAAGCCAATGTCTCCTGTTTTCTCAACCACAGGAAGAAGTCTTCTAACTTTTTCTTCTTTGATATTGTCCCTTTTATATTCTGCTCTCTACCCAAGAGCCAATAATCTGTACAACATATAAATTATTTCACAAGTAGTATTGTGATATAACTTGTATCACAATATATAACTTATATAATTTTGTTTTACTTGTTTTTTTTAATTAAAAACCTACCATTTGCTTCTCAAATGTTAGAATTAGACTCTATCTTCTTAACATAGTCTAGAAGACACTCATAATAATGTCCCTACTGATTCCTTATTCCTCACCTCTTTGCTGTGCACAGCCATAATGTCCTCCTTTGAGCTAGTTACTAGTTTTTAGAACATATGAACTTAATGTCTACCTTAGAGTCTTCTACTTCTATACTTGCTGCATAACATGCTCTTATTCTAACCCTTCCCATTAAAAAAAAATCATTTTAGGTTTTGTGAGTACATAGTAAGTGTATATATTTATGGGGTACATGAAATCTTTTGATACAGGTATGTGATGTATAATAATCACATTATGGTAAATGGAGTATCCATCTTCCTCAAGAATTTATCCTTTGTAACTCTCTTCTTCTTCCCATTCTTTTTTTTTTCTTTTCTTTTCTTTTTTTCTTGAGACAGAGTCTCACTCTGTCACCCAGGCTGGAGTGCAGTGGCATGATCTCAGCTCAGCTCACTGCAGCCTCCACCCGCAAGTTCAAGCGATTCTCCTGCCTCAACCTACCAAGTAGCTGAGATTACAGGGGGCCCACTGCTATGCCTTGATAATTTTGTATCTTTAGTAAAGATGGGATTTCACGATGTTGGACAGGCTGATCTCGAACTCCTGACCTCAGGTGATCCACCAGCCTCAGCCTCCCAAAGTTCTGGGATTACAGGCGTGAGCCACCACACCCTGTCTCTTCCCATTTTTTATCCAATTGCCTCATTGAGTTTTCTTTCTTTCAAATGTTAACACATCAGAAACACTTTCACTGTCCAGCCTTCCTGACCCCATCCTCACCCTATCAGGTTCCATCAGTGTAGTCTCCTTTATTTTTATTCACTACATTTACTATGTAGACTTATAGATAGATGTATAAATACAGAGATATATAATTTTGACATTTTTATTGTTTTATAAGACTCCTCTACTAGAATGTAAGTGCTGCAAATCCTGAAACTTAGTCTCTATTCCAATATAACCCCAATTCCAAGCAGAATATCCAACTCATGGTAGATGATATATGACTTTTTAAAAAATCAGAATGCTTTGCAAAATGTTTTGAGCCAGAATTCCAATAGAGATAATTAAGAAAATAAGCTACCATCCCTCATTAAAAAATAAGGAGCATCACTACCTAAATGGAAATCAAAGATGACCTCAGAATTGTTTCTCCAAAAAGTGAAAATAAGAATTGCATGAACCACCCATACACATTTTCTTATTGAACTTTTTCTGTAATTATATATTATAAATATACATACACATATGTACACCTATAAGAATATATATACACAAACACATACACACACACACATATATATCACACACACACACACACACACATATATATATAAAATGTTTTAATAGTTTTTGTAACTACAAATGCAATTTATATTTGCGGAAAGGGGTTTTGGGAAACATGAAAATGAGAAGAATTAGGAGGAAGAAAATTACTGATAATCTCAATTTAGAGATAAGGAATGTTATAAATTCCTGTATTTTCAGTCATTTTTATGCACTTATTTAGTAAAAATTGTACCACACTATACACAAATTTTAGTCATTCTCCGTGCAATTTTATAACATGAACAGTGTCCTAGATTGTTTATTCTTATTTATTTATTTGTTTACTTATTTACTTTTGAGATGGAATTTTGCTTTTGTCACACAGGTTGGAGTGCAATGGTGCTATCTCAGCTCACTTCAACCTCCATCTCCCGGGTTCAAGCGATTCTCCTGCCTCAGCCTCCTGAGTAGCTAAGATTACAGGAGTGTGCCACCACACCCGGCTAATTTTTGTATTATTAGTGGAGATGAGGTTTCATTGTGTTGGCCAGGCTGGTCTCTAACTCCTGACCTCAGTTGATCCAACCCCCTCAGCTTCCCAAAGTGCTGGGATTACAGGCGTGAGCCACTGCGCCTGGCCATTGTGTATCTTTAAAGTATGAGTTTTGATGAATAACATTACCTCATCTTACAGATTTCATACACCCATGTTTTTCTGCTCCCTGTGTTTTTCTGCTCCCTTATATAGGGGTATTAGGTTGTCTCTAAGTTTTTTATAAATGAGAATAGAAAGAATATTCTTCAAAAAATCTTTCTAAGAACATATGTTTGTGAAAATTTAATGAAATCGTGAGCTTACTCTGAATGTCTGATATTTAAGCACATGCATGTGAATATATTTTTAAAATATATTATTTTACAATAAACCTCATATTTCTAATTAGCATGAAGCAAAGAGAGATCAATCTTACGAATTTGAGCTTGTTGGAATTTGTTGATTTTTAATTGACTTAAAACTAGTGACAGGACATTGACAAGCAGCATATTCTTTAGTGTTCCTGGTAGTGGGTCTGTGCCTTTTATGCCCCTGAACCCAGCTCACCTGCTGTCTATCATTTAGATGGAAATTTGCCAAAGACTGAATACTGAAACAATGAACAACATTCTCTTATATTCCCTATTTATATTCATAAATGTCTTACCTTATTTGTAAAAAATCAAAATGGGAATTTTTCTTTCATAAGCCAGTTTGCAATGCTATTTCCACCTTCTTTCTCTCTGTAATGTTCTATTTGATTTACACATAAGAAAATGGGAATAAGAAATAATTTGGTTCCTAGACTCTCAAAGAACAATACTTTCCTATATTTCCTACATGTGCTATGTATGAAACCAAAGTTTTAGACATCACTTCCTAAACTTTATAAATGCAATTCTAAACCAAAGACTTGCAAATGAAAAGATGCAGACAATATATTATGTGTTTATTGCAGGATGACCCAGAAACATTTGTTTTCCAAAAACTCTATTGGATTATATATTAGACGATAATCAGTTTTATGCTTTTCACAATGTTTCATCAGTAACAGCCTTTGTTCATCAATATATCAATATTAGCTTAATTATACATGACTCAACATAACTATGAAGTCAATGAAGAACTTAAATGTCAACAAAAGGTACAGAGGAACCCTATCGAGCTAATATATATGTCTTAAACTTTGGGCTATTCTGCAGAATAGACCTTCAAGGGGAACACATACATATTTTCCAAAGAAGTTGAGGAATTATTTTGAAATTGAAACTAAAAGTCACCTTTCTAGACACTTGAGGATCTGTTAGATCTTTAAGTTTTGCTTCTTCAGGGAAGGTTTTGACAAGTCACACTTACGACCCATTACTGATTCTAGCAGTTGCTTCTGTGTATGATGCCCACTGGCCTCTTCACCAAGGCAAGCTGCAGGCTTTGCTGCATCAAAAATAAGCTTCGCAAGGGTGAAGATTTCCCTATGTTGTGTTCTGGTTATGTGTCTTCCTTCTCATAAATACTACAAAGATGCTGTTTCTCTAGAATGGCTCAATTACAGGGTAGATCTGCAATTAGGCTGGGTAATATCTAGAATGATGGAAAAGTGTACTTTCCTTTTCTTACTGTATGGCAAAGCCCAACCAGAACATCAAAACCAACCCTTTTCTTTTCTTTTTTTTGTGTTAATTATACTTTAAGTTCTAGGGTACATGTGCACAATGTGCAGGTTCGTTACATACGTATACATGTGCCATGTTGGTGTGCTGCTCCCATTAACTTGTCATTTACATTAGATATATCTCTTAATGCTATCCCTCTTCCCTCCCCTCACCCCACGACAGGCCCTGGTGTGTGATGTTCCCCTTCCTGTGTCCAAGTGTTCTCATTGTTCAATTCCAACCTATGACTGAGAACATGCGGTGTTTGAAAACCAACCCTTTTCATTGGATCTTCTGTTCTCTGAGTGACTGCTTTGGATGTCTGAGTAAGACCCTAAAATGTGCAAATCATGGTTTTAGTGATTGGATTTTTATATCCTATATATGTCAATGCAAAATTAGATATGTCCATCATTTCAGTTACATACCAGATGAATACAGTAAATAGCAATAGTCAAAATGATTTATTGCATTGATTATTGTTTGACTGACCGGCTGACTGAGTTATTCCTTTTTGAAATAGAAATTAATCCAATTAAAGGAGGATTTCATTGCCCTAGTGTGTTAAATTAAATTGAAATGTAGGGCCTGTGAGCTTGAGATGTACAGGGAAATGCAATATTAGTAGTTTATGAAAAAAATAGTGATCTGTCCAATAAAATCCTTACCTCTAACTAATAATATATTCTACAGTCCTGGTGAGTCTTTAAATTTACAAATCTACCAAAGGTTTTCACATATGTTACTGTATTTCCATGACAACAAAAATCCAGAATCAAGTGTAAATAATTAGATAAAATATCAGTTGGGAATCAAAAACTATCTTCTTACTTAAAGAATGGGTAAAAAGAGATGAAACAATGAGCTGCTTTATAGTCCTGCCAGTATCAATGTAATTAGCCTTTAATTTCGAATGCATTCATCGTTTTGTTTAGCTTTCTAATTTATTGAGGTAAATTAAAACCATGGTAATTAAACTTGTGGAAAAGTTAAAATAATTGCAGAATTAGAGATACATAGATAAAGGACATATCTGAGGAAAATCATCAGTTTCAAAAGCAACAACTGCAGTCACTGATGTGTCTGCTTCTTTTCCTGTCCTACCCATGTTTTCTGCCATGAAACAGAAATATGTAAGTCAAATTTATCAAATCATGGAGAAAAGATAATTTATCAAGTTTTATTGATATTTTTTCCTTTAAAAAGTTTTCTCTTATTTTCATGGCAGTGGTAGAAAAATTACTCTGAATGGAAATCATGGATGCTAAGCTTGGAAGGCAACACATTGTGGAGAAATACCTTCAGCCTCACTACTTTTTTCTTGTCTCCTCCAATGACTGATTTAGGCCACTACAAAGTCATTGTAATGGTGGTGAACAGCTCTGAGCTGAAACCATATGGTTAGCCGAGTCCCTGGTGCAGACTCACAGAATTAGCAAACTGCTCCTGGCAAATTGGCCTAACTATGCACTGATCTGTTTCTCCTGGCATAGCCACAGGATCCTAGATGACATTTAGGAATCCTCATGTTGACATCTTCAGCAGCTTCTAGAGCAGGACAAGCATACCAGATATGTCAACTAAATTAATATATGAATACATAGAAATATTACTCATAGAGTTCCAACTGACTCTTAATTTTGCTTAGTTATGAACACTCAAATGTATAGAATGATTAAAAAACTGACATTAAATATGTCCATCTAGCTACATGCCTTCACTTCATTCATAGCGGCAGATGAACTGCACCTCAGAGGCACCATTATCCCATGTGACAAAGAACAAGGTAAGGGAAGCCTCAAGAATCCAGTGCAGACCAGCATGAGGATAGACACTGAAAGATCTAGAAGGAAGAAATAGAAGCTACATTTAGGAAGATCTTGTGCAGAAGGAAGATGAAGAAAAGCAGGGGACTCCTGTTGTGGGAGCTGCCTGAGACACAGACTTCTTTTGGGAGACTGCCCCTATATTCTGATATACTATCTGATTATATGTAATTTCTGCTTTGTATGTTTGGTTATTATTTTAAATCAAGGACGGTATAATCTCTCTGACCAACCTCAGTGTATGGCAGCCTGGAGCCAAAATGTTTTATTCATGAGTGATGTCTTTTTTTTTAATAAACTATAAAAATGTAAAACAATAAAAGTGATATACACCTAATAATGAGTGAACCAATAAACCCACTGGGCAATTTTGCTCTGCAAGTGGAAAAAATTGACTTGGTATAACAAATTGCAGAATTATTAATCCTGTCTGAAACCCTTTTTATATCACACCATTTACTTTAATTCTTACTAGTTTGGCCATTATTATACATTATGCATTTTTCTTTGTTCTCGTTGGGAGGGGAAGTGGTGACTAGAGTCTACTCTTGAACTTCCAAGGCCTCCAAGCAAGTTGAAGGGAAGACCCTGACCAGCTGGCAAAGGGAGAGGAGAAGGATGCCCCTGGCTGTGGAGCCTCATTTGACATCTTGATTGACAGAAACCTCCAGTTTTCCTCTAGAAGGATGTTCTTTCTCCAGGCAGGTTGGAAGAGAAGCAAATATTAGCACTAAGCAGGTGCTTGCCTCCAGTGGCTTCTAGTAAGTTTATCACCACTTACTGCCAAAGGATATTCTTCTGTAATCAAATAAATAAAGAACAATCTCAAATCCCTTGGATTTTAAAGGACTTCTTAGAAAGAAAAAAAAAAGCATTAAAACCTTTATTAAAAAGTTGTCATCCTGTACAATGATTATGTATCAACCATGAATAAATAATAATAATCATGTTGGCCTCCTAGCAAAGGATTGCTCACATTAGCAAGGGGAACAAAAGAAACATTGAAAACCTACAATGTCAACACACTTTGAGGGAGGACTATTAACAATGCAAATATGAAACTACCCAAACTTGCATTAAGAAATTAGAATGGCAGAGAAATGCAGCAGACTTGCTGTGTTTTCATCACAAGTTTTAAATGTTTTGAGAAATCTAAATCGCACCCACCTACTTTCAGCAGCATTCTCAGATTAGGCCTCAGATTAAGACCGTAGAGAAGTGACACCCTCTTTGGTGAGTGTTCCCATGTGTGCATCAGCAGGGACGCATCACACACCCAGAGTGAGAGAAGTGAAACAAGGCAAGAAGACCACAGTCTGGTTCTGCAAGGGGTTTTCTGGAGTGAAGTCTTCAGGCTATTTTTAGAATCTATAGTTATTCTCACATTGCTGTAGCCCAAGAAACCTGAGCTACATACTGATGGAGAAAGGGCTGGAAGTAGGAAATCACTTTTCTAAAACCATCACTAGTCCAGATAAGGACAAGTCCAAACTGGAATCTTGGTCTTCTGACTTGATCAGAGTCTTTCAACACATTCATCACACTCTAGCTTGAGAATAGGTATGTTCAAATCTGTTTGTTCTTTCAGTCACAGAACAAATATTTATTAAGCATCTACTATGTGTTAGAAAGTTCTGGATTCTGGGGAAATGATGACATCATATGACTTATTTTATGGTCTAATAAGCAGCAAAACAATAACAACAACAACAATAGCACATATTTATATAACATGTTAGGCAGTGAAAACTTCTATGAAAAAGAAATAAATCGAGATAAGAAATTTGAGTGTCACAGTAAGATTGTTCTTGAGAAATAGATCAGAGAAACTTTGATAAGGAGGTAACAATTTAATACAGACATGGAAACAGAAAATAAACCTAGTAGTAATTTCGGAGTTAAGGTCACTAATCAGAGGTAAGTGCACAGGTGGTGAAACAAAATGAAACTTGGTTTAACAGAGAATCAATTAGCTAGAAAACTGGCATGGCATGGCCTACGCAAAGAGTATGGGAGAAAGTCTGGGGAGATGAGGTCACTGGGTGGTCAGAGCCAGATCTCACTGGGCTTCATAGACATTTGTTCTGTGTTTAGATTTTATATTAAGTGCCACAGGAAAACTTGGCAATTTTTAGGAAGAGCTTTGAATGTACATTTTAAAAGAGTTACTCTAGCTATTGTGTTGAGAACAGAGACTAAGGGATAAACAACGGAAGTGAAGAGACCTGTTAGGAAGATGATACAATTGTTCAGGAGGAAGAAAAGGAGATGATGGAAACATATTAGAAAAGTAGCTATGCAGTTGATGAGAAGTGACAGATTCAGGATGTATAATGGGAAAAGTTAGCCTATATTATTTGTTCATTGCTTGGATGTGAAAGGAGGTGAAGGTAGTGGTAATAGGGTTTCATTTGAAAAACTGTGTGACTTTACTGATATATGGATAACCATTTGGAGTATATTTTAGATATGCTATGTTTCTGATGCTTTGTATATATCTACATGGATAAATTTCCCATCAGCAAAAATGCTGGATTTCATACACGAGTGACAATAGGGATACCAATAATATGTTAGATTATTACCAGAAAGATAAATTCAAATGTAGCCAACCTGCACAAAACAATATTGTCTAGCAGTAAATATTCTAGTTATTTTCAGTAAGCAGGACACTTAATTTTTTTAGTAACTCGAATAATGTTCTATTATGATTATTTTTGTCTCTGTCTTTCTCTCTCTCTCTCTCTCTCTGTGCTTCTTTTTCTAAATGTAGGGGCAAAATAGATGGGAAGAAAAATTAGATGGGAAGGAAAATGTGCAATAATATGCTACTACCTCTGGACTTAATTCCCAGTAGATTGTCATTATAAAATATGTACAACATGAGATAAATATCAGTGAAGAGTAGAAAAAATAAGGTGTTTTATGGACTTTTAAGTTGGAGGTCTAGGTACATTCTGGCTAGTTAGCCTGACAGAAATATCTATGGGTGCGATTGTCTATGTGCAATGACTTCAAAGGCAATGCAATGCCACTTAATCAATCCCTACCTCATCTCCTCTACTTCTCATATACACTGGTAAACCATCTCCCAATACATTTGGGAAACTGAGGCCCAAAAATGATGCCTAAAGAGCCCTAGTGATTACATGGCACTCTGTATATATTACTATTGATTGCAATTAATATATTTAATCATAATTTTCTCTTCACTACTTGGTGAGCTCCTTTAGAAAAGAGAATTTGTGGTTTTCTTGTTGGTGTTCCTAGAATTAAGCACAATGACTCGCACATAGCATGTATTCAATATATATTTGTTATACACATGAATAAAAGACACTTGTCCATTATACATTTGATGGGAACCACATTTTGATCAAGACCTTGATGAAGAGAAAGATAACAATACAGTTTCATCCAAATGAAACTATCAATTTACTTTCTATTTTAGGATGCAGCATCTCTAATAACTAGAATTGTGAAAACACAGAGTTTGGCTAGTTCATTGAAATTAATGAGAATTTGCATATCAGCTTGTGGATTGCTAGTCTTGTGCTCTTCTTGAAGCTTGGTAAAGGGGAAAAATGTTTTAACACTCGTAATAGAAATTATTTTGAATGTGTGATGTCTATTGCAATCAGAAATTTGCACTTAGATGGCATACATTTAATAAACATATGTTGAAAATGTCAGTGCATACAGAAATAGTTAAATAAGTTAATGGATCATATAATACTATAAATAAGCATTCAGAAACATGCACAAATGGTTAGGGATTTGTCCCTAATATGTGAGAATAATTTAAGAGGAAATATAACCTCAGGCCTTTCTAGATATAAAACATTTTTCTGAATGGATCTTGGGTTTGGGCCATTGTCCCATTTCTCCTGTTCTTATGCAGCAGATTAGCAATTTATTTCTGCCTTGTCTTACAGTTGATCAATATTTTCCCATGCCTCTTGCTTTCTGAAATATGCAACTCCTGAACCCCAGTTATCTCCTTTTTAACAGTGGCATCTTTGGGTGAAAAGGGATGGAATATTTTACACACACACACACACACACACACACACTTTGCAATCTAATATTACCTATAGTAATATATATTTATATATATTAATACTTTGCAATTTAATATTACATTATTTATGGCAGGGTTGGTCTAGCTTTTCACAATAGAGTTGGTAGGAAAGACTCTATAGCAAATATATTCATGTTAAACAGCAACCTAAAAGGCACAGATTTTCTCATTTTACTTTACAGCATTCATTTCCAAACAGCTGGGGGAGAGAAACATAAATACCTTCATTTTAATGACTGTCTTGAAAAGGTACTTATTTAACTTTTCTAGAGAGACAGAGTTGACAATGGCATTCATTTTCAAGAACTGCTCAAGATTTAAGGGCCTGAATGTCTCCCTCAATAGGTTTCATTTTTGCATCTAATGGTCTTGTCTATCCTTCTGTGGCCACAGTCGGGGTATTCTGAGGCAGGAACCCAGCTAAACAATTTAAGGCGGTGACTTGCCCCTGGACAGAGCTGGTTCAGAACCTTGTACCACCAGCAGCCAAAGTGATTTGGATGTATTTTTCTCTGAATGGAGTGGGCAGCTGGCAGTATCTTATGCATATTAATCTTATATGGCACACTCATTTTTTCAGGTGCAACAAATGTATTTCTGAAAACCTTTAGTGCACCAAGCAAACAGTAGTCCTTTTATATTATTTAAGGAGTAATGACAAGTACTGAGTGATACATTATATTTCTAAACTTGTGTTGAGCAGGTATTAGAGAGTTTGCTCAGCTGGGGGGTTGGGCGGAGATTTAATGCTTTTGTTGCAGCAAAAACAAAATGCTTTATGCTTCTCCAGGTTCCTAAGGGGGTCACGTTTAAATCCTGGAAATTATTTTTGTCTACATTATGAGAGGGGAGGAAGGGCAGAGGGTTTTAGTGCTTTCCCTTTTGAGAAAGTTTGTAGCATTTTAAAGCCTTTTGTGTCTCCAGTTTCAACTAAATCAGTATAGCCGTAAAAATGTACCTCCTCTTGCACAAACCTTTACACTGGCTGTTTTAAAAACCTACTGCAGCGTGTAACATGGAGAATTTAAGACATTTTATGTTTGGACAATGAGCTTGGGTCCAGGGCTTCATAAGGCTAGCAAGGTACATGAATTAGTAACCTTATAATTTTATTGACTCAGTAAGAAAAATGGAGGTGTGGGCCACAAGAAGAAAATTCATGTCCAAGCTTTAAATCCCCGATTTGGGGATGCCACTCTCACATGAAAGTAAAGCACAGACATAACCTGTGGTGAAAAGAATATGTTGGTGTTATTTGTGGATTCATTTCAGAACAAACTTTCTGAAGCACTTTATTTAAACTGTATTTTTCCCCCAGTTACTTCAAACGAGTGAACCAAGAGGCATCTTTGAAGGAATAATGAAATGTAGTCTTTTCTTTTTAGTTAGGAAATATTTCCAATATCTCTATGAAACGATACGTTTATTGCAAGCTGGGTTGCTTCTCTTCTTCTCCTGACACTTTGCTCTCCTGTGCCTCTAGATGTGCTTACCCTTCTCTTCCCTACCCCTCCCGCAACACACTAACGGAACACAGACCACATCTGAGATCTCACTTTTTCTCATATCTTCTTTATATTGGTTTCTCTCCATGGATCTCCTTTTTCCCTTAAATTCAGCTCACTCATCACTTCTCCTTGATGTCTTCTTAGTCATAATCAAAGGCCTACACATCAAATACTTATTGATAAACTTCTACATGTAAGCACACAAGTGTATATTTGCAAGGTAGCTATTGTGAAACAAGTCCTCAAATTATATCTACATATAGATACATTTATATTCTTCATAGCACTAAATCCAAGAAAGGACACAAGTCTTCTTTATTAAATAATTGTTGATTTATAGGATAAATCGTTCTATACATCACTATCGTATTATACAAGGAAGTCCCGTATTTCAAAGCAGGGGCTTTTCTTAACTATGGATTAGGGACATTATTGTATTTATATGATCTAGAGAACAAAACAAAAATCTAACAAACACATACTCAATAATATTTTCCTCAGATTTTTAAAAATTCAAATGGAGAAAGAATTTAACTTCAAAGTATGCTCAGATTATGTTATTAATGTCTTGTTTTGCATCATAGAAGGGTAGAGTGTACATGTGCTGGTTGTTACACCCAAATCACAATGGCAAGAGTTACTGTGAAAGTGGAAACACGGTGATTATGGATGTGAGCTATGGTTTACATCGGCAGAGCTGAAATTAGAAAATCCTCTGGAAAAGGAACACATGTTGATGTTTATGAATCCTTTCATTTTCCCTTTAACATTGTATCAAATGAGAAACCAGAACAACAGTGTTTCTTCTGTTGCAACATTCAAACCAAAGAATGGGTGAAAAGTGCTTACCTCCATCCTTACAAGGTACTGGACTCTGTGTGCGTGTGTGTGTGTGTGTGTGTGTGTGTGCGTGCGCGCATGTGTGTGTGGTGGGGTGAATGTTGACTTACAAAATCTTTAAGCTCCAAGATATTTTTTGTTTGTTTTTTGTTTTTGTTTTTGTTTTTTTGAGATGGAGTCCTGCTCTGTCGCCCAGGCTGGAGTGCAATGGTGTGATCTCCGCTCGCTGCAACCTCCACCTCCCAGGTTCAAGTGATTCCCCTTCTTCAGCCTCCCGAGTAGCTGGGACTGCAGGCATGCATCACCGCAACAGTCCGATTTTTGTATTTTTAGTAGATACGGGGTTTCACCATGCTGGCCAGGCTGGTCTCGAACTCCTGACCTCAGGTGATCCGCTCACCTGTCTTGGCTTCCCAAAGTGCTGGGATTACAGGCGTGATTTCAGTAGGAAACGTCTTGTTGACAGCTCAGAGCTTAATACACACACACACACACACACACACACACACACACACACACAGACAAAACACTTCTGCCCCCAAACAAAGGAAAACGTTGAGGCACATCATAGTCTATGATTACTAAGAATATAGGCAAGAAAAGGAGTCATGCATAATTGGAATAATCTTGAGGAAAATATGTGACTAGGAAATTATCAAGCTGGTTTGTGACTCGTACAAGATGACAGTATAAGCAGGGCTTCTATCATATGACATCTTCCATTTCATTAAAGGTGTTATTTGGTTAAATTTTTTAAAGCGAATCGTGGAGCAATTGTCAAATATTATATTTGCCTTCAGTTTTATTACATTATAAAACTATTGTGAGCCAAGATGGTTTCTATTTAAATGCTGTAGTCACCACCAGAGATATCCTAGGAGAAAAATATCTATTTCCTTTTGAGAAAGATACTTTATTAGAAGAATATATTCGAGGTGGAATCCTACTGGAACTATCTTAGAAAAGCATTTCTTTTTATGAATTTCTCTGCTGGTAGGTAATCCACAGATACCTATAAACATTTAAAACATATTTTGACACTTTGCTTCAGAGGACCTTACTGGTGTTCTTTGACACAGACCTACCCTTATTTTCCAAGGTACGATATGAGTACTCTTACTTCATGTACTGATAGTGACCTTACCTTTGTAAATCTTGAATTTCTGTACTTGCTGTCATCAAAGGTAAGGAAGGTACTGATTGATTGCCTAAGGTAACATACCAATTTCCATGTCAAAAACCATATGAAAATTTTAACTTTTTAATTTCAAATTTTATTATTCATGTAATTGCATCTGATCTTTTATTTCATTTGCATAATGTTGTTATATCCCTTTCTTCAAGAAATGATCATTTTTAACAAAAATAAGTGTGGAAAAAGTAGATGTACAAAAAGAAAACTGAAAACACAATGATAGTATTGAATTTTAATCCATAGAATAAAATAAATATACATGAGTTTATACTCACGCATCATAAATGCTAATATTTGTTCATAAATTTTGAAAAATGAATAAATGAAGGATAGAGGACAACTCTGTCTTATGGCAGGTTTCCAATAAATAGATGCAAAAGGAAGGAAGGACATAGAAAACCACTGTTGGACATAAACCGAAGTTGAATATTCTCACATACAAGTTTTAAGAATTCTTAAAGTAGTGGGCAAGAATTTAATGTAACAGAATATATGTATTCTCAGAGTATATCTGCCAATGTATTCACTACAGTGAGAAAGATGGTAACTTCACAATAGAGAAACCCAGGGGACATCACCTTAATGAAGTGATGAAAGTTAACATCACCAGTTCATTGTTCATATCATGAATTCTTTGACATGAAGCACTGAGAAAGACAAAACGTAATTTCTGGGGTTTTGTTGCTATAAACACACAATCTCATTCCAATCATAATAAAACATCAGATAAATACAATTTGAGGGACAGTCTAAAAAATAACTGTTCAGTACTCTTAAAAGTGTCAACATCACGAAAGACAGAGAAAGGCTGAGAAACTGTTTACAGGCTGGAGGAGACTAAGGAAAAATAGTGATAAATGCTAAACCATTACTTCTAATGACAAAAACCACAATTACTTTTGGACCAACTTTATATGTGGAAGCCCATATAGATTCTTGATTCACAAAAATAAAATATAATTAGGAAAAATTGGTAAAATTCAATAGTATCAAGGTCTGTAATTTAATTAATAGTATGACACCAATTCTATTATTTGGATTTTGAGACCTATGTAATGGTTTTATAAGATGTTCATATTAGAAAAGCTGAGGAGAGTTACATAGGTCCTCTCTATAATCTGTTACAACTTTTCTTGAACTTAAGTTTAAAATAGTTCAAAGAATATTACGTTTATTTGAACTAAACTGTTAGTGCAAAAATTTTAGTACTCTGTGTGTTTATATACCTTATACCATTTACCAACATATAATATACATTTGTTTTCATTTCACTATGGAAGAGTTATCATTTTTCATCAAATTTTGACAATTCATCTTGAAAGTTTTAAAAATCACTTATCTAATGACATGATAACAATGTTCCTTGATTGACTAAGTAGCATAGATTTTTATTCTCAAAGACTTCCTCATCTTTTCCTCAGCCCTCATCATTCCTCAAGTAATTTCCTATGTCTGATCTTGTGAACTATTAAACCCAGCTCAATGAAGTAACTACAGATCTATTTGTTTTTTATTGTTTGAATTTCTCCAAATAGGCAAGAGTCTAAAAATGCATGCAACTTGAAAGCAGACCAAGCAGATACAGAATAAAAATGCTTTTGGTGTCAAAAAGCAAGAAAACTCCAATACTAATCAGAATTCCTAGTATATACTACTGGATCTACCTCCAATTTGCCATTTAACCATCAAATCTCTTAGGCCTCTCTACTTTATGGTGCAACTACCAACATCTTGTGACTCTCCAAAGCTGCAGTTTCTTGTCCATGAAGCAGAAATAATACCTAACCTAGAACATTATATCAAATGAGAGACGAGAAAAAGAGCAGTATCTAGCAGTGGTGAATATTCAGTAATATCTGGCTGTTTCTCCACTTGATATTGCCAAAGACAAACTAACTCAGAGACCAAATTAATAAAGGCTCGGAAGACTTTCTAATTTACCTTCAGGCATGTTTGACCATGCTTTGTTGAATGCAAGAGAACAAGCAAGCTGTTTGGGTAGGAGGATGTTCAGTGTTAGGATAAAGAGTTTTCTGTGAATGGTCATTTTCTGGAAAAACTGGGAAATGATGAAGTGTTTGCAGATGGTCAAACTATTATAATGATCGTTATGGACATTTCTGCCATGGCTTGTGATTTCTCAGTTCCCCCTTTGAATCATTCCCTCTATCCAGAATCAAGAGAGTAATCTTGACTCAGGTTGATGACCTTGACAGTATCATCATCACTAATCGATCAGATGTCATTATAGGCACTGTCCATGAAGATTTTATTCTCGTAGTCTATTTCATTGTCTGATTGGATGATAGTGATATACACTCCATTGAGACAGCAACCCCCCTAGAGCATTTAACCTCCTGGAAATGACAGATTTGATGACTGCTAAGTATCTTTAAGAGCAGTCTTAAGGTATGTATCTTCAGGTTTAAGAGCAGTTTTTCTTTGATGTATCTTCTAGGAAACAAATTTTCTGTTTGAAGATCATGAAAAGGCTGTTTAGAAAAATGATGTGGGATGGTAGCTTAACCTTTTGGTAATAACACTGGAACATGAGTCCCTTGCATTATTTTGCCATGTCTGTATGTAACAGAGCAGAATCTAGAATGGAGGTGAAATGCTACACACATCTGTCTTTCAGTCACAGATTCATAAGGAGATAATTCATGTGCCCCTAAACAAGTAAACTGGATGGCCACCAAAACTAGGAGCTATGCATTAGGTCAGAGGAGTTCAGAAGTTTCTGAGAGTTTGATAGCTTCTCCTTAAAATGTTACTGGTCCTTTCAAACTTTTTAGAAGTTTATGGGTGGTAAAGGCAGTGTAGTTTATGAGTAAGGGGTAACACTTTACAGAATTCTTATATAATAGTTTCTGTATACTACGTGGATCCATTAGTTGATATAAAACTTTGTTTGTCCAAGTTAGAATAACCAGGTTAATAAGCTTTTTAATGACTATGAGGCTATAGCTTTTCAGAAAGAAAATGCTTCAACTCATCCAGAGCTTGGCATTTCAGATGCTTACTAATACATGGATTAATTGATAAAAGTCTGGTAAGGTAAAGTCATAGGCCCTGATGGAGATTCTTTCATTTATTAATTTATTTTTATTTTACTTTAAGTTCTGGGATACATGTGCAGAACATGCAGGTTTGTTACATAGGCATACATGGGCCATGGTGGTTTGCTGCACCTGTCAACCCATCATATAGGTTCTAAGCCCCTCATGCATTAGCTATTTGTCCTAATGCTCTTCCTCCCCTTGCCTCCCACCCCCCAACAGGCCTCGGTGTATAATTTTATGTTCCCCTCTCAGTGTCCATGTGTTCTCATTTTTCTACTCCCACTTATTAGTGAAATCATGCAGTGTTTGGTTTTCTGTTCCTGCGTTATTTTGCTGAGAATAATGGCTTCCAGCTTCATCCATGTCCCTGCAATGGACATGAACTCATTCTTTTTTATGACTGCATAGTATTCTATGGTGTATATGTGCCACATTTGCTTTATCCAGTCTATCATCGATGGGCATTTGAGTTGGTCCCAAGTCTTTGCTATTGTAAATGGTGCTGCAATAAACACATGTGTGCAAGTGTCTTTATAGCAGAATAATTTATAATGGTTTGGATATATACCCAGTAATGGGATTGCTGGGTCAAATGGTATTTCTGGTTCTAGATCCTTGAGGAATAGCCACACTGTCTTCCATAATGGTTGAACTTATTTACACTAACTGGTATGAGATGGTACTTCATTGTGGTTCTGATTTGCATTTCTCTAATGATCAGTGATGATGAGCTTTTTATCATGTTTGTTGGCTGCATAAATGTCTTCTTTTGAGAAGTGTCTGTTCATATCTTTCACCCACTTTTTGGTGGGTTGTTTCTTTTTTTTTCTTGTACAGTGTTTAAGTTCCTTGTAGATTCCGGATATTAGTCCTTTGTCAGATGGGTAGCTTGCAAAAATTTTATCCCATTATGTAGGTTGCCTGTTCACTCTGATGATAGTTTCTTTTGCTGTGCAGAAACTCTTTAGTTTAATTAGATCCCATTTGTCAATTTTGGCTTCTGTTGCAATTGCTTTTGGTGTTTCGGTCATGAAGTCTTTGCCCATGCCTATGTCCTGAATGGTGTTGCCTAGGTTTTCTTCTGGGTTTTTATGACTTTGGGTTTCACATTTAAGTCTTTAATCCATCTTGAGTTAATTTTTGTATAAGATGTAAGGAAGGGGTCCAGTTTCAGTTTTCTGCATATGGTTAGCCAGTTTTCCCAACATCATTTATTAAGGATGAAATCCTTTCCCCTTTGCTTGTTTTTGTCAGGTTTGTTGAAGATTAGATGGTTGTAGATGTGGGGTTTTATTTCTGGGGTCTCTGTTGTGTTCATTCCAATCATCCCTGAGGGAGATGCTAAGTTTTATATTGAATAGTTGTCTGTCTTTCGCAGGAGTAGGAAAATTCTTAATAATGGCTCTTAATTCCCAAGAGTGAGTTTCAGTTGTGGAGAACATTCCAGGCTCATATGTTGGCTGGATTCATAAAAGGAATAGGCAGATGGGAGTGGTAGAAAATTTATCAGGCAAGGGTCTGGGTAGGAGACAGACAAGGTAGGACTAAAGTCCTAGAGGCACAGAAAAAAGAAGTAATGTTGTGTATCAAGAAGTTTCAGGTACACAGGAGGATGTGGTTTTCATGACTGCTGTCCCTTGTTTAGTATCATCAAAATATTTTACAGGATCTAATTTGAATTGAAATTTCACTTAGAAACCCATGTACCAACAAAAATTTTACCCATTGGACCTAGTCAATTTTGTACCTTTTTTCCCCCGTCATCTCTCAAAGGAATAATTTTTATTAAATACAATGCTTCCTAGAGTTGCATCGAAGACCTACTTCATTGGTGTTCTAGTTCTCTGGCATTGGTGAAAATGTGACATTTAGAAAAATAGGCACAAGGGACAGCGTTGTGGTAAGAGTAGGGATAGAGAGCAGGAGTATGTTTTTGCAGAGTTGGGGAGATTTTGACTAAGAACATCTCATACAGCTGGTCACAATCAGTGTAACGTGGTTGTTTGTGCATCTTGTGTCCCAACCCCCTGACATAAAGGCCAGTCACCTCTCAACACAGATCTGAGGATCTATATCTCAATCTGACAATCGGTATCTCACCCTCGCCCCACCTGGCAAGTGGAAAATCAAAGAGAATGTTGGTTGTTTATTAAGACCAAGCTCTTAGAATGAAGTCAGGTTGCAAGGGTATCTCTTCCAGTTTTATTGGTTATCAACAGCGAAGTTTGCCTTCAGAAGGACACAAGTCTGGAGGAAACCCCAAACTTCCAAGTCTTGGAAAGTGGCTAGAACGATAGACTCAGATCTCACAACGCACCCGCTTATGACGAAACAGTATCTAAATGCACAGAAAACAAAGGTGAATCACCAAGCACATGAACTCCAAAGGGAACTTTCAACAAATGCAAATACTCAAGAATTAAAAAATGAATAAAACAGCAGAGGTACTCAGACAAAAAAAATAGACCCAGTGAAGAAGACTTACTGTTTTGAGCAGTTGGAGGAGCAGCTAAGGTCCAAGGGACCTAGTGGGTATAGCTCCTGCTCAGGAGCCAAGGTCAGCAGCCAGCCACAAGGAGATATGGCAGGAGCCAAGTGCGGCAAGGACAGAACCATCAAAGACAAAACTGAGTCAGAGACAAAATTAACAATGGCTATTTGTTCATAAACCTAATGCCATGGAATGGTCTTTAATTAATTTTGTTTCACAGAGGTGCAAAAGTATTAGAAAGCAAACGGAGGAAATACTGTGATGATCTCAGATGGGCCAGTGTTCTATTACAGTGGGATTTTTCGAAGTGGAGGAGATTTTCTGATTGGTCTTTGGTTGCCTTTGGTTGTCCTCGGTTGTCTGTAAAAGGGCAAGGAAGCAATTTGGGAACATTTCAAAGGAGGAAAGATTGTTCAATGTTATAGCAGAAGGTTTTCTGTGGCCAACCACTTCCTGAAACAAGTAGGAGTTGATGGGTACTTTTTTGTACTGTCCTAATGGTTTCTTTGGGGGGTAGTGGCTGCCATGTCAGACAGTTTCTTAATATCCTATTACCGTAAGATTAAATACAGTTACAGGGAAGACGTAAATATCCAGAGTCTGAGCTCTTTCACTGAGGATAATTAGAACACAGTATCTCTCCTTCTTTAGGCTCTATACTTCTTTCCATCTAGATGAACTTGGCACATCCTCTCTAATTAAAGTCTTCCTTTGGATTCCTTTTTATATGAAAAGAGGATGATGTTCTGGTTTTCGTGACATCTGATTAGATATTCCTTATATCTTAGGAGTTTGTACAGATTTCTCAAAAAGAGCAGTATTACCGAGTTCTGAGAAATCCTATAGCCACAGCTGCCTTGCCTGGATGCCTTCCAGCCTGCTTTCAATTAAAACCAACCTGATCATAAATAAGAGAATAAGCTTCTCTAATGTGCTCACTAAATACTCCATCTTAAAGCGATGTACTCTGAAGGCTATATTTCTTGGACAGCATATGCCTTTCCTGAATGATGAAGCCCCCAAGTATAATGTCACAGTATGATTTATTCATAATACTATTTTACATTTATTATAATTTCATAAATTTGGGGGACTTTTTTCTAAATAAACAGAGGCTTGCTTAAGTCATTTCCTCTGACAGTGTTTAACATGATATCACCTGTCATGCCAAAGGACAATGTATCGGGAGAAAAATAATGGAATTTGAATTATTTTTTCTGTTACTTTTTTCTCTATCAATCTGATATAATAATTGGCTTCCCCCCCTTATTTAACCTGATAAAGTAGATGACTACAATTAAGATTTAAAAAAAAAAACTCAACTACATCATGGTTTTTACAACTTCACTGTTGAATTCTGCTTATCTAGTCTCTCTGTATAAGAACTAAATTTTCACAACCAAGATTGGAGCAGAAACCGACTATGTAACAGGATTCTATTGGGACTGAACAACTCAAAGTCATTATTTTTTTTCCTCATAGAGAACCATGTATTTCTACCTGCCAGTATTTCATTCTTTTAGCTTCAAGTTTTCTTCCCTTTTCAAGTACAAATGCTACTTGCAGAAGTAATAGTTTTAGGGAAAGCATAACATAATAGTTAAGAGACACTCTGAAGCCACATCATCTGGGGACATAGTTCATCTTCTCTTCCTGCTGGTAGAAAGTTAATAAGTTAATCAAAGTCCCCTAAGTTTCCTCATCTGCAAAGATTCTATCCATCTCTACATGATAGAATGTGGTGATAATTTATATATATATACTTTATGTAAACTACTGAGAACCATGGCTGACATGTAATACGTGTTTTTGGCCGACATTTATGCTCCTTACTGGTGTTTCTAGAACTCCGCCTGTCAGGATATACAATGGGATGGTACTTACCACTCCTTGAATGTAGGCCGTGCTGCATAACTTCCTTTGACTAATGCAATGTGAGCTCAAGTGAAGTGTGTCTTTTAAAGCAGACGTGTCTTACAGCCAGCAAAAGAATCTCTCTTTTCATAGCAATAATTGTCATGTATGACATGCTTGCTGCATGCTGTAAGACCAAAATGTCCTGGAATGTGGACCCATGATCTGGTTAGTTATCCCAGAGATTTACACAGTGCCACAGCAAACTCAGTTATAAATACATACATGTATATATATTTAATTATACCACAAAGATTTTAGAATTGTGTGTCACCCCAGTATTACCTAGCCTATTATAGCAATGTTTTAACAAACAGAAGCTATTATTTTTATTTACAGAGTGAGTTTTTTAAAAGAGGGCAAATAGAGAAAGATGTGACTAAAAAGTGATAAAATGAGAAATAAAAATCTGGGGACTTCAAACATGAATTTCCTTTATATTAAGATGGTTTCAAGTGTTTGTTCTACTTGTTTTCTGCTCAAATTATGTTATCCAGTTAGTAATTCATCATTCTATCAGTAGAAAGTTTTGGTTATGTTACATGCACTGAGAATGATCTTCTGCTTTGCTAGGTTTTATTTTCCCTCTCCTTATGTTCACTACAGTCTCCTTCTTCTTTCAGGCTACTTCACTGCTTTCTCCCTGTCCTTTCTTCACCAAATTTATATCTTTAGGGAGAATCTACATTTAATTTTATTTCTAGGTGAAGAAAATAATGTCCTATTCACAAGCCAGTAATGGTTTACTAGTAATGACAGGGCAAATTCCAAACTCTTCAATCTGTTTTTTAAAATCTCCAATCTCTAGTTTGACTTCCAAATCCTATTTCCAGTTACACCCACCCCACCTCTTCTCACTTAAATTCACGAAGCTTGTTACAACAATTTTACTAATGATAGATGAGTTATAGTCCATTTTGTGCTATCTCTTATTTTAATGTCATGTTGCCACATATTTAACTTTACTATCTTTCTAAGTAAACTGTCCCAATACAATATCACTTTTCCTGTCTTATGCTTAACACAATACCATGTATTTAAGTGTTTTTATAATTTTAAAAATACATGTCACACATTAAGTAATTGAACAAATAAATGAATAGGTTAATTAATAAATAGGAGAAATAAAGGATTTAATATTTTATAAAGTCCGCTAACCACAATCAAAATATACATATCAGTCATAGTATCATCACGTACTCTGCCTGATTTGAAGTACATATCATTCATTGAAATTTGCATCACATTCATTTTTTTAATTAGGAGAAATTTGGGCAATATTTAAATGAAGGAAACTCCTGAAATGGACTTAAGGTAAAGAATTTAATAAGAAAAATCACTAACTCTCAGAAATAGAAGGGAAGAAACAAGGGAAGATATGGTTTTTTGAGTTTCAACACCTAAAGTCAAATCAATTCAGACTGAAGTATGTGCACCGACCCTCTAGTCATATACTTGCATGTACAGCAGCATGGAAAATAGAACCTACGGCCTTTATTTCAGGCTGGTGTTCTCTGAGTGATACAATATCTTCTTCTGTAACTGTTTTTCAAGTTCATGTTGTCAATTATATTTGCCAGTCAATAATTTATTTGATTTAACTCTGTCCTGAGCAGCTAATACGGAGGAATTTTATTTCCATTTTACAGATCAGGAAATAGATACAAGAGATCAAAGTCTTTGCCTGAACATCCACATGTAACATCCACCGAACATCTTAATTGTTGCACGTGGTATCCTAGAACACATGTATTATTTGTTCTACTTTGTCATTTTTACCTGACTTTTCATGACGAATTTTATCCATCTCAAGGATAAAGGGGATAAATTTAGTGGGGGGAAGAACAAAACTCAGAATGGAGGCTTCCCACAATGACCATTATTCTAACATTTCAGAAATTAACTAGAGAAAGGACAAATTCGAGGTATTATATTGTGTGTTTGTATTGCATGCTTGTAATTAATGTAGACCTATTAGTTTGAGTTTTGTCTGTAGAAATAAATTCCCAGCTGTTGGCTACCTAGAAGGAACCACCATGGCAGTCTCTCCATCTCACAATGAACCCATGTTAACTCAGTAGCCAAGCAAGACAGAATGAGGAAGGAAATTTCTGCTGCAGCAAATGTGAGAGAATACAATCTGAAGACAATGTGAGTAATCTCTCTTTTTTGAATCAATCATGCAACTGTTCCTATTAGCACATGTAATTGAGATGGGGATATGTATGCAAATGAGTGACTATTTCAAAACTGAAATTCAGATATTCTGAAGTTACACTGTTTTGGAATAAAATAATATAACAACATAAAGTCACCAGCACATGTATAATAAAGAATAGTTAAATACCAGTTAGACAGAAAGACTTAACTTGGACTTCTAGAAACCTCTTAATACAACGCATTTACTCACAGATTCTGAAAGCACATTGAGGAACTGGAAGTAATCTGTTCTTATTGGTTGTATAGACTAACAGAAAAAAAATGACTCTCAACATGTTCTAAAAATAGGAACTTTAGACCATAGGCATTCAAAAAATATTTAAGACTTTCTTTTCGAATTTTCTATTCCTCTATTTGTCCTTTTACCTTCAGTTTATAGGACTTCAAGTTCTTGTTTTTCATTGATTAAAATTAGGTTAGCATCATTTCAATCAAGAACACTGTAGGTAAGAACAATAAAAATTCTCATTATAACACATGGAAATGATTAATTATAATTTAGCCAAGAAAACTATGCTTTAAATAAATATTATTCTACACCTTTAAAATTCAGAGATTTATTTATAATTTTTTGATTTAATTGGAAAGTTCCACAGGGCTTCAAAAGTTTAAAAATGAAAGAGAAAAAAAAGAAATAGCAATAGCTCAAGGATTATTTTGCATAACATCATACAACAAGCAGGTGTTTGCAAGATCAATTTACAATAGGGACCACAGTACCCACCTAGCTTGGATGACTTCCACCCTTTTTCCAATTAAAACTTACCTAATCATAAATAAGAGATAAAAACTTCCAACCAGCACAATAAATAATAGATCTTAAAATAATGTACTTGAGGCTATGTTTAGAGACAGTAAATGAATTCTCTTTAGGTTAGAAAAATGTTAGAAAGGGATTTGAGGTCAGGTTCTCCAGGAAGCCATTAAAATATTGTCTTTTTCAGCATTGACTCTGATAGTTTACAATATAAACTGCTGAATCACTAAGAAATTTATAATGTGAGTTGTGCCTTGCCAGACACTGCAATGAGGCATCTATTTTTCAGCCCCTTTGAAAGATTCAATTAACATAGTTGACTGACAATAAACAGGCATGGAATGAGCAGCATGAAACAGCTTGGTCAAGTTGGACAGAAGACCTGGGCATATTGACTGCTCTAGATCAGGGGGTCTTCATATTTATTATTCCTGATTCAAAATAGACATTCTTATTATATTATTTTCATGGAAGAATTCCAAGGAATGCTTTTGATGAGAAAGACCTACAGAAGAAACGTAAAGAGAAAACCTGCCTGATCCTCTGTATACTGGAAACAGTTTTTGGAAGATGAAGAAAAAATAAGAGTATAAAGAAGAAGGAGCAGAAGGAAAAGGAAATCTTGCAACTTCTACATCCCTCCTGTTATAGGTGCAATTGTGTCCTGCAATAAAAACATGCTGAAAGTCCTATGCCCCATGTTTGTAAATGTGACATTATTTGTAAATAGGGTCTTTGCAGATGTAATCTAATTAGGAGGAGGCTTTTAAGGTAGACTCTAATACAATATTATTAGTGTCCTTGTAAGAAGAGGAAAATTTGGATGCAGACATACACACAAAGGGAAGATGGCCATGAGAAGATGGAGACAGGAATTGGAATTACAGTGCTACAAACCAAAGAATGCCTGAGGTTACCGGAGGCTCAAAGAGACAAGGAAAGATATTCCTTTAGAACCTTTTAAAAAAGTATGTCTCTGTAAATACCTTAGTTTTGGACTTCTACCTGCCAGTGTCATGATACAATCAAAGTACGCTGTTTTGAGCCACCTAGTTTTTAGCCCTAGGAAACTAATACAGCTCATTTGAATCATCCATAGAATTTGGAAAGACTGGCATCACAGCCCACCCTGCTTGACTGAAGGAGTTTAAAGCAGCTTGATTCCGCAAGACTTGGCTCAAATGGTGACACTGCCTTAGAAGTATGGAATAACAAGTCACCATCAAACAATGCTCCAGCACTGATGTCTCTACAGAGATGCTGCTCTTTCATCTTTTTTTTTTAAAATAGGACTTAACAATTGAAGACCAAGTGCCCAAACCCCTTGTATCAGCCAAAGTGCGATCTTAAAAACATAAACCTTAATGTAGTGCTATCTTGAAAACATAAACTTTATTAAATCAAAGGAATTTAAATAAGAGAAACATGTTGCACAAGAAATAGAAGAGCTAATGAAAATCAGATAGTAATGAGGCAATCCACAGATTGGGAACAGCACTAAACTGCTACTAACTTCAGGTCTGAAGGGACACTTTAAGCAGTGGTAGTACCAGAACTGGGGCTATTCATTTGTGACTATAGGACCACACAGGTCCTGACTGGTAGGAGCTGGAGCCACGAAGGAGGTGCAAATGGAGAGAGTTGTCCTGGCTGCTCCCTGTCTGTCAACTGTCTATCTCTGGCCAGTGCCTCATATTGGCCAAAATCTACTCAGGGAATAGTTTAGTTTGAAAAATGCAGTCCGCAGTGGCATACATCATGATGAAAATGAAACAGGGAAAAGGCAACGAATGAATCTGAAAGCCAACAGGTAATGAATGGCACATTCTTCTCTCTTCCATAATGGTCTTACTAGCCCTTTAATCTTCACATTTATTTACTCAACAAACATTCACTGAATGCATACTTTATACTAAGCATTGACAGTTTTCAGTGACACACATATATAGTATATCTGTAGATACATACAATATACACTATATTTGTATCTGTGTATGTATATACAGTATATACTATATCTATGTGTGAGATATAGTATATATATACACTATATATATATATATAGTATCTTTCCTCATGAATTCAAATGTCTAGGAAAGAAGGTAGACATTGCATAAATAAACTCAAAGATAAACACCTAATTCTAAGGTGAACATGATTTACTCTTTATAACAGAAAGGAGGCAGTGCTATGGGAGTGGATAACTGGGAGAACCCAGGGAGCACTGGGGAGTTAGCAATGTTCTCACTAAGGAAGTGATTCTGAAGGAAAAATATGGGCATAGGCCATCCTCCCAACAATTTAGAAAAGAGCTTTCCAGGCATAGGAAAGATTCCAACTTGAGAAAGTGGGATCGTTAATTTCATATATCAACACAATTGGACCATTGGGTGTCCATTGGTAAAACAGCATTCTGGGTGTTTCTGTGAGGATGTTTTTGGATGAGATTAACATTTAAATCAATAGGCTGAATAAAGCAGATTGCCATTCTTAATGTGGGTGAGCCTCACCCAATAGGTTTAAAGCCTGAATAGAACAAAAGGTTGACCTTGCTGTGAATAAGGGGAAATTCCTTCTGTATAAGTGCTTTGAATCTGGAAGATCCATTTTTTCCTGCCTCCACGTTCATGTTGAAACATTGGCTCTTCCCAGGTCTGAAGCATGCCAGCCTTTGGATTAAAACTCACACCATCAGTTTTCCTGATCCTCAGGCCTTCAGACTTGTTCTAGATCTACACCATTGGCCCTCCTGTTCTCCAACTTGCCAAATGTAGATCTTGGGAATTGTCAGACTCCACAATTTTATGAGCCAAATTCTTGTAATAAATTTATCTATCATCTATCTATCTATCTATCTATCTATCTATCTATCTATCTATCTATTATTTCTATTGGTTCAGTTTATCCAAAGAATGCTGAGTAATACAGAATGTAATGGGGATGTTTGAGAATTTGAGGAAAGGCCAATTGGCTTAAGCATTGTGACCATGGGAGACAGAGGCACAAGATGATACTGAAGAAGTATGTAGGACTCAAGCATGCAGGATCATTGGGCCATGTTTTTCAGTTTGGATTTTATTCTAATATAATGAGGAAATCATTTAATAATTGAAGCAGAGAGTGAGGGACCTGAATCAAATCCAATTTTAAAGAAAATTATTTCTGGATGCATTGATGAGAAGAAATTATAGGAGAAGGAAGTAAGAGTTAAACGAAACATACCAGGCGGGAAATACTGCAATTGTCCAGGAAGGAGATGATGTTGGATAACTAGAGCGTACGATGTGGAGAGATGTGAACAGAGTTGCAACGTATTTGTAGGTAAAATTAACAGGACTTGATGAATTCAAATGGGCTTCATAGACTCATCAATGTACAGTCAAAATGTTCATATTTCTGAAAAGATTCTAGGATTGCAAGTTCACCACAAACCCTGAAGTGAGTGCCTCTGGGAAAGATGAATACTGTTTTCACTGCACATGGTACCAGCTCCCCAGCTGATCCAGTTTATTTAATCAAATCATTAGTCTCATAAGATGCTGTTTCTGGACTAACCAACCATTTGACTGACTGCATTTAGTTTGCAAATGGTAGACTTTTAATAAATATTTGATTGAACCAAATTAATTTCTAAAATGAATGCTTATGTATACATCCATGCCCAAAGGTCCTTATATTGAAAACTATCATTAATCTAAGGATTAATCTCACAACAGGATTATTCAAACAGCTCAGGTTTTATACAATGGTGAAATCAAACTTGGAGCTAAATGCATATTATTTCAGGTCTCTTCTGACTGTATTTAACTAGTGAGGAATTAGCTATTTTTGAGTATATCAAAACCAAATATCACAGATGCAGAAAAGTGCCGAATGTGCTAACTGGACTCAGGGCCCCTACCCTCCTCCAGCCAGTCTTCTCATTCCTTCCCTTGCTGCCATTCCCTTTTCCTGCTGGCATCCTTTTTCTTTCTCAGAATTAACTCCAAACTCAGTGACTAAAATCAGTATATACCATCTCTTCCCCACTACACGTTTATAATTTATACACTGTGTATGTGCAAAATTCATTGAGAAAATGAATGAATAAGAATGGTTCAAAATAGAACTAACAACTCCATATAATAGTAAGTTACTGACTACTAATGTCTTCAAGTAGATGCTGAATGACTGTCTATTAGAGGTTGGTGGAGGGTATTAATTATTAACAAAGAGACTGGAAAAGATAATATTAACTTTTTACTTCAAAGGCTAATGTTTTATGATTGAGGAAAATTAAGCAATGTACATTTAAACACAATAAATCCAGTAGTTAAACTAACACTTTTATTTTAGCTATACCCCTTGTTAAGGAATAAAAAATAAAGTCCAAGAGGGAGAAGCATTTTTAGTGTAGTAGCCCAAAAGCTGCCTCAATTTATCTCTTTTTATAGAAACAAACTTAATTATTTACAATTAAATTAAATTTAAAAATAATTAAACTCAGCCTTAATAGGACTGTGTTGGTTCATTCCATGACTTGTATGAGACCTTTTCAGATAACTAATCTAATTCAATTTTGAAAGCAGCCCCGATAGACACATATTACAATCTCCATTTTACCTCTGAGAAAACATGCTAAAAATGGTTAAGGAGCATCTTCAATAACACACAACGTGTACATTGCAAAGCTAACATATGATCTCAGATGTCACATCATGCTACAGCTGTCTCAAATACTATATTATTGTAAGAATAGTTTTTGACATGTTATATTATTTAAAGTAATATAATTTGGGTGTAGTGAAATACTGTGTTCATAAGTTATATAAGGAATGTGCATTCCCGTGTTATCGGACCTGACAGGGTACAAACAATATCCACTGCCACAATTTAATGGGAAAAAAAGAGATTAGTATATTCTATACAAGAATTAACAGATAATTTCCTGCCTGGGCACCATGGCAAAATCCCACCTCTGCAAAAAATACAAAAATTAGCCGGGCATGGTGGTGACTGCCCGTAGTCCCAGCTGCTCCGGAGGCTGAGGTGGGAGAATCGCTTGAATCCCAGAGGCAAATGTTGCAGTGAGTTGAGATTGCGTCACTGTACTCCTGCCTGGGCAACAGAACTGAAACCCTGTCCCCGCCAAAAAAAGTAAAATAAAATAAAGAAATAACAGATAAAACTTCAGAATTCCTGTGTGTTACCCTTAGAGATTTCCTTAAAAACATCTTTCTACTGATTGCCATTTTCATTTGGATATCTTTTTAAAATCTACCTTGCTAGGAATTTTTTGATTTCATGTGTTGTTTCTTTTTCACTATTTTCTCTTTTCCCCCCAGGGCCAATTGAACATTTTTGATATTCTATTTTATTTCTTGTATTGACTTATTATTTATGCCTACTTTTATTTTTTAATGTTTACCCTAGGGCTTAAATATTTTTAATTAATTTAAGATTACCTTCAAATAATGTCTCCCATGCAGCATAAGGACTTTGCAATAGTGAATTTCAAGCTATTCTTTATATCCATGTGCTGTTGTTTTCATGTATTTTGCTTTTACATATGCTATAAACACTAATAGTTACTATTTTTGCTTAGACAATTATATATTATAATATTCATATAACATATAAATTTTATTTTATGTAAATAAAATTTAAATAAAAATTTATATAAATAAATTTTATTTTACCTTTTCTTGTACCACTTCCAGGCCTCTTTATTTATTATATAGTTTCTTTTCTTTCTATTGTGTTCTTTCTTCCTGAAGAACTTCTTTAACCTTTCTTACAGAGTGACACTGCTGCCAACAAATTCCCTGAGATTTTCTTTGTCTGAGCAAGTCTTTACTTCTCCCTTACTTTTGAAGAATATTTTTGCTGGTTAGACAATTCTGTGTTGACAGGGTTTTGTTTTGTCTTGTTTCCTTTCTTTTCCTTTCAGCATTTTAACTATGTCCCTTTATTGTCTTCCTGTTTGCATAATTTCTCAAGAAAAGTCAGCTATAATTATTTCAATTGTTACTTTGTTGGTAAAGTGTCCTTTTCCTCTGTCTTCTTTCAGGATTTTCTTTTCCTGAAAAGGTATATAAGGAGGAAAGGGAAAATATTACTCTGTTTTTAGTCCTCTGAGCTTCTTGCATCTATGGGTTGGGGTTTGCCACTAATTTTGGAAAGTTCTTGGCTATTAGTTCGTCTTCTCTGTTTTCTACCTCTTCTTATAGAATTCCAATTTCATGTATATTAAAGCATCTGGAATTGCTTGGACGCACAAGTCTTGGATGCTTTCTTCTCTTTGTTTTTGATTTTTTGAAAAACTATTTCCCCTTCCTCTCTGTTTTGGGTAATTATATTGATATATCTTCAAGTTCACTGATTCTTCCATCAGCTGTGTTGAATCTACTGATAAAGTCATTGAAGATAATATGTTAATATGCTTTTCATTTTTAGCACTTTCATTTGGTTCTTTCTTATGGTGCCCATCTTTCTGCTACAGTTGCCCACCTGATTTTGAATGTTGTCTTTATTTTCCATTAGAACTTTTCATATTTTAATAACATTTATTTAAAGTTTACTTTCTGATTATTCTAACACCTGGTGAGGGTTTTTTTTTATTTTGTCTCTTACAAGTGTGTTTATTTTCTGCCTCATTGTATTGTTTATGATTTTTTTTACTGAAAATAGGAAAACTTATGTAACATAGTAAATACTTAGATACATTTTTTTTGTAATGGATACAGATGAGCACAACTTCCTATTACTACACAGTTAGTGTGTGTGCTTATTTTAATATAGTCAGGAATTAGGTTGTCCATGAGCTTTGCTGACCCTATTGCTACACTCAGGGCCCCACAGATTTTATACTCATCTAATGATTCCTTATGTTAAAGGTATGTGCTGTATTCCTAGAGGTGATTTTCTCGATGTCTGCCATCACCTTGGGCTTGGCTTTGGGTCTGTCCCTTTGTGCTGTGTTCCTAAAGCACTCTGCCTCTTGTATCTCTCCCAGCTGCATTCCACGGCTTTTTCACTCTATGCTTGTTAGACTAGTAGTGAAGAGTGGGAGAAGGAAAGGATGTTCTCTGATGTTCTGATTTAGCTTCACTCTTAGGTAAAGACTATATTTCTGGGTCTCAGGATAAACATCTCTTGAATTCATCTTCTTCTCCTGTAGTACTGGGTCAATGCAGAAAGTTTTTTTCTCTTTTCCTCTTCTACAGCTTTGTGTGTTTCTACAAGTAGTCAAAGGCTTTTGTCCTGTAGGGGAGACAGGGACAAGGGTCCTAGCAGTTTTTCTTTAGTAGCCGCTGTTCCCCTTCCCTAGCCAGCACCATGTACCACAGGGGAGTTGCCTCAGTATTCTTTCAGATTTTCCCTGACAATTCCTGGTGAGATTTGCAGGAGAAAACATCTGAAAGAAAACAGAAACATCCCTTTCCTAAGGCACCTGTCCTCAGTAAGCAAGTGCTCAAGATCTGCTTCTTCCTGGAAGTGCCCACCTTCCCTAAGAATTGGGGATAGTTACACTATCACCTTAGTTAAGTGATGAGTTCAAGAAAAGCTGTTACTTTATGGTTTGCTCAGCTTGTTTCTTGTTGTAAGGGTGGGAGTGAGGATCTTTTTCACTCTTCACATCTCTGAGGTAAAACCAGAGCATTGGGTACCTTTTACATTTCAATTTAGAGGATAAGTGAAAGTGTTTACAGAAACTCTTTTTAAATAAAGAGTTATTGGTATGAAAAAGACACACTTTTAATCTTTGTCCTGCTACCTTTCTTTTATTCATATCTGAGCAAGCCAGAAATCACACAGCTGAGTACTAAATTCTTCCAAAAACCCTTGTTTTTCCCTGTTCCCTGGTTGCTTATCTCCTTCCTCTCTATGAGATCATGCGATGCCTGTCAGTCACGGTGATGGGGAAGGGAAGAGCCAAGAGGGACTGTTTATCTGAAGAGAGCAGAGCTCCCTGTGTTTCAGCATCTTCTGTCTCCCAGATAGCGTTTGTTTTCTGTCATCGCCTGATGACCTTGCAGTTTTCTCTGATTTTCATTCATGTGCCACACACACAATTTCAATGCAAAGGCCAAAAAGGGTCTAGAGGTCAAAAGTACTTTCAGTAACAAAAGGTTTATTTTTGCTAAGAGTTTTCTGTCTGTCATAGATAGGGACCCAAGTGATATGGTAGATTTGGCCACATAGTATAGAAACAACATTGAGGGTTATATATTATATATTTTTTCCTTTGAATATGAAGTTGAAATGACTGATCCAGTGGCGGTTGTGGGTGGGTTTGGGGACATTTATCCAGTGATGAGGACAGAACAACCCTGAGTCATCTATACCTTAACTTATCTTCAGTGTTATCCCTGTCATTTGTAAGCTCTACGGTCAGGGGTGATATGGTTTGTGTTAGTGAAAGAGAGAAAAACTAAAATACCTCCGCAATAGGCCTCGAACTGTGACTGTTACTTCATTAGGCTCATAAAAAAGTTTATTTTAAAATAGATACTGAAATAAATTTTTAATGCAAAATGCCAAACTGGCCACAGCGAGAGTCAACATTTCCAGATTCCATTTTTACTTTTGGTTTTAAATGGCTGTATGGTCCCAGAAATATAATTAATCACTTATTAACTATGCCTCAAAACTGATAAAATGAAATGTTTATTCTCTCTTCTATGCCTCATACATCCTAACTCCATCATACTGGAAATCTGGATGAAGAGCAGAATGTGAAAAACTCACATATTTCACACACACAACTTTGGTAATTTGTAGATTCATATTCCTATGTCTTGAATCTTTACATTATGTAATTTTGGTATTATGGAGACAAAGTTAGAAGCTGGCTATCAGTTTAAATTTCTAGTCAGTTTATTTTCTCTCTCTCTCTCTTTTTTTTTTTTTTTTGGAGGAGTTCCACTGTTGTTGCCCAGGCTGGAGTACAATGGTGTGATCTCAGCTCACTGCAACCTCTGCCCCCTGGGTTCACGTGATTCTCCTGCCTTGGCCTCCCAGGTAGCTGGGATTACAGGCATGCACCACTGCACCCAGCTAATTTTGTATTTTATTTTATTTTTTTTTAGTAGGGATGGGGTTTCACCATGTTGGTCAGTCTGGTCTTGAACTCCTGACTTCAGGTCATCTGCCTGTCTTGGCCTCCCAAAATGTTAGGATTACAGGTGTGACCCACCACACTCAGTCAATCAAAATTCTAGACTGATTCCTACAAAAGGAAATGAAAATTCTTTAAAGATCTCAATCCCAGCCAAAGTAAAAGAGAGGAAAGTAATATAAAGCAACAAGAGGTAATGTCCTTATTGTCAAAAAATTATACAGTTCGGGCAAACTTCATGGAAAGTGATAGTTGGAAACTTAAAATGCTACATTGTGATATTTTACACCTGTATCCAATTTTCATAAAAATTCAGAAACAGAAGCAAATTGAACTTGTAAGTATGATCCTCCTTAATTGAATACAATCATTCCAACAGCATTATCACCAGAGTTGCTACCTTCTGGCCTCAAACCTGTTTATGCCACTTAATATTTTATTATCTTTGATGAAGCAAAACAAACAATTCACAAGAAAAAAAATGAATAATAGGTGGAAGTCATTTGTGTTGACATTTGTGTTGACAGTATTGAGGCATGATATTTATAGACAAACCCACCCAAAATGGTGGGTTTCCTTAAATAAGGAAACCCTTAACATTCCTTAAATGTTGGTAGTTTTCCTTAAATAAGGTGGAATCTAGTAATGAATGGACGTAAACTAGAGAAGGCACCATAAACTACAGTGGGATCTCCCTCAAACCAACTCCACGGCCAGGCTGACACAGTATTAAGTTCCTGCGATGAAGAATCTTTTAGGATTTGTTGCTGAATATAAGACTGATTATAAATAGATGAACTATTTTCTTGGCATTTTTAAGAAATTTGATTCAGGAAGTAAGTACCCCATGACGCTTGTATATTCCACAGGACTTAATTACTTAAGAGTTCATGGCATCATTTATTATACCAAGATTAAATTAAAATGTCGGCCAGGCGCAGTGGCTCACGCCTTTAATCCCAGTACTTTGGGAGGCGGAGGCGGGTGGATCACGAGGTCAGGAGAACGAGACCATCCTGGCTAACATGGTGACACCCTGTCTCTACTAAAAATACAAAAAACTTAGCTGGGCGTGGTGGCGGGCACCTGTAGTCCCAGCTACTTGGGAAGCTGAGGCAAGAGAATGGTGTGAACCCAGGAGGCGGAGCTTGCAGTGAGCCGAGATTGCACCACTGCACTCCAGCCTGGGCAACAGAGCAAGACTGCATCTCAAAAAAAAATTAAATTCAATTCAAATGTCCATCATCCTTAGTTTTTATTGAACAACTACTAACTGCATTGATAATTATTCTTAATGTATCAGAGATTATGTCAAGTGCTTTGGCGTATGAACATATGACATAATCTTTGCCTTTAAGGCATTTGCAATCCAATACTTATGAGATGTATTTAGATATATGGGATGGTTCAAGCACTTTTTTTTATTATAATTTAAGTTCTGGGGTATATGTGCAGAATGTGCAGGTTTGTTACATAGGTATACACGTCCCATGGTGGTTTGCTGCACCCACCAACCCGTCATCTCCATTAGGTACTACTCCTAATGCTATCCCTCCCCTAGCCCCCAACCCCCCGACAGGCCCCGGCGTGTGATGCCCCTCCCGCCCCCTGCCCTGCCTTGTCCACGTGTTCTCATTGTTTAACTCCCACTTATGGGTGAGAACATGCGGTGTTTGGTTTTCTGTTCTTGTGTTGGTCAAACACATTTTTATGAGAATAAAGACCCATTTGTTTTTCCATGGAAATTAGAAAGGTTTCTATGATTTGTCAGTATTTGAGATGAACTGTAAAGGTTTGGAAGGCTTGCTAAATAGTACATGAGGTATATATATTTGACCTATGAAAATATCATAACTTAAAATGTGAAGGTCAAAAATTGCATGAGTGAAAAATAGTGAGTTAAGCTTATGTGAAAGGTTATATAGAATATAAATGTATATTGGCATATCTATCTAAGCTTTTCCTAGATTTAAGTGAGAAATTTTATTGTCAAGTAAAATATCATGTTGTTTTCTCAGGAAAAGAAAAAAGACTTAAGGGACAAGAAAATAATGGTCAGTGAGGGAGAAAACATATTCTAGAATTCGATTGTGGATAAATTTTTACTTTAATTCCAGGATTTTCTTTGTAACAAAATTTTATAGCTAATGGGCAGGATCATTAAAGAAGAATTTTTGTGTTAATTTCCACTGTTTTCTAATATGAACTCTCTGCTCTTGTCAGTCAATTTAAAAAGAAAAGCACCTACAGCCTCAATATCTAATGCAATAATAGCTTTCTCCATGGTTTTGATGATGGTTTTTGCTCTGTTTACAATGGACAAATCCTGCTCTTTTGAGATCTGCTTCTATATTCAATTCAGGCAGAAAGCTGGTTTCTTCTCCAGACCCTCCTTCCAGAATGTAGCTCCCACCACCAGTATGTGCATTGACCAAAGAGTAGTGGTTTGTGCAGAGTGAGGAAGGAGCTTTAATATGTGAACTAAGGTAGTAACTTTATTTTGGCAGAAGAGGTGTCACTTGAAGTATGGTGCAGAGCCAGCAGTGCATAGAAATAAAAGACTGTAGTAGAAGATGGGCTGTTATTAGGCTGTCTCCGAGCCCAGCATCCTAATGCAACTACAAGGACTCTGAAAATCCCAAATTCAAACTTGGCCCTCTGGGTTGTTATGAGGGCTTATACCTTTTAAATACCTACACATATTGTATGTGGGTCTCCATTTATGTGCTTGTTCTTGACCCTGCAACTGTTGTTAGTTGTTTTTGTGAATAATGAATTATGTATAACATTTATTATTACACTGCTTTATATGATGATTTACCTGATTTTATTATAATATCTTGTTTCCTCAAGTAGAGTTTATGCTCCTTGAAGGTGGATACTATATTGTGAATAACCCAGCAAAATATTATACATATAATTTTTAATCTATAACTACTTTGACTGAATTGAGAAAAGAACATTATTCCACCAGCCAATATCCTAAATTGTACAATTGTAGACTATGTTGATGTTTTATTATGGTGGGGACTTTCCTCTATTGTATGAATACATGAAAACATTCCCTATAAAGATTGCTTTCAAAAAATTCCTTATTTGCTTAAAAATAAACACAGTTTCTCTGTTATTTTAGGGCATTGAAAGAGTAGAGAGGAATTTTAATAGAATAAATCAAGGCTTCCAAATGTCAGGAGAATAGCACTTAGAATAACATTCTTTTCAGCTTGATGGAATGAACATTTAGATTAGTAAAGACATGATTTTTATTAAAATTCAGCGTCATTATTTATAATACATCCTCAGTTTCTATTAGGATCACTTTATATATAATAAGAGGAACTAGGAACCTCTTTGGGGTCATTTCAGGGACATTTTGAAGGACATTCTTTTTCAGCAAATGTCATGGTGTCTAAAAATTTACCATTTCATTCTACCGTTAATCATCATCACCTTTTCTGTGTAGTCCTTCTAAAAAATACAAACAAACTAGAGAAAAGTATAGCATGATGTTACTCTTGCCTTGGTGTTGGTGTGCTTATCTTGTGCTCCCAATACCTTGAGGAAATAAGAGAGCAGTGTATTAAGTCCCTGCCATACACAAGCATTGGCATCACAAGATGCAATCAAATGTGGTAGTAAGTCTCAGATGCCATGGTGTGTCTAATTCTAACCTTTGAGACATATGTTAACAGGTAACATATGTGCTTAACCATTAGAAAGTGATTTTTTTACAGCTATGACGAATAGGCCCCCAAAAGACTACCAGGCATGGTTTATGATATTGTAGAGATTGGAAATGAGCATAGTGCCTTGCAATTAATGCAACCAATGTGATCTCACCTATGTGAGCAAACTAGGAGAGTTGTTCTTCTTCTTATAGGTGTTACACTTCTATTACTGCAGGCTAAAATCAGAATTCTCTTTCTTCATCTTCTTTCCTCTGTCACCATAATTACGTGGTTCTCCAATCTTTTCCTTAATGCCTCCACCTAAAAATTGGCTACACTCCAGTTATTATATTTAAGATAGTTTTTCAATGATTTCTCTGCTTCTTCTCACTTATAAAAAAAGACTTAACTGAGGCAAGAGAATGGCATGAACCCGGGAGGCGGAGCTTGCAGTGACCTCAGATCACGCCGCTGCACTCCCGCCTAGGCGGCAGAGGGAGACTCTGTCTCAAAAAATAAATAAATAAATAAATAAATAAATAAATAAATAAATAAATAATGACTTAACAGGATCCCTCTTTCACAGCTGAAATCACAACTGATCATAACTAAAGGATTTTCAAGTTCTTTTCTGAGTTTTGTTACTTTCTTTTCTTATAAATGATACAGAAAAACATATATTTTATTCTCCCACATAAATATTTCACACTGTTTCTTTGAATGATGATTCTTTGACAGTTTTACTTAAAATTCTTTGTTGCATTTTCATTGGCAGTATCATGTCTAATTTTATGTGACAACTTGTTCAGGTGATAATGCCAGGGTCCCCTAAAATAGTTACACATGCTTTCTCCTGGGGATAATACAGTTTATAGAAATGTCCATAGACCTTGATACACATGTGTTCATCCAGGCATCTTAGATAGTTTCAAAGACTAGAAGTCTACCACAACTACCACTGAGGGATAAGAAAACCTACCATCTTGCCTTATTCTGTCCATCACTCTGGAATGGAGACATTTCCTTCATTCCCCTCTTAGTTGCTTGTAGAAAAGGAACATTGCATCCCCAAGGAGAGGGTTACATATTCTTAAGACTCCTAAGACCGAGCCATGGGCTGGATTTTCCTCCTCCATGACTGGAAACCCATATGTTGGTTATTTTCTGAACCATTCCTTACCTTGCCTTTCCCTTATAGTACGGTCAACTGTACTCTCCTGCTTGGCTATGCCAACACAGTTAGTTTCTATATTTGGGTCATTTTCTATATCACTACATTGCCCAGAAGTCAGGTACCATATCAGGTCTTGACCACCTCCTCATCATTCCCTGACAAAGTCTCTTGGAATCATGCTTAGAATTAAGCATGAGACCAAGTGCATTAATCTAAAGAGCAGCCACTTTTTAAGATGTATATTGCACATTTGGCATACATTGAGCATGTGGTGAATTAAAGGCTTTTATCTTTTTTTGACACGTTGGCTTTTAAGTCTTCCACCTTTATGATATGCTTTTGTGGTTTGTATTTTAACTAAACGTTTTTGCTGTGATTACATTTTATTTGGCCAAGCATTCCAGCCTGTAAAGAAGTTTTCTTCAACTGCACTTTTTACCATCCCTCCTAGCAAGCTCCATGCCCAGAGGAAAAAATAAAATGCTTGGACTTAGACTCAAGTTGCATGTCCACCACTGACTGACTGTGATCCTCCAACTAGTCACTTCCTCTCTGTGAATTGGATTTTTTTTTTTTAAGAGAGCTGCCAGGCATAGTGACTAACACCTGTAGTCCCAGCACTTTTGAGAGGCTGAGGCAGGAGGACCACTTAAGCCCAAACATTTGAGATCAGCCTGGGCAACATAATGAGACCTTACCTATACAAAAAATCAAAAAATTAGCCAGGTGTGGTGGCATGCACCTGTGGTCCCAGCCACACAGAAGGCTGAGGCAGGAGGATCCCTTGGGACCAGGAAGTTGAGCCTGCAGTGAACCGTGTTCACACCCCTGCACTCCAACCTGGGTGACACAGGGAGACCCATTCTCAAAAAATAAAAATTTTTTAAAAAGAGAGAGGGCCAATACTATAACTCCACAAGGCTTGGATCAAGTTTCATATAATACAACATATTCATAACACTGACCAGAATACCTGCTTAATAATAGCAAAAAAAAAGTAACAAACCATCAAAATTCCATACAAACAAAACAGTTTGTTTTCAAAGTCCACATACTCCTACAAAATACACATGACTTTTCTGATTTTATTTTATTTTATATTTATTTATTTATCTATTTATTTATTTATTTTTGAGATGGAGTCTCGCTCTTGTCACCCAGGCTGGAGTGCAGTGGTGCGATCTCGTCTCACTGCAACCTCCAGCTCCCAGGTTCAAGCAATTCTCCTGCCTCAGCCTCTTGAGTAGCTGGGATTACAGGTGCCCACCACCACACCCAGCTAATTTTCGTACTTTTAGTAGAGACGGGGTTTCACCATGTTGGCCAGGCTTGTTTCGAACTCCTGACTTCAGGTGATCCACCCGCTTCAGCCTCCCCCCAGAGTGCTGTGATTATAGGCATGAGCCACCGTGCCTGGCCAACTTATCTGATTTTAATGATGATACTATGGTCATATATCGCTTAACGATTGCGAGGAGTTCTGAGAAATGTGTCCTAAGGCGATTTCATTGTGTGAACATCATGCTCCAATCTTATATCAACCTATATAGTATAGCTTAATACACTCCTGGGCTATATCGTACAGCCTATTGATCCTTGGCCCAAACCTGTAGAGCATGTTACTGTATTACATACCGTAGGAAATGGAAACACAATGGTGAGTATGCATCTAAACCCATCTGAACAGAAAAGGAATAGTAAAAATACAGTATTATAATCATATGGGACCAGTGCCATGTTTGCAGTCCACTGTTGACCGAAAAGTTACGTGGCATATCACTGTATATCCTTTGGCAGTAGGGATTGCTCTTCTCTTCGCATGTGTGATTTCTACCTCTTTACTAACATTCAGGCTCTATCCTTCGACATTACTGCTTGCTTTTTAATTTCCCAGCTACTATTATGCAGCAAATTCCATGGCCCTTCAGAAAAAATTGCAGGCCTTGTTCACCTTGGATTCCCTCTCTCATCAATCGGGCCTTTGTTAGATACTTCTCATCTAGTATAAAAACAGAAGACTATAAGACTGCTAGATTCTACAAGGAGAGACAGGATGGGGAGAAAGGATGCCAAAGAAGGCTCAGATTGAGGATTTCAGGACCTTAAAGCCACACATCTGATGTCTTATTTTATTACCGCCTAGTCTCACTGATAGTTTTGTTATGACTTCTCTTTCTTATATGTGAGTTTGACAAAGATCCTTTGAGCAAACTTCAATCTACCTGCCAAGTTAATTTAGCAAGAACATCTCACTCTTGATATCTGAGCACTCTTGATATCTAATTAGGTTCCTCATCCTCTTACAGCCTACAGTATTGAATATAGTAACATTCTGTACAGGTTTGTGCCTGTAAAGTTTTCCATATAGGTTTTCAGTAATGGAGGCGGATCAGTAGTTAGGGGTGTAGTAGACTATACTATACAGGTTGATATAAATATGGAGGATCATCCTGGCTTGTCTTCAGCAACTCTTGAAGGTCAGTTTAACCAGAATCCCACTTACCCCTGATGTTTCCTCTTAGTAATTTTCTATCCACTGACCCGTACGCTGCTCCTTGACTATCAGTTCCTACCTCCCCATGCTGTATTTGGTGCTGAGACCAATTTCTCTGCAAAATCCTATTGCAGTGGTCCCTATACCTATCACTATGGTCATGCATAAAATCTTCTTTGCCATGCTTTAGCAAGTATCACTGATTTTTTTTTCTTTAACAGTTAATAGTATCAATAATTCCAATAGTTTTACTTTCTAGTTGGCACACCTGTGATTAGTCATGATTGAGAATATTGCATGAAAACTTTTAAAATGAAAAGATACAATAGATGAATGAATTGTGAACCTCAGTCCTCCATTGTACCAGTACTCTTCCATCATTCAGAGCAATGGTCCCTACCCTTTTTGGCACCAGGGGTTGGTTTCATAGAAGACCATTTTTCCATGGATGGGGGATGGGGGGATGATTTCAGGAAGAAACTGTTCTCTCTCAGATCATCAGGCATTAGATTCTCAAAAGGAGTGCACAGCCTAAATCCCTCATATACACAGTTCACAATAGGGTTCACACTTTCATGAAAATCTAATGGCAGTGCAGATCTGATGGGAGGCGAAGCTCAGGTAGTAATGCTAGCTTGCCCACCACTCACCTCCTGCTGTGTGGCCCAGTTCCTAATAGGCCACCAACCAGTACCAGTCTGCAGCCTGGGAGGTTGGGGACCCCTGATTCGGAGGGTGTGATCAAATCTGTTTAAATGACTTTGTCTATTTTTACTCATTGTACACCTTTTTTAAAGAAGAGTATACAGTGTGCTTGTTCAGCCTTTGAAGATAAGGAATTATTTTCTTAAGTGAGCATTAATGAAAGGAGAATGCATCATTCTTTATCAGTCGATGGACTCAGAATTGCTGACGGCTAATGCTAATAAAGCCACATTAAATGGAGAGCATGAATTAGTCAGCTAAATGAATGATTCTTAGTGGCAAGGAGGCCTTATTCTGTTGGATGTTTGGAGAAATTGACATTTATCATATACAGACTGGCAGTAGAAATAAACGCAAAGAGGGCTGCTTTTTTCCCCTGTATTATATGTATAGATGGAGAACAAAAATATCACCTGGGAAACAGCTAACTCGAATCTCATTTTTTTTGTCATTGTTGTAGCTATTTGTTTCAAAATGTTTTCCCCATGAGAGCCTGCAATCCCTCCCCACCCTGAACTATCAAATTTCAGACTACAAGTTTTCATTGGCAGCCAATCTGGAGAGTTGCATATATCTACCCCTAGACAGCTGCATTATGGAACTAAAAGAACTGCATCTAAATTCATGAGCCGATAAAAAGTAATCTGGCTAAAGTCTTTTTTTATACCAGAATATACAATGATAATCACACCCCCTTGAATTACAAATGTTCCATAACCATTCAAACTGGTACTGAGTTACTGACATTATTTGAAGTAATGACATAATAAAACACATTTTAAAAGACAAACCCATAACTTACTTACTTCTTGCTTAAAAAATGTTTCAGAAATCTTTTGAGATCATAACTGATAGAAGTCTATGATTTCATAGACCATCAAAGGCTTGAATATATTTTAATAAACCAGGAGTATTAAAGTGGCTCTAGCTTGCTGCCTATATTTATTTTCCACCTTCCCCTGGCCTTTTTAACAATCTAAAATTATGGCCAAAAATTAATTAAAACTTATAGTGACCTGGAGCTTTTTTAATTAACCAAGCTTTTTTTTTTCTTCTTTTTTTTTTTTTAGAGAGAGAGAGAGAGGATGTAATAAATTACAAATATTTCTATTCTCTATTCAAATAGTTCTTTTAGAGTAAATTTGTAGAAGGTCTCTAGTTTAGACAAATTAAGCCTCTTAGTACACAGAAGCATGGATTCAATAAATTGAAATGCAAGAGAGTTGACAAAATACATTTATAATTTATCTTAATCTTCACGTTTTTCTGATTAGCAATTCAAACCTTGGTATTGAATTATTTTTGGTAATGGCAAGTCATGGTTTTGTATTACTAGCCACAGAGTATTAAGGAATCTCTCAGTGGTTGTGTTGAATTCACTGCCTGGTTGAGATAATCAGTTTTGAAGAAATATATTAATACTCAATAATTATGATTCCCTGGGATTTATTTTATAGTCTTAAGCTGGAAATTTTGTCAAATACTCTTTCTTGTCATTCCAAAGAAGCCCTTTTATTCTAATGGCTCCCATTAACAATAAAAAAAGATAAACTCAATTTAACAAAATTATCTTCAGCGAGGCTTCAAACCTTGAAGTACATGTACAGCTATAACGAACGCGTGTCATGTTCCTGTGTCTAAATCCAAAGTAACAGAAGGTAAGAACTTGATACAGGTGAACCACAAATTGAAAACCTATAATGTGAAAGCTAAAAATCCAAGATTATTCATTATATATAATAATACATATAAACAAATGAAATATATGAGGATCTGGCATCAAAGATTTTGAGCAAGGACAATTGCAACAGAAAAGAGCAAATTTCCACTCAACTTCTTTTGAGTCGTGCCAAAACAATAGCTAAGACTTAAGAATGCTCGAAGACTAAATATGATGTGGGAGAGAAAGGGAGAACAAATCAAGATAAAGGAACAAAGGACTAAGACATTTGAAGTCAAAATAAAATTGATAAAAACATGAATATACTGTTTAAATATATGAATATACTGATTAAAGAAAAGGTAATCAATAAGCAGCATAGACCTTAGAGGACACAGCCATCAACTCTGTCATTTACTTTAAGGAAAACAAACTCTCAATATCTACTAAGCTATCCTAAAAATTATAGTTTCTCCTCACTGGGCAAAGACCACTTGAAAGAGTCAAGCAGAACCCTCTTCTCCTAAGTAAGTGATTAGAAAAAATCAATTTTAGCTACAAAATGGCAGACCATTTCCTGAAGAGCTCAGCCTCTGCAAATTGCAATTTATTTGAGGAACCCCAAATACTTTACCAAAAACTTCGAACATTACCTACTGTAAACTTAATATGTAATACAGCTAAAGAGAAACAATAAAAATGGGGCCTTCAAGATGTAACACAAATGTGAAGGCATGAACTTTAGAGGTAAACCAGTCCAGTTCCCCCATTTCACAAATAAAGTAACTAAGCATCAGCCAGTTAGGTGATTCTCAATATCAGAGACATGACTATATGTCATTTGGATCAACATTCCAATCATGGAATTTACAGTATAACAGGCCAGATGCTGTGGCTCATGCCTGTAATCCCAGCACCTTGGGAGGCTGAGGAGGGTGGATCACCTTAGGTCAGGAGTTTGAGACCAGCCTGGCGAACATGGTGAAACCCCGTCTCTACTAAAAAAATACAAAAAATTAGCTGGGCATGGTGGCACGTATCTTTACTCCCAGCTACTTGAAAGGCTGAGGCAGAAGAATCGCTTGAACTTGGGAGGCAGAGGCTGCAGTGAGCGAAAATTGTGCCACTGCACTCCAGCCTGAGTGACATCTCAAAAACACCACTACCACCAACCAAGACATAATGTCCCACTCAAGTTTTCATGCCACAGTGCAATTATCCTCTAGCAAATACTTTCTTTCTCCAGATAAATCATAACATTTGTGAATTCTGTATTTGTCTCATATTTATTTTGCATTTCTTGTAGGTAGAAGCTAGTGTAGTGATGGGCATACACTGGAATTCTCAATTATTCTTCAGTGAATTATTCGAAGGAAGGTAGAGGACACAAAGAGATGAGTGAAAATGGTGCCAGGATGTAATGCACAGAAAACAAAATGTCAACTGAGAATGGAATAAAGAGAATGAATATGCTCATTGAAAATAAACGTCAGGCTTAGATCTAGCATCCTGAGGTTTCAAGTAGAATTGTTAATGATTATGTGGATTTTAACCCAACACTTTGTATCCACAGCAGTCCACCCTCCAACCTGCCTTCTAGTTCTTTATAGTGTGAGTCTGACACTTTCTTACACTGAAGTTGTTTTCTTCTGTGAGGAGGGAAGCTTTAGGTCATTCTGATCTCCTTTCTACAGCAGCCTGAACACATGGGCTGCCTAAAGATTGTCCCTGAGAGACATTTGGAAGCAAGGGTTGAGAGTATAGGATCTGATATCTGAATCTGACTGCAAAGCACAGCTTGTGACTAACTCACTGTACACTCTGGGACATATTATTTCAAACCCAGGGCTTCCAATTTTTCACCTGTAAAATAAGGATAACAGCTATTGCCTCATAGAATTGCTGTGCTAGAGTAATTAGATTAAGCAACTGTAAGTCCTCCACAAATATTAGCTGCTATCTTCCAAGATCTCCTAACTTCTTCTGGCATCCCAAATTTAACTTTCATTATTACTAGAACTCCTTGGATTGAAATGTATTAACTAACTTTTCTACCATTTTCAATGTTTTTGTCAAGTGGGAAGGTAGATTTAAATCTTCAGTCTACCATTTTGATCCATCTATCAAGAGAGAAGGAGCAGAGATCCGTTAGTCAAACATTTGCATTTGTGTTTGTTTGTCTGTTTTTGTTTGTTTTAGCCATATGAAGGAATAAGCCCAGAGATATTTATGACTTGGTTAGAAGTGCCCAGTTAATCAGTGACAGAGTTGCTTCTTTTTATAAGATGCAGTTCCTTCTCAGGATCACAGTAAATTTCTGAATCCAGTATCCAGTTTTATTAAACATAAGGGATTAACAAAACAAAATTTATAAATCAAGTTTAGGTGGAAAGAATGATGGACTTTTGGGAGTTGCAAATATGGAGTTTTCATTTTATGATGTTAATATAAAAAAAACCCTGAAAACTTTAGGTGTTTCTGGCAGCCAAGTGCATTGTCATAGTGATGACAATTGGCACCCTCTTATGCACTTCACCTGGCAAAGGATTATGTACTCCTGGTATAGACTTTTTCTGCATGTAAGATTCAGAAAGTAAGAATTCTTCATACTTAAGCAAAAACCACTGGCTGAAGATAAGTTGAAAAGGAACAGATAACCCCACCTGAATCCTAAACAGATTGAGGGTTCTGTGAGAAAATAGACCTGCTGGCATAAACAAAAAGGTGAGGATCTGACTCCAGAAAAAGCTACAGGAAAGGAGGCATATTTTTTCAACAAACAGTGGTATCCCTGAATTTATCCATTTTTACATACAGCTAGTCTTTCTCTGTATTCCGCTCTATTTTGTCTTAGGAGATTCAAGTTGTGTATAAAAGACAATTACATCATTTATATATAAATTTTAGTAGATGCTTAATAGGTATTTACTCTGTATACAGAACTTTGAGAAATACAGAAGATAAAGGGAGTTTAGGTCAGTGGGCAAAGCATTGTGCTAGTAGTCAGAAAATCTGAATTGTAGCCCCGGGACTGCTAGAATTAACTCAATATACGGCATAGGCAAATATTTCACAGCCTCTCTGGGTTTTGGTTTCCCACTCTATAAATTGAGGAGGTTGGATTACGAATGCCCATTTCAACTCTAATACATTGTGAAAGTTATAGTGGAGCACACAATGGACAGCAGGATATTTTAAGCCAGGAACTCTGTTTCTGGCCCTCTAACTAAATGATCGTTTGACCTTAAATCAGTTGTTTAACTTCTAGCAGACTCTCTTTTTCTCATTTATAAAATGAGGTGTTGGACTGTTTGAACTTTAAAGTGTCTTCAAGGTGTAAGAATCTATGATTCAATTCATGACCCTGTCCTCAAGGAGCATTCCATCCAGTTAGAGAGACAAGATATGTACATAAAAAGGTCAACAGCAATATCAGCCAAAAATAGAACAGATGTCACAAGGCAATGGATGCCTTAATGCCAGATAAATGCAGTGGATGGTAAGCAATATAAATGTGAGGCAGGAGAGATTATTCTGGTTTGGATAGTAAGAAAATCCTTCATAGAAGACTCATTCTAGCAGATTCCCAAAGAGTAGGTGAGGTCTGCTATAGCAGAAAAGCTGATGTGGGTCTGAGCATTATCGTGAGCAGAGTCTCAAAGGTAGGAAAATGCATCTTGGACTGCAAAGACATCAGTATGGCATCAAAAAATAATGGTAGTATAGATAGATAATTTGAATGTTTAATTTTAGGCATTTTTGAAAATTGTATCTAGAAGAAATCATCTTACAGTAATGTTTAGTGTAGATACTTTTTAAATTTCCTGATCAAGCAATTTCCTATTCAGTACCTATTAAAACCTGGATTTTTCAGGGGAATGAATGCAAAAGGTGGAGATCACAACTTCATTTGTCAGTATTACTGAACACATATCTAATATGCTTCCTGTATTATTTCCCCAAAATACTTAAAATTAATTTTTACCACAAGGTCTATTCAATTCAAATGTCATTTTCAGGCAACTTCAGACCAATGCAAATGACAGATTCTTTGAGGCTAGGGAAGGCTACCTTTGAAACAAATTACACTAGGAATTTATATAAAAGTATTTGTCTGGCATATGAAAGGCAGTGTAGCCCTGGGGTTTATGGTTGTTACTTTGGATCCAGTGGCCCCGAAGCTTTACATCACATGAATGGTATAAAGCAATGCTTTATAATGTTGTTAGAAAATCACAGTATTTGCACTAATTTCTTGAGAGAGATTATCAAGCCCGTCTGGGAGGAGGGCAGCATATTTTTTGAATGCCATATGCTGAAGCATGGTTGTAGCTTGGGCAGATGCTGTAGAGGATAAAAGCATTTTATGTACTCCTCTTGGATAACTTGTCTAATACAACTCTGGCTCCAAATCAGGCCCTTGATTCAACAACAAATCTCAGTCAGAGCTATCAAAAGTTTTCCTCTGCCCTAGAGTATATGTTGAACTTCCAACCTCGGAAGCTGTCCACTCTATTAACAATGTATTCAAATTACAAGCAAGCATTTAATGAATGCTGAGTTTCAGAGCGACAGCATGAAGAATGGGAAAGCCTTAGGAATTGCTGAAATGAAAGGGCTCTTCTCTTAATTTCAAATATCAGAAGACTAGAGCAGAACATGGCATCTTAGTCATCTGAGCTTTTAAAATGTGACATTGGCAGACATACAATGCTGAGCTCTGTGGTACCTGAATAATTGAGGCTTTGAAACATGAAAGTGTTGACACCTTCAAACGCTCAACTAGCTTTATTTGAAAGATTCTTCTCACAAAAGAAGACTAACTCTGCCATTTGAGATCAACGCATTTCTCAGAAACACAGTGTCACCACTTTATATTGAAACAAACTTGTTTACCACATATTGACTATCTGTGTCCCATGTGCAGAAAGTATTTGATTAAATTCATTTCTTTGTGATAACAAAATACCCAGCAGAATCAAGGATGACTTTTTGGAGGTGGGCAGGAGGATGAGAACAACATTACTTATTCTCTAAACAGTGAACTTTCTGCAGGTTTCATTATTTCAAGGAGTCAGGATGAGAATTCAGAGTAATCAAGGTCGTGTTAAGTATTATATATGCCACAACAGCAGCAATGATGAAAACAACACAATTTCATCTATTTATTCTTTCAGCAAAATTTAGTGAGCGCCCACTATATTCTTTATACCATTAATATGATATACAGCTTCGGGGCCACTGGCTCTGAAGTAACAACCATAAACCCCAGGTTTACACCTGGCTAATTTTTTTTTTAATTTATTCTTTTTGGAGACTGTCTCACTCTGTTGCCCAGACTAGTCTCAAACTCGTGAGCTCAAGTGATCCACATGCCTCGGCCTCCCAAAGTGCTGGGATTACAGGAACGAGCCACTGTGCCCAGTCCACCCATCATATTTTCTATCTCAATAAATAGAACAGTGATTCAGCAAATAGCATAACTCCTCTAAGTCTCTAAATCTCTTCACCTGCACTGCTGTCTTGCTATCTTCCAGCTGCTCCTATTGTTTTCCCCGTCTTTAGGGATTGCTGAATGTGACAAAGGAAAATGTGAAGAGTGAGAAGAAAGGTGAGTCTAGGATTTAACCTTGAGGAACAGAATAGTTTTATGAATGCCCAGAGGAGGAGGAGCCTGCAAATGAGACTGGGAAGGACCAGTCACATGTAGTAAAAGAAAATAAATCAGAAATGTTACAGGAGCTGCAGGAAGAAAGTATTGGAAGAAGGAGGAGACATGCCAACAGTCCCAAAAGTAATCTAGAAATCAAGTCATGCTAGAACTGAGATCAATACCCATTTCATCCAGCAACAAGGAGGTACCTGGCATTCTTGGAAAGGGTAGATTTATTGGTAGAGTAGGAACAGAATGGAATTTCAATGGGATGGGTGATTATGCAATGGAAGATGAAAAAGTAGGGGTGACATTTTCTGACACCTGGAACATTCTGACTTTAAAAGGGAGATTAAAAAATAAAGCTTTATGGGGAAATGTGTGGGTCAAGGGAGGAATTCTGTTTTGCAGTGTTTTTCAGATGTGAGACCTGAGGAAATGTAAACGCTTAAGATAAAAATTTGTTAGCAAGGAAATTACAAAAGCTACATGAAAGAATGGGACCATCTGATGCAGCCTGTATGCTGAGGAGGAAAGAGGGCAGGAGTGCAGGTAAAGCGTTAATTAAACGAGGAAATTTATCCTAAAGTAACTCTTTTCACCAGGGCATCAAATGATACTTCACATAATGAGCCAACCTAGTAGGAGAAGAGTTTCGAAGAACTAACATTATAACAGGAGGACAGTCACCAATTCTATGTGCTGGACTGGACCTGTGTTTAGAATGGGAAATGTCAAAAGTGGCCTTTAGGAGTTAGCTTTTAGAATTTATTGCGAATACTACTTAACCATTTGCAGAGACAAGGTTCTACTCCCCACTTCATAAGAAAGTTAAAATTCATTTTCGTGCTGTGAGTGGTACATGGACAAACATATACTCATACAAAAAACTGAAGAGTATTTTTATAATCTGCAGAAAGGTCTGCCCAGGAAACTGACACCCGGACAACATTTTGCATACTCCCTCCTAGGTACCCTAGGCACCATTTGTCTACTGATACATTTCTTTCTTTCCTTCCCTTTTTCTTTTTCTTTTTTCTTTTTTTTGTTTTTTGTTGTTGTTGTTGTTGTTTTGAGACAGGTTCTTGCTCTGTTGCTCAGGCTGGAGTGCAGTGGCACAATCTCAGCTCACTGCAACCTCCATTTCCCGGGTTCATGCAATTATCCTGCCTCGGCCTCCCTAGTGGGTGGGGCTACAGGTGTGCACCACCATGCTCTGGTAATTTTTGTATTTTTAGTAGAGACGGTGTTTCACCATGTTGGCCAGGTTGGTCTCGAACTCCTGACCTTAGGTGATCTGCCCACCTCAGTCTACTGATTTCAAGTTAAGAATTTTGGCCCTATTTTTTGGTTGTTGCCTTTGAGCGCAGAAAAGAAAAAAAAAGATAAATTTTAAAAGACTGAATTAGATGTAAGTATATATGAATAAGATAGAGAATTGTGAAAAATAAAAAATGCAATAGTAGAATTAAAATACATATCCAATATAATCTAAATATTGTAAGGAATTGCAAATTCAAAATTTTTTTTTATCATTCACTCTTTTCTCTTCATGAACATAGCCTGTTTCTCTTTCTAATTTCCTAATTACTTTAATTAGCATTTTCATAAACTTTGCAGCTCTTACCATTGTAGGGAGATTTTTTGGTTTTGAGAAGACGCTTTCGTAGGCTGTAGTAATGCAATGAAATACTAAATTGGGAGTATATGCCAACACATTAAAAAACCTCAAATAATGTTTTTCTTGTCAGTGCAGAGATCATTTTCATTAGTGTTTAATAAGTAAGGGCATAAAAGACAGAAAAATTGTATGCTTTACTTAAAAATTCAACTTCCCAAGACAGAGATTAATATCATTTTCTAAATCCTTATCTAAACCACAATTCTACTGTTCATCAAAAATAACATTTATCCACACAGAGTTCTAACTTTCTTATGGTTTCCTCATTCATAAATCTAATCTCTACTTATATCCTCTGCCGTTTGTTTACAATTTTTAATCTGAAATTTCTTTCGTTTTTCTTTCTTTTTTCAACATCTGTCACCAACACTTTGGTTCAAATCGCTATGATTTCATATACAGAATACTGAATTAATGCCCTGTCTTCTCTTTTTAGCCAATGTACCCATTAATCTTTCTGAAGCACTAATGAGATTAATTTTTATCAAACATGTGAGATTGCTCCCAAATAATATGTTTTGCACCATCATTCCCAAACAAACCTTCAAGCCTCTTATGCTTCTCATGAAATGAATCCCCATGGATAAGCTTGCTTGGACTATGTATAGGTCCACAAAAGTTAGCAACAATCCTATTCCATTCTTGATTGATATAAGAGAAGCTGCTCAGAGCACATTTCTTATATTTGCCATACAAACATACGCAAGTTTCACAGACACATATTTGGCATCTCTGTTATCTAAAACATACGTCAAATTTTACCTTTTTCATGATGCCTCTTTGAGTCTTCCCAGGTGGAATTAATCTTATTTACTTTGAAGTCCATGGTACATAATTTCTCTATTCCTATGCCATTTATTAAATGCTACCTTACATTGATATACAAAACATGAATTGCTTTCTTTCTTAAATATTATTGCAGTTTTTCCACTGAGAGGATGCTTTTTATGCATATATTGATAGAAGGCCATCTTGCTTCCATGTGAATATGCTAATGCTATGGAGATTTCTACAAAGCATTTGCTGTTCTTGGTGCTAGATCTCAGGCAGCTGTCCCAAGAAGTAAGAGCCAAGTTGCTGACTTTGGTCATTTGCACTCAACTCCATCCCCACTACATTTTAAGAGCTGAGTTCAAAGAACATTTCCTGCTGACCTACAGTAACAATGGGACCATGGAAGCTTTATGTGCTTCACTGCAATATCCTACTTCAAGGATGCTGTTGACAAACAGACGGGATACCCAGTAGACTCACCAAGAGTGTCATGGGTTGTAATTATAGCAACAGTGTGCTATTGCACAATGTCTTGAAACTAGGTTTTCTTTATATTGTGGTGGGAAATTGGGGGATGGCAACCTTTTAAAAAAATAGCTATTCCCAAGTACCCAAGTACACATTATGTTATGTTTTATAGACAAAGTGCTGACATGAATCAACAGTTTAGATTTCCTGGCTTAAGAACTATTCACAAAAGAATTGAGTTTGGAGTATTAGAGGTTAGAGATCACTCTGAGTCACAATTAGTGATTTAGTATATCTTCATTTTGATTGATTTTGTCATGGTACTTTTTTCCATTCACAGCAAGCTGAAATAACACTTTATCAGTATTATGGTATTTTAAAAATAAGGTAACTGAATAAAGAATATTTTTACTAACTACTTCTATTAATAAATTTAAGAAATATTAGAGACAAATCCTATGCCTTGTGACTAAATTTATATAAATATAAAGTTTTAACATTTGGAAATTTTGGTGTTTTCCCCTTTCAAATTGCTCTTCTCTCCTAAACAAGGCCAGACTTGAAGTGGAAATGTACTATGGAATCCAGCCACACATGATAGACACATGAAATCCAGAATATCTTTTACTGTAACATTTTAAGACATGACACTGCCAAACTTGAATATGAGCTTACTGTGTAGTCACGTATAGCCTTTCTTTTATGGATGTCAAGGGTATAATGTTGCTACCTGAATGACGTCAAAGTCAGCTTGAAGATGTTGATACCTTGGGAAGGCTATCTGTGCTGTAAAACTCTAAGGCTGAAAACTCACTATAAGCAAAATTTACAAAGACCTTTCGAAGCAAAAGTCACTGAAGGGAACAAGGTTAAGGCATTAACCTTAAGACAGAGCATTTTCTTAAAAGATAGGCACTTGTGCCTATTTGTGATTTATGACCCCTACATTTTTTGAACATTTCATATCATCACTATTACCATCACCACCAACAACATGCACAAAGATTGATTCATTATATTCATAACTGAATGAAACTTTTTTTTTTGCTTTATATACAGAACACTTTATTGAGTAGGTAAGGCTAGCTTAAGGTGGAAATGGGCAGATTGTAACAGTGTTAAAGTTTTTCCCCTTATCTCTGTGTTCTCTCTACCCTTTGATTTCCCCCATTTAGGCCTTCTTGACACCGTTGAGATGACCTGTCAAAGAAAGCTATAGGAAACCAAAAGTATAAAATGTCCCCTCCTAAACAACCCATTGCATTTAATAAAAGAGTCCAGCAAGAGCAAGAGTTAAATAGGATATACCTGCATAGGAGAATTGTTATCTCTGTGCATTTGAAAAGTAAAACTTTCTCTGGAAGTATTGTGTGTGTGTGTGTGTGCACACGAGCGCATGTGGGTGGGTGTGCGCAAGGAAAAACTTTCGGAAAATGTCTATGTAAGTCATCTAAAACCATAACCACTTTCTTCCATGATCTCCCTATTTTGTGAGGAAGGTGAAGTTGACTGACACTGACCCTGACTTTGCCTCAGTGAGGCTCACAAAAGACATGTTTAGAAGGGCTTATCTGTGGGAAACAAATGGAACACATATTTGCAAACCATCTGTGGCAAATTCTGTGGCTTAAATTATTTTGTCTATCATATTTTATACATACATTAGGAATAAAAATCATCTTTAAGATCTGAAAAATAGGTTAAACTGACCAACAAAGACTGCTTCATTAGATATTTCTATTGGAAATAATAAAAAAGCCAAGGATCTCTCTTCCAGTCTCCATTTCCTGCCCCAACTCTGGCTGGTTCCTCTGTTGGTCCCTGCAGACAACTATTACATCAAGATAACTCCTTGGTTATTTGTTAACCTTGGGGCCAAGTTTGTTAAGACAAAACATACCACCGTTATGACAAAAGCTGGAGCAATATAGGTATTAACGAGATGTTATTTGGTGCCACACTTGAGAAAGAATAAAAGATGATGACCATATTTTGATCAGTCATTATTGTTTCAGGGTCTTGAAAGCTTTAGTTAGTGACATTTTCAAAAAGAGTGAAAATCATTTATTCAATGTATTTTCTTCTAAACAATATGTATGCACATATATAGACAACTTGATTTATTGATTAAACACCTATGATTAGATTTATGAGGTACAGCACAGGGATCGTTGTCATGACACCAAAGTGAATGTCAGAGGAAATGAATAGGGCCCCAACACGGACAAAGTCTAAGTAAACTTATCAGTTCATATATTTAACACAAATTTTTTAATGATAAAGTTATAGCAGACCTTATGCAATTTTCATAAGTAAGAAACCAGAAGCAGAAGTATTCTTCTCCAGTCTCTGGTAAGAAGAAAGGATGCTTATTGCCTCTAAATCTAGGACATTTTAAACCTGGATAGAACTTTTAAAATTCATCTGACAAGTTGGGAATTTGACATTAAAGTATCAGGTGATCGATTAATAAAAGATTTTAAAAATCAGTAAAACTGGTTAATGTATCAAATCAATTGAAAAGATTGATCTATAATTTCCAAAATGGCTTATCCATCTCACCATGTGCTCAGTCTTCTAATTTTCAACTGCATCTAAATAAGGGCGCAACAACCTAGAATGTACTAATTGAACTGATTGGACAATCTGAAATATACATCTGTATGTGCATGGCATTTCATCTCCCCAAATAGAAGAGTGCCAGATAAAGTAAAATACTTTATTTCTCAGTTTGTAAATTAAAAAAAAAATCACTCCATGTTTATGTTTCTGAGATTTAATGGACATGTATAAAAAATAAACCAAAGGTGTTCATTTCCAACACAGTTGATATTATTGATTTGCTGATAGTCCAGAGGCATTATTTTCATTGTGCAAAATAAGCATAAAACTTCTACAAGCAATTAATTGCCGGCTTTTCGTATCATGCTTTGCAATGGCCTATCAGCCTTTTATTAATATTAATGAGGAGAATTAGCATGGAAGATCAGGGAGCCACGATAGTGCCGAGAACCTGTGAGGACCCTACGGCTCTCATGCTTTATTATTTTTTAATCAAAGTAGCTGACTTGAAGGCACAAAATTAAAGAACTGAGTCTTTTATGATTCCACAATGATTCAAATTAAAATGATCTATACTTGCATAATTCCCGTGAACCATTTTGTGCTTGTTAAAAATAGTTAAAAATTGCATAAATTCATGATTTAAGGTCTGTAGTTTTCTTTTCCTAATGAACAGTCCACTTTATGTGTTTCTCCCAACTCACACATGTGGACCTAAAGCAAAAGAGGGTGGGCAGAGGACAAGCAAGAGAGAATTTAAGTTTATGATTTACATTGACTAAAAAGAAATGCTAGTGTGTTGCTATTTCCAGGCTCACTGGAAATCCTTGGCATTATGTACAGCTTCACTGAATGTCCTTGGAAAAGCCTGTGTAGAAGCAGCATGCTGGCAAGGCCCATTTTTCAGATAGAAATACAGAAGCTGTAAAATTGTAGGCAATAGTTGCCAATTGTTCTATGAAGAAACTTAGGGTTCCATGGGGGGGGGGTGCTTGAGCATGCCCATGGAGATGGTCCTTTTCTTTTCAACAATCAAAAATTAATGTCTCTAGGGAATTTATATATTTTTTTCAATATTGAGGTCCCTATTGCAATTTTATGTGAAAATTATCATGCTATACAAAGGTTTTAAAACGACTAATGTTTGTTAGATAAGTAGGTAACCAGAAACCTAAACAAAAAACATTGGTTTTTCTGAATATCATCATAGCAATATGGATATGGAGACAGAAACAGTATAAAATACATTAGAAATTTATTTGGAAATGATGTAGGCACAATCTCAATTACAGAGATACAGAATTATGTAAATTTTCATAAGCAAAGCCTCTATTATATAAAAGCTACACAAACAAATAATTAACAAATCTTTATGGAGATAGATTTCTCATATTGGTAAAATGGTGGAAGTTGATTTTGTTTGTAGCCAATAAATAAGATTTCTTATATGTTCAAGGAAGGCAAGAAGACCTGCATTAGATAAAGGAGAGCTCCAGGACATAAAATGTGTTGGAAGTATTGAGAGATGAGTGTGAATCTTAATTTGAAAACATAGAGCATCCTGAGAGGTATTTCTCCAAGTGTGGTCTGGGACCACCTTTATCAATATCAACCAAAGGGTTTATTTAAACAAAGAATAAAACAAAACAACAAAACATGTTTTTGGACACCCACTTCAGATCTCTGAACTAGAATCTCTAAAAGTGTGGCCTTTGCATTTTTAACAAGTTTCTAAAATAATTCTTAGATGAGAGGTGACGGTGAGAGTGTTGGCTTTTTATTTAAGTAATAGTGGTTTCTTTTTTTTCTTTTTTAATGCACACATAAAAGAAATTCTTATCTATACGTAAATAGAAGAAAACTGGAATGGCTGTCCTAAAAGCAGCAGGTAAATGGGATTAATCACCACAATCTTGGCCTCCTCCTCTATCAGTTGTACCTCAAAGCCCTGATACACTTCCTAGGGTCCTAATCATTTTTCACCTCAAGAATTTTCTCCCTTCTCTTCCCTGAAACCTCAAGAATTTTCTCCCTTCTCTTCCCTGAAACCTGTCCAGACTTCTTAACTCTGCAGTGATGGGTCATAGGGGATATCGTTACAATGTCTGATTTACCTTGACTTGGTTTTAATTATTTTAATCATACCATTACTTGCACTGACATTGTGGATGCCACTCAAAACATTCTTGAGTGAAAGCTCCGTATATGGACGCTATACTGGGAAAGATGTTGGTGTCATCCAAGACACACAGTTCATTTGTAGGACAGTTCCAAAGATGACCTTTCTTTCCACCGGAGGGAGGGGGTCTTCTCTGCCTTCTGTCAAAATTGCATTTGCTTTTCTAGAAGCTCATTTTTCTTGGTGAGCTCTACACAAAATAGAACAATTATATTTTTGCATTTTTCATTTATATAAGAAAAGTAAAGAACATGTATGATATCCTATTTGAAGAGAACGAGGTTTGCAGTTAATTTAACCCCACTGGAAAAATCCCTTGCCCTTAACTTGAGTCCTTGCCTGGTTCTTCTTCATCCAACAGATTTCAGAAATGTGTTCTATTTTTTCTTGTTCCAAATGCCAGCACAAGCTTTCTGGTTTAGATTGTTCTTCAATGTGTTGATTGGGAAGTGAGATGCAATTTCTAATTCTTCAGTGTCTTGTCCACTGAAATTATAAAAGAAATGTAAAGCAAACAAACAAAAATAAGATTTTTCACTATTAACCAGAAAAATGTTTGCAAGTGGATGTAAATAAGTTTATGTGCATTTTAGTGAACGGTGTCTAGACCAAGAGCAGTTATTGGGAATGCAATGTGGATATCAAACTGCCAAGAGTTAGCTCCATGAATATAAAAAGTCTTTGGATGTGTAAAAGTCTTAGCACAGCACCTAATACATAATATATGCTCTTCATTATTATTATTACTACCCGTTTTACTATATTAGGCTCTTTCAGAAGTGACTTCTACCTTCCAAATTAACTGATGCTTCTCATTCCCCATCAAACTGTGGACTAATGCTCACACAATGGCTGAGGCCAGTGGGTTTCTCTCTAAACCATCTGCTTTTCTGCTTCTACCAGGTGAATTTTACACTTACCAAAATTAAATTGGGCTGGATCCCAAAAGTGTTTATGGCAGCATTAATTTAATTAAATGTTATGTAATTTGTGTTTGAAAATAATCTCTGAGCAGGATCTTTAGAAGAATTGGATCAAATTTAGAGAATAAAAAAATATGGAATTGGCAGAAACATCCCTAAAAGCTTTAAAAAATTATAAATATATGATTATATATATTTAAAATAGATTTCCAGCTATAATTGTCTTTCACAATTAGCTGACAAACAATCATAGTGAGAGGACTTCCACACTATTATTATCATTATGAGGACACTGAAAACACCTGAACTCACATCACAAGGGATGTGGGAACTGGATGAAATGGAGGCTAGAAACAAATGCAGCCTGCTTCAGAGTCGTGTGCAGGACCCACGTGGAGACTGAAAAATCCCTGCTCAGAAAAAACTGATTTTGACTATTCTCAGAATATTACTACTGTTTACTTATACTACATAGATACTTTACTCACGGTTCACTACCCTAAGAAATATTTACATTATAGAAATGTAAGATTTTAAAAAATAGATTTCTTGTTAAACACTTTTTTCGCAACCAAGGAAAAATGTATTGCATTGTATTGTATTGTATTGTGCTGCTTTGTATTGTATTACACTGTATGGTACCATATTGGATTTTATCATGACAGGTTCTCATTAAAGTTACAGCTGAATGCATATCCCAGGACTGTGTCTGAGATGGGACTTATCTGCTTCATGTTCTCTCTCCTCTAAAACATGGTGGGTGAATTGGGAGGCTGAAATAACTACCAGCTTGTCTGATGGGCAAACTTTTAATGTGGGGTTGTTATTATACTTAAGATTTGAAACCACCTAAAGTATTAGTCATGAGTGCGAGAGAGTGATGTGTATTCATGGAGCTTCCCATGTAGGTAGAATGCTGGCACACTCGTGTTAACTCTCAAGGTGGTGGGTGACGTGTAAACACTGAGGAATCTGCTCAGACTAGGCCAACTGCCTAATGCATGTGAGAGCTGACAATACAAATATAGTTCATGATAAACGCTCAGGGCCTAGCTTAATTTTTCAAACAGTATTTTGCATATTGATGAGGAATAAAAAAACCTGAACTGAGGTTGCAGCAAGAGAGCAATGGTGGTGTGCAGGCTATATTTTTCATCTTAAACACCATGATCTACTCTAGCCGTTTCTCGAGTAACAAATCCGGTAACTGAAATTCATACTTGGAATGCCTTAAAGGGATGCAAAGGCAAGTTGATTTTTCAACTTATAAAGTTATTCTGCTTAATTTGGTCTTGTTAAGGGTGAAGGGAAGGTGGGACATCAAGGGTGGATAAAACATCTCATCTCTCTATTTGAGCTTCCAGACTGGAATCTCATTGTAGGATAAAGGTATGTGAAAAATACATGTTTCTTGAAGTATTCTCTTAGGTAGTGATATGGTTTGGCTGTGTTTCCACACAAATCTCATCTCGAATTTTAACTCCCACAATGCCCATGTGTTCTGAGAGAAACACAGTGGGAAGTAATTGAATCATGGGGGTGGATCTTTTCCATGCTTTTCTCATGATAGTGAATAAGTCTCAGAAGATCTGATGGTTTTTAAAATGGCAGTTTCCCTTCACAAGTTCTCTCTGCCTTCTGCTATCCATGTAAAATGTGACTTGTTCCTCCTTCCCTTCCACCATGATTGTGAGGTCTCCTCCCCTAGCCATGTGGAACTGTAAGTCCATTAAACCTCTTTATTTTGTAAATTGCCCAGTTACAGGTACATCTTTATCAGCACTGTGAAAATCGACTAATATAGGAAGCACAGATTTTTACTTTTACTCACTCTTCAGAGCAAGGACTTATTAAGTAACACATTACATTGTAGGAAATATTGCACTAAAATCAGAAACTCATTTGTACCACATCAGCAGATTAGTGGGATTTTGTTTACTTTCAATTTTTATTATTTAATAATATAGGGAACAAGATACATGGGAAAACAACTTAAAATCATACCATCCTGAGACTGCCACTATGAACATTTCATAACAATCTTTTCACACATCCTCATAAACCCCATAAAAGAACAAATACTAAACCACACTGTTATTATCTGGATTTTTTGGCTTTGTTGTTTTGCTTACTTTCACAATCATTAACTTCATTCACCAGGTTACCATTGTTTACTATCTATTAGATGTTCTTCTAACCCTCATATAATCTTAAATATGCATTTATCTATGTATATATATAGATCTATAAACCACACGCATATGCATAATTGTTTATTTGTTATTGTTTCTTTCTTTTTGTTTTGTTTTGTTTTGAGACAGGACCTCTCGCCGTCACCCAGGCTGGAGTGCAGTGGTGCAGTAGTGGCTTACTGCAACCTCTGCCTCCTAGGTTTAAGCGATTCCCCTGCGTCTGCCTCCTGAGTAGCTGGGATTACAGGAGTGAGACCCCACGCTAAGTTTTGTATTTTTAGTAGTAATGGGATTCCACCATGTTTGACAGGCTGTTCTCGAACTCCTAACCTCAAGTGATCTGCCTGCTTTGACTGTTTCTTCCATCAAAAGAACAGAATATTCTACCTCTGTCTTTATTCCTTTTCTTAATTAGAAAAGGTGAATTTTTTTTTTCAAGTCAAAAGGTAGAAATTTAATTCATTCACTTAAATGATTGAATAGTACTCCCTGGAAAGAACTTGCCACAGTTTCTTCAGTCTTTATATTTTTTGTATAGACATTAATTGTGTTTGCTATTTTGTCACTAATGGAACTTTTTGTTTGTGGGAAATAGATTTCCAGGAGTGGATATCTATTAATAGGTTGAAGCAAATCTATATATTAATTTTAAGAAACATTTGCAAGATTGGTTTTCTTGTTTTGGTTTTCACCATAGCACTTATCGTATCTTATATCTTCTGTTCTTTATTTATTTTCTGTTTTTTTTCACTAGAAGAAATGGTTTTATAAGAACTCAAGATTGGATCATTTATTCACTGCGGTATTCTATGTCTGGTACATACCAAATCTGCAACTGGTATTTGTTGAATAAAAAAATGATTGGTTTAGAATTGCTAAAACCATAAAGATTAAATATCATAGTTAATGGAGGGCTTCTCCTTTTTATTTCTGATTTAATGAAAATTGCATCATTCCTCCATGAAGAAGAATGTTTAACCATATAAGAAAAATTATTTATAAAAATTAACATGCTGTACTTACATTTCTGTTTACCTGGAGTCTTTTGCTTTGTTTTGTGAGCCTGTGTGTGTGTGCGTGTGTTTTGTTTATTTTGTGGGTTTTTGTTCAGCGATAAATGCCATGAATAATTACTTTTCAATATTTGCTATTTAATTAGTGTTTCACCTCCAATTTCCTTATGTATTGCATACATAAATTTCTTTATTTCTTTCTTTCTTTTTCCTTCCTTCCTTCTTTCCTTCTTTCTTTCTTTTCTTTTCTTTCTTTCTTTCTTTCTTCCTTTTTCTTTCTCTTTTTTAAAATTACACTTTAAGTTCTGGGGTACATGTGCAGAACATGCAGATTTGTTACATAGGTGTACACGTGCCATGGTGGTTTGCTGCACCCATCAACCCATCATCTACATTAAGTGTTTCTCCTAATGCTATTCCTCCCCAAGCCCCGGACCCACGACAGGCCCAGGTATGTGATGTTCCCCTTTCTGTGTCCATGTGTTCTCATTGTTCAGCTCCCACTTATGAGTGAGAACATGCGGTGTTTGGTTTTCTTTCTTTTCTTTCTTTCTTCTCTTTCTTTCTTTCTTTCCTTCTTCCTTCTCTCTTTCTTTCCTTCTTTCTTTCGTTCTTTCCCTCCCTCCCTCCCCTCCCCTTCCTTCACTTCCCTTCCCCTTCCTTCCTTCCTTCCTTCCTTCCTTCCTCCTTTCCTTCCTTCCTTCCTTTCTTCCTTCCTTTATTTTCCTTCTTTCTTGGGACAGGATCTCACTCTGTCTCCTACACTGCAGTTAAATGACGTGATCATAGCTCAGTGCGCCTGTAACTCCTGGGTTCAAGTGAATTTCCTGTCTCAGTCTCCCAAATAGCATAACAGCGGGGACTATGTGGTTATACTACCACACCTGGCTAATTTTGCTTGTTTGTTTGTTTATTTATTTATTTATTTTTGAGACAGAGTCTCGCTCTGTCGCCCAGGCTGGAGTGCAGTGGCATGATCTCAGCTCACTGCAAGCTCCACCTCCTGGGTTCATGCTATTCTTCTGCCTCAGCCTCCCAAGTAGCTGGGACTGCAGGGGCCCACCACCACGCCCTGCTAATTTTTTTGTATTTTTAGTAGAGACAGGGTTTCACCGTGTTAGCCAGGATAGTCTCAATCTCCTGACCTTGTGATCTGCCCGCCTTAGCCTCCTGAAGTGCTGGGATTACAGGTGTGAGCCACCGCACCCGGCTTTTATTTATTGTAGAGATGGGTGTCTCACTAGTTAGACTAGGCCAGTTTCCAACTCCTGGTCCCAAGCAATCCTCTTGCCTCAGCATCCCAAAGTTCTGGGATTATAGGCATCAGCCATCTCACCCTGCTTGATTTCTTAATATTGAATCAATCATTCTTGTGTTTCTGGAATAAATATTTAGGCATAGCGTTTTTATATACCATTACATTATATTTGTTAATATTATATGACAAATAATTCCATAGAAAATTATAATCAAGGTTCCTTGCTAAGATTATTTTTGTTTGTTTTTAGTTTTACTTTTGTAAGTTTTTTTAATTGAAATTACACTGCCTTCAGAAAATGACTTCACAAGATATCTATTGTGTTATAACACTTAGGACATTTAAAATGTTGTTAAAATTGTATAATCATTAAAACTTAAAATTCATAGTAAAACCACATGTCCTTTGGCTGTTTTAGTTGGCAGAGTTTTTTTTCAATTATACTCTAAGTTTTGGGATAAATGTGCAGAACATGCAGGTTTGTTATATAGGTATACAAGTGCCATGGTGGTTTGCTGTACTCATCAGCCTGTCATCTACATTAGGTATTTCTCCTAGTGCTATCCCTCCCCTAGCCCCCCACCCCTTGGCAGATCCTGGTGAATGATATTCCCCTCCCTGTGTCCATGTGTTCTCATTGTTCAACTACTACATATGAGTGAGAATATGCGGTGTTCAGTTTTCTGTTCTTGTGTTAGTTTGCTGAGAATGATGGTTTCCAGTTTCATCTGTGTCCCTTCAAAGGACAGGAACTCATCCTTTTTATGGCTGTATAGTATTCCATGGAATATATATGCCACATTTTCTTCATCCAGTCTGTCATTGATGAACATTTGGGTTGGTTCCAAGTCTTTGCTATTGTGAATAGTGCTGAAATAAACACATATGTGCATGTGTCTTTATAGTAGAATGATTTATAATCCTTTGCATATATACCCAGTAATGGGATTGCTGGGTCAAACGGTATTTCTGGTTCTAGATCCTTGAGGAATCACCACACTGTCTTCCACAATGGTCACAGCCAATATCATACTGAATGGAGAAAAGCTGGAAGCATTCCCTTTGAAAACCGGCACAAGACAAGGATGCCCTCTCTCACCACTCCTACTTAATATCATATTGGAATTTCAGGCAGGGCAATCAGGTAATAGAAAGAAATAAAGAATATTCAGATAGGAAGAGAGGAAGTCAAATTGTCTCTGTTTGCAGGTGACATGATTGTATATTCAGAAAAACCCATCATCTCAGCCCAAAATCTCCTTAAGCTTATAAGCAACGTCAGCAAAGTCTCAGGATACAAAATCAATGTGCAAAACTCACAAGTATTCCTATACATCAATAATAGACAAACAGAGAGACAAATCATGAGTAAACTCCCATTCACAATTGCTTCAAAGAGAATAAAATACCTAGGAATACAACTTACAAGGGATGTGAAAGACCTCCTCAAAGAGAATTGCAAACCACTGCTCAAGGAAATAAGAGAGGACACAAACATGGAAAAATATTCCATGCTCATGGATAGGAAGAATCAACACCATGAAAATGGCCATACTGCCCAAAGTAATTTACAGATTCAATGCTATCTCCATCAAGCTACCATTGACTTTCTTCACAGAATTAGAAAAAACTACTTTAAATTTCATATGGCACCAAAGAAGAGCCCATATAGACAAGACAATCCTAGCAAAAAGAACAAAGCTGGAGGCATCACGCTACATGATTTCAAATTATACTACAAGGCTACAGTAACCAAAACAGCATGGTACTGGTACCAAAACAGCATGGTACTGGTACCAAAACAGATATATAGACCAATGGAACAGAACAGAGGCCTCAGAAATAACACTACACATCTACAACCATCTGATCTTTGACAACCCTGAGAAAAACAAGCAATGGGGACAGGATTCATTATTTAATAAACGGTGTTGGGAAAACTGTCTAACCATATGCAGAAAACAACTGCTTCCTTACACCTTATACAAAAATTAACTCAAGATAAATTAAAGACATAAATATAAGACCTAAAACCATAAAAACCCTAGAAGAAACCCTAGGCATTACCATTCAGGACATAGGCATGGGAAAAGATTTCATGGCTAAAACACCAAAAGCAATGGCAACAAAAGCTAAAATTGACAAATAGGATCTAATAAACTAAAGAGCTTCTGCACAGCAAAAGAAACTATCATCAGAATGAACAGGCAACCTACAGAATGGGAGAAAATTTTTTGCAATCTATCCATCTGACAAAGGTCTAATATCCAGAATCTACAAGGAACTTAAAACAAATTTACAAGAAAAAAGCAAACAACCCCATCAAAAAGTGGGCAAAGTATATGAACAGCATTTGTCAAAAGAAGACGTTTATGCAGCCTACAAACATATGAAAAAAAGCTCATCATCACTGATCATTAAAGAAATGCAAATCAAAACCACAATGAGATACCATCTCACTCCAGTTAGAATAGTGATCATTAAAAAGTCAGGAAACAACAGATGCTGGAGAGGATGTGGAGAAAAAGGAATGCTTTTACACTGTTGGTTGGAGTGTAATTGGCAGACTTTCATTGCCATTCCAGTCTCCATAAGGCAATCAGTTTATACAAGTTACCTGTTACTCTGAACTTAACTTTGCTAATTATGATGTTTTCAGAAAATTATTGACCTTTTCTAAATTTTCAGAATTATTGCTGTATAATTGTATTTTATTTTATATCTGTGTTTTATGTTCTTTTACATTTAATTAAAATTATACTTTGAGTATATTTCCCTCTTTTTGCCCCAGTATAGGCTAGCAAAGGCATATCTATTGAACAACTCTTTTCAAAGGCTTACACCATGGAATACTATGCAGCCATAAAAATGATGAGTTCATGTCCTTTGTAGGGACAGGGATGAAGCTGGAAACCATCATTCTCAGCAAACTATCGCAAGGACAAAAAACCAAACACTGCATGTTCTCACTCATAGGTGGGAATTGAACAATGAGAACACATGGACACAGGAAGTGGAACATCACACACCAGGGACTGTTGTGGGATGGGGGGAGGGTGGAGGGATAGCATTAGGAGATATACCTAATGCTGAATGACGAGTTAATGGGTGCAGCACACCAACATGGCACATGTATACATATGTAACAAACCTGCACGTTGTGCACATGTACCCTAAAACTTAAAGTATAATAATAAAAAAAAATTTATGCACACACTCATATATGCACACTTGTAGGTATAGATTTCTCTATGTCCCTACATCTGAAGCCTACAGGGAGAACAAGAAGTCTGGACCTTAAGAAGTTTAAATATTTCATATTAATGTTTGTTTGTACATATTTGGTGTGCATTCTTAGTTAAAATATTCTGAACTCATGTGGACAACTTTTAATTGAAGGGGAAACAATCTGTTTCTATATAGCATAATACTATAATAGTATATAGAAATATACTATTATACTATAATATATACTACATATAGAATATATAGCATATTATATACTATTAACATAATATATAATTATTGTATAATACTATATAGTTTCTATATAGTTTTATATATTCTATATGGGGTTATAACTATATGTAGTATAGCATTGTATTATATATAGTATTATAACTATATAGTATTATATATATATAAAATACCATATAGAAATGGATATCTGACAAATTTTCCTATTTCACAAACTCACCTTCCGGACTTTTTCTACCAAGAATGCTGAAGAAGATGAGACACAGGTACATAAACCCACTTAAAGCTGGATTAAAACATCGTAGGTGTTTTTACTCTACATAATTGCCCCCCAAAATTACCATGCTTCTACATACTCCATTAAATACAAAGGTAACACCACATATCCCCATAAAAAATTATCGTCTCCCTGGAGGTGTGAATCTTGAGTAGGTGGCTTTCAGGGTCATTGTGACAACATCTTTAAGTGATGGGACTGGCAAAGTTCGTCACGATATATTACTTCTTGTCTATTTTTAATTTTGCTGCAAAATGAGGATATTGGACAAATAATCTTCAGAGTTTATTTTGGGGTAAAAAACATTTATTTGACGGATAAGAAGGGTGAAGAAAGGTTAATTTCATTTTGCATCAGAAGTAAGGTTTTATTGTTCAGAATTAAAATAACAGCACATGAAACTGGCTTTTCCTAAGTTCATATTTTTGAACAAAAAAGATGAAAAAGGGAAGCAACCCCTAACTAAAGTGGAGCTATAAAGTGCCCACCAAAGAATACAGTTATTGCGTTTTCTCTATTTATTAAAAAGAAAAACAATAAAACTTATCTAATCCCATGTGCACATAAGATTTCTTTCTTGGAGTCTGGTTACTCTCTACTTCTGTGATTCTATGAGATTCTGTCTGTGAATGCAGCTTGATTTGTGGTTTCCACTGGTTACCAGCCTTGCCCCTTCCTTAGTTAAAGCAAAGTGCTCATTCTGTGCTATGGCTTTTTATACAAGTAATTTGTTTATACCTTGTTTGAGAAGGGGGACATCTCTTTGGCTCTGCAAAAGTCTGTGAGAATATCAATGGGTGGTTATTGCCATCTAATAATTACCACCAAAAAACAATCAGAAACTAAGACAATTTAACCAATGAGGAGCACCATGCATTAAAAATATTAATAAAAGATTACATTTTGGAAAGTTTATATTTTTTATTTTTAATTACAGAAATAAAATCAGCAACCTTTCCCAGATAGATTTTGAAGAGAAATGTTTTTATAATGTCAATTTTTACATACAAAACAGTCTTCAATTAATATTGAAGTTAATATGGATGTTTATTAAAAAATAAAACAAGAGGTCTTGGCAGTGATTTTTTTGTTTTGGATATGACAGCAAATCACAGGCAACAAAAGAAAAAATTATCAAGTGGGACTACATCAAATGAAAAAGCTTCTGCACAGAAAAGGAAACAATCAATGAAATGAAAATTCAACCTACAGAATAGAAGAAAATATCTGCAAACCTTATATGTGATAAGATAAAAGGTTTTAATATATCCAAAATATATTTAAAAATATAACTCAATAATACAAAAACTAATAATTTGATTATAAAATGGGCAAAGAACTTGAATAGACATTCTTCCAAAGAGTACATAAAAAATGGTTAATAGGTGTATGAAAAGTCCCTCAGCATCAGTAATCTTCAGGAAGGTGCAAATCAAAACCACTATGAAATATTCCTTAACGTCTGTTAAGATGACTATTATCAATAAGACAAGAGACAACAAATGTTGGCTGGGGTATGGAGAAAAGAGAACCCTTGCACACTGTTGGTGGTAATATAAATTGTTATAGCCTTTATGAAAACACTATCGAGGTTCCTTAAACGTTAAAAATGGAACTGACATATGATTCGACAATCTTGCTTCTGGTTATATATCCAAAGGAAAGAAAGTCCTGACCTCTTTTCCTTTGGATATATATCTCTTGTATATCGAAAAGATATATTGTAGATACATCTTTGCTCCCATGTTCTTTGCCACATTATTTACAATAGTCAAGGTATGGAAACAATCTAAGTGTTTGTTATGGATAAATAGATAAACAGTGACACACACACACACACACACACACACACACGGGAATATTATTCAGCCATAAAAAAGAAAAGAATCTTGCCATTTGCATCAACATGGATAAACATGTACAACATTATGCTAAATGAAATAAGCCAAACAGAGAAAAACAAATGGTCTCATTTACATGTGGCATCTAAAAAACTCAAACTCATAGAAGCAGAGAATAAAGTAGGGGTTTCCAGGGCCCAGGAGTGGGTGAAATTGGGGAGATGTTGGTCAAAGGGTGAAAACTTCCAGTTATAACATGAATGAATTCCAGGGATCTAATCCACAGCTTAGTGACTATAGTTAATGACGGCCTACTGCTTACTTGAAATTTGCTAAGAGAGATCTCAAGTTTCCTCATCATAGACACACACACACATACACACCCACACACACAGCTAATCATGTGTGGTGATAGATGTGCTAAATAATTTGATTATAGTAATCATTTCAAAATGTACAAATATATCAGATCATCACATTGTACATTGTGAATACATAAAATGTTTGTCAATTATACTTAAATAAAACTAGGAAAAATTAAATAAAAAATAAAAAATAAAGCAAAATGTGTGGTCAGCAAGAAAGATCAATTAAAGACCTCCAAAAATTTTCTTATCCATAAAAACAAGAAAACTGGCAAGATTATTCAAATCAACGTTTTCAGAACTCTGGAAATTAACCAGAGGCTTGCAACAATTGAAGAAGCAGTAATTCAAGGAAAACAGTTGATTCTTTTAAGAAGAGTGAGATTCACCACACTGTCTTCCACAATGGTTGAACTAATGTACACTCCCACCAACAGTGTAAAAGCGACCACCAAGGCATGTGTATAGCTATATAACAAAACTGCACCATCTGCACATGTAACCCAGAACTTAAAGTATAATAATAAAAAAAAGAAGAGTGAGATTAATAGCATCTTAATGTTCCCTATTTCTTTCCACACCACCCACCCCCATTCAGCTCATGGTAGTCTTGAAAATCAGCCTGCAATTACAGTAAAATCAACAGCCTGACAGCCACTAGAGATGACAAAATGAGTGCAAAGTTATTTCTGGGTGTATTTGTGTGGTTGTTTCCAAATGAGATTAGCATTTAAATCTTGCATAGACTTAGTAGATTGCCCCTCCAGATGTGGTTGTGAGTGGGCATCATCCAATCCTCAGGCCTTTAAACTCGGACTGAATGGCACCACTGGCTTTCCTGAGTTTTCAGCTTGCAGAGGGAAATTCACAGAATTTTTCAGTTTCCATAATCATACGAGCTAATTTTTCATAGTAAATCTCTTCTTACCTATCGGCTCTGTTCTCTGGAGAACACTAACACAGTTCTGATTTGTTTTTTTCAGGCTTTCTGATCATCTACATTTTCTACAATAAATAATATACTCATTTTTATCAGGAGAAATCATATATTACTATTCAATTAAAATTGTAAATGAAATTTACAGGAACAAGTAAAATAAGAACATTAAGTATAGGTTCAAGAAATTTTTACATTTTGTTTGCAAAGTTTTGACAGGATTTTAAGTGATATAGATGTAAACTTCTAAAGTGATGTTAAGGAATTTTTAAACATGTTTCCAACTCGTTAATCATACTCTTAAGTCTGATGCTTACATACTTATTTGTAACATTTTATGACTAAACATGCACATATGAAAGAAGCATTATTAGGGATAAATAATGTTTGTTGGATTAGTTTAACAAAATGAATACAAGATGTAGAATTCATATGGATGGATATAGATTTGGAAATAAAAAATGTTATACATTGGTTTTTAATTGTGTTGTATTTCCTCAAGTAGTATCTATGCTGCTTTTATCATTACTATTATAATATTATTATTGGTAATGTCTGTACAAATGTTTGCACCTTTAATACACATTTCAATGGTGATTATTCTCAATATTGTTTCATTCAAGATGACTTCAGAGATTATTAAGGTGCATTGTCTTTCTTAGAAAAATAGTGAACAGTTGAAGGTTGGTAGTCATTATTTATTTAAAAAAAAGAAGAAGAAATTGTCAGAACTATTAGCTTATGATGCAGTGATTGCCTCTGAGTAACAGAGACAGAGTGAAATGCTACACAGGGTCCTTGCTATCTAACTTGAATGTTTAGATTGGCAGTCAACTAAAGTACTTTCCTAAATATCTTTTTCCAGAAGTAGAAACTCTTCCAGATGAGGCACTGAAGGTAACTTGACGTTTATTTTTTCCTAATCCAAAATTACTCTGGCATATTAATAAGCAATTTTGTGTTATTATTTTTACCATTATTTGAATGCTATTTGAATGTATAAATCTTATATATGAGACTTATAGAACAATTTTTAAAGCTAGCAATGGAATCCAATAAGTTCAGATGCTGTAAACCATTCATATTCAGAATGTGATTGAAGACATATAGCAAGTTCAGAAGTGGGAGGAGCAAATGTTTTAATTACTGCTGAGGAAACGTCCGATTTCCCCAGGGTGAATCACAAGTGAGTGAATGAGTGGTGAGATGGACCTATAACTGTATGGACCATTTTATCTTCATATATGTCTGTCTGTCTACCAATTTGAAAAACCAAAGTTCTCTTTTAAAATGAAAATTACCTTCTTTGATAGAGAGTTATGAATTCCCTGAGGGATTACTTTTGCCTTGATTGCTGAAGTTGAAAGGAGCATCCTTAAAAGCAGAGAGAGAGAGAGAGAGAGAGAGAGGAACAGGCACACTGAAGTTCTTTAGTGGCACTTTCCAATCTATTTGCAGTTGTTTTTACCCATAAACTCAGAATGTTGATTTTTATTGTCATTGATATTTATTTCATTTTGCCCCCTGATTCTTGTAAACTGCATACGAAATAAAAAGCAAGCAAACAAATAGCTTTTGGTGGATGGCCTATTCTTCGGTCAAAATGATTCACGCTGGAAAATTCCAGATGAGTTCATGGTTCTAATCAGTAATTAACTAACACACACATATAGCTCCAACTTCCTTATTTTCTGAGTTGTGTCTTATTCTCACTACGCCTGACTCAGGTAGGGGTAATTTTCAAAGGTATGGCCTTTTCTTCTTGATTGGATTTCAGACATGGAATAGATTTCTAAGATGGAGCAGATGAATTCTAAGGGAGCCAGAACATCTTTGAGGGTCACCTGTGTTGTAACTAGAGAAAAGAGAAAGCATACTTCATATACTGGTATACATATTTTCAATTGTTTATATATTTAACTTGAGGGCCTTACATTTTTAATGTGGCAATTGAAGAAATACACAGAAAGTCTATAGTTAGACTATTAAATTATCCATAATGAAGGTGCTATTAAAAATCATGAATCAGATCATTAAATTCCATCTTGATTACTTTTCATGGGGTCTTCTTGAGACACCATATGAATATTATATAAGCAATTAAAATATAGCTAATATAAGCATGAAATAGCTGAGGAAATATTAAAATATATTATTAACATATTATATATTATATTAACATTTGATATTAAAATAGTAAAATATGGCATACTCTACATGGTAGACTTTATAAACACAGTACTTTGTATGGTTAGGCTACACTAAGTTTATTTTAAATATTTATGTTTCCTCAATAGGCAATTAAGCTTGGCTTATTACATTTTTTTACTTTAAAAACTTTTAAAACTTTTTGACTCTTTTATAATAACACTTAGCTTAAAATACAAATACCTTGTAAAGTTGTACAAAAATATTTTCTTTCTTTAAATAGTTATTCAAAAACTTCTGTTTCTTTTTCAAATTTTTTGGACTACTTATTTAAAAACTAGCACGCAAACAAACATTTGGCCTCAGCCTATGCAGGGTCAGGATCATCAGTATCACTGTCTTCCACCTCCATATCTTGTCCCACTTGGAAGGTCTTCAGGGGCAATTAGCATGCATGGAGCTGTCATCTCCTGTGACAGCAATTCTTTCTTCTGGAATACCTCCTAAAGGACCTGTCTAAAGCTGTTTTACAGTTAACTTTTTAAATCTATACACACACACACACACACACACACAGAAGGAGTATACTTTAAAATAATGACTAAAAGTATAGTATAGTAAAGACATAAACCAATGACATAGTCGCTTACAATCTTTATCAGGTATTCTGTATTTTACATGATTGTATGTGCTAGGCTTTTATACAACTGGCAACGTGGTAGATGTGTTAACATCAGCATCACCACAAACATGTGAGTAACACATTGTGTTACCATATTATGACAGCTACCGTGTCACTAGGTGATAGGAATTCTTCTGCTCCATTATAATCTTACGGGACCAGCTTTGTATATGCAGTCTGACATTGACTGAAAAGTTGTTACGAGGCACATGACTGTCTACTTAAAATGATATTCAGTCTTAGAACATGCAACAACATGGGTGAAACCTGAGGACATTGTGCTAAGTGAAATAAGCCAGTGACAAAAGGGCAAATACTGTATGATTCCATGTATAGGACATAACTTGAAGTAGTCCAATTCATACACACAGTAAGTAGAGTGCCAGTTTCACGTGGCTAGGAGGAGGAGGCAATAAGGAGTTGTCTAATTATCGTGAAGTTTGAGTTTGGGAAGTTTAAAACGTTTTGGAGATAGAGCGTGGTGATGGTTATGTAACAATATGAATGTACTTAAGGCCACTGAATGGTATACTTAAAGATGTTTAAATGGTAAATTTAATGGTAAGTATATTTTACTAACATTAAAAAATCAAACAAAAAGTAAAAGAAAGGGGGTTGCATTGAAGTATAAACACTTCGAAGAGCTGTATTGCAAGAAACTTGGTGAAAAAAAAAAAGAGAGAGAGATCAAAAGACAGAGTGTGCTTTCGCCGCAAGGAGTGCAAATTCTTTACTACAACATAGTGGTTATTAGCCCATGGAGGAGGCCTGGGTGATCATGGTTCAGACATGCCAGAGCTCCCTCATTTTGCAAAAACAGGAGTAGGGGAAGAGGTGGTCAGATCTGCAGTTGTCAACCAACCCCTAGGAGACAAATCATAAAATTGGGAAGAGCAGGGGAATTATCGCTGTTTATTTTCATTCAGATATTGAACAAGAACAGGTAAAAGAAACTATTTTAAAGCCTTCTGTGTTTCAAGGGGTTTCATGGTTACATTATGTAATTCCAGTATTTCTAATGTGCATTGAAGCCTATCTGGTATTTTCAGGAATGAAACAGATGATATTTCAGAAATAAAAATTTAACAACAAATTTCTACCCTAATACACAAGCTAAAAATCCACCATTAGAATTTGATGTGTCTGTGAGTATGTGTGTGCACATGCGTGTAGAATTATCTTCTAAAAGGACAATCTATAATTTCTGATTATTTATAGACAATGACAACTGATAAACATTAAATTTCTGAAAGAGTAAAAAATAATTACTTAAATGTTTTCAAGAAGTCTAGGATATTACATTTAAGAGTTACTTAAATGTTTTCAGAAAGTCTAGGAAATATTAACATTTCTTTTCTTATGCTTTTAGATTGACAGTCCTCAAAACTAAACAGGTTATATGTAAGAAGACACAGTTCTGAAAATCAGACAGGTTCACTTTCGTAATCCACAGTCCCAGGCAGAGATGAAATGAGAAGTGTGGATTGTGAGGAGTAGGCCAACCAGAGAGAACTCAAAGAGGGACAGAACAGAGGAGAATTTCTGAGCAGGTCTGAGATTTACCATTTATTCTCTAACCTTGCACGATGTACTTATTTCTTTTATGCTTTAGTTTCCTCATATCTAAAATGAAGGTTTTAAAGGTATTTAACTCATAGAGTTCAGAGGAGAATTAACTAGGATAATACTAAAGTCAGTAATGCATAGTAAATTCCTACTGTGTGCAAATATAATTATAATATTAGTAATATTATTGATAATAATTTTTAATTATATTTTCATATTATCTTTGTTTCAGGAACAATGCTAAATGTTTCATAAATATCACTTTAGTTGATATTCTCAATAATCCTGCGAGGTCTATATTATTTTTACTCCTTTCTTTCCACATTGTAAATGGAACGTAAGACACAGAGAAGATGCATAACTGAAGGCCACTATGTGGCAGACTGAGGATTCCAAAAAAGTGCGCTGGCTTCAGAGCTCATGCTCCTAACACACAGTAAATGTTCAATGAATGAGAATCAGTGGTACTTTGTACATTATCATATCAGCAAGGCATTAATTTAAAGGGGAAATAGCATACAAAACATTTCCATGGGCTAAATATCATCAATGGATTTTTTTCTTTTACTTCTTTAATTCTTTTTTTTTAAATGCTCATTTTATTTTTATTAGTCTTCTCATAAGAAGAATAGTCAGCTTTCTTTTACTACTACTAAAATTAGACCTGTTTTCACACATAAAAACAGGAGGTGATGGCTTGATATAATATTTTCTCTTAAATACCTACCATACATATTATCCATATAAATTTGGATATTAAGATTGGAAAGAATTGAGGAACTGGAAAAAGAAACAATGTAGAGGAAAAGTTATAAGCACAAAAGAATGAGTATTCAGGGGGAATAAGAAAATTTTACTTGCTCCGGACTCATCTACATTGTTGAAATAGGTAGGCTTATTTCAATTACCCAATCTAAAAACCAAACAGATTCCTAGCCTGAAGACACAATAGGTGGCAAATTATTTCTAGGGTGGAGAAAGAAGGGCTGTAGCACAGTTTTCAGGCTGGAAAACATCCTTAATATTTCATATGGTTGGAACTTTGCTTCTCCAGCCCAAAATTCTGTCCCTGCTGTGGGACTGAGGCACAGTTCAAGGAAGGCCTTCAGACTTTACTTGACATCCCAGCAACAGGTGGGATAGTCTCAGAAATAAAAATCTTAATGCTGGAAGAGATCATCATGATTCATTGTATTTCAAACCACTTACAGTGTGAGACCTAGATCATTTAAAGAACTCGTCCCAATTTACAGAGTCCATGAGCTTGATCAATAGTTGTCCCCTGTGCTCATCCTTCTCTCTATATATCCAAGTTTACTGGATGTTCTCTTGTTTCCACTTTTACCACTTAACTAGGCAGCAGACTTTTATCATGGAAAGGAGCCTCCTGCTTAATTTTCTATTTTAGAAGACTTATTAAACTATAATAAACTGAGCTGGCTGCATTTTTGTTTCCCAAAGACAATTACATTTTTAAGTATGAAAACTACATCTGCATTATGGCTGTCCCCCTGTTCCTTTTCCTGAAATCAAAGTGTTGGCAACTAGAAAGCTGGATGTTGTCCTGTCAACGGGCAACCTTTGGTTGTCAGATGCCTTTATTTTATCCTAATTTAAAGATGCCTCAAATACGGCCACCTCACAAACTACAGCAATGTCCTCTGGTACCTTCTGTTATGTAATTGTATCCCCACCAATAATAATTTGGGGTCTTCTCTTTATTTTTATTAATTGATTGATTGATTGGTTTTTCTCTCTATGCAGGAGTTTCATGAAAAGGTGGTTGAATCACGTTCCATCTGTTTTATCCAGCAAATGTTTCTATCAACTTGCAAATGATTATGTTAAAAAAGTGGAATCTGTTCATCTATGAAAGCACAAGATAGTTTTAAGACTCTCAGTCGTACAGAGGATAACAAAGGGAAAATAAAGATACTCTGCAAACTCTTAGCAAAACCTATCTATAAGTAAAACTGAAATGACTACAAAGAGTTATTATGAAACAGAAAAACCACATCATCTTCCTCTGGAAAACATTGCTCTCATTGTCAATTTGCTTTACATTTTAATGTGTAAATTTGTTCTTGGGATTTCACCTGAAAGACTCAACCATTTGGCATTCTGTGTAAGACGTAAATGTTATTATAAACATGCAACAACATTTATTAAAATATATACGGAAACAAAGGCTAAGATTACTTTTCCACATTTTTATTTCAGGGGTACCACTAGGGCATTTAAACATGGGTTAAACCAGATTCAAAAAGCTTTCACTAGACAGTTAACACAAATGACTAAGAGCTTAATCAACACATAATCTTTAAATACATTCAATAGAGGAATTGAACTGTTCATTGCATTATAATATATAGGGTTTTTGTTTTTGATTACATAAGGGAAATGCATTTTTTATGCCTTAAAAGCATTCTTTTGTGATGTCAAAAAGACATTACACTATTGTTTAGAAAACGGTGTTTCAATTTGTTGGGGAAGTCTAAAATCACCGGAGTGGAAAAGATAACAAGTAGATTCTTCAAAGTCTTGCATTTGTGGCTTTTCTTTTTTTCTTCTCAACTTCTTTTCTTTGGTTAGATAATGAACACAGCTTTTCTCAATGGCATCTTCTAATTCTAAGTGTTTAAATTTTATATTTAGTATATTTGTGGAAAGGCAGTGTAAACAGGATTAAAATCAGTAATTACTATTCCAAACAAGCATAAGGAAAGAAAATGGTAGTGAAAATAAAGTTTATGAATTTTTATTTTTTAATTTTTTTTTACATTTGGTAGTAGTATAAGAGTAATTCAATCTCCACTTAAATAATACCTGAGGTGACTATGTGGTTCAGCTGTTCCATCAAAGATAATTACAGAAAATTAAAGTGCTAAAGAGGCAAAGCTGCTCCTCTTATTTTGAAGTTTTTCAACATACTAAAGGAGGATGATTTTCAGAAGAGAAGACCCTTTGTTAGCATCTGTTTTATCCTCTTCCTCAAACGACAGCCCAGTTCTCTCCTAAGCAAGTCCCTGTGGCCGGTCTCCTCTGTTTATCCCGATCATTATTGCCCCACACACATTCATCATACTAACACAGACAATAAAAAATTGCTGCTTATTCTGAAAATACTGTGAACTCTTATCAGTCAAAAGGAAAAGGACACATTCCTTTCACTGGGAGTTTGTTGTAGGTCAGCCGAGGAGGGAAAAGCTGGTTTTGAGATAGTATCCCTCATTGTTCAGAGGAGAACTCAAATGGAGATAGAGATATCAGTCTGAGAAAGAAGAGAAACCCAAGCCATACAGATCCCCTCCCTCTCTCTCTTCTCCAAAGAAAAGGATTTGCATACACAAGTTTCCTTCTGAGCTTTGTCCAAGGCAGCTTTTGACAGATGCTATCTGAAAAAGTGTCTGGAGAAGGAAAACTAGTACATTAATCAGTATTTCAGATGCAGGTTGGGGCAAAGCAGAACTTTCCATTTCTGATGGGAAGATGCCCCTGGGGGTGTCTGTCCCTTTCCACGTCCCTAGGACTTCTCTAGAAAGTAATTTGCTCTGTGAGCTCTGGTAAACTATGTCTTTTTTCTATGGTTCCACTTACTCATTCAAAATTAGTTTAATTATAAATATTCTCCATCTAGTAGGGCTCTTTTGAGAAACAGAAAAATATAAGATATGTGAAATTGTTTTGAAATATTATGAATACACAAATATAAGCAATTATTGTCCTTAGGAAATTAACAGAACTAAAGACCAAAGTACTATCCTAAGCAGCCCTATACTTGCAATTGTTTTTTAAACAAGATACTTATAAATAGCATTTTTTCATATGTAAAATACTTTTGATAATCTCTCTCAATTCACATTTGGTCAACTTGATGTGTGCAAAAAGAGAGGTATATGTTCTCTAATTTTTTATTTAAACTATGCAAAAGAAATCTATCTCTTCTTGCCTTTTTCTAACATCACATCCTGTGTCCATCTACTTTTAGTACAGTAATTATCTTGTCAGAAATACAATATACTAGTCTTTAGACCAGACTAGTGTATTATATACACTAGTATGAAAAACGGTTTTTTTTTAATGTTTTAACTGAAACAAATGTTTTTCTTTTAATTTTTCAAATATCTAATGTAAAACTTCAAGAAGTACGGTAATCTCATTACCAAAAATAGATTTTATATATTAGAACATGGCATTTTTCTTTAAAGATTCAACCACTGAAAAGGCAATATTGCTTAGATGGGGATAACAACTACAAGAGTTTTAAATCAGTTCATATTTTTTATCCCATCTCTTAAACAAACAATTTCCAGACATATCTACCTAAAATCAACAATTTATTTGCCTGATTCTTTGCTCTCCAGAGGCTGGTCTTTTACCTCTGTTGCACTCCAGCATGAATCATTTGGGATATACATGGATCCATTTGATGGATCCATATATGAAGCATACTCACTTCTCTCTCAGTCTCTCTGCTTATCATTTCCCCTAACGCAGAGAAAGCAGAACATGACATTTGTCCTTTCTAACATGGCTATCATGGTACCTCATCATTTTAATGAAACAAAATAACAAACATTCACTGGCACTTTCTCTGTGCAAAAAACTATGCTGGTCGGGCACAGGGGCTCACGCCTGTTATTCCAGCATTTTGGGAGGCAGAGGCAGACGGATCACCTGAGGTCAGGAGTTTGAGACCATCCTAGTCAACATGGTGAAACCCTGTCCCTACTAAAAATACAAAAATTAGCTGGGCATGGTGATGTGAGCCTGTAATTCCAGCTACTAGGGAGTCTGAGGCAGGAGAATCACTTGAGCCCAGGAGGTGGAGTTGCAGTGAGCTGAGATGGCACCATTGCACTCCAGCCTGGGCAATAAGAGTGAGACCCCGTCTCAAAAAAAACAACTATGCCACTATGCCAAATAATTTACATATAATGGAACCTTTAATTTTACAAAAAAATCTGTATCAAAATATAAGATGCTTATTTATTATAAACCTTTTTACTTTCCTTATTCTATTAATAAATGAGCACTAGACATTAAGATGCATTTGTAAATAATCTGAGATATGAACTGAGAAATCATATTCACTAGGTAAATCCAAAACCACTCTTGCCTATAAGAAGAGCCATTTGTTGGGTGGAGAAGTAACTATCTGTTATTGGGCAAGATTCATCAATTTTTTCAAAGAACCGGTTAACGTAGGGAACTGTCAATCAATGCATTTGTCAATCTTATGAACCTAGCCATAATTTAAGGTACTAGAAATTACACTGATTCCTTGTTATTTGCCTACTTTGCATCGATTAATTTGTGCTTAAAAAAAGGTAGAGAGACATTGCAGTGGAAATCTATCTAAAATCTCCAGATAAATCATATAATTAGGGCATTAAATGTCATGTTACTTAACAAAACAGTATTTTTGTATAGGTTACAGAGTACATACATATCTTTATATGCCTGAATACACATACCATATGAATACATGTGTGTTTTTACATATGTATTTATATATACATATACAAATACATGTGTGTGTTTTTATATATGTACACATACAAACACACACATATATATGTGTGTGTGTATGTGTATATATATAAAATAGGATATATAAATATATAAATATATATATATTTATATATATAATACCTAATTATAATGATATATAATATATTATATATAATATATTATATAAAATATATATTTTATATTATATATATTATATAATATATAATTATAATATATCCTATTATAGTATAATAGGATTTATATACATTTATATTTATATAAATGTATATAAATTTATATATGTAATACATATATATATAAAATAGGATATATATATATATATAAAAAATAGGATATATATATATATATATATATATATCCTATTACTTGTTTGGATGCCTTAGGGCACATTTTGCTAAATGATTAGATTCTATGTACATTAATATTTAAAACATATAAATATAAGGAGTTATCCTCAAAATATAACATAGAATTTGAAATAGCAACAAATAAGTTAAATAAGTGAATACCTAGAATCTATTCATTCATATCAAAATATGAATTTCTATAAATTTGTATTCTTCCTGTGAGCAAAAATAGGGGAAGTTTTTATGGGACATAACTGTAATTTTAAAAATGTCTAGCTGCCATCATGTTTGGAAAATGAGGATGACCTTTATTCAGGGTGGTGAATGTTCCTCAAAGCATGCAGCCTAGATGACTCAGTCTTGCTGTTGAAATCTGATGGAAAGAGTCCCCAGAGGCAAGGTCATTATCTGATAAAAGGTACTTCCTACCTGGGCTGCCCTCTTTATGAGCAGAAGTGGAGGGGAAAGTGAAACAGTTCTTATGAGAAGATCAGCTCTCAGATAAACTTTTCTTTGTAAGAAGTGACTTTTCCAAGCTATTTCAAACCACTGGGATGTGGTGCATTTTGAAGATGGATAGTCAGCTGTGCCCCCACAGCTGTGAGAGTCTGGCACGCTAGCTCTCCAGCCAGCTAGCAGGAAGGCAGATACTGTCATCTGGGGGGAATGGATCACCCACAGATGTTTAGAAGAGGAGGATTGTCTATGTCCTTTGGCAAGCTCATGAACACCAACCTCTTGCATACAGGCAGAGAAAGAACTGAAATCAATGCCCAGCCTATCGTCATATTACCCAGCATACTTTTACCACCACATCTTCATTCATTCTTAGGTGGAAGATAAATTGTTTGAGATGAAATTATTTGGACCTGGGGCAGATGCTGCAACATATCTCCCTGTAAAGGTAACCCAATATACCTGGATTTTCTAATATCAAAGTTGCTTAAGAGCAAGTTTCTTCTACAGAAAATGAAGACCCAATTTTTTCTTCTAGAAGTATTCCAAATCTAGAGGTAATGTTGACTTTTGAGTAAGTTTTCGTTTCCTCTGCATCCTACAAAACCTATTTGACACCACCATATGCTTGACCTCTGTCATGCTGCTTGCCAAAGACAACTGTGTCACCTAGAAGAAATGAACTTGTGAATGAAGAGATTCAGTCCTATAGAGATATTGTTGGAAATTCTTGATTCAGTGAAAAAAACCCAGACAGCATATTTCCATAGTCCACTTTAGTCCATGTAGTGATCATGGATAACAACACTATAGTAAAATGTCCAATTGCTAGGTTTTTTTTGTTTATTTGTTTTTCCTACTGACTCCAGATTTCACTATTTCTTTACATGCCTCAGCTGACCAATGCCTTAGTGGCCATGGACCATTTTCCATTTTGACTAGCAGAAATATGACTTCTAGAAACATGCCTCCCCAATCTCCTCCATGTCAGTGTTCTCTGTTCCTGCAGATTACTTGCTACTGTATTTCAGCATAACTCAAACACAACCACTGTATCTCCAACACTAAATATTCTTATAAGTTTATTTTTTATAGCAACTGAGGTATTTTGGGGGGCCCAACAGAAATTTCCAGAAGACAAAATGTGATTGGCTAAGCCTGTGTAATGGAGTTGCTTTTCCTACATCAGGTGTCCTCCTTCACTCTAATCAGAGTGGTCAAGTAAGGGTACAGTCATATTTACAATGCAGCTATAGGAGCCTATTTTATGAGTTGAAATGGGTAATTTACAAATAAAAAAATGGGAGGATTGGGTAAGAAACCTAAAGATGTCATTGTCAGCTACTTCCTTCTCCACCTAGATCAGTAAGCAGAAGATAAGCAGAAAATAGTATTGCAAATGCTTATTTCTCTAGATTAATGACAAAAGTGTCAGTATTATTCATGTATCCAGTATGTTCATACTTCATTTCATTAATTTCAAAATCTAGGCACTTCTTCCCATAGGGTTTAATTATTCAGAGTTTTCGCACTTGTCAAAGTTCAGATAAACGGTATTATATCCTTGTATCCCCACACTTTGTACAATGCCTGACATATAATGAATGTTTAATGAATGTTTGAATAAAGGAATTAATAAAGTTTTTGAATGAATTTTGCACACATTCTTGAACGTGTTTATACAGGCGTTGAGCCATAATATTCTAGAAAACTGGAAGAAATTCTCTCACAAAGAGTTCATTGGAAACTTTTTATTGCAGTTATTTCATCAAGCAATAACCACGTATTTTTTACTTTGTCTCCTCTTAATCACAATTTACTTTTATTTTATTTCATAAGAAGGTATGTGTTATTCTTTTATTTTTACTGTTTGAATTTGGGATGTTAAAAGAGGCATCATCCACACATCTGGATAAATAGAATTATGGATTTTTACCTTAAATTTTCATTTACATGTTCAAAAGGTGGAGATGTAATTTTATTTGAGTTCAGTTACTTTTACTACTATAATAGTATCTAAGGTTCAAGCTTGACTTGTTGCCTTCTAATGACAACTGGTGATTTGGGCTTCAGTGGGGGTATTTAATTGAAATTTCAAATGTGTTTGAATGTGCTTTTTCTGTAAATGATTATGACTTGGCTCTGTGTTGTCTGCTACGTATTATACTATCCAACGTTAAGAACACATCGTTTCCTGTGATATATCAGAATATACTCTAATGCTTTAAGGTGTTCAACTTTGCCAAAATACTGCAACAAAATTAATGAAATGAAAATGTTCCATGAATGGAGCCATTTTTCCAAAACTGAGACATGTATTGAGTAAAAAACTATCATCCAAGGATAAAATCATGGCCAAAGGAGTTTGTTTTATCAGCATTGGCTCTTCTTAAATAATTTTAAAGAATAACAATGAGAAGAATTTTTCTGATTTGAGGAATAAGCAGTGCATTAAACTAGCCTGAGAGTAAATGCCACTCCCATGATGTCATTTCACGTACAATTCATGTACTTTCTTATTACCTAGAAGATAAATTCCAAACTATTCAGATTGATGTGACTTTCCTCAATCTGCTCCTATTCTATCATTTCAACTTTGTAAAGAATATTTTACTTACAGAAGACAGTCTTTTCACTTCCCACATATGAATCTCATTCTAAATTTAGGATCTTAATCATCACTCCTCATCTTTCTTTTCCTCTCTTGCTCGTGATTTAGAACCTAACTAAATTGCTTCATTTCAAGGTTTGCCCTTTCTATCTCTGTCTCTCTTTATGTCCCTGTCTCTGTCTGTTTCTCTTTATACTTTTTTCTTCTTCTTCTTTTTTTATTTTACTCTAAGTTCTGGAATACATGTGCAGAACGTGTAGGTTTTTTACATAGGTATACATGTGCCATGGTTGTTTGCTGCACCCATCAACCCATCATCTACATTAGGTACTCCTCCTAATGCTATCCCTCCCCTAGCCCCCCACCTGCTGACAGGCCACAGTGCGTGATGTTCCCCTCCCTGTGTCCGGGTGTTCTCATTGTTCAACTCCCACTTATGAGTGAGAATATGCGCTGTTTGGTTCTCTCTTTCTTTGTTAGTTTGCTGAGAATGATGGTTTTCAGCTTCATCCATGTCCCTGCAAAGGACATGAACTTTTTTATAGCTGCATAGTATTCCATGGTGTATATGTGCCACATTTTCTTTATCCAGTCTGTTATTGATGGGCATTTGGGTTGGCTCCAAGTCTTTGCTATGGTGAACAGTATCACAATAAACATACATGTGAGTGTGTCTTTATAGTAGAATGATTTATAATCCTTTGTGTATATACCCAGTAATGGGATTGCTGGGTCAGATGGTATTTCTGGTTCTAGATCCTTGAGGAATTGCCACACTGTCTTTCACAATGGTTGAACTTATTTACACTCCCAACAGTGTAAAAGTGTCCCTATTTCTCCACATCCTCTCCAGCATCTGTTGTTTCCTGACTTTAATGTTCGCCATTCTAACTGGCATGAGATGGTATCTCATTGTGGTTTTGATTTACATTTCTCTAATGACCAGTGATGATGAGCTTTTTTTCATGTTTGTTGGCTGCATAAATGTCTTCTTTAGAGAAGTGTCTGCTCATATCCTTCACCTACTTTTTGATGGGATTCTTTGTGTTTTTGTTGTTGTTGTTTGTAAATTTGTTTAAGTTTCTTGGAGATTCTGGGTATTAGCCCTTTGTGAAACAGATGGATTGCAAAAATTTTCTCCCATTCTGTAGGTCACCTATTCACTCTGATGATAGTTTCTTTTGCTGTGCAGAAGCTCTTTAGTTTAATTACATCCCATTTGTTAATTTTGGCTTTTGTTGCCATTGCTTTTGGTGTTTTAGTCATGAAGTCTTTGCCCATGCCTATGTCCTGAGTGGTATTGCCTAGGTTTTCTTCTAGGGTTTTTATGGTTTTAGGTCTTATGTTTAAGTCTTTAATCCACCTTGAGTTAATTTTTAAATAAGGTATAAGGAAGGGGTTCAGTTTCAGTTTTCTGCATATGGCTAGTTTTCTCAACACCATTTATTAAATAGAGAATCCTTTCCCCATTGCTTCTGAAAGACCTCTTCAAGGAGAACTACTAAGAACTGCTCAAGGAAATAAGAGAGGACATATATAAGTGGAAAAACATTCCGTGCTCATGGATATGAAGATTCAATATACGTTTTGAAAAAGTAACTGGGTACCATTATTTCACAGAAACAGTAAAGGAATGACTTGTCCATGTACCAGTGGAATTTTTGTTATGACTGTTATCAAAGTCTTTTTTAGATAAAAACATGAACTTGAACAATGGTGTACTAGAAGAATTAACTTTTTGAAACTGACATAATAATAAAAGGCAAGTTTTCCCTTCCCACATCTCCCACCAGCATCAAAAGCTATTTATTATTTATTGTCTACATAGATAAAGGCTTTGAATGATATCTGATCTAAACCAAAATAAGTTTTAAAACAAGTGACCATTTCCCTTAAACTCATAACTTGTGTTTATAAAATCTTTGGCAAATGTAAACTGCTCAGTTATTAATACAGAGAAAAATTATTTAAGGCCTACCAATAAAGTTCTTTTAAAATAGTTTTTTCCATGCTCGAAGTGTTTCCTACAAAGACTTTAGCTCAATTGTTTCATTTCTGTGCCTTGTTGAGTTCCCTATTGTTCATTTTCTGGGAATTACCTCCTTTTTCCATTCACATAGACCAAATTCACCTGTCTTTCAAAGTCATCTTTGCTTCACAGATCCTCTATGAACATTTTCTTGAGTATTGAAATTGCTTCCTGATTTCGGTAGTAATTGTAGACTGTACAAAGTCTTATTTGGAATTATCATTACAGAATTTTAAAAATGGAGATGTTAAGATTTTCTAGTCTCGTTTGTAATTCTACAATGAAAAAATTGAGAGCCCTCCCAATCCCCTATTTTTCTATGCCTGCTTTGCATAGTCCAATTATTTTAATGTGATACCTCAGCTTTACTTTTAAAAATGATTCCCTATTTACTACATTGGTTTCTAAAATAGTTTTGTATGAATATTTTTGCTGATCTCTCGTGTATAGAACATATATAAATCGTTCATATCTATGTGCATATATCGATATATATTATATATGCACTTATGTATATTAACCATTACAAGGATTTTCCCATCAAGTTAGGGTTAGGGTTCCCATGGGGTTATATAGCAGTGAAAAGCCCATGTCTCACGGAACTCCTTAGTCCCAGGCAAACTGAAATACATAGTCACCCTATATCAGGTTATTTTGTCTTCTTTGTAAACATAATTTTAATGTTGTTAGGGTATTGTACAATGTTTTACATAAGATTCCTAATGCTAAACACTAAGATTGTTTTTAACTCTCCAACATTCCCTGGTTTCTACATTTCCCTGAATTTTACACCTCTAAATTGGATAACATGGAAGACTTAGGGCAAAAATCCATCTCCTAGATCTGAGCTAAATACAGTAGCCATAAGACACATGTAGCCATTGAGCGCTCAAATTATCATTAATCTAAATTGATACGTGTTATAAAAATACAGCTCAGTTTTAAAGACTTGGTATTATATAAAGTTATAAAATGTCTTAATATTTCTATACTGATACATGTTAAAATGATAATAGTTTGGATATACTAGGTTAAATAAATTGTGTTATTAAAATTAATTAACTTTACCAGGCAAAGTTATAGGCATGAAGTACTGGTTAGTGGTTGCCAGAGGTTAGGAATGTGAGACAGGAGAGGTAGTGGGAAGTGGTTGTGGTTATAATAGTGTAGCAGGAAGGATGCTTCTGGTGAAGGAACTTTTGTGTATTGACTGCAGTGGTGGACTCATGAACCAGTATGTGATGAAACTGCATAAAACTAATTCACACATACACACACACACACTCACACATAAATGAGTAAAAGTAAAACAGGGGAAATAAGAATAAAATTGATGGATTTTATCAATATTAATATCCTGGTGGTGATATTGTACTCTATTTTTGTAAGATATTATCTGTGGGGGAAGCTGGATATAGGGTACAGGGATCTTAATATATTATTTCTTAAAACTGCATATGAATTTGCTATTATCTCTAAGTCAAATATTTAACTAAAATTTATACCTGTTTCTTTTTTCATTTTTGATGTTACTACTAGAAAACTTAAAATTTCATATGGGCCATGTGTTATATTTCTATGAGATAGTGCTACTTTAGAAAAACTAGATTTTTTTTATATCCAGTAATAGCCCATGTATTTTGTAGAAATAAGGCACTCATTTATATTCTTTACCACTCAACCCACTTTATGAAGAGACATATAATAATCTCCTCCGTATCAATGGATTGCTATACAATGTGAAGGGGAATTTCATAAATATTATATTCAGAGGGTATATGACACTGTTTGTTTCTGGTGTTATGTCAATAAATCAAGAAATATTTTTTTTTCTTGCTTTTCTCCTAAAGCTTCTAGAAAAGAGATACCCTGAAATCATCCCAGTAGCTTTACACCTAAACTCCTACATAGTCCACCTGATACCCTTTCAATTTCAGAGGCTCACTCCTGCTGAAAAGTCTCATCCTGGCCCCAGCCAGGAGTCCAGGAGATTTTGCGGGTTTTCTGAGTCAATGTGCAACTCCAGAGACAGTGCATTAAACTTTCAATGGGAAAAACAACAGAGTAATACTCTCAGAAGGCTCAAGCCCTGCTTGTAAGATGACTAGGGCTCCATGCTGATTTATCCAACTTGATGATATTCCTACCTAAGAGCTTCCTCTTCATTTTATTCCGAGGGTCCCATCACCATGAGAGGCTGGTTTCTTTGGTGTACAGTCCAATGGGCTTCCTCATTAAATACCCATATGTCTTACTATTATCTCACAATATAATTATTTTTTACTTTTTCTTCTAGTAGGGATTTAGATTCTCTGAATGTTTCTTACCATATATCCATTGAAACTGAACAAGCCTACTTCTGTAGGTAAACTAGTTTATCTCTCCTGTCAAAAGAAGTTCTGGGACCTCCTTCATATATTTTGATTTAAATTGAGTAGCCCAGCTCTGTGACTATTTCTCACGCATTACTCAGGTTTTTACATAGTCCTAAATGTTTAACAATTACCTCTTCTCAGACTTGGCATATTCCCAGAAACATAGCTACCAATCAGCGAATTTACATTATTTTAACAATGACACGGTAACATTCTAAATGCAAACATCCTGATACATTATGTTATTTGATTAAGAGACAACATAAATTATTTATTGATGCATTTTCAAGAATATTTTAACCTCTTCTGTTTGTAACCATGGTATGGCAAAACCAAATAATACAAAATAATATAAAACACATCAAAACAAACAACAGCAACAACAACAGAAAAAAAAAACCTTGGCAAGGGAAAGAAAAGGTAGGTTATATTTGCATCGTTTAACGAGAGTCAAGGCTTATTGAGATCCAATTAGTATCAACTCTATAATAAGATGGAAATGATGTAAAGTTTATATTACTTCTGCCAATGTGTATACAAAATTTCAAGGTATACACAAATTGTCAAGGCTGTCCTAACTTGGCAGCCTTCTGTTTTTTAAATTCTACAGGTACCCAATAACTGATTAATTCTAGATATTCAACCATCTGGTTGGTAATGACACCCTTGATTAAACAGAGAGATTGTTTTTCCCCATGAGCCATTAGAGGAACACACCTGGCCATCCTTGAGTAAAACAATACCCAATGGCATGTGTTGTGCTTGAAGGTAAGATGCCATGGAGGACCACAAAGATAGAGTACATTAACCGGCAGAAGGTGAGTCCCATGAAACCCTATGTAAGAGAAGGGCAAAGATGATATAGGGTGGGGTGAAGGAAATTCACACTTGTTGAGTGTCAGCCAGTGAGCTAGAGATTTTAAATGTTTTATTTCTCATTTAATTATCTCAATAGCATCCTAAGATAGACAATACTATATCCATTCACAGATAAGGAACTGAGCCTTATTTAAAACACAGAACCCAAATAACATTTATGTAATTGAAATTTAATTTCTGCCGGACTCTAAAACTTGTGCTTTCTCTACTGTACCACAAGGTCCCCTGGGAAGATTGTTATGAAATTCAGTCTTCAGGAAAGACAGAAGATCCCTCTGCACCCTGGCTGTGAAGGAAGTGGTAACAAGGTAATATACAGGTGACTGGAAGAAGTAATTGCACGACACATGGGACTGTCTAGTTTAGCAGACAAGAAGTCCCATCAGCAGAAAGAAGCAGAGGCAATGACCTATATCAAATGTGGTAGTGTGTTCTGTCAACTACCGCCTTTCCCATCCTGCTAGTTTTACCCATGGATGCTTTTTCCATCTCAGCTAGATGGGAAATGGGCAAAAAGATATCAACAGGCTCAGTTCTCTAGACAGCGAACCTATCACCATTCCATTGTGCCAGAGGGTAAAACCTTAGCATCTATGAGTACATAAGGTCACAAACTTTATATACTCCTCTGTCATGTGGCCCAGTTATTTTGATTCAGCTATCATCCTCATTTATTGCTCTATTCAAAGGGTAGAGTTTTGACATTGTATTCATTTTTTATCCTCTAGTTGTATTTTATCATCCCCTGCTCTCTAACCTAAGCCATTGTTTCCACTCATAATAAAACGTGTAGCATCCCACTGATTTGAGTTTGAGCATAATTTACTGGTTGGACCTCACTCTGCATTGGACATTCTCAGACATTAATTCTTAATCTAATCAAGCAGATTTTACAAAGTTTGCACAGTAGTTGACTACTTTAAAGGTGCTGCTTTACAGTTAGTCTAATTTTTCTATCCATCCTCCTGCCTGATTCAACCTCTATCTTTTCCCTTCTCTGTTCATGTGGCTGAGGTCTTAATGCTCTATGTAGTCAAGCCTGATCAGATAAAGCAATGTCAAAATGGTTTGGCTTGAAGTATTGTGTTCAAGGGAGACATGAAAGAAGACTGCCAGCAGTTAGCTATAACCTCCCTTCAGTGTGCCCTGACAAGACACAGAAAATAGATTGCCATTGGCAAAGCCACAGGCAGTGTTGTTAAATTTTTGCCCTTAAGGTTTTAGGTGAATTGATCTTAAACACTTTCAAGTGGGAGCTCCTCAGTAGTCTAATAGTTTATTTTTTTTCTTCAAATATTTAGGTGAAGACCTCAGCCAAAAGACATTCCATCATCTTTCTCAATGTAACGAGTCCTTATAGTACAGGTCTCAATGACAGAATTTTGAGGGCAAACACTGTCTCTTGGTGGCATGTAGCATTCCTTATGAATCTCATGGATGCTCCCTGATTTAATTTTTATCCGTTCCGTTTCCACTTCCTTCTCCTATTTTGTTTCTCATGCTATTCTCTTCCAGTTACTCACCACTGCTTCTCCTGATTTCCTGTCTGTAATCTGTCTTCTTTACACTCCTTGGCAATTTTGTCTTAATCCTCTTGCTTAATCCAAGTAAAAGTGATGAGGTTGTAATTATCCCAGTTTATCCACCCTATCACATCATCATACAGTTCCTCCTTTTGGGGTGGATGGGCTGAGGCAAAGTATGGCAAAGAATGACTGGAAGCAAAAGCTCCTCCATGACCTACATTCTTTCCACCCCAGTCTGTGCTTTTCACTGTTGTCTTTGACTATGCTTTTCCCCACTTTGAAATAAAGATAGTTATATACACTTCTCAGTGCTGAATTTCTTTTTTTTTTTTTTTTTTTTTTTTTTTTTTTTGCTTACATTCAAGATAGTCTTTCTATCCTGAGCAAACAGATAGTCTTTTTTCCTCGGCTCTGTAAAATGAATTATTTGATCTAAGAGTCCATAATGAATTTTTCTTGGTCTTAATAAGATCATTAAACCAGGGGTTGAGAACATAACATACCATCCTAATGATATCCATTTAATCAAAACGTCCATTTGTTTTCACTATGGCAAGTTTAGAAAGCAATTCCAAAGTGCTTTCCATGGTATTAATTAGTCTTTCAGGTTTCTCCTCCTCCTCTTCCTTCTCTTCCTTCTCCTCTTCCTCTTCCACTTCTCCTTCTCCTCCTCTTCCTCCTCTTCCTCCTCCTCCTCCTCCTGCTCCTCCTTCTCCTTCTCTTTCTCCTTCTTTTTAATCTGGAGGTCAAGAATGTTCTGCAATGGACAACAAAAGAGTGATCTTATTAGGTCACTCACTTTATCTACATTTCTGTCTCTCAAAATTATTCTTATTCTTTAATGTTCAACCTAAATTTAACTATTTGTTAAAGCTCGGACAAGGGTTGCCTGTAATTTTTCTACACTCCATTCATTTACTCATCAGGAATATGGCTAATAAAGAAAACCCCTCTAGCCAATGAAGCCTTAATGTCTCTTTCAGAAATAGACCTAGCTGGCATATATAGGTAGTTCTTTCAGCAGACAGAAGGAAGTCTGCCAGTTTGACTGAAAAATGAGCTCACATTACAGATAGGAGGTGAGTCCTGGTTATCTTTGTACAGTAAGACCTGGTATATGCTAGAAACATGGGTTACTCGAAGCTTTGTCACAAACCAGCAGCAAGAGCATTACCTGAAAACTTGTTATACATGTAAAATTGTCAGTCCCCACACCAGATCTACTGAATCAGAAACTCTGTAGATGGTTCTAGGTGATTCTGAAGATAGCCTATAGTTTGAGAATAAATGCTTTAAAAGAGTGGACCTATTGGGGTGGGGTCAAGATGGCTGACTAGAAACAGCAGTGATCAAGGAACTATCATTAGGGTGTGAATTCTTCACCAGCAACCACGCTATCAAGGTTCTTTCATTGGAACTGACTAGGTGGCTGGTGTGATCCACGGAGAGGAAAAAAGAGCAGAGTGGTGCAGCGGCCCACCTGAGAGCAACATGGGGAAGGGGGGTGGAGAGTGAGTGTGCTACCCAGCCAGGGAAATCATGCTTTTTCATGGAACTGTGCAACACACAGATCGGAAGATCCCACTGGCGATCCCACACCACTGGGGCCTAGGGTTCCAACCTCGGAGCTGCGCACATTCTCATCAGCCTCTCAGCTAGAATCTGCTTAAGCCTGCAGAGCTCCCAAGGGAAGGGTGATCAGCAACATAGCTGAGACTGCCTGCTGTCTAAGCCATTTGAGATCCTTGGGGGAGGGGCAGCAGCCAGCACTGGGACTCACAACTGCCTAACATGCTAAGCTCCCTGGGCAGGGGAAGGGTGGCATCCATCTGTATAGCTCCAGGCCACACTTTTCCCCTGCTGGAGCTGGGGAGGCAAGACGGCTTGGTTCCAAAAGGTGTCCCTCACAGCTCAACACACTGGCTGTGGCAGACTGTGGCCAGAATGCCTCTTCAGGCCTGACCCAGACTCATCCTTCCTCACTGGGAGGGGCTTCCCCACAGGAACTGCAACAACTCCAGCCAGAGGCTCAGGGACAGAACCCAGATCTCCCTGGGCCTGAGCCCCTAGTGGGAGAAGAGGCCACATTATCTGTGGACCAGCAGCCCTAGACTTTCCTCCTGGTAATTCTGAGGAATCTAGGCAACTCAGACAAGTGGGTTTCCCCAAAGTGAACCACACCTCCTCCACCAAAGAACAAAATGCTTCATTAAACGGGTTCTATTCCCTGTGTTACTCAACTGGGTGAGACCCTCTGACAGCAGTTGTCAGATACCCTATACAGGAGCGATCCTACTGGCATCAGGTTTGTGCCACTAGAGGTCAGAGATCCCAGAAGAAGCAGAAGGCACAGATATTTGCTTTTCTCCATCCTCCTTGAGTGACATCTCCAGGCGTGGAAGCTGACCAGATGAATAGGGCCTGAAGTTAACCCCTAGCAAACCTTGATAGCCCTACAGAAAAGGGACCTGACCATTGAAAGAAAAACAAACAAACAGAAAGCAACAACAACAGCATTGACAACAACAACAAAAAGTCCCCACAACAGCCCCTTCCAAGGATCAGCAGCCTCAAAGATTGAAACTAGACAAACTCACAAAGATGAGAAAGAATCAATGAAAAAAACACTGAAAACCCAAGAGGACAGAGTGCCTCTTCTCCAGATCATCACAACATCTATCCAGCAAGGGCTCAGAAGTGGATGGAGGGTGAGTTGGATGAATTGACAGAAGTAGGCTTCAGAAGATGGGTAATAAAAAACTATGCTGAGATAAAGGAGCATGTTCTAACCCAATGCAAAGAAGCTAAGAACCTTGATAAAATGTTAGAGGAGTTGCTAACTAGAATAACCAGTTTAGAGAGGAACATAAATGACCTGAAAAAGCTGAAAAACACAGCAGGAGAACTTTGTGAAACATACACAAGTATCAATAGCTGAATTGACCAAGTGGAAGAAAGAATATGAGTTTGAAGACCACCTTGCTGAAATAAGACATGCAGACAAGATTAGAGAAAAAAGAATGAAAAGGAATGAACAAAGCCTCCAAGAAATATAGGACTTAGTAAAAATACCAAACCGATGATTGATTCAAGTACCTGAAGGAGATGGGGAGAATGGAAACAAGCTGAAAAACACACTTCAGGATATTATCCAGGAGAAGTTCCCTAACCTAGCAAGACAGGCCAACATGCAAATTCAGGAAATACAGAGAACACCACTAAGATACTCCACAAGAAGGTCAACCCCAAGACACATAATCATCAGATTCTCTAAGATCGAAATGAAGGAAAAAAATGCTGGGGACAGCCAGAGAGAAAAGCCAGGTTACCTACAAAGAGAAGCCCAACAGACTAACAGTGAACCTCTCAGCAGAAACTCTGCAAGCCAGAAGACATTGGGGGCCAATATGCAATGTTCTTAAAGAAAATAATTTCAACCCAGAATTTCACATCCAGCCGAACTAAGCTTCATAAGCAAAGGAGAAATAAAATCCTTTCCAGAGAAGCAAATGCTGAGGGATTTCATTACTACCAGTCCTGCCTTGAAAGAGCTCCTGAAAGAAGTGCTAAATATGGAAAGGAAAAACTGGTACCAGCCACAGCAAAAATGCACCAAATTATAAAGACCAATGACACTATGAAGAAACTCCATCAATGAGCGTGCAAAAGAAAACAGATAGCATCATGATGACAGGAACAAATTTACACCTAACAATGCTCACTTCGAATATAAATAGGCTAAATGCTCCTATTAAAAGACACAGACTGGCAAATTAGATAAAGAGTCAAGACCCATAGGTGTGCCATATTCAGGAGACCCATCTCACATTCCAAGACACACATAGGCTCAAGATAGAAGGATTGAGGAAAATTTACCAAGCAAATGAGGAAAAAAAAAAAAAAAGCAGGGGTTGCACACCCAGTCTCTGACAAAACAGACTTTAAGCTTACAAAGATCAAAAAAGATGAAGAAAGGCATTACATAATGGTAAAGGGATAAATTAAACAAGAAGAGCTACATGTTTATCTCAACAGATGCAGAAAAGGCCTTCAATAAAATTCATCATCCCTTCATGTTAAAAACTCTCAATAAATTAGGTATTGACAGAATATATATCAAAATAATAAGAGCTATTTATGACAAACCCATAGCAAATATCATATTGAATGGGCAAAAGCTGGAAGCATTCCCTTTAGAAACCAGTAAGGGAGAAAGATACCCTCTCTCACTACACCTATTCAACATAGTATTGGATGTTCTGGCCAGGGCAATGAGGCAAGAGAAAGAAATAAAGGGTATTCAAATAGGAAGAGAGAAAATCAAATTGTTTCTGTTTTCAGATGACATGATTTTATGTTTAGTAAACCCTGTCAACTCAGCCCAAAAACCCCTTAAGCTGATAAGCAACCTCAGCAAAATCTCGGGATACAAAATCAATATGCAAAAATCACAAGCATTCCTTTACACCAAAAATAGGCAAGCAGAGAGCCAAATCATGAGTGAACTCCCTATCACAATTGCTATAAAGGAAATAAAATCCCAAGGAATACAGCTAAGAAGGGAAGTGAAGGACCTCTTCAAGGAGAACTACAAATCACTGCTCAAGGAAATAAAAGAGGACACAAACAAATGGAAAAACATTCCATCCTTATGGATAGGAAGAATCAATATCATGAAAATGGCCATACTGCACAAAGTAACTTATAGATTCAGTGTTATTCCCATCAAACTATCATTGACATTCTTCACAGAATTAGAAAAGACTACTTTAAATTTCATATGGAATCAAAGAACCCATATAGCCAAGACAATCCTAAGCAAAAAGAACAAAGCTGAAGGTATCATGCTACCTGACTTCAAACTATACTATAAGGCTACAGTAAGCAAAACAGCATGGTACTGGTACCAAAACAGACATATAGACCAATCGAACAGAACAGAGGCCTCTTAAATAACCCCACACTTCTACAACCATCTGATCTTTGACAAACCTGACAAAAATAAGCAATGGGGAAAGGATCCCTTATTTAATAAAATGTACTGGGAAAACTGTCTAGCCATACGCAGAAAACTGAAGCTGGACCCCTTCCTTACACCTTATACAAAAATTAACTCAAGATGGATTAACGACTTAAATGTAAAGTCCAAAATCATAAAAACTCTAGAATAAAACCTAGGCAATACCATTCAGGACATAGGCATGGGCAAAGACTTCATGAGGAAAATGCCAAAAACAATTGCAACAAAAGCCAAAATTGACAAATGGGATCTAATCAAACTAAAGAGCTTCTGCAGAACAAAAGAAACTATTGTCAGATTGAACAGGCAACCTACAGAATTGGAGAAAATTTTTGCAATCGACCCATGTGACAAAGGTGTAATATCCAGAATTTACTAGGAACTTAAATTTACAAGAAAAGAAAAAATAACCCCCTCAAAAAGTAGACAAAGGATACAAACAGACACTTCCAAAAAGAAGACATTTAAATGGTCAACAAACATGAAAAAAAGCTCAGCATCACTAATCATTAGAGAAATGCAAATCAAAACCACAATTAGATACCATCTCATGCCAGTCAGAATGGTGATTATTAAAAAATCAAGGAACAATAGATGCTGGTGAGGCTCTGGAGAATTAGGAATGTTTTTACACTGTTGGTGGGAATGAAAATTAGTTCAACCATTGTGGAAGACAGCATGGTGATTCCTCAATGATCTAGAACCAGAAATACCATTTGACCCAGCAATACCACTACTGGGTATATACCCAAAGGAATATACATCATTCTACTATAAAGACACATGCACACATATGTTTATTGCAGCAATAGCAAAGTCATGAATCAGCCCAAATGCCCATCAATGATAGAATGGATAAAGAAAATGTGGTACATATACAAAAAGGAATGAGATCATGTTTTTGCAGGGAAATGGATGAAGCTGAAAGCCATCATCCTTAGCAAACTAACACAGGAACAGAAAACCAAACACTGCATGTTCTCACACCTAAGTGGGAGTTGAACAATGAGAACACATGGACACAGGGAGGGAAATGACACACACCAGGGCCTGCTGGTGAGTGGGGGGTGAGGGGAGGGAATTTAGAGGATGGGTCAATAGGCATAGCAAACCGCCATGGCACATATATACCTACGTAAAAAAACCTGCACATTCTGCACATGTATCCCGGAACTGAAAGTAAAATTAAAACAAACAAACAAACAAACAAAAAAGAATGGCCCTATTAATCACCCCCCAGCTACTTAAAGTGTTAAGTATGCCTTACCATAAACATGTACCTGTATAGTGGTATTTTTAACATAAACTCACAAGGCTTCCAACTATCATTGCTTTCTGGTATTCATGCCTTTGAGTAATTCACTCCCCTTGAGCATAGACTGGACCTAGAGACTTGCCTAGAATAAAGTATGGTCATAATTAGGGTACAAAAGGCTGTGATTTCCATCTTGCTTTCAGCAGTCTCTTTCTGGAATTTCTTTCCTCCTTGTTCTGATGAAGCAAACTGGAGAGTCACATGTGGTGAGGAACTGTGGGCAGCCTCTGAACAATTACCAGCAAGGAACAGAGGTAGTTCCTCAGTCCAAAAGTCTGGGAGGAACTGAATTCTGCCTACGACCATGTGAGTGAGCTTTGAAGTGAATCCTTCCCAAGTCAGGCATTTGGAGGAGTCTGAAGCCCTGGCCCAAAGTTTGATTGCAGCCTTGTTATAGACCCTGAAACAGGGGACCCAGTTAATCTGTGTCAAGATTCCTGACTCACCGAAATGTTGAGATAATCAATATGTGTCGTACATGTGCACTGTTTTAAGCTGCTAATTGTAGGCCATTTGTTATACAATGGTAGATAATATACACAGACACACACACATCACACACACATATATAATTTAATTGGTTAGTATTGTAATTCATCTCAATGCATATTTAATGAGCACATGTTGCATTAAGCATTTGCCTTTCTACTGGCTACCGTAAAGGTAGTAATAAATATTGTCTGCCCTTAAAGAAGAAACATTCCTTTTTAAGAAATAGAAATTTTTATGCATATTACATACTTATAATACCAGGTAATAAAAAATAAAACTTCAAGTTTAATAGAGGAATTTTAAATATATAGTGGTATAAGCAGTAAAAAGAAGTGAGAGAACACTGTTTTCTGTCAGTAAACAATCATATATGAAGCAATATCTATGAGCCATTTAATTTTTACATTAATCTTAATAAATATGTACCATTAACCCTATTTTCCAGGTGAAAAAGCAGCAACTGGTTTATACAGGATAACGAACTTTGCCCACTTGGTACACAGTAGAGCCAGGTTTCAAATGCAGGCTATTAGACTCCAGACCACAAACCTTTAACCACTGCAACATTTTAACTCCATCATGTGGAGATGGCATTTATCTGGTCTCTAAATGTGCTTACACACACACACACACACACACTCTCCAGGAAAATATATACATATTTTTATATATACACACACACATATACATGTATATATATTTATGTATATATTTATATATAGTATATATACATATATACATATAGTATATGTATACTATATATAAATATATACATATGTGTATATATATAGTATATATGTATATATACTATATATAAATATATACATTTATGTGTGTATATATAAATAAATGTCTGTATTTTTTCATGGAAAATGATAGAAACTGATTTTTTTTAACAATTAATAAAAGGATGAACAAATTGAAGATGAGCATGGAGAGAAATTAAAGAGTAATTCTTATCTCTTTGTTTATCTGTACCAGACACTTTTCATCTACCTCTTATGGGATTTTTCTTTGCTGGAAACAGTCTCATTACCCTACATAAAAGTATTATTTTACAATTAAACAATGAAATAAATATTCAACCAAAAATTGAGAAGCTTCATTCAAAGTTGGTTTTCTCTAAATAAAAGTTTGTTGTCATGATCCTCAAGTGTTGGTCTACACTTGAGTTACCTGGAGAATTTGTTGAACCTACCAATCCCTAGGCTGCATCCGACATAGGCTTATTCTGTAATTCTGAAGTGAGACCTAGAATCTGGGATTCTGCTTGTTTACTGATTCCCCAGATGATTCTTATGGACAGCAAAGTTTGAGACATTTATTTTTAGCATAAGGAAAATGCTTTAACAGTTCTACACAAACAGTTGTTTTAGCCCCAAGGCAAATGAAATATGAACAAATTAAATGAATAGTAAATTAAGTGGGGGAGGATTATAGGCCTTATTATTGTAGCCAAGCTTATACGTATATTATTTTAGGTTCGAGTTACAGGTTCTTTCTGAATCTTTCATTGAGATATAAAATATACTGAAGATTAATTTGAGAAAATCAGATTGCAAGATTGAGAGAAAAGTGCCCAGTGTTAATTAAGGGTTGGTTATATTTGATATTACTTGGAGTAATTGAAGTACACTGGTCTTTGTTAACTGGGTCAGCCAGGGGTCGAGAGAACAGGTGGTTGAGCAAAATTTCATAAGCACCTGTTTAATATTTGGCTCTGCAATTTCCCCAAAGTTGATCAAAGTGGGGATATGATCATTACCCAAAGATTGTTTAGAGTGATTGAGCCTTGACTGATGAAAAAGGAGCTAATTAGAAACTCACCCTTCCAATCTGGAAAGTGATGAAGTTTAAATAAGATTGGCAAGCAACGGGCTGACCTAATAAAACTGGTCTCTTGCCACTGTTCTTGTCCCTCCTACAATGGAACTTTTCTGTCTTCTTTCTAATTAAATTATCCACTTTCTCTAGGAGCTCATACACTTTTGTTTTCTATTCCCATTTTCTCGTCCTTTTTGAATAACTGGATTTAACATTGTCCCACACTTTTTCAATACCCTAATAAATCACATCCATTGGTTACCCTGAAATACATGTAGATTTGTTTCCTTTAATATTCTTAATCAGTTATTTTAAAAAATTGTATATAATTCATATAGCTTTGATTTTAATAGTTGGTTAGCCATATAGTCTACCAAAATCACTTTCTGGGAAGAACTTTAATAGTAGGCAATGTGGTTAGTTTATATGACAGAAAACTTGTGTAACTAATACAGGTATTAAAAGGTCTGGATTGGGAATTCAATATATGATGGAAATTAGTCATAAAATATCTATTCTTGATTTCAACAGCTAGATAGGAAAACATTTTTAAAATAAAATATCATAAAAGTACAATATAGAGATATCTCAGCATGAGTTTAAATATTAAGTAATGATTGACAGAATATATTGAAAATTTGCATATTTTCTCACCGGAATTAATATATTTTTTAAACAAGCAGCATACAGTATGTGATTTAAACTAGTAAATTGTAATAAGTTTTCTTTTCTAAATAATTAGAACAAATTAGAGATGGTAATGTTATTCTGCTTTCATCAGCTCCTAAATAAGCTTTAAAAATAATCACCATAGTTTGTCAAGAATGGCTAGGCTGTAAGCAAGTAAACCACTGAAAAAAAATGAACTGATGTTTTTGAATATTTTATTAGAAAATTATAAGGGAAACCTTACACATTATGGGAAATTTAAAATAACAGAAACATAAACTACAAGGAAATTAAACAAATAAATGCAATTTACATTGTATTTTCTTTTATTGCTCATATAATTGCTTCAACACCTATTTATTGAGGAATAACTCAGTGGGGATATGTAAGAGAATTAAGAGTAATAAAAACCCTGTCCTCATAGCACTTATATTCTGGTGAATTAAAAGTAGTAATTTCATATAGAGAAAGATGGAACACTCTTTTTTTTTTTTTTTCAACTTTTAAACTTCCAGGGCTTATGTGCAGGAGGTGCAGTTTTGTTACATAGGTAAATGTGTGCCATGGTGGCTTGCTGCACAGATCAACCCATCCCCTAGTTATTAAGTCCAGCATCTATTAGTTCTTTTTCCTGATGCTCCCCCTTCCCCACACCCCAGACAGGCCCTAGTGTGTGTTGTTCCCCGCCATATTTCCATGTGTTTTCATTGTTCAGCTCCCAAGACAAACATTTGAATGCAGAGTAACCAGCTTTGTCAAGGGAAAAGTGTGGCCAACAAACTAATATGCCAATAAAATGTCTCCAGATAAACTGCCATGGTCAAATTCATGAAATTCATGAGAAAAGGGCATATTTCTGATAAATAATGAGAATATAGGATACTAATTCAAATCTACTAAAAGAAATCCTGACATGTATGGAAGTATTTATATGGCTTTCCCATGGCCAAAGATGTAAATCCATAATTTATAAAAAGAAAATTATGTCTTATTTGCTGTCAAACAATTCTAATGTATTTTCAGTTAACAAATATTGTGAAGCAATGCATTGTGTGGTCAGGATTGAAGTGAAGAGCTGTGGGGAATATATGTGGAATACAGAATGTGATCTCTAGTACACAAACAGTATATACTTACACTTTGCCTCAATGTACAGGCACATGCATGGACCAACAATGTTTGGTTTGTTTACATGCTATTCAAAGGCCATTTGTGCTGAGAGGACAAGCCCCACATATTTTAGAAAAAAAAGGTTGCTTTCAATGTTGATGAAGTGACAAGTGGTGACTGATGGAAAAAAAATTCTTGGCTCCATTGATGAGAGCAGAAAAAGGAAACTCCAAGAGCATACCTATGTTAGACCCCTTGCTATTGAGAGAGAGAGAGAGAGAGAGAGAGAGAGAGAGACAGAGAAAGAGAAATACTTCTTATCCTACATAAGTAGAGTCTGACTGTTGTAAATCCAGAGATAAAGGACTCTCTCTCTTAAGGATTTTTTTGGATATTGAGTGGCTTACTAGAGGTGATGGGTCTCGAACCAACATAAAAATCTTCATTTTATTTTTCCTTTTTGACCCTCCTATGCAGACATCTAGCATTATAGATTTTTACATGGTCTTTATTTCATTACTTTTGTCTTATATACCTAATCTTTCTACCTAAAGCCCACTCTCACATGTGCAGTTACTCGTTGCTTTCCTCTCTTTAATATATGTATGCTTGCCTGTTTGTATGTATTTTTAATGTGGTGTGACTGATTTTTCAATGGACATAAATGGTATTGCACTTTAGATTTCAACCTAATTTGTTCTTTCAACATTCAACACTATGTTTTTAATGTCTTTACTTGATCCTGTATATAACTATATTTTAGGAATTCTTAAGCATTCTTACTCTGTAGACGCCTTTGGCAGTTTGGACTTCTTTTCAGTATAAAATTGTATGAAATGCTATGAAACGAATGCATTTAAAACTTGTAGTGGCTATAACCCAATATATAAGATTTCAAAATAAACCAATTATACTGAAATGCAGTTACTAAAATACTAAACCAGCCGGGCGCCGTGGCTCACACCGGTAATCCCAGCCCTTTGGGAGGCTGAGGCGGGTGGATCACAAGGTCAGGAGTTCAAGACCAGCCTGGACAACATGGTGAAACTCCGTCTCTATTAAAATACAAAAAATTAGCTGGGCGTGGTGGTGTGCACCTGTTGTCCCAGCTACTCGGGAGGCTGAAGCAGGGGAGTCGCTTGAACTGGGAGGCAGAAGTTGCAGTGAGCCGGGATTGTGCCACTGCACTCCAGCCTGGCAACAGAGCCAGACTGTGTCAAAAAAAAAACAAAAAAACAAAAAAAACTAAACCAATAAATGTGTGGCATAGCAGTATATATATTTTAACACATTTAAAAATGCAAGCTACAAGGCAGTTTAATAACCACAATTATTATATTAAAATGATTAGCAGATGCAATGTTTTGGGATGTCTGCAACAAGTTATATGTGATTTGAAAATAAACGTGACTTCTGTTGGTGAAAAAAGTCAAGGTATTGTTAACAGAACTATGGTTTGTTGCCTTCATTCATAATTAAATGAAATGCTAAACATCAGTTCAAGATTTGTGAATATGAAGATGTATATAGTATATATATATAATGTGTATATTTATTGTAGTTATATGATTGTTTATGTCCCACTTGTATGGCGGTGGGCAAATTAGGTAAGACAATATAGACAATATATAGTAATGCTTATTGAATGGGTTAATATGTGTAATTATTTTGTAAAATACAAAGTGCCATCTATAGGTAAGAAAATACCACTTCCTCTCCTCAGATTTGGTCAAATCAAGGTTTGGGCAGATAACCAGCTTAAATTCTACTAGAAAAATAGAAAAAAACAAAAGTTCCCATTAAGGCTATCATGCAATCTCTGCATTAAAGCTGTATATTCTTTCTTAAAAACTTCACTTAAATTTTGCATATGATGTTTACTATTTAACTATTGAAGATCTGAAATCCCAAAGAAAGAAACAAAATTCAGTTAACTGTGCTAAGTACAGGAACACTGGGGCATTTTAGAATTGTAACTGACACTCTGACCATGAGGAAGAGATAGAACACTCAGTTCATGCATTAAAAACCACAACATTTCAGCAGTCTAAAAGCATTTACTGTGGGCATACTCTTGTGGATAACAGTGTGTTACTGATTTTTTAGTACAATAAACATACATAGTAGAAAAAAAACAAATAGCCCCATTAAAAAGCAGGCAAAGAACATGAACAGACACTTCTCTAAAGAAGACATACAGCAGCCAACAAAAATATGAAAAAATGCTCGACATTGCTACTCATCGGAGAAATGCAAATTAAAGCCACAATGAGATATCATCTCACACCAGTCAGAGTGCCTATCATTAAAAACTCAGAAAATACCCGATGTTGGCAAGGTTGTAGAGAAAAGGGAACACTTATACACTGTTAGTGGAAATGTAAATTAGTTCAACTCCAATGGAAAACAGTATGGGGATTTTCAAAGAACTAAAAATAGAACTACTATTCAATCCAACAATCCCACTACTAGGTATACAACCAAAGGGAAAGGAATTGTTTCAGAAAAGACACACGTACCTGCAGTCTTATGTTTATTGCAGCACTATTCACAATAACAAAGTCATGGAATCAACCTAGGTGCCCATCAACAGTGTATGGGATAAAGAAAGTATTATACAGCTATATCTATATCATATATAAAGTATGAATACATATATATACCCATGAAGTACTATGCCGCCATAAAAGGAATAAAACCATGTCTTTCACAGCAACATGGATGGAGCTGGAGGCCATTATCTTAAATGAAATAACTCAGAAGCAGAAAACCAAATACCATATGTTCTCACTCATAAATGGGAGCTAAAAATGGATACACATAGACATAAAGATTTAAAAAATGGACTTTGGAAACTTCACAAGAGGGAAGGTTGGGAGAGGAAACAGGGTTGAAAAACTACCTATTGATTATTATGTTCACTGTTTCAACGATGGGTTCACTAGAAGCCCAAACCTCAGCGTTACACAACATAGCCAGGTAACAAATCTGCATATGTACCCTCTGAGCATAAAAGATGATTTTTAAAAAATTAAAAATAAAAATAGAATAAAAATAAATATTATGAAAGAAAAAAGTCATGCATAGTGTTTTTAATGGTTATTAATTTCAGAACAATACTATCAAAGTAAGTTATATATTACCTTATAAAACCATGCCAAAATCCTGTAATACATTTCTATTTCAATTGAGGGCCTCAGAAGACAGTTATAAAGAGTATTTGATATACTAAAATTAAAATATAATGGTAATGAAACTTGGAAATTTATTTGGTGAAATTGAGACTTGCATTTTATCTATTTGGAAACCCAAGAAGGTCAATAAAGGATGCTGGAACAATTGAATAGTCCTATGCATAATAATAATAAAAAAATACATGTCTCATATTACACACAAAAATTAACTTCTGTTTTTCAAAAGCTACTATTAAGAAAATGAAAAGGCCATCCACGGCCTCAGTAACAATATCTGCAAGACATATGTACAATCACTGACTTATATCTATATTAATAATTCTTGAAATTCCATAATAAGAAACCAAACATCCCAGTTTAAAAAATAAGTAAGGTATTTCAGCAGGTATTTCACCAAAGACTGTGTATAAAAAGCAAATACCCATAGGAAAATACTTTTAACATTATTAGTCATTAGAGAAATGCAAAATTAAAAACATAAAGGTTTACTACTACATATCTGTCAGATTGGCAAACATTTTAAAGGCTGAGGTATATCCAGTTGGGTGAGAATGTGAAGAAACTGAGGTTTTCATACATTGCTGGTCAAAATACTTTGGCAGTTTCTTAAAAAGTTCAACATACACCTACCATATGATTCAGCCATTCTATCTCTAGATGTTTAACCAAAAGAAAAAAATTATATGATCATGAATATACTTGTAAAAGAAAGTTCACTGAAGCTTTATTTCTAAGAGTTCCCCCAACTGGAAACAAGTCAATTGTCTTTCAAGAGGTGAATGAATGAACACATTTTGTTATAGCTGTGTAATACTTACCTGCAATAAAAACAAACTATTGGCCGGGCGCTGTGGCTCACGCCTGTAATCCCAGCACTTTGGGAGGCCAAGGCGGGTGGATCACGAGGTCAGGAGATCGAGACCATCCTGGCTAACACGGTGAAACCCCGTCTCTACTAAAAAACATACAAAAAATTCGCCGGGCGCGGTGGCGGGCGCCTGTAGTCCCAGCTACTCCGGAGGCTGAGGCAGAGGAATGGCGTGAACCCGGGAGGCGGAGCTTGCAGTGAGCCGAGAATCGCGCCACTGCACTCCATCCTGGGCGACAGAGCGAGACTCCGTCTCAAAAAAAAAAAAAAAAAAAAAAACCCACAAGAAAAAACTATCAATATATATAAACTGGATGTATCTCAAAGTAATTACGCTGAATGAAAGAAGCCAGCAAAGAAAAAGGAATACATAATATATTACGTGATTTCTATAAAACTTTAGAAAATGCCAACTGATCTATGGTGCCAAAAGCAGATATGCGGTTGCCTGGTGGTGTGGGTAGGGGAATCACTTTTCTCGGAAGTCTAACATTACTTTTCTGATTGAGAGCACAAATGGGACAACTTCAGCTCCCTTTGATGTAATTAGTTTGATAAGCCTCTTTTCCTTTCTTAGTCATCTGTTCAATCCATGGTTCTTCTATAACAAAGAGGTTAGGAAAACACATTGTTTACATGGACAATCTGAGTATTTGTAGATTCCTCTGTCGGTGTCGCAAATGAGAGATGATTGCAACTTTACCATTAAGCCGCATGTCTTGAATGTTAGTCAAACTGAGCAACTCCATTTGTTTTTGAAAACAGAACTTACATTAACCTGAGTCTGTGTCTATATGCAAAATATAAAAGTAAGAAATAAATTCAGTTACATTATAAAGAAGGTAAAACATATCTATTCTTATTTATCTAAAATAAATTAAAATAGCTTTCTCAAAGATGAATGATCCTTTATTTCAACCTGTGGGGATATTTTAAGCGCTTTAAATTCTGTCTATTAATGTGAAATTTCTCTGTCAAAGCTTGAGAGTGGCCACCCATTTACACGTGAGGAAGCTGAGTGTCAGAGGTAAACTGTCACACATGCTTCTGCCCATGCAGAGTAAGAAACTAAAGCTCAGATGTCCCAATTCAGTGGTCTTTCGATGAAAGTGTTCTATTTTCCTAATATTAAATATTTGCCTTCTAAAATAAATGCACATTAACCCCACATAAGTTATTCTCTTTTTAAGGACAGGGGACCCTTAAAGGAACTTTAATACCTGGAACGGCCGGGTGCGGTGGTTCACGCCTGTAATCCCAGCACTTTGGGAGGCCAAAGCGGGCGGATCAGGAGGTCGGGAGATCAAGACCATCCTGTCTAACACGGTGAAACCCCGTCTCTACTAAAAATACAAAAAAAATTAGCCGGGCCTGATGGCGGGTGCCTGTAGTCCCAGCTACTCGGGAGGCTAAGGCAGGAGAATGGCGTGAACCCAGGAGGCGGAGCTTGCAGTGAGCAGAGATGGCACCACTGCACTCCAGCCTGGGCGACAGAGCGAGATTCCATCTCAAAAAAAAAACAAAAAACAAAAAAACAAAAACAAAAAAACCCCGCAATACCTGGAGCCATTATGTCTGTGAATAGAGACTTTTTCTTTTTTTTTTTTTTTTAGCTTTTTAAACTTGAGATCGCACCACTGCACTCCAGCCTGGGCAACAGAGCGAGACTCTGTCTCAAAAAAAAAAATAAAATAAAAAATCCAAAAAAATTATGTTCCTGAATCAGTCACTAGAGAGTAAGTTATTGATGTGACAGCCAATCATCTTCAAATATTTAAGTTGCACTTACAAACAAGGACATTCTCCTTCATAACCACTGTAAAAGCAGGAAAGCAGGAAATTAATATGGATACATTACCATTAGCAAATACACAGATGCCCATTCAAGTTTTGCCAATTGTACCAATAGTTCCCTTTTTGGCAAAAGGCTCTGATGCAGGATCATGAGTTGGTTTAGTTGTAATGTATCTTTAGTTTCCTTCAATCTAGAAAAGTCCCTGAGTCTTTCCTTGACTTGTCTGACCTTGATATTTTTGAAGATTTGCAAGCCAATTATTTTGTTTAATGTCCTCAATTTGAGTTTTTTTTTATTTTTTTCTTCATGAAAATATTCAGGTTATGTATTTTTAGAAAGAATTTCACAGAAAAGACACTGTGTTCTTCTAATCGCAATTTATCACTTGGCACATTATTTCTATTTGCCTCTGCTCGGAATTTTTAATTTGATTACTTAATTCAGATGATGTCTTACCTACCTTATCCACAGCAAAGTTACTGGATCATAGAGAAAGAGGGAGAGGGAGGGAATACAGTACCATGCATGATAGAACATTTGTTTGAGCCGTATGAAGATGATCCCTATCAGGTTTCAGACACTGGCAGGGATTAAAAAAAAAAAAAAAAAAAAAATGCAGGCCACTGTGCTGAAAAGGGAGACCAGTAGCTACTGATCAACCTTCAGGGCCTGATTCAAACAACTTTTAATCTTGCCCAGGAACTTTCTAAAGTGTTGATGAACTTTCTTCAATCCCTGAGAAACTAGGTTGCCAGACGAGAAAGGTGTTTCTGGGTCAGAACTGTCAAACCAACGTCCGCACCCTGTTCCATTTTTTATGAGAGGTACTGAATACAACTTTCCAATGAAGATAGTGAAACTAATGATTACCTAGAGGGAAAAATGTTTGTCCTAGTCTGGCATTCTTACTAGTAACTTAAGCTTGTATCCCTAAGTCACCAAAAAGTCTTGAGCTCCAGTCCCCAGGCTTATTCGCCCAGTTAGATATTCATAGCTCTTCATTTGGAGAGTAAGCCATAGAGTATGATGTGGGAAAAGAGAGCAGTCATGATGATTTCCTCTGCTATACCTTAACCTTGACCCCACTCTCAACCTGGGCTCAGTGACAACATGCTGCTGACTTTGGTGAGAAAACAAAGACGAAGAAGTGAAGGCAAGGCCAAAGACAAAAAAAAAAAAAAAGAAAAAGAAAAAATAAAGTCAGGCCTGTAAAAGCCCTGTTCCATCTGGTCCCTGGCTGAGTCATCTCTCACCTCAAACAGGTAGCTTCAGGACAGACTCAGAGACTCCAGAATTGCCTCAGCCAGACACCTGCTCCAGAAGGGCAGACCCATCTAACCCCTTCTGCTCATCCTCCACCAGCCAGTTGTCCTGAAACCTGGGTCTAGGTATCAACATGGAAGAAAAATAATTAGCTCACTAAGGGAAGTAATTCTTAAGCAGCAATTCTATCTACTTGGGGAAAATCCTGAATATTGCTATGGATCCCAGAACAGCTGCAGTGTCCTCTGCCTTTTTCTTCTTAACCTTGGCCTATCACCCACACTGATTTAGTTCCCTACACGTTCTTTCCCACCCCATCTTCCCTTGCTTCCTTCCTCAATGAGGATGTACTATTTATTTCATACTTGCAATTTTGAACAGATCCTTGAGTAGCTGGTCGATTTGGCTTCAACCCTCCATAGAAGAAGCCCAGGTGGGTCCACTTGACTCCCTCCCGCCCTCTGAGTGTTCTCCCTGGATGCTGGATGACTCCTAGATTTCCTCCAGTGAAAAAGCACGAAAAGTAGAAGTAGACAGGTGGGTCTGAGCTTCAAAGGCAGTTCCTAGTGGTGGAAAAAGAGAAGCGAAAGAAATAAAGTAAATTAATTCTAAACCAATAGCAATGGACCAATGGGCTGGTTTTACTGTGAGACTTTCACCTTCACCACTAATTCAAATAAGGTCCTAAACAAGAAGAGACAGAAGATTCTTTAGAGGTCCTCTCTGTGTCACTCTTTTATTTGTGTGTGTTTTAAAAAATCCCAGGAACAGAGATGTCAAAGGTTGAACAAGGAAACCTAGCCAGTAGGCTGAGAAGGAGAGCTCCAGTTTCTGAATCCATATTTCTGCAACTGGACAACTCCCTTCCTGAGAGAAGAGATGAGCAGGGAAAGAGCACTGAGCTCCAGGAGAGGGAAACAGCATGGAAATGGAAGTGAGTGATGGGAGGGTGCCGAAGACAGGTTGGCTGATTCTATAGTTTTGTCAAAAGCCAGCCTGGTCCCCCGAGCTCCTGCTGCTTGAAAGGCCATTTATGTTGTGGAAGCCAGGAGGCAGCCTGCAATCCTGTGTGTTGGAGTCAGTCATATTTAGGTGTCTTTGTATTGCTCCATGGCAGAAGCCACATCAAAAAGGCCCCTCTGTGCTACCAATATGATTATTGAGGGGCAGCGATGGGGTATCCTGTGGCATCCTGCACTGCCTCCAGACTCGGGGCTATACCCAGTTCCTCCATGAGCAACATAAGCTGAGAGCATGTAGGGCTTCTCATTAACTTAAGAGCTCTCTCTGCTTGAGCTAAATATGTTACTTTCATGCTGGAATTTCCTTCATTTTCTCTCTCTTATTCCTCATTACCTCCTCCCCATACATGCCTGTTGGAAAACCCAGGCTAGCAGATTTCATTTTTACTTTGCCTAAGATGGACAGCAAAACTATAATATTTCTTAAGGCTCACAGGTTTCCAGTTCAACCCTTCAAGATTCCCATTTAGAAATCATCTTACTAAAAGTAAAAATAAATGAATGGGTTTCTTCTATATTTCATATGTATTTCTATCAATTAGAACTATTCTCTCAATCATTGTGATTTAAAATACAGAGAATTTCACAGACTGCAGAACACTTATGTATTCTAAAACATCAGCAAAACACTGAGGAAGAGGACAGAAAAAAACAACTTAACAAAATTAGCTGTTTCCAAGGGACTCAGATTTGGGCAGAAAAAAGTGAATGTTATCCAATACGATAAAGGCTTTAACAGCTATGCACCAATATGAAGATACTCAGGTAGGAGAATAGGGTAATAAAGCTTGCTAAACCAAAGAATATTTAGCTGACTTTAGATTTTTCTGTTAGGAAAGGAGAGAAGAACCTTTCAGGTATCTAAAGTGCCCCCAGAGTTGAAGGTACTTATGTGTTTGCGTGAACTGAAAAGTAGGATGTTTTGCTGTATTTATAGCATGGAACTGTTGGGCCCAGCAGTTGGTAGGGGATGGTTGGGGATATAGGGTAGGGGGATGATAATGGTGAGACTGGAATGGAATCTTGGAATCATTTTCCCTTTGTCCCCTCACTGTATATTATAATGAGTTACTTTTGACCTAAATGTTTTACATAGCAAGTCCTCCCAAAAGGCAGACATAGAAACACAGCTTGGGAAAGGTTTGAAATCCATGATGACTTACAAAAAGTGGGCTTATCTCTTGCAGGAAGCAGTCCCACATTTGAATCTGTCATTATTCTTCATTTCAATGCTGCCATTAATTGTAATACCTTAATTTAAAAATTTAAAAGTAGTATTTCATCTCCAGTTCATGTGCAATATAAAGACTGTACCTCCACTATACTATGTAATATCAAATAACCTTTAGCTAAAAAAGAAAAAAAAAAGAATAATCTGTTGTCAAGAGAAAACATACACATTTTTATGGTACCAACTCCTTGGCCTGGTATCAAGACCCTCCATGGGCTGTACCTCCCTTTCAAACTATTTACTTTTTTTTACCCTAAACAACTCATTTATTTGATCGTTGATGTGGGGGGAAGGATTCCCATTGACTCCCATTGACCCACTTTTCAACAACTTGAATTCTTTCTCATCTGCATTTGTTCAATCGTATCTTTCTCCCCATTTTACTATCTGCATTTTCACCTCTCTAAACCTACTCATCTTTCAAGCCTGGGCTAATTTTCTACCTCAGGTATGAAGTCAAACTGATTTCAGTTTGTTTAAAAATAAAGTATCTGGCCAGGCACGGTGGCTCACGCCTGTAATCCCAGCACTTTGGGAGGCCGAGGCGGGCGGATCACGAGGTCAGGAGATGGAGACCATCCTGGCTAACATGGTGACACCCCGTCTCTACTAAAAATACAAAAAAATTAGCCGGGCGTGGTGGCAGGCGCCTGTGGTCCCAGCTACTTGGGAGGTTGAGGCAAGAGAATGGCATGAACCCAGGAGGCAGAGCTTGCAGTGAGCAGAGATCATGCTACTGCACTCCAGCCTGGGCGACAGGGCAAGATTCCACCTCAAAAAAAAAAAAAAAGTATCTGATATTCCAAAAATATTCATTTCTATATCACTCATACTGTCTGTATTACTCATACTGTCACTCCATACTATCATTAAAAAAAAAATAAGCGACAGTATGGCAAATTAGAAAAAGAAATATCTCTGGAGTGAGAACCAAGCTCCAATTTGAGCTTTGTTCAAACAAGTGAGTTCAATTTTCTCATCTGAAAATGGGATAACACCTTAAAGCATTATTGTGATAGACGAAATAAAATATGTATAGTACTTGGCTGAAGTAGCCTCAGTTCTCTTTTGTTCAAAATGTCTTTTAAGTTTAGTGTTGCAATAGTACTGCTATATATGATAATCAGACACTGCTGTGGATTCTAATTTCTCATCTATTTTATATTTCAAATCATGTTAATGTCTTAAGAGTAATAACTATTTATCTTGCTTTATATCTCTACATTATCTAGATCACAATGGGTTCTAACTGAATATCATTTTTTAATCAAAATACTATATACTGTATATGAATGCTAAACAGTTATTTGGAATAAAAGCATTATTTCTTCACATACACATAAAATCACGTGATTGATGTGTTCACTGATTCTCTACTAGGAAATGCCAATCAAACTTGTTCTTCTTTCTATCACTGTCCATTTCTCTTTTACGGGGTAAAGTCGGGTTTGAGCCCAAATTCAACATCCCCATTGCTGAGTCATATTTGAAAATACTACAATGGAGTGGCCAGGTGGCCACATTTAGGTGTGACAGAGAGATTTGGAGAGGTTCTGATCAGAATTCGGTTAAGGTCTTTCAAATTAGTCTGCCAGCACTTGGGAAATCTTCAAAAATCACTTCATATATATTTTTCCCTTAACTCTCTATCTTTCTAAAAACCATCTCACTATTGGCTCGGATTATGCACATTAAGGGATCTGTAAAAGCCATGCTAATTTAAACTGCAAGCACTGAGCATTACAAATGACTTACACCAGTAAAGCCTCTAAGTCTATAAATATGTGACTCATCAGCTTCCAAAAAATCAGGTCAGGAATTCCTTAGTTTAGAAATTGTCTTGACAGTGTTAACCATAGGCCTTTAGAAAAAAATGCTTAATAGCATCATATGATTGCAACTAGATTTTAAAGGTCATTGAGTCTTTTTCTCTACCTGTATATAATACCTTGCTTGAGAGAGTTGCTGTTGTCCTTTTATGGATCATCAGCGACACCCTACCTCCTACCCTTGGCTTATCCTATATCATTATGCCATCATGTTAGTTCTTTCATCCTTCTTTGATTAATGCCATCAAAATAAATGCTCATCATTAATTCATGAAGGCAAAGATTTAGTAGACTGGCCCAGGATACATTCTGAACACCAGTCTGACATACAAGGTCTTTGGTAGTAGGATCCCAAAGCTTCTTTGCAGTCTCACGCATTCAATAATTAACTGGAAGTTACAGCATTCCTACTAGCTTTTAGGCATTTAGCAAAGAACATATACAAACAAATTTGATGTAGAACTGACCTCAAGTTGCTTAGAGTCCAGTAGAAGAAACAGAGGAGTATTCAAGTTAGTAAAATATAATATTGGGAAAACAGAAAGAAGATATTAGTAAAAACAGAGTTTTAAAAGATCCCAGAGGGGCGATCTTTGGAGGTGAGGGATGTCGGGAGAGCATTTAAGATAAAATGTTCGCCAAACCAAATCTTGAAGTATGAATGGGGGATAAGAAATAAGTGATTGATAGACAATTCACTCAAAGGGATGAACATGTATGGAAGAAACTATATCAAGCATGTTATCTGTGTTGAAAATTGCAATTAATTCAGAAATATTATAGTATAAAAATACAATGCCCAGTGAATTAAACAATGGTACTGTGCATCAGATTGAATTCTTCAAAAACAGCAAGGGCAATATTTCTGGTCCCACATGGAGTTCCAGAAACTTGCTACTCACCCCTCAAGAGGCAGAGTCTCTTTTTATCCCCTTGAACCTGGGAGGGCTTGTGACTTCTCAAATTAATGGAGTATAAAGGAAGTGATTATAACTGGTTTCTGAGGATAGGTCATAAAAAGACCACAGCTTCCACTTGGCTTTCTCATTTCCCTTGAATCTTTTTCACTGTGCTATGAGATAGCCAAGAAGCAACTTGAAGAGTCCTCGAGCAGGTGTTCTTACCGACTGACCCAACTCTGTGAGTCTTCCCTACCAACAGCCAACATTGACCAACAGATACACTTTTATCTCACTTCTTTTTTCTTAACCATTGTCTTTATTTGGTAGTAAAAATTCTTCCCACATCAAGTATTAATAGCAGTCTTTTTTTCACTCAGAATAATCAATAATCTCTACTTCATGATGTCTTGCCTGGGTGGCACGATCTTACTTGTTTTTGTTTATTTCTTAGCATCCTGGAAGTAAATTCCATGAGTGCATCATTAGCCTGTTGACCTTGCCATTGTACCATCACTTTGAGGAAATTCAGCTACCACATGGTGCATCTCTCCTCTATGGAGAGAGCCACTGGATGAGGACGAACAGAAGCTTCCTAAAATAGCCATGTAGGTGAGCCACCTTGGAAGCAGATCCTCCAGCCCCATCAAGCTTTTAGATGACTGCAGCCTCAGATGACATCTTCACAGCAACTTCATAGAAAGACCCAGATGCCCCCATAGATGCCTTCAGATGAATCCAGTCCAGAGCCTTTCAGTTGCCTCAGCTGACCCTGAGTAAAGTAGAGGTGGTCTGACTGTGACTAGCCCTGAAAAATTGTACTTAATGTGGAGCAACATAAACAAGTTTCTTGTTTTAAGCCACTAAGTTTTGGGGTGGTTTGTAACCAGGCAGAATAGGCCAAGAAATTGATACATTATAAAGAATGTGGATATCTTTTTTTTTTTTTTTTTTTTTTTTTTTGATCTCGGCTCACTGCAAGCTCCACCTGCCAGGTTCACACCATTATCCTGCCGCAGCCTCCCGAGTAGCTGGGACTACAGGCGCCCGCCACTACGCCTGGCTAATTTTTTTGTGTTTTAAGTAGAGACGGGGTTTCACCGTGTTAGCCGGGATGGTCTTGATCTCCTGACCTCGTGATCAGCCCATCTCGGCCTCCCAAAGTGCTGGGATTACAGGCATGAGCCACCGTACCCGGCCAGAATTTGGATATCTTAAATAATGATTTTATGGTTTAGAGAATGTTTAAGCAGGGAGGTGATTTGACCAGATTTTCCTTTTAGCACAATAAAGACTGAATTGGAGAAGAATAAGACAAGAGTCAGGACGACCAGTTAGTGGGATACGGTAATAATTCTGAGTAAAATTATAAAATTTTTAAACAACTTGGTAATTTGTGAACGAAAAACATAAAATAATTGAAAAAGATATTAAGCAAGAAATACCAGAAGGGACTGACATTCATTATATATGTCGTGGAAGTTGAGATTAATTGCCAATTTCTAATTTTGATGATAGATTGAATGATAAAGTGATCACCCAAAATCGTGAATACCCATTTGGGAAATATGTTTGGCAAGAAAAGTTGTTATTGAAATTAATTTTAGACATGAATTTGAGGTACCCAATTGGCCCTATCCAGAAGGAACCTGGATATATGATCTATAATTCAGAGTACATATTTTGGATGAAAATACAGATTTAGGAAACACCAACATAATGGTGGTAATTGAAATCATGGGAGTGGAAGAGATGTCTCCAAGGCATTTTACAGTTGGAGAAGAAAAAAGGGCCACGATGATGAGCTGGGAAACACCAACATTAAGGTGAAGACAAAGAAGATACACAAAAGTAACTGAGATGTGGCCAGAGAACAGCCTAAAACAATAGTAAGATTTTGTTATCTCACAATCCGTAGGTTAGAAATTTGGGAGCAGCATGGCTGGATGGCTCTGGGTCTTTCTATGATGTTGCTGTGAAGATGTCATCTGAGGCTGCAGTCATCTAAAAGCTTGATGGGGCTGGAGGATCTGCTTCCAAGGTGGCTCACCTACATGGCTGTTGTAGGAAGCTTCTGTTCGTCCTCCTCATCCAGTGGCTCTCTCCATAGAGGAGAGACACAGTGTGTAGTAGCTCAATTTCCTCAAAGTGATGGTAAAATAGCAAGGCCAACAAGCTGATGATGCACTCATGGAATTTACTTCTAGGATGCTAAGAAATAAACAAAAATAAGTAAGACTGTGCCACCGAGGCAAGACACCATGAAGTAGAGATTATTGAATATTCTGAGTGAAAAAAAGTGACTAGTATTACTACTTGATGCGGGAAGACTTTTTACTACCAAATAAAGACAATTGTTAAGAAAAAAGAAGTGAGATAAAAGAAACAGATTTTGACAGTGTTACTGTTTGTCTAGAGAATGCCCTTCTTAGGTTATGTCAGAATAAAAAATAAAAGGTATTTTGGTAAGGGAACTTTTGGTCATATAGTTGCAAAATCTCTCTTCTAAATATGTCTTCATTTTTATTTAAAACAAAAGATTCTTAAACCACATATTTTGTCAAAGTTGTCTTGTACTTTGATTATTAAAGTAGGTGACTGTTAACATTATTTTAGCTTTGAAAGTCTGATTGTGAGATTTGGGCTCAAATCCTGACTGTGTCACTTAACTTGCTTGGAGAATGTAGGAAAAGATTTTTTGACACTTTGGTCTATAATTTTTGATCAAAAGGGGAGAAATTATTGATAATACAGTCCTATCTTAGGAATGCTGTGAGGACTGCAACCAGATTGGTAAAGTAATTATCATACTAATAATCACACTTTTTTAGTCTTTCAGATTCATTTTCTCCAGGTAGTCCATTCTATGCTATTAGGTTGATGATGAAATTAAGTCCAACAAATCAGAATTCCTATTCCGGGATTTAGAGTTTTCCATAGGTCGACTCAACCCTGCTTATACAACCACATCTTCTACAGTCTCAAACTGAATGTTGAGTATCCCGTGAATAAGGGATGATGCTCTTTTGAATCTGAAATATTGTACATATAACTTAATTCTTAATTATAGGCTGTTGAAAAGTTTAGGACTGAAAAGGTTCATGGAAATTATTTTTGTCTCCCTTATTTTACATGTCTTTTTTTTTAAAGAAGGCCGGGCGCTGTAGCTCATGCCTGTAGTCCCAGCACTTTGGGAGGTCAAGGCTGGTGGATCACGAGATCAGGAGTTCGAGACCAGCCTGACCAACATGGTGAAACCCCATCTCTACTACAAATACAAAAAATTAGCCAGGCATAGTGATGCATGCCTGTAATCCCAGCTACTCAGGAGGCTGAGGCAGGAGAATTGCTTGAACCTAAGAGGCAGAGATTGCAGTAAGCGGAGATCAGGCCACTGCACTCCAGACTGGGCGACAGAGTGAGACTGTTTCAAAAATAAAATAAAATAAAATGAAAAAAGAAAAGAAAAGAAGAGAACAAAAAAAAAAAAAACCTGATAGATATTGAATTGCCCAAAGGCAGTCATCCAGAACTTAAATCTTCTAATTCAAAGTACCATGTTTTTTTGTTAATATCATTATTTTCATCTATATTTCCTGTTAAGATTGTATATAAATACTTTCAAACAAAATAAGACAAATTAAATAAAATAAATACACTGACTAGTTCCTACATAAACTTTTATTTTAGGACCAGCTTATAAAAAGATTATGATAAAGATCATAAGTTTTAATCATATGGACCTTGTGGAGTGGCATCTACTGCTCCACCAACCCCTGAACAAATTATTCTCATAGAATATTTGGCTGCCCTTTACTTACTCTGCTGTATGAATTTGAGCTATTAGAATGTGATGTTGAGAGGAAAATATTTTGGCTCATGGTAAAGCAGTTTGCTTGAGAAGATAAGGAGTTTTCTAGGGCTGGTCTCTGTTCTGAATATCTTGTAACCATGCTATCCTGGTGGTCGTATGTTTAGTCTTCCCTATGCATTCTTAAGCTTCCAAAAGAAGATACTATTTCACCTTTGTTCCAACCTACATACTAAGATTTTCCTTAGTCAGTCTGTAAGAATATGTGTCCAATTCACATAAGCTTCCCAAGAGGGTAAATAAAGCAGAAAACAGGGGCAAGGAGAAAAACTCAGGGCAATTTTATTCCCAACAAATAATCTTCCAGACACTAATGAAACAAATAAATAAGGCTATTAATATAAGTCCTGCAAAACTCACCCAAAGCTCTCATGCTCTCTCAAATCTTCTCCTGCTTAAAGCTCTCATTTTGACATGGAACATTTACAGGTAAAATTCTATATTGCTTGACTTTAAAATAAATTCTCAATCATGTTAATGTTAATGAAGATGGGGATGCTTTGCAAAGCTAACCTTCCCCTGTGGACAGGTAACCTCTATGATGCTAAAAATTTCTAACTGCAATGTTTACATTTCTGTATTATTTTTAAACTTTATAACACACTCCTCTTTTCTTATTTCTCTGAGAAGCTGCCATTTTGAAAATACAGTATCACTCACAGAAGTTACATTAAACATGATTGAATTATTCTTTGTTGTCATTTTTGTTTAACAGATGAGGATATTAAAGTTTGGAGAGGCTCAGGTAATATGGCCAGACACAGCAGAGCTGGAACTAGAAGCCAGTCCTCCACAGTAAGAACTCCAGCTTTCAAGACAAAGTGGAACTACTCACAGCTTGTCACCATTTGATTCAGCTGACTTATGCCCTTCTTTTCCACTCTGACTCCAGTTGGATCCTATTCCACCTTTTCAATCAATGTTCAATATTAATAACTATATACTAGACACTGGAAATGCTCCAGTAAAATAATGAGCATAACCCCTGCTTTCAAGATTACTAGGGCTTCGCTCTGTACATAACCTCTAGGAAGATTAAAGAGCAAATTCTTTGCTTTCCTGAGACACTCATATTCATGCAGCCACTCCCATTCACCTTGTTCCTTGCCATTTCTCTATCACCAGAAGGCCCACCTATTGCCTCAACTGGCTCAGACACTTACTCAAACTCTCTTTCTGTCACTTACACAATCCTCTTGATGGCAATTGCTGGCAGCATTTTTTGCTCAAGATATTTCAGTTTGGAAAAAGTTAAAAGCATGGAAGAGTGCCTTGAGCAACAGTGGCTGCTATTAACTGCTTTGGCAGTTTGTCAAGGTTTAGCCACCTGCCTGGAAGAAGTTTAACTCAACCGCAAATTTCACCCCCTCAGTCACCTATTTACCTCCTTCCTCCGAAACTGAAGCACTTATCAACACTGGATTGCTTCTGTGTTGTATTCATTATGATCTTCATGAAAGTCAAAGGCGTTTGACTCAAAAAACCAGACATTTTTTAATCTCTAATTTATTTTCTTCTGGATACTGCTTTCCAGCATTTCTTCAAATTCAGTATCTTCCTTTGCCAGTACACCTGATGGTTATGTAAGGACACATCCAAGTACAAGCAGATTCATCCTCTTTTCTAATCCTCCTCTGCTTCCCAACAGAGGCAAAATAAATAAATAAAATAAAAACACACGGGTGAAAAATAATTAAACGCAATCTCAAGGTCTATTGAAAAGAAATAACTCTGACTGATGGAAAATCCTCCACTCTTGCCAGGTCTCCTTGTAAAGCTGTAGATACTTAAAGGGAAATATATGAAAAAACAAAACAAAACAAAAAGGCAGATGCAGTTTGAAGCCTGGAACTCTTGGGTTTTATTAAGAAGGAGCTGAACAACAGAGCCCAGCATCTGAGACCATTGAAAGTAAACAATTTAGAGTTGGGCCATTCAATAACCCTGGAAAATTAATCTGTGCTGTGTAGAAACACGCGGCTGCTCTATGCCAATGGCTCTGTACTTAGAGAATAGGTTCATTAGTACAGCTGCAGAAGCTGCACCAGCTCCTCAGTGGGTCATCTAAACACTTGTACTCATGGCCATGGTCTCACTGGGACTAATTTCACAGAGATGGGAAAGAGGAGCAAGAGAGAGGGGGAGTCTAAAAAATAAGTTTTGTAGCTCATGCCAAGAATAAAAGCAAGGGAGGGTGACATTTACAATCAGGCCAGAAAAGCAAAGAAAACAATATTTTGCTTTCCTGAGTTTACTTTTAATGGTCATTTTTTTACCTTGAGAATGTCAATTCCTTGAGTAAAGGAAACACATTGAATACTGTCATTTCATAATTCCCAGTTAAGAAGATTGACATCTTCATTTTCGATATCTAAGAGGGTGGACCATATTTTTCAAGTTCACACATACTGCATACACATACTACAGGTTCAGAAATTGAAGGAAGCAACTGAATCCAAGAATAAAACTTCCCTGTTCTGGAGAAGAAATCTAACCTCCATCCACAAGTTATCATCATCAGTCTGTGGTAGGGCGAGAACGGGAAGTCATGTCTGAGAGCTATGCTTATCCAGGGCTGCTTTGACTCTGTTCTCCTGCCTTAGTGAACTCTACTTGACCCAACCCAAATTACACATAATGACTAGAGACTGACTACTCTTCCTTCTTAGAAATTGTGGCTGCAGAAATCCCCATTTCCTACCTGCTGCTGCCACATGGAATTTGTTTCATTTACATGTTCTTTTACACTTCCTTTTTACCTCTACCTGGGAATCCCTTCTCATTCTTATTGTGACTGGTAAACAATTTGAAATATTAATATTAAGGAAACAAAATCTTTTTGTGTCTTCCTCATCAACCCCTTTTCCCTTCCCTTTTTACAATGACTTCTCTGATTCCCTTGTTAACATGCTCAGGGTGGAAGTTCAGAGGAACCTATAGATATTTTTGCTTTTTTCCCAGAAGACAAAATCCTTCAGAACAGGTAGGATGTTTTCAAAGATTAAGTGATATAAGGATATGGTCTGAAAGAAGTAGTAAGAAGAAATGTGCAAAGGAAAATCCACTTGCGCCCCTCCCCCAAGATAGGGGAGATAGGAGACTCCCCCAAGCTTTGTTGGAAGTAAGGAGAGAAAATCATAGAGGTCCAAAGCCACAAGGCTCCAGTCCCTGAATCTGGGCAGCACTGCTGGTTAATGTCAAGGCTCCCTAAATAGAATGACAGTAGGGTATGTGGGCATTGGGCATGGGATTATCAGGCTCAGTCAAAATTCCCAATCCCCAAGCATGAATCTGAGGCTGCATGGAGCCTGGGAACCTGAAAAGATCGTGTATTCAGGAATAATGGATGTCTCTGAGGTAGCCTACATGGACAGATGATAGGGTGTCATCACTTTCTCAAACCTTCAACCTGTAAATAAGATCTTGGAATCCTACATCACCTTAGGGAGACTTCAAGAACAACGAAGCTATATTCTCCAAATTCTGGTGAAATGGGGAATTATATTTAAAAATGAAGTTAAGTTATAGACAAATGAGGAAAAGGTATTTCTTGCACACCTGAAGTGATGCTTTGAAAATCTTCCCTCATGTTAACTTGCTAGAATTTAGAGCCAATTTGGATTAGCAGGAACTAAATTGAATGAAGGGGATGATTAATACAAAAGGGAGGCTGGAGGGACATAGAAAATTATCTTCATAAGACCTATCTTTGCATAGTGATTTTGGGTGTCCTAGTCTCAATGCTAGTCCTCTCAGCAGCAGTCTTATTTGTCCTCATAAAACCCCCTCAACCCTGTGTAAAAATCTGTCATCACCTGTGAACATCTGTGACCTTAGGTAGTGCTTTAATTTTGTCATCTGTACACCAAGGATAATAATTGTACTTACTTTTAGGATTACTGTTAAGATTAAATGAGTTAATACATGTAAATTATCTAAAATACCAGTTGGCACACAATATATAATCAATAAATATGTGTTATTGCTGCTTGTTTTTAAATTGTTGTATTATCCCTCAATTTCCTCCTTTCCTGGGTAGGGAAGGCATGAGTGATTTCTGCTTGTTCTCTGAGATGTAAATTATTCTGTATAGATTTAGTCTTTTTCTCTAGGTTCTAAGCTACAAGACAAGAATAAGCAGTTAAGGAAGAAGAGGTGGGTATGGAAGTAGGAGAAAGAGCCTTTTCTTACACATCATCTTAGCTTTCATATAAGTTGCTTAAACAAACAAACAAAGCACAAAAAATTCTTAAAGGAAGTATACAATCCCTTCAGAATGGCATAAAAAGAGAGAGAGAAGCAGGGAGATCAATTCTGGGGGATTTCAAGAAGGGAAACCCAACATTTCCATGGGGTACACAGATGAAAAACAACCTAGCAGCCAAGGTTTGGCTGGGCCAAGCCACACTCCCAGGTTTAGTGCAGACCAGAAGCCTCAGTTTCTCAGGACACCTCCCCAGGATGCTCCGACACTTCCCCACCTTGCCTCTGTACCTACTTCTATATTTCTACAGCCCCTGCCCTGCTGAAGCTCTGCATGCAAGTGAAAGGGACTCTAATGGCCTGCTTCTAAGATAACTTCCCTCCCATCACAGCAGGTGGAGAGCCATTCCTGGCGATGCAAATTTAAATTCTGAACGCATTATCCCATATAAATATTGCTGCATTTTGTATTTAGTTTCCATAGTGTTATTAGGATATTACTATAGTTCAGCTACATTATGACTTAAATATGCTTTTGTGAGCACTTAGAGGACCTGAACACCATGTATAAAACACATTTCTACAGAAAAAAAAAATGCCTCAACTTCAAAAACAGACTCGTAAATCAAACTTCTCTTCAATATCTAGGAAGAAAACTATTGGTAACAGCAAGTACTGTTTTTATTTAAATTTAACTTATATTAAAAACTCAATGTAAAATACTAAAAGAGAGCTTTTTCTGAAATTTGTTTATAACACTCCTCCCATACACACATCCTCCAGCATTTAGACACATGTCCAGTACAGATTTTTTTTTTACATAGATGTTCAATTAATATTAGTTGAAAGTGATTTAGGGTTGCCAGGGCTGACTTTTCTAAGAAACTGCTCTCTGGATGACCAAAGCAAATTTTCTTGTCAACTAATTTGCTTTGATTGAAGTTTGTTTTTTTCCAAAGTTATTCTCCTTATTTCTAATATCCAAGAGCAACAGTGACCAAAAACAAACAAACACACACAAAAAAAGGTGTAGCATATTTGCTAGGAACTACTTACTCAAATCAAAGCAAATGGCACAGACAGGAGCGAGCCCTGTTTAATCTGAGCACTGGCTGGTGTAAGAGACCAGTAGGAATTACATCTAGTGATATTTCATTTCCTGCTCTTTTTTTAAAGGGCAAAACCATCATGGAGGTCACATTTGACAAACCAGTTTGTTTTTCCCTTTTCAATGTTTGTCTCTGCAATTGAGACCCAACCTCACCTCATTTCCCCTGCTCAACGCCACCTCCCCTTCTTACCCTTTCCCTCCTCCTCTTTCTTTCTTTTTTCTTTTTTGTTCCCCTCTTTGAAAACTCTAATGACTAGAATAAACCCAAATGTCAACATTTGCAATTCTGGAGCTTCATTTAAGCAATAAAAATAATAATTAAAAGGGTAAAACCTTAGAGAGATTTCTTCATTTTATATGGTTTGCCAGCAATGATACGCATTCAAAAAAAAGCCCAGTAAAAGAATTAATTAGAAACAGCCAAAGCTCAACAAGCTCTGCAAGTTAATGAAGCAGAGAGGAAAATGTCATCTTTGAGACCCAGAGTCACATTGGCTTGGATAATATCCACTCCTGCCTTACTCTCCTAACTAAACCTCTTTTAATCTCTCCTCAAGAAATCAATGCTAATGACATGGATTTACCAAGAAATGACAGCAGCATAATACCATGAGAGCTGCTCCTGTTTAATGTAACTTAGTTCTGATGGGAACACTCAGAGTTTCATTCTGACAGCAAGTCGTTGTTTTGCATGTTTCTTGTGGGACTCAAAATAATGGAAAAGCTTCCTTTTATTTTATTTTTATACCTTCCATTGTGAGTTTGTTTTTTAGATTGCTCCCAGTATTCCTCTGTCCCTCTTTTTAAAGCAGCCTTTTCTTCTCTGGCCACAAGTCTCCCACCCCCATCATCTCTACTCACATTCTGTAATTCATTCTTATTTCCTTGATCTTTCTTCAGAATGGTTCTCCTATGGCCACAGGTGGCATTATAACATACAGTTTCCCCCGACCCCCACCCGTCTACTTATATAAAGGTAATTTATGTGTAGACATCTACTTGTTTCTGTTTCATTGGTCTATTTGTTTGGTCGTTCAGCAAAAATATATGGGATGTTTCCAAAATATGTCTAGAATACAAAATCCACCTAAAATCTAAGGAACGTCATTATTTTATTGTTAACAACATACATGCGATGTTATACTGCAAAACAGTGCTGTTCTTAAACACATCACACTACTGCAGACACATCCCACAGGGTCTTATAGCTAGAGAGAATCAGACCCATAAGGAACTGAGTGTGTCTGCTTGGCTACTTACTAGATGAGTGACGTGACCTTGGGAAGAAGCTTTAATCCTTCTGAAGTTTTCTACCCTATAGAAAGGTGTGAATGATACCTATCATGCATTTCTCAGTGTGTGAGATGTAATGAGGAAATGTAAGTCCCTGGTACATATCTGGTCTCCTCATAATGCTGCTTCCTTCTTCCTTTTCTTCTTTGTCTAGTTTGTTCTTTCGGAGTTACCAAAGCATATTTCACCTCCCTTTTGCATGAGAGTCCATTAGCTTTTTAAACACAGCCACCATGATCACACAGGCTCCCTTTTTGAGGGATAAATGTCTCATCAGAACTGTCAAAAATTATCGCTCCAGTGACAAAGATATCAAAGCAATCAATTTGTCTAAAAGCTACATTTTCTTTAAATTTGAAGCTCCCAAAATGAAAATGATACTTGTATGGATGAATAAACTAGTGTAAAATACAGCATTTAGCCCTATGGCCTTTCTAATAATATTATCAGGAGCAGATTAGGGTTTTGCGGGGCCTAACTCTTACACAATTTGAAGATTTTTTCTTTTAATAGAAAAATACAAAATTGAATACAAGGCCATGGCTGGGGTCTCAAAGTCCAGCTTCAGTAGTTTCACAGAAAAAGACAACAGAATCCCATCCTCCCCTTCCCCCTGACACACAGGCACACACCACATCCTAACATCTCTCCAGGGGCATTTGGTGAACGCTTAAAATTTAGTTTCAGTGGGATTCTGACAGAGAGGAGGGAATAGGCAAGGGTGTCCCTAAATGTACTGAAGTAACGTTTCTTCCATCTAGTGAAATGGGCCCTAGAACACTCTTAGCAGGAATTCAGTTTCGTTTTAGAAGAAAGCAGAAAGTTACACTTCTAGAAAAACTGAATATGTGAATATGTAGCCAGAGATTGATGCCTGCCTAAATAATTGCTGATCTTTATAGATGTTTATATAAATGCAAAGAGGAAACAAATATGATGGAAAGTTGCTGGAAAGTTTCTGGGGCAATGGTAAGATTAGAAGGCTGTTACTTTAGATAGTAGGCTCATGGAGAGAAAATTTGAGGCTTTTATGAGGTCCCCAAGCCTGGGGCCACAGACCGGTAACTGGTCTGTGTCTTATTAGGAATGTGCTATACAGGAGGAGGTGAGCGGCTGGTAAGTGAGCATTACCAGTTGAATTCCACATCCTGTCAGAGCAGCAGGGGCATTAGATTCCCACAGTAGCACGAGGCCTATTGTGAACTGCACATGCAAGGGATCTGGGTTGTGTGCTCCTTGTGAGAATCTAATGTCTGATGATCTGAAGTGGAACAGAATCATTTGAAACCATCCCCCACAATCCATGGAAAAATTGTCTTCCATGAAACCAGTCCCTAATGCCAAAAATATTGGGGACACCAGTTTTAAAGGATGAGAAGAGTCATCTATGCCAAGAGGCTAGAAAAGGGAAGGTCCAGCAGAGGGAATCTAAGCACAGAACCTGGAAGCCTGGAAAGAGTGCAGAGTACTTAAAGAGAAAACTGGGCACCTGTAATCCCAGCCACTCGGGGCTGAGGCAGGAGAATCGCTTGAGCCTGGGAGGCGGAGGTTGCAGTGAGCCGGGATTGTGCCACTGCACTCCTGCCTGGGTGACAAGAGCAAAACTCTGTCAAGGAAGGAAGAAGGGAAGGAAGGAAGGAAGGGAGGGAGGGAGGGAGGAAGGAAAGAAAGAAAAAAACTGGCAAGTAGTTAAGAAATGAGTTTGGAAATATCTCTCAGTTATTCAACAGAATGTAAGCACTAGAAGAAAAAATGTCCTTTGTTATCTGCGCTTGCATTGAATTCTTTTAGAGTTCATACATTGTTTACTTTTCTATCAGAAAACAAATTAGAGAAACAACTGATAATGCATTTTGAAATTATCACACATTTTATTCATAGTGAATGCAGTGATCACCTAAACCATACAAATGCCAAACTAGATATCTTAATAAATATATGCTAATTTAAATCAATTCATTGAAAATAGTCTTAACACCTTTCAATGTTTCTCACGAAATTGGGACATAGGGATTGTTACTGGGCATCAGTCTTTCTTAGTTTCTCTCTGACTTTCAGTCTTTTGGTAACATCTTCCCTCATAGGACATGCAACCCAAAATTCAGAATTCAAAGGACAGAGCTTCCTTAGGATTCTACATGAGGCTGGGCCCCCTTCAAGCTACATTAATTATGTTTAACTTCTATTGCCAAATTTGGAACCAAGGGTTTGATTTTTCTCTCTTGCTACATCAAAATGGGAGAGCAGATAAGTTACGATAGTTGGTGCTGGTTTTACTCTGGAACAAAATTTAAAATACTCAGAGAGAGGAAGTATAAATATCACATGGAAGAGATACACTGCTGTCTATCAAAGACTCATGCTTCCCTTTTATGTTATTTGCTTGTTGCCAGTTAGCAGTTAGACTGTATTTCCCAGTCTCCTGATACCTATCCCCTGCATCTGGGAGAGGTTGAGTAATTTCCACCAACAGACTGTGAGTGTAAGTGGTATAACTTCTGAGGCCAGTCAAGTAAGAAACCAACATGCCTTCTCTGCCTTAATGCATTGGCAGAAAACACAGGCCCATTAGATAAGGAAGTCACATTGGATTGTCACTGTGTCACATGTCACATTATTTCTTTATGTAAAGAAATAAAAGTTGGTTGTGTTCAGCCACTGAAATTCTAGGGTTTGTTTGATACAGTATTTTGCATTACCCATCTAATACATAGGGTCCTCAGATTCTTGATTTATAGCAAACCGAATTAACTATGTATCCTACGGAAGGGATAATTACATTTAAAGGTTTAATTTAATTTATTTTTGTTTTCTCTTCTTGAGTGAAAAAGGTGGCAGAAAATCTGCACATAGCTCAAGATTTTCCTCCTGAAAGATAGGTATAGAGTTCATGGGAATCATTTTAGAACGTATTCTTAGAAAACTAAATCATCCCAAATTCACTGAAGTTAGCGTCCCACTGAAGGACAATAGAGCACATGCATAGTACAAGTAGTTTAAGAGAAAAATCTGTTTACTCCTGAGAGCATGAAGTGACAGGAAAGGAAAAGAATGGTAATTCTCCGTCAGATGTGGTTGATAGTGAACTTGAAGTGAATGCAGACCTGAGCATCTGGTTGTATCCTGAGAGGTATGGAAATGGAAATGGAAGCCCATGTAAAGGAAAGATTAAAGCTCTATGATTTTCCTTCCTGCAAAGCCATAGCAATCTGAATAGGATATCAGCAGTGACACAGCCCTAGCTAGCAGACTGTGTGTGATCAATTTTTAACAGCAATACCAAGTCACAGCAAGAAACGCTGGCAGTAGTGCACTGTGGAAACGCCAATTCTTTCCCAATATAAAGGCTAAAACAGATACAGACTCCTTTTAAGTTTTGGTATTCCCACTGGCGTTGTTATTAATACATGGAGAAGAAGGAGACACTGGACTTTCTATGAACAAAGTTGTTTGGGGATCTAGCCTTCAATATATTTATTTTATAAATCAAATGTTGGGAGAATTTTTAAGAGGAGATTTATTTGGAGATTTTTCAACATGTAATATTACTAATATTTGTATAGTTTTTATCACTTATAAAGGATTTTCACAAGCTTTATTCATTTTGACCTTCTTAACAACTCAATAAAGTAGATATTATCACCTCAGTTTTATTGATAAGAAGACCATGGTTCATTGAGATAAAGTAACTTGCACAAGATTACACTAATATTAAGTGGCCAAGACACAATTCAAATCCTAGATCTTATCTACGCTGTTATCTTAAACTTTTGCCTCAAAGGCCATGATGTAACCAACTGTAATCCAGATAAACAGTGCATCAAAATGTACCCCTAAGTCTTGTTGCTGCTGCCTTCCAGCCAACTTTGAATTTCTTTCTTCATAATTTCTCCTGATTACTAGCAGAGAGGAGGCTATAGCCAACTGTATTCCATTTCTGCTACATGTATTCTTTTCCAAAATATGGTTCACTTTTGACTTCACTGATTTAAGAATTTTTAGAATGGTGAAGAGTACCTTCTCCATACAGTCACACACATCTACGCGATGCCTCAGACACACTTGGCTTAATAAGAGTAAGCTCTTTCTTTGAATTCTAGATTGATAAATAATTAACAATTTCATACCCTTGGATAAATTCAAAATAAACTAAATACTTATGGACAGTTACTGTTATAATATATTCAGCTAAAGTATGTGGTTTAAGGGAAATGGTCTAGGGAGTAAAACCCAAAACCACTTTTTTAAAATCACATAGTTTCTTTGCACCCTTGCCTGAAAGAGAAATCAAACACTTGCAGGAGCTTTGTGCTGTCAGATCCTGAAAAATCACAATGTTTTGCGATATTCAAGTTTGCTTCTTCAGTGGTCTAGCCATAGCCCTTTCATTCTGAACCTTTCCCCAAAAAGATTGCCTTCTATTTCCTTTGCAAACTAAATAGCTAAACAGCTTTTATTTTTCCCATGTGATGCAAGTTATCACAGCTCTGGGTGAGGAATCCAGGACATAAGCAGAAAAGTTGGATTTATTCCATGCCAAAGCACTAATGGGGATTTTTTTTTTCCTTATTGTGAAAAAAAAGAAAAAAAAAAAAAGCTTTTGTTTCTTTTCAGCATCAGACTGTGGCCCCAGTGTGGCAATTTCCTCAAATAGTGACCCTTTGGGAAATGATGGTTATAAAACTAATTTACAAAAGCACGAGATAAATATTAAAATAGGAACACTGAAGGTTTTAGCCTCCTGCAGTTTCAAAGGAACTTGGAGTAAATATTTACCTTGATTTTTCTGCCATGGAATTACTTTGTGAATCTTACCATGAAGAAGATGACTTTTTTCCAGTTATTGTCAATAGCATTTCTCTCAGGGTGATCGCTGCCTTTTCTCTTTCACAGTCTAGTGTTATATTGAAAATGCTGTAAGCGTGCTCACACACTGTGGTGAATTCAAAAGGGTACTTATGCCAAGAAACAAAAGGCATTCTCTTTCCCTATGGCTTCTACCACCCTTACTTGGGGAGTTGATAAATTGGCCATTTATGGAGATTTTAACACAAGAAAAAAAAATGTGTAGATTTTTGTGATAGAGGTTGGGAAGAAATCTTGGTTTAATAAAATGAATCTTTTCATCTGTGTCTACAGGACAACCTTCCATCAACTATAAAATAGAAACTCTAGGTTTGTCAGACTGCTTTGCCTATATGTTGCCAGACACCCAGGTTAATGATTTTTATTTTAACTGAATAGATTGACTGTCTTGAAGTTAGGAGCACCAGCGTACTGTCTTTGGATACTTGAATCATTTTGTTTGTATTTTCATCAGTTAGTGCTGTGCTCAGAAATGTGTGAAATTGTGGGTCTACATGTATTTGTTTATGTAAAGAGATTTTATCTGCTCTCTGTGTGTGCATGCGTGTGTGTGTGTGCATGTATGTCTGTACCTTCCTGTTGGCCTTCACCCTTTCTTCTTGATGCTCTATGATGCCTCAGGGAGAGCCTCCTACGAAAATGAGCTATTGAGTCAATTTAAAGGAATAGTTGCTTTCTAATCAAACCAAGAACATAATAAGACTGCTCTAATATTCAAGCTAGTCAGTTATTACGATATAATTTATCCAAGCATACAACTCTCCCTTTTTTGTGCAGAGAAGGGAAACTTCCTCCTGAAAAACTTAACTCTTCTTCAGATAACTCCTTCTTTGATTATCCACATGTGTTACTTTTAGCCTTTTATCTACAGGCACCACTACTGTCAGTACTGAAATGACTAATATAACCCAACAGGCAAGTTTCTTGATATGGTGCTTTTATTTTTTTGCATAGTGTTCATTTTACTTATGATTTGAGGCAAAGCAACATAGCATCTATGACCATAGCACCACCAAAACTGGTTTCACAAAGTCTTTGTGGCTTCATATTGCAAAAATTCAATCATTATTGTCTTCTTTGCCGGATTTGACATTGTTCACCATTCGCTTTTCCTTAAAAGACTTTGAAGACCCCTAGCCTGGCATAAGAAGCAGTAGCCTAGAATTGAGGCAGCCAAATGCCTAGGCAGATAAAAAGGGGTCCCCAGAGAATCTCCAACCCACCCCACAGGTGTTTATATCAGATGCTTTTGTGCAGATGAGGGAGCCTGTCCAGGGCTTGTCTGGGCACGCCTACAGTAAACTGGAGCCTGACATGGGCACTGGAGGAAGTGGGTGGAGCCACAGGAATTCACACTAATGCAGAGGAGGAGTCTGCTCTCTTCAGTTCTTGTGTGGTGACCCGGGATTCATCTGTGAGGTCAAGGGCCTGTTAGCAGGACTCTATTTCACTTTGCTGAGGTTTTTTCCTTGTTTTTTCTTTTTCGCCCAATAAAACCCTGCTGTACTCACCCTTCAATGTGCCTGCGTGCCTAAATTTTCCCGGTCGTGTGACAAGAACCCAGGTTTTAACTGAACTAAAGAGAAAAGTTCTGCAACAGAATGTGTCCTGGACGTCATCTAGACTTACATTATTGTTATTGTTGTTGTTGTTTTCATTTTCAAGTTATTTCTTAGCAGAATTTTATCCAAAGATGGTAATTTCTCATTTCTTCCTTAGCCATTTTCCCACTTCCTACTTGTCTCTGATGAAAAAAGTCATTTAAACTTGAGAGCTGTAGTACGTTTTATTCAACATCAGGAATTTATTAAAAAGTATCAAGCCTGTACTTACTTCAAATTAAGATACTCCTTGTGGTTCATTTCCAGTGATCGGTAATCCCCATATCAAATCACTTTGCTGGGAACATTGATATTTGATAAATACATTTACAGGGAGCAGTTATCTTCAAACTCCAGTCTCATCAAGCATTGTCCCACCACAAAATATGATCAAAGATTAAGGACTCCAGGGACTCATGGGCTCTAAACTCATCAGCTTTGAATCCTGCTATAAATTATCCAAATGAGGCACTTGGCAAGATTCTTAACTGATTGTGCTATTCGGAACACCTCCATTTCAATTAGAGGTAACCATGATACATGACAGCAAAGAACAAAACTAATAATTTTCACTGATGTCAGGGAAGGTTATAGGACTTCAGGGAATTATAGCAAGTATTTCAAGAAATGCACATTCACGACAGCCTTCTTTTTCGGTGTGTCTGCTTCTTGAATGAGAAGCTTTTATTTTAGTTTCCTAGTTCATATCAGATGGGTTAAGAATGTATCCATATAAAAGTCTGGCTGACAGGGAAAATTGGTATGTTAGGGACTAAAAATATCAATGCTAAACGCCCAAATTCTGAATCCCTTAGGAGACCAGATGTGTCTTCAGTTTCAATCCTAAGTCTGGGCAAATGCTATGTAGGCAGATGAGGCAGCATGTACAAGTCAGCAGAAGTTAAAAGACTCCTGAGTCTCAAATATCTGCTCCTCCTGGACTAGAAGCAATCTTGAAATTTCCACTTAATGTTACATCATAAAGCCTATTGTAACTGGATATATCTGAGCAGTGTAAAACATCGGCTAACACTGTAGGTTCCTTACCTTTTAAAAATACCCTGAGGATAAGCTTCCCTGAGTTTTTGAGGTTTCCCTGAACAGAAAACTGATAAGTTTCTTTTTAAAAGCAAACTCTGGGAATTGAGGAACTAGGTGTGCTACATATCAATAGAAAGCAACTTGATTCACTGGTCTTGGCATAGATATAAAAGTCAGAAAAACCTGTTTTCTTGTGCTAATTAGCTAATTACAAACTTTATGGCTTTGGCCTCATTTTTCTTAACTCTCATTTCGAATAACACACTCCCTAATATTCTCCCCAAATAGGGTCATTAATTTAGTAAACATGTGTTGAGTAGCTACTACAGTCGTCCCTCCTTATCTGTGGTTCTGCTTTCTGTGGTGTCAGTTACCTATGGCCAATTGCAGTCTAAAAATATTAAATGGAAAATTCTAGAATTAAACAATTCACAAGTTTTAAATTGTGTGTTGTTCTAAGTAGTGTGATGAAATCTCACCCTGTCCTGCTCTGTCTTGCTTGAGATGTGAACTCATTGTCCAGTGTTTCTGCTCTGCACACGCCCTACCCATGAGTCACTTACTGGTCATCTCCATTATCAGATTGACTGTCACACTACCACAATGCTTATGTATGTCATCTTTATTTTACTTAACAGTGGCCCCAAAGTGCAACCGTAGTGATGCTGGCATATTGTTATAATGACTCTGTAAGATTCTTAGTCATTGTTGATAATCTCTTACTGTGCCTAGTTTATAAATTAAATTTTATCATTGCAAACAAACAAAATAGCTTGTTTCTAAAACTCTACACAATTCTACAAAGTATGTATTATACTCTTAATTTTAATGCTGAAGCTTAACAATGGTGATATGTTCATAGAAACATGTGATTATGCAATTCTGTTCTTGTGGGAACATAGATTGTACTGAAACCTAGCTGGTGTACTCTATGACACACCTAGGCTGGTATACTATTGCTTCTAGGCTACAAATCTGGACAGAATGTTACTGTACTGAATACTGTAGGACATTGTAACAATGATAAGTAATTGTGTATATAAATTTATCTAAATATACATAAAGTACAGTAAAAATGTAGTATTGTAAACTTCTTCAAAATTTTTATTTTATTTTAGATTCAGGGAGTAATGTGCATGTTTGATACATGAGTATATTGTGTACTCTTGGGGATTGGACTTCTAGTTTTCCCATTATCCAGATAATCAACCTGGTACCAGTAAGTAATTTTTTAACCCTCATCTCCTTTTTACCCTCCCCCATTTTACAGTCTCTAGTCCCCTAGTATTTCCATCTTTACGTTCATGTGTACCCATTGTTTAGCTCCCACTTATGAGGAGAACATGTGGCCTTTTAGCTCCCACTTATGAGGAGAACATGTGGCCTTTGATTTCCTGTTTCTGAGTTATTCTATTAGGGATAATGTCCTCTAACTCCATCCATGTTGCCCCAAAGGACATGATTGTATTCTTCTTTTTATAGCTGCATAGTATTCCATAGTGAAAATACGGTATTATAATCTTATGGGCCCACTGTGGTATATGTAGTACTTCATTGACTGAAAAGTCCTTATGTTGCACATGACTGCATGGGAAAAAAAACATAACACATATAGGGTTTGGTACTATGCACAGTTTCAGGCATCCACTGAGGTTCTTGGAGCATTTCTCACAGATAAGAGAGGACTACAGTATGTTGAAAAAATTTTATTAACTATCATAGAAGGATATAAAAATTAGTAAGATTTTTTTTCCCTCACCTCAAAGAGTTTTTGTATGATCCTACAGAAGACATATTAAAAATAAATAAAAGGGCAAGAAAGCCTAGCTCTTCCTGACAGGTTATGATAAAAATAGCATATTTTTTTCTGTTCTATCTCTCCCAAATTCATAACTCCAGAATAACCATGAGAATATCAGGAAACCCAAATTGAGGAACATTCTAAAAAGCATCTTACCAGTACTCCTCAATTTGTCAAGGTTATGAAAAACAAGGAAAAACAGAAAATCTGTTGCAGATCCGGGAGACTAAGATGTGATGACTACATGCAATGTGGTATACTAGATTTTGGAACAGAAAAAAAATTAGTAAGAAAAAACTGTTGAAATCCAAATAAAGCCTGTAGTTTCAAGAAATATACTAATACTGGTTTTCTAGTTTCAAAAAGTGTGCTATGGTAATGTCACATACTAACATTAGGAGGCATTGGATGAGGGTTATATGAAAACTTTCTGTAATATATTTGGAACATATCTGGAAATGTAAAATTATTCCAAAATAAAAACTTTATGGGAAAATTAAAAAGCACAAAAATAACTATAATGCAACTCAAAGTATGACAACAGTCACAAGACAGAAATAAAATTCTGTGGGACTTGGGAAGTGGAGAATACCACCTCTATGTAAATGGAAGACGAATGCTTTTGTAGCAGTGTGCAAGACCTATTTCAAATGCTTATCCCAATCCTATGCACCCCCCTTCTACAAACCCAAACCATCTGGCATTTTCTTTTTGGATTCAGGATAAAATCCCACCCTATATTTTTCCATGGGGAATAGGCTTGTAAGATCAGGGACCTATTCTGAGTGTCAGGCCTTCTTCATAATAGAAAAGTGTTTTACTAGTATGCAAGAAACAGAGATTCTATGTTTCTCTAGCTGCATGAAGTATACCAAGGTGGGTTGGGGAGGGTGCCATGGGAGCTGTATTTTGTAGCTCCAGATACTAATAGGATGCTTTGTCTGTAGACATTTTAAAAAATAATAAAGCCTAATTACAAGTTGATATGTAATTATCAACTTTTTATTATCACCATGCACCAGCAATTTTAAACAATATCAATGATAAAATTATTCCTCCCATTGGAGTGAGCCATTTCCATCACCACCCTCCCCACTTGAATATTCCACTGCCAGGCAGTTTTGTCCCTATAATAGAGAACCTGACTTGATTCTTTTGATGCTAGCCTGCAGACAGCCATTAATCCTCACCCTTCACCTTTCCCCTTGTGCTTCCCGTCTCAGCAAGCTGATATAAAAATCTGGGAGCCTTTTTCTTTGGCACAGCTGGGAAGTTCAAACCATGAAAGACCCTACACATGTGTGTGAAACTTCACACTGGCTACATCCCATAAGCAACATAAAAACCCCAGTCAGCCTCCTTTCCTTGGTCTCTTAATCTCTTTTCGGATCTGCTTGGGAGATCACCTGCTGTCCCCAAGAAAGCCCCATTTCATGAGAAATAAATATTTGCATACTTTCTTTTTTTTTTGAGACAGAGTCTTACTCTGTTGCCCAGGCTGCAGTGCAGTGGCATGATCTGGGCTCACTGCAACCTCTGCCTCCCGAATAGCTGGGAGTACAGGTGTGCACCACCATGCCCAGCTAATTTTTGTATTTTTAATAGAGATGGAGTTTCGCTATGTTGCATACACTTTTAGAGAGTGTGTGCGTGTATGTGTGTGTTTGTTGTGTGTGTGTGCTGTCATCAGACAGCCAAATCAAATTTTGTGTGTGGGTCAATCCTGTCTATGTAAAGTGTCCACAACAGTCCCACAGTGTCAGGCACTGTAAAGAACCCCATTTAAGACATAACTCACAGAGAAATCTTTGAAAGTCCATTGGTGTTTAAAATAAATAGTCGATTACTATCCCCATCAGCTTCCTCTTATTTCACTTGGATTTTGCTTCCTACATGTGCATGGGACCCTCTTTGTTCTGCCTCCCACTTCCTATCTCTTCTTTGCAGGGACCCCACTTCATTGTGCCATGTCTCCTGCAATTGAGTTAGTAAGTCCCATTAATTCTGAAATCTCACATTCTTCTTTGCAAACCATTTTTTTTTTTCTGGCTGAAATCGATGGTTTGTCATAATATAATCCATTCATTTACTGTGCTGAAATATCATTTCATCTCAAGAAGGGAAGCTATATAGGTAGAAATCTGGGACAGTGGCAGAGTGCTTCTCTGTGCCCCACCTGTAGGATGTATGCCATCCTAACTAGTTATATTCTCCTAAATCCCATTTGGTTTATAATACTAACGAAAGTTACAAAAGCAACAGACAATTCCAGACTCTGCTGTCTCCTAACCCTGACTTACTTACTTGGAATTGGAGAAATAATACATGTGCATGTTTAAATCAGCCAGTGTCAGGTAAAGGAAGAGGCAACATTCAGTGGCAGCCACTATTTCTGTGCAAACTATAAGACAGACCCACAACATAGATGTTCCAGAAAGAGAAAGAGAAAAAGAGTAAAGGGAGGTAGAAAAGAGAATATATATACATATATATAAAATATATTATATATAATATATAACATATGATATATAACATATTATATACTACATAACATACAATATATAACATATCGTATAACATATGATATATAACATATTGTATAACATACGATATATGACATCATATAATATATGATATATAACATACCATATAATATATAACTTATGATATATAACATATTATATAATATATAACATAGTATAAACATAACATATTATATATAATGTAAGATATTATATACATAACATATATAATATATAAGATATTATATACATAACATATATAATATATAAGATATTATATACATAACATATATAATATATAAGATATTATATACATAACATATATAATATATAAGATATTATATACATAACATATATAATATATAAGATATATGCATAACATATTATATATAATATATAAGATATTCTATACGTAACATATTACATATAATACATAAGATATTCTATACTTAACATATATATAACACATAAGATATTATATACATAGCATATTATATATAATATATAATATATATAGCATATATAATATATAAGATATTATATACATAGCATATTATATATAATATATAAGATATTATACATAACATATTATATATAACATATACAACACATTATATATAACATGTTACATATAACATATGTAACATTATATATAGCATATATAGCATATTATATATAGCATATTATATATAACATATTATATATAGCATATTATATTATATATATTATATATAATGTTATATATAATCATATATAATGTTATATATAATATTATATATAATGTTATATATAATATATAACATTATATATGTATAAATTGTAACTTTTTATTCCATATTATTTGTCAATGATAAACCAAACTATATGTATACATATATGTATATATACACATATATGTATAAATTGTAACTTTTTATTCCATATTATTTGTCAATGATAAACCAAACTATATAACCATATAAGCACCATTTATCAATTCATATAATTTTATCATGTTTCCTTTCAATATTTCAAACTAAAACATAACTTATTTGTGTTGCATTTTTCTAATATTTTTAATTATTTTGTTTACTTTTACATGCGATGTCTCAAATTCTGTCTTCCTTAGTATATAGCTGCTATAATTTCATCAGTTTTCTCAAATATATTTTATTTTAATCAAATGGGAAAATGTTCACTTTAGGTTGTTTTTTATAATCCTGTATCTTAGATTTCCAGGCTTTTATTTCGGTTTAAACATTAATCATATACATAAGTGAGGTCCTCAGGTTACCTTCTGACTCCTGTTTTATTGTCTTAGGATTCAAACCCTCTGTCCAAACTTCTTCATTTTGCAGACATTTTTTTCAGGTTCATTTTGACAAAGAGGACGTGAGTAATCTTATTAGAAAGTTCTTCTGAACAACTAGCCATTCCTCTGCATATTCCACATGCTTCTTATGCCCTTGATCTGGATACAAGACCCATCACTTTTAAATATGATAGTATTTAAATCACTTCATATCAGCATGCTGTAGTATTTTGTAGCATTGGAAGTTATTCGTTTAGGTAGAAAATGGCACTTGGCCAGTATGCCTAGTGCAGATGCTCCTAACTTCCTTTAAAAATCAACTAAAATATTATTCAAAACCAAAAATGCACATGAAAGCCAATGAGGGAATGTAAATATTTTAATTTTTATATCACAAGTAAACACATATAATAACGAACAATTTGCTACCAGAATTGATGAGTAAGAATTGGATAACTATATTAAAATTAATAATTAAGGGGCTTTCAATACTGCATCCCTGAAATAAAGTATGTACGAAAGCAAGAGGATAAGGAGAAAATTAATAACTCACAAATTCATTGTCCTTAGACCAGAAAGGAAAGATTTATGACAAATAAAAAAAATCAGGTGTTATATCTGGTCCCAATGTTCTGAGTGTCCATTGTACTGCTCTTCTCTTGCTGTCACCTTTTAATATCCATTCAGAAGATGCAACTCCTTGAAAACCAGCAGAATGAGTAGTGTGGGAAAGGAGAAAAAAATGTACATCATTACTGGAAGTCAATAGTCCCATAAGTAGGATGTTAGAGGAAATGGATACATATGAAGAACCTGATATTAGCACATATAACAAATACCAATTTTTCATTAGTTTATTGATTCAGACTACTGAAAACCATGGAAGTAGAGTTAGAATATTATCTTCTATCAGCTCAGTAGATCCACAGTAGATAGATGTTTGTCAGCACTTCAGAATCTAATGAGTAATTGTACACATTAACAAAGTGCTGGTTGTGAATTAAAAATAGAAATTCAACCATAATCAAATTATTAATGAATTATTAGAGGCTGATAGTGAACCTGTAGCTCTGTTTCTATCAGCAATGAGACAGGGCCCCATGTCTCTATCAGAGCAATTTCAGAGACATCCAGCTAAAACTGAAGATTTAAATAAACTGGTAAAATCACGAAAATAATAGATGGTGATAAGTAATCTATATATATTGTAACAACCATTTAAAAAGCTATACAAAAAGATATATTGAAAAACACTACAGAAAAGTTTAAAAATTTTAGAAATTGTTCAAATTGTCCATAGAAATGCAAAAAACTCACCAGAAAAAAAAAAAACAGGGAAAACAAACCAATATTAGATGAAATGCATTAAGCCCAGAGTTTCCAGACATTAGACAGAAATGTTTCAGGTTTCAATAAAACAGTCACTCATCATACAAATAATCAGGAAGATCTCAGACTGAAGGACAAAAGAACAAACAAACGAAAAAGCCAATAGATTGCAACACCAAGGTGACAGAATGTTTGCATATCAGAAAAAGATTTTAAAGTAATCATGTTAAAAATCCTTCAATGAGCAATTATAAATATGCATAAAACAAGTGAGAAAATAGCCTCAGCAAAGAAATCGAAGATGTAGAGAAGAACCAAATGAACTTTTAGAGCTGAAAAAAAATAATACTTACAATAAAAAGATCAGTGGATGGGCTTGATAGAAGAATGGAGGCTACAAAGAAAATAATAATGAACTGGAAAGTAGAGGAATAGAAAATACCCAATCTGAAGATAAAAATTACACAGAGTGAATAAAAAACAATAAACAGACACGAAACTGCGCGGAACAATTACATAATCTATAATATTAATATGTTATTAGAGTTCAGTATATGAGATACAGTGAGATGAAACTGTACAAGGAAAACTAATGACTGAAAACTTTAAATTTGGCAAGACACATAAACCTTTTTATTCAAGAAACTGGGAAAATTCTAAACAAGATAAACCCAAATAAATTCAAGTCAAGATAAATTATAATTAAACTTCTGAAAACTAAAGGTGAAAAATATTTGAAAGCAGCCAGAGCCATACCTACAAGATAGGAAAACAACCTGATGATAGCAGATTTCTCATTAGACAACATAGAGTCCCAAAGGAAGTAGTACACTGTTTTTCAGTTTGTGTACGTGTGTTGGGGTGTGTGTGTGTGTGTGTGTGTGTGTGTGTGTGTGTGTGTAAGAGGATGTGAAAGGGGAAGAGCTCTCAACTCAGAACCCTATCTCCAGGGAAAAGATCTTTCAGAAATGAAGGAGAGCAGTATATTCTCAAATAATGGCTAAACAAATTTCTTTAGATGGAAAGGAAATGATAAAGGAAGAAGTGTTGGAACATGAGAGGGGAGAAAGAATATAGAGAGATAAAATCCGTGTAAATAAAATAGACTTTTCTTGAGTTTCAAAAATTATGTTTGATGGTTAAAGTGAAAATTATAACAATGTCATATGAATCTAAACACATTTAGAGAAATATTTTAGATAATTATATTATTGTCTAAAGGAAAGTAAAGCAATGTAAAGGAGGTAAGGTTCTATACTTCACTTAAACTGGTAAAATTATGACAATAATAGACAGTGATAAGTTATTTATATATAGTAACTTCTTGAGCAACCATTTAAGAAACTGTACAAAAAGCTATATTCAAAAACACTACAGAAAAGTCTGTAAATTTTAGAAATTGTTCAAATTATCTATAGAAATGCAAAAAACCCACCAGAAACAAAAAAAAAACAGAGAAAACAAATCAATATTAGATGAAATGCATTAAGCCCTCAAACATAAATGATTACATTAAGTACTAATTGTCTAAACATATTAATTAAACGGCAGTGATTGGGAGAATGGATTAAAAGATAAGACCTGACTATATGTAGTATATAGAAAACTCACTTCAAACGTAAGGATATAGGCAGAGTGAAAATAAACAAGTGAAAAAAAAGTTTCATGTGAACAGTAATCAAAGGAAAGCAGGAGTGGCTACACTATCATTAGATAAAGCAGACTTCAGAGCAAATAAACTTACCAGAGGTAGAGAGCAACATGATAAAAAGTCACTCCATGAAGAGGACGAAGACATAGCAAACTTAAAGTTTGTTGTGTATGTACAAACAACATAGCTGCAATATATGGGAAACTAAATTTATAGAAGTGAAAAGAAAAAGCGAAAAAAACACAAATATATATAACATTATATACTATATTTATATGACATTTATACATATATAAATACATATGGAAAAATTAATGTATCTCTCTCTCTCATCAATTGAAGAAACGTCTATCCCTAAACCAGCAAGAATATAGAAGAAAACAACATCAACTTAAAGTATTAAATTGTCATTTGTAGGGTAACTCACCAAATTCAGAATAAATATTCTTTTGAGTTGCCCACAAAACTTATATCAAAATTAACTGTACTATGAGCCATGAAATAAAGTTCAACAAACTTAAAAGTCTGTCTCTGAATGCTTTAAAAGCAAAAGAAGATTTGAATCAACAGATAAACCTATCATGTTTTTAAATGGAAAGATTAGATACTATAAACATAAAAATTCTTCCCACATCATATAAAAGTGAGTTCAAAACTTTAACCAAAATTCAGTCAATTTTTGTTTATTTTGCTTTTTAAGGACTTGAATACACGCTTTTGAATTTCATCTGGAGAGTGTGATGGTCACAGAAAATGTTCATAAATAACATGGACTTTCTGTCAAAGAAGTTGGATTCTCATTCTGACATCACAACTTATTTCTGGTAGTTTTAGAGACACCAATCCTTTCTAGGTTTGTTCTATACAATATCTATAATTGGAATAATCAGTTATAATTTACAGTGCATTTGTGAGAATTAAGCTTGTAGAGAAAACATTTAGCACCTACAGTTAGCACCAATAAGTAGAAGAATTTACTTCCGATTTTTTTCCAAATTGAAAAAACAGCTACTAGATTTTAAAAGAAATTCAAGAAATTGTTGCCCTTAGGATAAAGACTAAAATTTGTACTTGGCTCATCTATAGCCCGAAGTTTTGGAAACGTATGTCATGGATTTTTCAATGCTCAAATGTAAAGCGTGTAGCAAAGATGTGACCTCTCACTTCTGCTTCAGAAGAGAATGTTAGTGTATTATCTAACAAACTCTATTCAGCATAATTTTTGGCAAAAATATCTTCAGCAAATTTTTTAAGACATTTTCATCATTAAATCTTGATTTAGACTGCCTTGGAAATGCATACGTACTGTCTCGTGAATGCTTTCGCAGAAGATATGGAATGTGGATTGAGAGGATAATGCATTTCTTATCATGCTGGAAAAATTAAAAGGCCATGAGTGACAAATTGATAGAATTGGTGCAGTGCAGCATGGGTGAAACATTTCACAAGATTGTGCTTTAAAATCAAACATCTTAAATCTAGGCAATATACTGTCAAACCAATGCCTTGGCAGGTTAGATTTTCCTTCATGCTAGTGGAAAGGGGATCTACCAGTCCTGGAAACGTGGGCTTAAAGAAATGATACTTAGTCAAGAGAGGAAATAATTTTCTCAATTTGTGAAACTAAGAAATAGAAAGCCCTGAAAAATTTAAAAGGCTGATCAAGATTGTTGGGGGACAGGGTGAAAGGAGAACAAGGTGAGTCAGGGAACTGATCTGGGGAGAATGTGGCCAGAACTATGTGACAGTATTTTGTTATTCTACTTCAATAAATGAAAAACTCTGTAAAGTTTTACTGTTTCAATCAGTTCTCTGTTAGGCTGTGGGAAGTTGGAGATGGATGTAATATACAACCTTTATTGAGTCTGTTGAGACCTTCTATTGCCTATGTTTGGAAAATGTGCTTTCAGTCACTAAACAAGTGATTTCAACTGGTGTTACCAAGTTCCTTGCCTCACTCCAATCTTGCACACATTTGACTGATAAAAGCATGGATACCACAGGTCGCTTTAATTCTCTATCCCTAGCCACAGATGATAGGTAAGAGGGATAAATCAATCCATATGAGACCACTGGAATTTATAGGTAAGTTATTTTAACTTGAGTCCAATCCCATTCTGGCACTAGTCATAATGATATGACATAGAATCTTTACTCTTATTTCAATATTTTAAAATATGTTTCCTCTGTTGAAATTATAAAAACTATATGATATAATATGTTAACAAATGGAGAAACTTAGACACAGCTAGTAAGGGGCAGAGTGGGCTGGAATTCAGCGGTCTTTACTCTTAATTTAGTCTTTTTTGAAAACTCATACTGCTTCTCGACAGAAAATAAGAAATATATTTTAAAAATAAAAGTAAAACCCTAGGACTGTTTTGTATTTGTTTGAAATTTGGAAAAGAAAGGCATAAACTTATTTCTTATCTTGTGCTAGGCCTATTTAATCATTTTTAGAACAGAGTTATTTCTCTCCTTAACCCCTTGCCTGTTGCTAAAATAGAAATTGGTACCTGGAAGGTTATCAGTCTAGTGCTGAACCGTGACATTTCTGTATGTTCATTTAGGATACATCAATTTATGTAGATACATTAGACACTTCTGCCACAGCTCAGACAAAGTTATTAGTATGTTCTGCAAAACTGAACATCTCGGCCCTAATAGACTGTCTTAAAGTACATAAAAGATTCTGAGGAAAACTTTTGAAAGTCATAAGTACTGATTAGACATTATCAGTGTTAAGACTTAACTATAGAGAAACCAGATGTAGAGTTTGGTAAGGGAGAAAAGGAATGAAAGGAAAAAGAGGAAGTGGAAACTCCCAAATAAATCCTTATTATCTGAGGAAATGAATTAAAAGAGAGGAAATTTTTCAGGCTATATTCAATAGCAGTAATTGGAACTCATGAAGCAGAGGGACCGTTCATTGTTGGTTACGGAAAAGCTATTTTATAATGTGCTCTGAAGTTGGACTGTACCTTCTTTCTCTTTGCTTTCTTTTTTGATTTAGTACATAGTTTCTCTATGATACTGCCCCTCTGTTGTGTGCATTTGACCAAGGGCGTCCTGCGAAGGCTCAGCTCCGTCATCGGAGTCCCTGGATTTGTGAGTCGTGCTGTGACTTCTTTCTGTGATGCATTTAACATCTCTGTCCCTTTCCTCACCTTCCTTAACATGAACCCAATTAAGGGAACTTTTTGCTTAATACAGAAAGATTGGGCTTGTTCTGAAGTCTGCATTCTGTCTAAGCAACGGTGGCATTACTTTAGCATGTCTAACTAGTATAAAAATTAGAATTCTCTCCTCACAAAGGTGTTAGGAGAATTAATTAATGTTTATGAAGCACCTCAGATCCTTGGATGAAAGACCCCTGAAGAATTATCTCATTTGAATGTGGTATTATTGCATCATCTGATCTTGCGGTGAAGCAGAAAGATAAAAACAGTCCTTGCAAGTACAGTAACCCTGCTTTAATTCTGGGAAGGAGGTGTACTCAGTTTAGGGTCTGGGAAAAGGCATCTGCTAAATATTTTCAGGGACTGTAAGGCCTCTTACAAAGTCTTGAACTGCGCAATTTTCTTTAACAAGAAAATTTTCCATTCATATGCTCTTTATTTCATTGGTTGAGACCCTAATTCTTCTAGAAATATGAAGACCAAGGACCTACACTTTTTTTGCTTCTCTTTCAAAATTTGATAGCAAAATAGTATTAGCAATTCAGGTACAAGTATAAATAATTGGTAAAACTTAAACTGATACTTTTAGTGCAAGTACCAGTTCACATCATAACGTCCATACTCAAAAGAAAAAAAAATAAACAGTTCAATGGAGGAATTCTCAAATTAGGGAATTAAAGAGCATTTTGATTAGTTAAAGCGGTTTTGCTGCCCTTCCTAAATTCATAATAAGTTGTCTCACACTGCATAAAAACAAGTCAGAATTTTGGTGGCTAAATATTAATTGGAATTTAAAGTTTTCCTCTCCTGGAACAATGATTTTCACTATGCTAGACTCTCTTATTTCAAGTCATAGGAATGGCATCTGCTTTAGATTGCCAAAGTTTATTTACTCACAGTACTTTCATGAATGAAAAGGAATAAAAATACATTTATTAATAGTATTAGAAATTAAAGTGACACAGGAATTTGCTCAGTCGCTTTGCCAGCCAGGACCTCTGGCTGGCGACGCACCTTGCCTTGCTGCTGGAGGCGCCCCACCCACTCGACCCCCCTGGCTAAGTCTAGCTGGCACACTGGCTCAGCCCACGGCTGGGCCAGGCACAGGCGCAGGCGCACCCAGCCTGTATTATAGCTTGTACCCTTGTTTGGTAGTTCCTGAGCTCTTGTTCTGTGTCCAGGAAGAATAAGGATACTCTGATAGTTGAAGGGTGAGGATGGGCAGAGAAGAATTCGAGTGGACCAGCTCTCAGTGGTGAGGGACGTGGGGTGCTGTGAGTGGGGGTGGGTTGGGGTTCCCCCACCCCTACAGTCAGATAGTTTTTCTCTCAGTGTGGCTGGGTCCAGGGCTTTTTATGGACTCAGAATGGGGAGTGTGTGCTGATTGTTTTGTGAGTATGCAAGAAAGTTTAAAGTGAAGACAACCACTCAAAGGTGGGCATGACTGTAGTAAACTAACTAGGAAAGGATAGGTATATGTAAAATAGGTGAACGGTGGGGATCAATCAGAGGAAAAGTGTGCCAAACAGGAAGACAGTTTCTCAATCTGGTGAGAGGATTTAACTTGTAGGTTGGCTTTCAGGCTTTAAACTGTCTTCGGCTTGGAGGTGGGATTTCGCATGGGATCCACCTCTATCTGCCTAGGCATTTGACTGCCTCCTGCCACTATCAAAAGTAGCATAATAAGTTCATTATTATATCTCAAGGATTGTAAGATAAAATTTAAGCTCATCATCAACACTATCTCATTTAATTATCATGCTAATCTGAGAAGTAATTTTTCCTATTTTACAGATGAAGAAATTATAGCACAAAAATATGGAGAAAGTTGCCAAATATTACAGGTGGGAGGTGGTAGAGGCAAAATTCAAATCAGGCTATTTGACTTCATATTCCCTACAAATACAGTGGGGCTGTGTAGCATCATGAAGTTTTAGTCAATAACTGAGTGTGAGAAATTATAAGCCATTTGTAAAGATATGACTCTTGAGAAATGCATATTTAAACAAAATATGGAAAAAGAAAATGCATTACTGTTCTCCCTTTAGTCAGTGGTATACCTCTCTGCCTTTCAAATATATTGGTCTCTATGAAGTAATATCATGGCTTTTCGCCAAATGAGAATTTAGGGCTAACAGCAGGACAGGCTGTGAGCCCGCAGACAAAAGAGAACTGTTCATGCTTGTTTTTTATTTGGGCCTGTTCCATCTTAGCCAGACAAAATCATGTCCTTGAATTTCTATTTGAAGAACTCACAGTTGGCATTCTGTTATCGATTGTCTGGAGAAGTTTGGTGATCTCCCCACAAGGAATCCTAGGGCTGGACTTGTGACCTTGTCACAAAGACTAAGCCTTGTGCTTCCCCTGAAACAAAAATAAACAGATGTGTCTCCCCTGGTTAAATAGGATGTAAAACAGCACTTAGGCTTGTCACTGTTCTTCCCAGTATTCATCAGCATCACACTGTTAAATAGTGTGCTCCCAACTCAAGCAGCTGCCATCAAGGTAGGAGGTGACAGGCTCTTGGATGGCAAGATGTGTTTTCAGATGGGAGTAGTCAAGGCACCAATATGAACAACCTGTAGGAGGATTTATCCATGGGACTCTTATTTTCAGGGTAATGAGACACAGGAAAGGGCCCACCTATGTGGACTGGCATCCAAGAATGAGAGTCTAGCAGTGAGATTATACCTAAATAAATCTGTATTTTCTGAAAGAATTTGGGAAACTTGCTTGACTTCCCCATAGATATACTTATCACATGGTGATAAACCAAGATTACTTCAGAAGCTTGTGTGGCACTGGAGATATGGGTAGCAAAATTGCCAAAGTGATCAGTAGCAGAATGGGGTGTCTGACCTCATGCAGTCCCATCCCTTTGGCTTTCTTGCCACAAGCTTAGGGAGGGTTATTCTGATCCTGTTTTTGGACAGAAGCCCAAGGAGACACTGCCCTCACGTCTGAGAAGGACTAACAATCAGAGAAGGAGGTGGGGGGAGGGAAATGCCTTCATTTCAGTCCTTTATGAGTTTTGGTTACGTGCACCAATGCAAAATAACGTCTAGGAAGTTACCTGCGGAACATGATCAGTGAGAACAACCCCTTGTCACAATTCTATAGCTTCTGTGCCTTGCATTAACTATTATGAAGATTTCCATTGATTGAATTTGCCAGAAAATTTAGAGATATCTATTGCAGTATGTGCTGCATGATGATAGGTTTAAGACGCTAATTAGTGATAACAGTTTTTCAGTAGTTAAAATGTCAAGGTTGAAATTCTTAAATTCTCTATAGGTATCCCAACTATGTTCAAGCTTTTGCCAATAAAAGATCAATCTTTCAAAACTTCTTTTCTCGGGCATGGTGGAAGTATGGAAGAAAATAAATATAGAATATGGTCGTTGAAATAAAGGAACTTACAATGTCATTGGGGATAAACTGCACAATAATGTTAAGAAATAAGTAAGGATGGAAGAGGAAAGGAAACAATATAAATAATACTTATCCTAGGCCACAGAGCACAGTGGTTCAGAATTTGGATTCAAGTAGTGTTAATAACACAGCAATAAAGGCTTGCTACTTGCTATGTATTCTTGTGCAAATTACTTTTAGCCAATGTTTTTTCATCTGCAAAGTGAACATAATAACCTCTACGAAATAGGGCTATTGTGAGGATTACATGAAACAATGCAAAAAATCATTGACAAGTACCTGGCCCGTGGTACATATTAAGCTCATATACAATATTATGGGCATTAGTATTACTTTTATTTCACCTTAGATGAATTATAGGTAAATGGTCCTATAACACTGAGAACAAAATAATACTTGAAAAGCTTACTGATGTTATCTGTGCCATTTAAAACTTAGGTTCAGATAGTAATAACAAATCATTTTACATATGCCTCTACCTCAATCTGGATACTTAATTTCCAATTCATGTCAATTCTTGCTTATATATGTTTCTATTTCAGACACAAATACAGAAATAGACACACATAGACATACTGAATTGTTACCTGACGGTGGAATCTAAAACTTTACCCTTTATTATTTAGCTTATACATATTTTCTACTATACCTATAAGGATCATGTGTTGACATGCATTGTCAATACAGTGGGAAAACAAGAAAATGTGTTGTTGAATTATTTTCCTTCTCTCCAATCTTACTGCTAACACCCTAGTTCCTGTTTCCGTCATCTTTAACCATGCTATTACAGTGACTCCCTTTCTGATTGTCCTCCATATAGTGATTTTGGTGGAAACTATTAATTGCAACTCCATATAACGCAACAGTCTTGGAAGACACAGACCATGAGTTACTCACTTTATTTTTATTTATTTATTTATTTATTTTGAGACAGAGTCTCGCTCTGTCACCCAGGCTGGAGAGCAGTGGCGTGATCTCGGCTCACTGCAACCTCTGCCTCCCGGGTTCAAGCGATTCTCCTGCCTCAGCCTCCTGAGTAGCTGGGACTACAGGCATGCATTACCAAGCCCAGCTAATTTTTTTGTATTTTTAGTAGAGACGGGATTTCACCATGTTGACCAGGATGGGAGTTACTCACTTTAAATAATCTTTCACACAATTCTAGCACGGGATATTGCATTTGTCTATCTCTGTCTCTCTCTCCCTTATCTGAATAAAATAAATAAAAGAAAATGGGAAGTATTTTCTCATCAAGTTAGAATATTTTCCCAAAAGATGATAGATGACAGGGCATATGTAAATTCACAGTCTCACACTTAAAGTGAGTTTCCGTTTTGAAGTTCTCATTTTTAAAAAATTAAAAATTTCCACCTCACAGAAGTTGATCAGTAAAAATTTACTTTCCCTAACTATGTTTAAATTCCTTTGAAAATGAAATGAAATGAAAATACTCAAAAGAATTACATTACATTAACTTTGAATGAGAAATAGTCAAGATTTCACTACTTTTTTCCTCGTGTAAAGTGCCTGTTATACTGTTGAATATCAGGGTCTGGAATGCCTTGCTGCCAAAATGCAAACAGATGTAGGAGGGCACCTTGGGAACCATAGATTATCGAGTGTGGCTGAAGAACTATTTTCACACCTCTCTCAGCCCTGTCTTCACCTGTTTATGCAGGAAACAGACCTGTGGATTTTAGTTAATCTGGTTCCATGCCAATGGATTCCCAGTGGCTCCAGACAACTGCTTTCTCATTTGAAGCTGTTCTTTATCTTCCAGATTTTGGCTGACAGTTGCTCAGTTTTGGCTGCTGGCAGGATATCAGAGGCCTCTTGGCTATGGGCTGTCTTAGTTTAAGAAAAGTTTGAAAAAGTTTATTATTTCCTGTACATACATCTTCAGGAAAAAGAAATAAGGGTGCCATTATTTTAAATAAGGGAGGGACTTCGATGTAGTCACTCAGAAAGATAGGCAGACATTTGGTTCTCCCCATGTTCGAAGGTGAGGAGGGAAAGCAGACACCTAGGCATATGTCCATGACCATCAATTAACAAAACCATACAATGTGACAGCATCTAAACCATGTCTTGTAACTAATGATTTCCATACTCACTAAATAGTCAAGTGCTCTGACAATCCCAGGTTAGCGTATTAAGTTATAATTTTACTTGTGTTGAAATCTAATACATAAAGGAGAATGAGCTATGAACTCCTATGAAGCTGAAAACTCTCAAACTTTGATGCTTTATCTATCGGTTATAGTGAATAGGAGCTAACAATACACTGTATAAAAATATAGGCCAAATTCAACATCTCTGTTTCTCACATCTTCCCTGGCATAAGAAACAGGGCAGCTGCTTTCCATGGAGTGTGGCAAATAGTGCCACAAGGGCTCAGTTTATCTCACCTCTGGTGTTTTATTCCAGACAGGTGATGTGACATTTGTAGGACAGATGTCCACATTCACTGTTAGAGACTCTCTTTGGATGAAAAGAATATGAATAATGAGGCACATAGTTTCTTTCTCTTTTTCCATTTCAGTGGAGTGAGAATATCTCTGAAGAAACAAACAAAAAAATGCTGCTAGACATTCATAACTAAAGCTTTAGATTTGACTGTGAACTATGTTTTAATATTTCTTGTAAGTATATCTTCAGGCTTTAAGGGACATCCCGTGGGTGGGGAAAGGAAGAGGGAGGATAAGTTGTGTAAGAGAAGATTTAAGAATTTTTTTCTTAATGCTCATGTGTGAAGACCAAATTGATGAAGTGTCAAGAGGTTACAAGAACAAGATCAAACATCTCCCAGGACCAAAGGTTAAGATTGTGAGCATCTTGATAATGTTATTTTGCCATTTTTCCCTTTATCACAGATAATTGCCTTAGGGAATGTGGCTCAGGAAGTCGTATTCATATTGTCACTTCCGACATTGTTGGAAACCACTTCCCCCGGTTTGAACCAGACTTGGATTTAAAACTTCGCCGTACTCTCTGAACATTGGAGGTAATACCTCAGCAAAATAAAATATTTAACATTCTGTGGTTATGACTGTGTCTTAGGGAATTGCTGTATGTTATGGCCTGCCTACCCTTAAAAGGCAACGTCTTCAGAGCATGTTGAAAGCCTGGAAGTAGAGCATCAAGGTCGTTGAAAGAGTATCAAGAAGCCTAGACCAGAGATCAGCACACTTTTTGTTTGTTTGTGGTGACCCATACAATCTCTGGGATACCTATTCAACTCTGTTGCAGGACAGAAGCAGCATTTAGTAATACATAACACATGGCCATCACTGAACTCCAATAAACTTTATTTATAAAAATATATAGCCAACAGAATATAGCATGATGGCTACAGTTTGTGAATCCTAGGTCTAGACTCCTGCCCACAGTGTGTTTGTAGTACAATTAGGAAGGCATGGAAGCATGTAAAGAGAAAAAAGCAAAAGCATAAGGAAAAAGAAACCTTCAGTATAGATAATAAGATGTGCAAAAGTTCAGCGAAGCAAGCAATATTTGAGAATAATAATAATAATAATGTCATACAGAAGCCATTGGATAGAACGAGTGGTGTGCACTTAAATTCTGTAATCCTAAAACATACTTTCATTTTAGGTTCTTCTCTGAAGTAGACCTCTTTTCCTGGTAACTATTCCTCATTAACAAAGGAGGGTACATTTGTATTTAGAAGAGGTAGGAGAAGATGGGCTAGAAGATAGATATAGAAAATCGAGGACTTCTAAAATTTAAGTTGATGTTTACGTAAACTTTAAAGTACCTTAATATGAAGGTTGTGTAATTGTCATTTTCTCCATTTTGCCCATTTCATATCAAGTCCTGGGAGTCTCAAAGTTTGATGTTGTGTTGTTTAAGAAAAATATGTATGATGATTTCTGGAAATATTTTGGCTTTCTGTTTTCATTACTGGCAAACGTGGAACTCTTTTTAAACTAAAAATCAAACTTATAACTCCAAGCAAATATTGTGGCCAGACACATTTATTTTTGATAAAAAATGAATGTCAATTTAATTGCAAATGAGGTACTCTCCTTAGACTCCTGGCAAATTGCAATCCTGACCCTCAGTGCTGGAAGTTTTGGGGTTTTGTGCTGGATTTTCCTGACCTGGCTTAGAAAATAATGTCCCAAGTTTCACCCAGCAATATTTAAAAAGATATCCTGTGCAGATTGTTTTATGGAGATGTGAATAAAAATGAATTGAAAATGTCTCACAGCAGCTGTATTCTCTCATTCAGAGCAACCAAAGATATCAGAGATACTGCACAAAAGCAGAGGGCTTGGCCATTGTCCTTATTGGGGAGCTAAGTTTCCCATCATGGAAGTTTCTTTTCCTTAATGTGATCGAGATGGGTCTCTTGGGGTCAAAGTTGAAGTACGTTAGTGAAAGATTCAAACCTATCTTCTGCCCATTTATATTTAACCTGTCCACAAAAGATAAAAAGATTTTAGTCTATGGTATGCTCATTCTCTTTCTCTCCATGAACACTGAGTTTATTTGCAGCAGTATGATTTTCCTACTCAAAAACTGCGTCCTCATTGTCATTTAAATGTTAAAAAGGGAAACCAGATGCTATAGTTATTAACTTTTGGAATCAACTATAATCTTCCTATTAAATTCTTCCATCCAGGTATGGGCAATTATTTGCTTGATCTAAAGGTGCAGAAAATGCAGGCACACAGGGTTTCAGAAAGTCCAGTTTAATAAGACAGGTGGGTAACTAATAATGTGGAAAATTACCTGCAGATTGAGGATATTGGGAATGACTAATGGCCAAAACTAAGTGAGTAAATTAGTTGCAAAATGATACCATTTGCAGTAGTTCTGTGAACGGGGGACGGGAAAGCACAGTGGCATGTGGCAGTGAGTGGAGCTGAGCAGAGTTTGAATGCAGCCCAGAGTCAGGAAAGCTTGCCATTAACTTATGCCTCTCCCCCTAACCCCCACTCCTTCAACCCAACTAGCCTCAGGCTCTTATTTATTTATTTTTGCCCATTTGGCATAATCTGTGCTGTGAGTGTAAGGTTTAATAGTGCAGGCTCTGGAGTCTAGTTAGCTTTGTGATGTCTAACACAAAGTCACTACCAAGGTGAAAGCCATCAGTTACAAAAACTTGAATTTGTTTTACAAATCCAGTAGATTTCAGACAATTAAACATGACCAATATTTGTAGAAAGGGGTAAAAGATGGGCTTTGGAAAAAATCAAAACAGGTTTAATTGTTGCTAATTAGTAAGGTGCTGGCATTAACCTCTTAGACAAAGTTGTTGAACAAATATAACATGAAACACCTTTGGTTGAAAAATATTTTGAATTGACATTCTGAGAGTAAGTAAAGTCTTACAATTGATAGATTTGGGTTATGTGCTGGTGTTTCTTTTTTCTTCAATCTATGTGCTGTAAATAAATTAATGACATGTTTTGCATTCTATGATCCCTTAAAATAGATAAGACATACATCTTATTAATAGTGGGTCGAGTCTAGAACAAATTTGCAGAAGTATCCCCCCCGCCCTTTTTTTTCCCAGAATTTATTTGAGATATCATCTAGTAGTAGCAGCAGTAGCAGTTCAAAGCTGGTAATACATGCCATTTCAGTCCATTGTCTAAACTTGCCACAGGGAACGACAATCTAGTCAATTTTAACCAATAATATTATTATTATCCATTCTATAAACTGTGTAAATATGAGAAGTACTTCTCAGATTTAATGCCTAACTACTGAAGTGGTAGTTATCTGGAGGAAATGGTGAGTAACTACTGATTGTTTTCCCTAGCAATCTTTTAGTGAAATATTTATTAATACATGCCCAGCCCTGTGTGTGGTACTATAACAAGTTTAAGAGAAGCACAAGGCAAGATTTCTGCCCACTAAATATTTATAAAACTCACATGCCCAATTGCATAAGTGTTTTATGAAGTGCTGCATTGCGTAATACATTTCCTTACGCTACACAATAGGAGACAAAACTTCTCCATAGCTAATGTGAAGCTATGAAGCACATACTTTCTTTATATTCTCACTATCAAAAAATATTTTTAGCACTTTCTGTGTAAAGCTGAGAAATTATCTTATATCCGGGACACAGAATATACACACATATATTTTGGCACTCTAACCTAACTGATTTAAGGCTCCCCATATTGACTTTACAGTAGACACCATACTCTTTTCCTAGGTCATTTGGTCTATCTACCTAATAAAAGGGCCATGCAGCTTTCTGAGTGTTTGATAATTAAATTATTTATGTACTTTTGTAAAATGTCATGAAATACCTCGTATCAAAAACCTAAAAGCCATAAATTAGCCCCCCTTTTCACTTTCCCTCTACATCAATGGTGATGTAGATGGGCAAAGAGGAAAAGATGTCTTTTGCTTAATTCTTCTCTTTTGTATTTTTACAGTTATGTACAAAGGTATAGTACTAGAAGATTGGAGGCTGAATGAACAAAAAATCCTAGGCCTTCTGCAGCTGAGCATGGGCAACTCAGTTTGGTAGGGCAGTTTTAACCATGGCAATGAGCATGACATGAAGTAAAACTGCAAATTCTTTAGTGATTATTAAATAGAATATAATAACTTTAATACATACCTGCTTAAGACCGCACTGCTATGCAAATATAGCCATGTGACAAAATTGCACTTGCAACCCTTAAATTTAGACAATAAAAATGAACAATTAAATAATAAAACATACTTGCTAGTCCACCCATTTGTTATGAATTCAAAATCTTTCCCTTTGTAGTATATATGCTATAGGGTTGTAAAGAGCAGAGAAAGGTAAAAAGTAACTCACATTTGTAAAATTCTTAAATTTTTTAAAGGACTTTGATCTTATCTAGTTTTTAACTTCTAATGGTTGAATTCATAGTTTTCTATCCAAAGCAGTCCCTTTGCTTGCCATTATTCCTGGTTATAGTTATTTATGCTTACAAACAGAAAACTATCTTGCTTAGTTATCAAGTTCTATTTATTCTATTTGTACAATGTCTCTTGCATCTAAAACTTTGTTTTAATTTCAATTGTCTTTATTATTTTACTATAAAAATGTCTTGAATCTTCTTCCATCATTTATTTACATATTTTAAAAAACTCGATAATCAATATTTCTAGAACTCATTTGCAGCAATATGATTTTTCGACTCAAAAACTGTATTCTCATTGTCTAAAAAATAAAGTTCACATTACTATCAAATTGCTCAAAGTTGATGAAATTAATCTTTCAGGAAATATCTTTTCATCATTCTTTATCTGTACAATCTGGTTGAGAATGAAAAGTTATATATATATAATATATTTATATATTATATATATAACTTTTATATATATACAACTTTTAAAATATATATATATATCTTTTCATCATTCTTTATCTGTACAATCTGGTTGAGAATGAAAAGTTATATATATTATATGTTATATTATATATTATATTATTATATATAATATGTTATATATTACATACCATATGTTATATATGATATGTTATATATTATATAAAATATGTTATATATAATGTTATATATTATATATAACATTACATATAATGTTATATATTATATATAACATTATATAATGTTATATATAACATATATAACATTATATATAACATGTTATATATATAATATATAACATGTTATATATATAATATATATATAACAAACAGACAGACAGACAGAGACAGAGAGAGTGCAAAGGCCCAAAGTTAGGAAAATTCTTGTTTTAGGAAAGGCAAGGACATTCTATTACAACTGGGGAGGAATGACAGAACAGAAAGTGATTAAAAAAGAAAAGAAAAAAGCACTAGCAAAGTGCTACACCATAAAACTATAGTGAAGATTTTGGATTTCATTCTAATTGTCATGAAAAACCACTAGAGATTACCAACAGGGAATAGCATTCTTAATATAATTTTTTAAAAAATCACTATGGAAGTAATAAGAGAAAAAAAATTTCCAGGAGGGAACTATTACAACAAGGAGTCCACAGTAGGCTGATACTGAATTCTAAGGAACAGTGATGGTGTCTTAAACTAGGGGAAGTAGAGGTACAGGTGAATAGGCTTGGATGGAGTTAAGATACAGCTTTAAGATGGAGATGCAAGCATTTGCTGGTATATTAGAAGTGTCCTTCAAGAAAATTAAAAATTGACAGTATCTTTCAGATTTCTGGCCTGCACACCCAAGAAAAATTAATTCTAAAAATGTTCTAATCGATGATAAACTATAGCATCATGAATAGCTATTAAGTAAGGCCAGTTGCTCTGGTTTGAATGTGTCTCCCACAACTTACGTGTTGAAAACAGAATTGTGGCTCACGGCTGTAATCCTAGCACTTTGGGAGGCCGAGGCAGGTGAATCCCGAGGTCAAGAGATAAAGACCATCCTGGACAAGATGGTGAAACCCCGTCTCTACTAAAAATACAAAAAATTAGCTGGGTGTGGTGGCAGGTGCCTGTAATCCCAGCTACTTGGGAGGCTGAGGCAGGAGAATTGTTTGAACCCCGAAGGCAGAGGTTGCAGTGAGCCGAGATTGTGCCATTGCACTCCATCCTGGGCAAAAAGAGCAAAACTCCGTCTCAAAAAAAAAAAAAAGAAAGAAACAAAGAAAAAGAAAACAGAACTGTCAATGTAACAGTATTAAGAGATGTGACCTTTAAGAGTTGATTGAGTCATGATATGGGTTGGCTGTGTCCCAACCCAAATCTCACCTTGAACTGTAGTTCCCATAAGCCTCACTCACATGACGTGGGAGGGACCCTTTGGGACATAATGGAATCATGGGGGTGGTTATTTCCATGCTGTTCTCATGATACTGAGTGATTTCTCACAAGATCTGATGGTTTTTAAGGGTCTTTTCCCCCACTTCACTCTGCATTTCTCCCTGCTGCTGTCATAGGAAGAAGGATGTGTTTGCTTCCCCTTCTGCCATGTTTGTATGTTTCCTGAGACCTCCCAGCCTTGCTGAACTGTGAGTCAATTAAACCTCTTTCCTTTATAAATTACCCATCTCTGGCATGTCTTTATCAGCAGCGTGAGAACAGAATGATACAGTAAATTGCTACTGGTAGAATGGGGTGCTACTGTAAAGATACCCAAAAATGTGGAAGTGACTTTGGAACTGTGTAGCAGGCAGATTGGAACAATTTGAAAGGCTCAGAGGAAGACAGGACAATGTAGGAAAGTTTGTTACTTCCCAGAGACTTGTTGAATGGCTTTGACCAAAATGGTGATAGTGAAATGGACAATAAAGTCCAGGCTGAGTGGTCTCCGACGGAGATGAGGAACTTGTTGGGAACTGGAGCAAAGCTGACTCTTGTTATGCTTTAGCAAAGAAACTGGTGGCATTTTGTCCCTGTCATAATGATGTGTGGAACTTTGAATTTGAGGGGGTGGTTTGTAATTGGAACTTATGTTTAAAATGGAAGCAGAGCATAAAAGTTTGGAAAATAAGCAGCCTGACAATGCAATAAAAAATAAAAACCCATTTTCTGGGGATAAATTCAAGCCCACTGCAAAAATTTGCATAAGTAATGAGGAGCTGAATGTTAATCACCAAGACAATGGGGAAAAAGTCTTCAAGCCATGTCAGAGATATTCATGGCAGACCATCCCATCACAGGCTGGGAGTCCTAGGGGGGAAAAATAGTTTCCTGGGCCAGGTCCAGGGTTCCTGCTCTATGCAGTCTCAGGACATGGTGCCCTGTGTCCCAGGTGCTTCTACTCTAGCTGTGACTAAAAAGGGGCCAAGGTACAGCTCATTCCATGACTTCAGAGGGTGCAAGCCCCAAGCCTTGGCAGCTTACAGGTGGTGTTGGTCCTATGGGTGTGCGGAATACAAGAATTGAGGTTTGGGAACCTCCATCTAGATTTCAGAGGATGTATGGAAACATCTGGATGTCCAGGCAGAAGTTTGCTGCAGGGGTGGAATTCTCACAGATAGCCCCTGCTAGGACACTGTGGAAGGGAAATGTGGGGTTGGAGACCCCACAAAGAGTCCCCACTGGGGCATTGCCTAGTGGAGCTATGAGAAGAGGGCCACCATCCTCCAGACCCCAGAATGGTAGATCAACAGACAGCTTGCACAGTGTGCCTGGAAAAGCCGCAGACACTCAATGTCAGCCTGCAAAAGCAGCTGAGAGGGGGGCTGTACCCTGCAAAGCCACACGACAGAGCTGCCCAAGGCCATGGAAGCCCACCTTTTGCATCAGCGTGACCTGGATGTCAAACATGGAGTCAAAGTATATAATTTTGGAACTTTAAGGTTTAATGACAGCCCTATTGGATTTCAGACTTGCATGGGGCCTATAGCATCTTTATTTAGGTCAATTTCCCTCTTTTGAAGAGGTGCATTTACCCAGTGCCTGTGATCCCATTGTGTTTAGGAAGTAACTAATTTGCTTTTTTATTTTACAGGATTATAGGCAGAAGGGACTTGCCTTGTCTCAGATGAGACTGTGGACTTGGACTTTTGAGCTAATGCTGAAATGAGTTAAGACTTTGAGGGACTGTTGCAAGGGCATGATTGTATTTTGAATTGTGAGGACATGAGATTTGGGAGGCACCAGGCATGGAATGATATGGTTTGTCTGTGTCTTCATCCAAATCTCATCTTGAACTATAGTACCCATAATCCCCACATTCAATGTGAGGGACCTGATGGGAGATAATTGAATCATGGGGTTGGTTACCTCCATGCTATTCTCATGATAGTGAGTGAGTTCTCATTAGATCTGATGGTTTTATAAGGGGCTTTTCCCTCTTTGCTCTGTACTTCTCCTTGCTGCTGCCATGTGAAGAAGGACATGTTTGCTTCCCCTTCCACCATGACTGTAAGGTTCCTGAGGCCTCCCCAGCCATGCTGAACTATGAGTCATAGTTTCCTTTATAAATTAACCAGTCTTGGGTATGACTTTATTAGTAATGTGAGAACAGACTAATACAAGTCATGAGGGCCTTAATGATTGGATTAATGCCATTATCACAGGAGTGAATTTGTTCTTATGGGAGGGAGTTATTTCCCACAAGAGCAGGTTATTATTAAAGCAATCTCAGCCTATCTCTTTTGCATGTGCTCAATTGCCTTTCCACTGTTTACCAAATTAGGAAATAGTACCAAAGCCTTTGCCAGAGGCTGCTACCATGTCCTCATACTGCCCAGCCTCCAGAATCATGAGCCAAATAAACTTCTTCTATTTCTAAATTACCCAATCACAAGTATTCTGTTATAGCAACAGAAAATAAACTAGGACACCAGAGAATACATAAACCTTAATTCTATCAAGGAAAAACAAACAAACAAACAAACAAACAAAAAAGCCCTGTTTTACAATAACCATCAGTCTCCAATTTATGAAAATATTAAATCTCACCCATCATAATGAATGCTGGATTATGTTAGCTATATTGGATAAGTGTATTACAATCTATTTAAAAATCTTGTTTTTAAGTAAAATTGACTCATTACCATTTTTATATATGCCAACTCTCATTTTTCACTGAATTCATGTGTATAAAAAGCAGTAATACTTTTTATTTGGTGATATGTCAAGATGTGTTTCACCTCAAAAAGCCATCTCTAATATGTCTGGACAGTATGGTTGTGTATGTTCATATATCGATATGTACATATTTATACACAGTCATACATCTATAAATACTGTACTGCCTGTGGCTTATTTTATGAAAGGACTAAAATATAGTAGTAAGAAGCCTAAGGTTAAGAGTTTGAAACTCTTGTGAGGTTTGTTTAACCTCTTTATATTCATGAACTCTCGTCCAAAGACCTCATTTTTATTAGCTTTCAGTAAAACATGTCATTTCTAAAAATTAGTTTACAGCGTGAAAGAATGGCTGACCTTGGGCAAGCCTAGTCCATGAGGCTTTTTAAAGAGAACTCCCTGGATTTTATTGATAGAAGGATAGTCTTGGTATTAAAAGGTAACATTTTAAAAGTGTATGGCTTTGAATTCAAAGAGTGAAGAAATATAATTTATCAATCCTGGAACTTACCTCTTGTTTTTAATTGTCTTATTTTAACCAAGTGCCACTTAAAAGGCTTTCCTTAATTAAGTAGCTTACAGAATACTAACAACTTCTCAGACTGCATCAAATAAGTGCAAACATTTATTATTTATAGTTTTTACAAGTACACTGAACTTGAGCTCTCTTAGATATAAAAAACTTTCCAAAGCAAGCCATTAAGTTTATTTAAAATAATTGATACTAGAAGGATTATGCTTCCTATATCAAATGTTAAGAAAATATTAGTTTTTTATAGGATTGTTGAGCTAAAAATAATTTTATTTTACAATCTAATTTTCCAAAGTACATAATATAAATGCATATATATGGTCCAGTTAGATTTTATACATTTTTTTCTCTCTAGATGTGGAAACTGAGGTTCTGTGAGTTATCTATTTTATTTTATTTTCAATAGCTTTAGGGGTACAAGTGTTTTTTGATTACATGGATGATCTGTATAGTGGTGAAGTCTGGAATTTTAGTGTGCCTGTCACCCAAATAGTGTACATCGTACCCAACAGTTAGCTTTTCATTCCTCACCCTCTCCTATTCTCCCCACATCTGAGTTTCCAGTGTCTGTTATATCAGTCTCCATCCTTTGTTTCCCATAGCTTAGATTCCATTTATAAGTGAGAATGTGTGGTATTTGGTTTTCCATTCCTGAGTTACTGCACTTAGGATAATGGCCTCCAGTTCCATCCAAGTTGCTGCAAAAGGCATCATTTTGTTTATTTGTTTGTTTTGTTTGTTTTTAAAGGTCTTAGTAGTATTCCTGTGTGTGTGGGGGTGTGTGTGTGTGTGTGTGTGTGTGTGTATACCACATTTTCTTTATCCACCTATTGGCTGATGGGCTCTTAGGTGTATTCCATATCTTTGCAATTGTGAATTGTGCTGTATAAACATACACATGCAGGTGTGTTTTTTAAATAATGACTTATTTTCCTTTGGGTAGATATCCAGTAGTGGGATTGCTGGATTGAATGGTAGATCTACATTTAGTTCTTTGAGAAATCTCCATATTGTTTACCATAAAAGTTGTATTAATTTACATTCCTACTATCATTATGAGCATTCCTTTTTAAATATATTTGCACCAATATCTATTGTTTATTTACTTTTTAATAATGGCCATTCTGGCTGGGGTCTGGTAGTATCTCATTGTGGTTTTAAATTGCATTTCCCTGATGATTAGTGATGTTGAGGATTTTTTCATATATTTGTTGGCCATTTTTATATCTTCATTAGAGAAATTTCTGTTCCTAGTTTGCCCATTCTTTAATGGGATTATTTGTTTTGTTCTTACTGATTTATTTGTGTAAATTTATTTGTGATTATTTTGTTCTTATAGATTCTGGATATTAGTCTTTCATGGAATGCTTAGTTTACAAATATTTTCTCCCATTCTTCAGGTTGTCTGCTTACTCTGTTGATTATTTCTTTTGCTGTGCAGAAGCTTTCTAGTTTAATTAAGTTCCATCTATTTATCTTTGTTTTTGTTGCATTTGCTTTTGCATTCTTGGTCATAAGTTATTTGCCTAGGCCAATGTCCAGAAGAGTTTTTCCTAGGTTTTCTTCTAGAATTTTTATAGTTTCAGGTCTTAGATTTAAGTCTTTAAATCATCTTGAGTTAATTTTTGTATATGGCGAGAGATAGGAATCCAGTTTCATTCTTCTATATGTGAGGCTCTGTGAGTTTAATTGCCTGTCTAAATTTATATAATAATTCAGTGGCCAAGTAAGCCCAGGTCTTTTGAGTACAATTTAAATAATCTTTTAAATATAGTGTTTCAAATAAATAAACAAGCAAACAAACACCAAGTATTACCCTCCAACACCACAACTTACATTTTATCTGTTGAAAGAAACGACAAAAATTAAACAGATACAGATAAAAGAGTATATACAGATACCTAATGGAGAGGACAAATTGTAGTCAGCTTTTGGATACCTTTAAACAATTATCTTTCCAAAAAGAATCTTCATTTCCTTTGAAGTTCTCACATTCCTGACTACATATTTTCCCTAGCATTGTTCTCCTTGCTTGATTAATTCACCTCATATATTGTATTTTGATCTTCCATGGATGAAAGGCAGTACTTATCTAATTAGTTAAACTATTGGATAACTATAAACTGTTATTTGTAGGACCTATTCTATGCTATTAAATATAATTTTACAAGACACAATTCAAAAACTTGATGATGATCTTCAGAGACCTTCATTTTTGTTGAGGTATAAGATGTGGCAAATAGACAACAGCTAAGGAACCATTAAAAGTATGTGCATGCACAATGATTAGATGGTAATGCAGGTATATTTAACAGAAAAACCTTTCAGAAAAAGGGGTAATTCATGAGAACAAACAGGGTCAGATGTCAATTAATGAATGAGAACTCATTTTAGTTAACTTTTGAAGTAAGCGTGAGTAGGATTTTTACTGACATAAAGAGAGGGAGTAGAGGTTATTAAAACGGAAAGAGTCAGCATGAGAAAATATCAGAATAAGTGTGAAGTGTAGGAAATAAAGACAATCTACTTGCGGATTTTAGTTAAGGGTACATTTTGAAGAGGAAATGGTGAAATGGCTCTGTTGTCTGGGGAACCACCCAAGGTTCTTTGTCTCGTGCCAAGAAAATTAGTGACACGGACGCACATGTAGAATGGATCAAGGAGCAGAAAGTTTAACTGGCAAGAAAGAAGAGAACAGCTCCCCCATACTGGGGGAGGAGGGCTCCAAACAGAATAACCCCACTTGTAGCAGAAAGCAGTAGGTTATATTGAGAGTCTTAAGGAGGTGGTGTCTGATTTACATAGGGCCCAGGGGACTGGTTTGACCAGGTGTGTCATTCACTTAGCCCATGAAAAGACTGAGTCTCCCAAGCTAACCCTTTATTATGCAAATGCGGCTTCTACCTGGCTGTCTCCATGACACCTGCACATGTGGCTTCTACCTGGCCAGTGCCATGACACCCGCACACATGGTGACACAGAAAAGGGAGCCAGAATTGTCATATTGGGTACACCTGGCTCTTAGCCACCTGCATTTGGCTTGCATATCTATGCTTGCAGCTCTGGCTTTTCCAGCTGCTTTCTATTAGAAAATAAATGTTGTGGGGGCTGCTTTTTTATTAAAAGAAAAAGCCTTATTGTAGACTCTTTTACCCTTTCTAGCTCCCTAAAGTAAGTTCTTAATAATTCCTATAATAATGGGACTTTTATACAGGTCTTATATGATCTCAAGAAACCAAAAGCCATCCAAACTTGTTCAGCAAACATTGGAGTTTCCTGAAAGAGTAGAGGATATTCTTTTAGAAACCAAAAGGAAAAACTAGTAACAATAAACTCTCAACCTGAAACTCTGAAAGTAGAAACATCATCTGAAATTGATTACAGTCCCAGTGATGATGACCATGATGTTGATAATGGTATTGATAATGAATGCGACAATGATGATTATGGGGATTATACACATTTACCAAATGTTCTTATATATCAAGCTCTTTATTAAGTAATTTACAAACATTTTATTTACTTAAGCCTTAGTAATAGCCTTTTAATAATATATTATTTTTACCATTTTGTACAGAAGAAAACTGAAATTTTTCTAGAAATTTAAAAAAATTCCAGTTTTTTAAATTTCTTTGTGAAGATCCAACTTTCCTTTTGCTATTATTTTCCTTCACCCTGAGGATTTTGTTTTGACATTACTTTTGGGTCAGTATGCTCTCACTACATTGCCTTAGTTTTCTTGTACCTAAAAATATTTAATTTTGCATTCATCTTTGAAGGTTAGTATTTTGAATATAGAATTTGTGGTTAAGTTTCTATTATTATTATTATTTCAGCACTTTAAATTAACGTTTCACTGCCTTCTAGCCTTCACAATTTCTGATGAGACATCTATGGTCATTTTAGTTTTTATTTCTTGTAGATAATGAATGTGTCATTTTCTTCCTAGTTATTTCAAAATTCAGTGTTAATATTTGGTTTTCAGTCATTTGACTATGTTGGCCCTAGGCATGGCTTTCTTTTTTTATTTATTCTGTTTGGATTTAACTAAACTTTTAAAATCTAAAAATTTATATCTATTACCTAATCTGGGAAATTTTAAGCAATTATTTTTTCAAATATTTTCTACCTTATTTTCACTTTCCTCTATTTCTGACATGCCAACTTCAATTATATGAGATATTTTTTATATTGTCTCACAGGCCCCTCAGGGTCTATTCATTTCTTTAGCCTTTTTAAAACCTCTTTCTTCAGATTTGATAATTTTTAATCTAACTTCAAGTTCACTGACAACTTCCTCTCTCATTTTAATTGACATTATTAAGCCCATTCAGAGGATTTTTAATTTTATTTTTTCAGTTATAAGATTTTCATTTTTAGCAATATTTGTATTTTTATCTTGAGATTTGTTTTGTTTCATTCATTTCATTTTTATCATGATTTCTTCTTGTTTGATAAGTCTAATGTCATCTTATAGTTGCCTTCTGTTGATCATCTTTGTCCTTGAGAATAAGTGACATTTTCCTGTTTCTCGTGTTTTGGGAAACTGCAGATTATACCCTGGGTATTATGACTATTAGTCTGTGGAGACTCTGGATTCTGTTCTACTCCTCCAAAACAGGGGTGATTGACTTTTGTAAAGAAACTAACTTAGCTAAATTTGTAATATCTGACTCACTTAAAATGGGCAACTGAAAAAGCAGTTGAATTCATTTATTATCTGCAAGTTGCATTGAATTAGCTTTGTCATTTATAACATAGAGATTAACCAGATATATTGACAGAGTTTATATACAGACTTGGGTCTCTGCTTTTCTGCTTCTTTTCTTTAAGATATTCCCAATATTTACTTTCTGGTAAATGCGTTGACCCTGGTTCTTCAGACCATAGACAATGGGTTTTCGGAGTCAGCCACTCCAGGCCACACTGCTCCATGACTAAGATTTGCCTTTCACTAAAGCTGTAACAATGTAAAACTCACTTCATACTGCTCTTTTCTTCAAAATTTAGGTAAACCAAATCAACCTGGTTTTTCTCATTCTTCAGAGATTTCAGGTAATTTGTTCCGTGTGTGTTGTTCAGAATTTATGGTCATTTGTGGTCTGTTAAGAGCTGAACCGTATTTAACCACATGGAAGCAGAACCATATTTATCTCATATTTGTATCATATCTTATCCATTCCAGAGAAGTAATTATGTTTCCTCAGTGGCAGAAAATAAAATAAAATTAACTTGCTCAGCAAACATTCTTTCAAATCTATCATTTATCCTCAGAATTAGAGTTTTAAAAATTAACAAACATAAATTAGCTTTCTTGGTCATTAATGTTTGTGATGTTCTGTGGTGGCCTCTTTCCTACAGCAGTGGATAAGGTCAGTTTTAAAAGATGGAAGTATTAAGAGAGAAAATCATGCATGAAAATAATTTTTTGTCATTTAAAAATATACCCATTAAAATGTATCACAATATTTCCACTGTACAATTGGATATGTGATGAGGTTAGAATTCAGTGTTATTTATAGAAATATAATGAATGGAAAAAAACTTTATCCAAAAATCAATAGAATGCAAATTGTTTCATGAAAATACGTTGATAAAGGAGAGAGGTTTACAGGTAACTTTAAGCATTTCTTTTAGGTAGTGTAAAAATAATATTCATTATAATGTAAGCTTTTGAGAGAAAATTAAGACTTTGATGAAAAAAATCCAAGATATTTGTTTTTTTAACAGTGATTTTGACCTGAGTTAGGAACATTCGAGAAGATGTGGCTTATAGGTAATGAAGTAGAATGCCAGCATGTGAAGACTTTTGCCTGTGATGTTAAAACTGATTAATGTGAAGAAAATGCAATGCTTTTATCCATCATGAGCTTTGAGGGGGGAAAAAAGTTTTAGAGAAAAGTAAACAAGTAAAAACAAAGGATTAAATAGGAAAATGAAGAGTGCTGGCCTAGCATTTAGGGCATTTGATATCCTGTGGACTTCTAATTAATTAAGCAGGTTTACTTAAACAGTGGTCTTTGTGTCTCTGAGCTCTCACTTCCTTATTGAAAAATGAGCATTTTGAACCACATACATTAAAAGGGGGGAAATAAACTAAATCAAATTTATGCTGTAGCACTACCTACTCACAGTTCTTTTCATGTACTTTAAAATATGGGCCTGGATATTTCTTTGCTTATTTTATCCTAATAACAAAAGCTTTTGTTTAAAAAAAGTATTGTTTTTCCCATATTATACAAGAAAATTTTGATACCAAAAATCTAAGTGATTCATTCAAGACCACCAATCGATAAAGAAATGAGTCTCATAAGGAGTTCATGAATTCTGAACACAATTTCCTGAGTTCCTTCTTCCACCTAGCTTTGCCTGTCCACTTCTATGCAAGGCAAAACCAGTTAGAATGAAATCACAGACATTAAAAAATAACACTGAAAGGAAAGCTCAGATTTTCAAGAAGAGAAAATTTCTCCAGTCTTTAGGGAATTAGAATCACCCCAGCTTAATTTGATCCACAATCTCATGTATTTCTAATTCATTAAAATATTATGGCAGGATTTCACATTGGCACCTTTCCCAAATGCATATATTACCATTTGTCATTAGTTTATCTTTTCTTTCTTAGTCAATTCTTGGTTGAAATGGCTTTTTAAGAAATTCTGAATAGTTTTAAATTAATTTGCAAGCAAACATTTATGATATCCTATATCAAATGGTAAATTAAAAACTAAATATGTTCCATAGAGTTTCTCTTTCATAAGTTTATTTTGTAACCCTTAATCTGATACAATTTATGCTTTACATATTCGTTCTCTTCCTTGCTCATAAGGCATTGTTTTCTCTGCTTCTCCTTCCCCATCCTCTGATACTTTGCTGCATTCTGTTAAAATAAATTAGATAGTGAATTCTTAATTTGTCAATTCTCAGGCTTTGAGTTCTTTCAAAATTGTGTTTAAAGATAAATTTATAAAATTTCTTTTTTATCCTAAGAGAAGCTGATTTGCAATTGATTCCACTGATATTCAAAAAGGTTGGCAGCCCTTCTTATTGTGAAGCCAGTACACAAGGGATATTTTAAAATAAATGAGATACCAGTTGACCATTCTCGCATGACCCACAAGTCTTTTAATAGTTCTTTAATTGCTTTTTTACTACCGTAAACTAATAAATTAATGTATTTAGTATGGTCCATTGTCCTATTTTTTTTTAATTAAATAATTCTGAACAGGAGAATAGAAATGTTGCTTCTGATGTTCAGGCTTGATAAGTGTCCTGACAGCTTTCTTGCTGTCCAAGTTTGAAACGACAGCTGTTTCATCAGAAATAGCTTCAGAATTCAGGGATTTTCTCTACTATCTGCCTAGTCACACTGTGCTCAATTGCCTACCCATCCTGACTCATCTTATTTTGTTTGCTACCTTTCGGGCTCATTATGTGAATTCCCCTCTGCCCAAACCTTCCTATTGATGACTCTCCTGGACTTGATTTGTTTCTCTCTTTGGATTTTTGCACTTGTGCCAGGAATTGAGTGATTCCCTGACATCGGCATGGTTCAGCAGATGTGCACACACACACAGGGCATAGATGTCATATTGAGTTTGATGGTGGGATGAGGGTGGTAATGGGGTCAACAAGTCCAAGTCCAAATGCCTGAAATGAGGAATCAGAACAGAAACCTCCCCCCAGAGAAATAGGATCAAAGGAAGAAGGGGAAATGAAAGAGAAAAAAAAAAAAGAGAGAAAGAGAGAGGAAATGGGAGAAGAGTAAATGGAAAGAGGGATTTATGTTAAGCTTTGTTTTGTTTTGTTTTGTTTTTATCAGATTGGGAAGTGACCTGGTGAGTCCTAGAGATGATTTGAATAACTGGTTCAATAAAATAACAGGTGATATTTACCTCTTGAGTAATCACAGTTTCACAGTTTGCTTACTAGTTGTGATTTTGTTTTGAGAAGTGGCAAATTCTCAGAATATATTACAAGCACTGCTATTATCTGAAGACAAGTGTAAAGAATTCAATTTCAAATCTAAGTATTTAAATACAATTATCTGAAGTTTTATTATGTCTGAGACTTCATCTCTTTTATTAGTTGGAATGTTTAGAAAGTAATATCTGTATTTCTTTCAACTATTTCTAAGCCATATGGAAATTCCATATTTTAAACACAATTTCCTGAAATGGAAAAAATATCAGATCAGACTAAGCAAATCTAACTGATCTAAAATTACTTAGAGCAGTGTATAATGCTAAATCCAACTCGTCTATTAACCATAGAACATTGGGACCTATATATGGATGTATACTTGTATATATGTATATCTAAGTATATTTATTAGAAGATAGAATTCTTAAATGTGAAGGCCATATATCTACAATCTAATGTAGGTATTACATTAGATACCTGTGGCCTGTGAAGGCCACAATCTAATGCTAAATTTTACTTTTAAATTAGAGAATGCAAGAACTATTTTATTAAAAATAATTTTTATCTACTTGGAGAGCTCAGAAAATTAAAAAAGTTTAACTTGAAAAATATTAAGAAGTAAGCAACTGTGATCTGTTTTCACTGTGGTCTGTGATCCAAAATCATGAACGGATGTAGCTTCTTTTTTTCTCATAACTTTCAAATAGCAAAAAAAAAAAAAATAAAGTTACCTTTTATTTATGAGTTATCATTTTTTCTTCTATATTTTGACAAATAACGTGACAGAAAAATGATTAAGTTTCTCATTTCACAATGTGACTTGTGCGTTATTTATTGTCAAAATAAAAGTCACTTTGTGAATCAAAGTTTTTAATCTTTTCTTTCCTTTTCAATCTCAAAAAATGTTTTGTCGGGAAACGGATTTTAGTAAATACCTTTTTTTCATCCTAATGACAGGTAAGTCCTTTTAAATGACTCATTGCTAATTAGTTCAGAGCAACATTCCAAAAGAATATTTTATTTTTGGAACCTCGTTTTATTGATTTTCTGCTCCAGTAGCGTGACTAATGCACATCACAGTTAGAGCTCTGCAAAATGTTTGCAGCAAAACCCCAAACCAGGTAATAATCACCTGATATTTACCTGGTTTCTTCACTTTCTTATCAACCAAATCATCAGGCTCAATTCCTGAAAAGGTTCTTGGTTTTTACAAGCGTTCCCAACAATACTGAGCATTCCTCTGTGTCAAAATCATTTCTCTTGCAAATTCCCAAATTCAATCTTGAAATGAAATGAGATGCTATGGTTTTGGCTGTTCTTTGCTTTTTATTTTTGGTTCAGTGATGCCTGAAAGTCAAAATGAAACTGAAGTACAGGACCATGGGAATCCAAGTGAGTAATTTAAATGAATCTCAATGAGTCCAGCATGCTGAGTTTTAGCAGCATAGACATTGCCAGAACCACAAAGTCTCCAGAACCTATGCAGGATGACAACTGGCTTTAAAGATCAAAGTGTAGAATAGCACATTGCTTTTTCCATAACAGCCTGTGTCTACAGTATCCTTTCTCTTTGTGAGTCTATTTCAAGCTTCTCATTTTCCAAGATTGCTACTGACCTTGCCACAGAGAAAGAATATACAGTGTTTAAATTCACCAGGAAGATTATCTTGTGATATTTCCTTCTCCATATTTACTTTCATCCAATGAAGAAAACCAGAGGATTTAAAAAAGCATGGCTTTTATTCAATTTACTTATCATAAAAAAAGTTTATATTGAAGGAAACAAAAAATAAAATTGTTTATTGAAAACATAATAAATCGGATAAAATAGAATATACCTATTGATTTAGCAGCTATAAAGCTTTAGATTTAGATGGAAAAAAATGTTGGGAGTGGAAGGTAAGATTGATCAGGAACTGACTAAAAAACCAATGAAAGCTATGGTTCATTCCCACAAATGTCTGTGTATCATACAAGAATACATACTTTTTCAGTGGACAAACAAATTCTAGGTTTAAAAACCTTGTCTTCTAGAGAAACCTTAAGTTTCTGGAATTAAGTGCCATTCTGTCAATAATTTTCTGTAAAAGTTCAATATTTCTTAACACTAAATGAGGTTTCTAAAATTAAATATACTTTTATTTTCTGAATGCACCTCCTCATTCAGTGTTTTAAAATACTGAAAATGAATCCATAGTGTTTAGAGAAGAAGAGTTTACAACTCAGAATTTTATGCCAAACTGAATTATCTCACATGAGAGCTTTAGAAATAGATATTAAATTCATAAAAATTGAAATAATTATTCTTCATCAATAATTTTGAAATATAGTACTTTTCAAGCTCTAGGCCAGAGGGTCCAACTATTTTCCAGTACTGACAATCTATTTTCTCATTAATTTTTTCACTGTACCCCTACCAAAATAAATACCTGAATGGTCTATTTTTTAAGAAGTTAGGTCCAAATAACTTAAGGAGTATTCATATTTTTAAAACTTAGTAGTTGTCTTAAAAAACTAATAAACCTACATCAGAAGAAATAGTATTTTATTTCTTTTTTTTTTTTTTGAGACGGAGTCTTGCCCTGTGTCCCAGGCTGGAGTGCAATGGCACAATCTCTGCTCACTGCAACATCCGCCTCCCGTGTTCTGGCAGTTCTCCTGCCTCAGCCTCCCGAGTAGCTGGGATTACAGGCACCCGCCAGCACATCTGGCTAATTTTTGTATTTTTAGTAGAGATGGGGTTTCATCATGATGGTCAGGCTGGTCTCGAACTTCTGACCTCAGGTGATCCACCTGACTTGGCCTCCCAAATTGCTGGGATTACAGGTGTGAGCCACCACACCTGGCCGTATTTCATTCTTAAATAGCCACCATTGCTTACTACAGGCATTTTTCCACCTGTAGTACAACTTCCTAATCCTTAGTCAGATTAGATTTACCACTATCATTATTTTCTGTGGCAAAATGATTGCCATGCAATACTTGTTTTACATCACAGAATCCATGAACAGACAGTTTTATAAAGATACGTATGTGATCTAATGTTAACTACCTCAAACTGTGAACTACCTTGAGCTGATAGATCATGCAGTCTTTAACAGTTGATACTGTTTCTCTCAAAAATTTAAGATAATCTGAAGTTTTCCTGTGAGCTAGTTATGGCACACTGACCACTATAGTACACAGTTTTGTAAACAACGTTTTAGACAAATGAGAATGGAATAAATATTAGGGAATCAAAATGTAGAAAGTGATGTTACAAACTAATAAAGGATTATCCCTTAAATGATATGAACCTCAAGTTCAGATGTCCCATTAGGTTTAGTCTTGTTAGATATATTCTTCAGCTTATAAGTAAGTATTTTTTGGGGGGGCAGGGAGAGAAAAATGTTTAAAAATTCTCCTCAACCTATTTTTTTCTTTTTCTATTAGATACCTTAAAATAATACTGGATGACTTTTATAAGGCAAATAGAAATTATTTTTTCAGTACTTTATAGTACTGAAAATTTTGCATATACCAATGTGCAGACATGTGCAGACAAAAACCCAGTAGTAAATGCACCAGTGCATTAAAACATAATTCATTAGAGACTGAGGAGTGTAGGGAGAAGACAGGGATAGGAAGAGAGATTTGCTGAACATTACAAAATTACAGTTTGAAGGAGTAAGTTCTAGTGTTCTATAGCACTGTTGGATAATTATAGTTTACAATTGTATGTAGTTACAAATAGCTAGAAGGAGGTTACTGAACATTCCCAACACAAACAATTGATAAATGTTTGAGATGACGACTATGCTAATTACCCTGATATGATCACTATGCATTATATGTATTGAAACATCACTATGTACCCCCTGAATATTATGCAGTACATAGTGATGTTTCAATAATTATTTGTCAACTAAGAAATAAAATTAAAAAATAAACTTTGGAGGACAGTCTTCTTCATTCTGTTCTTTTCATATTATCAACATTTTTATAATCTGCATTTTTTCATATTGAAAGAAAATAAATTTATTTAAAAAGAGAAATGGGGAAATACTAAAATAAAAAAAATTTAATTGATTGTTATTAATAACAACATTATCTAGGAAGAGTAAAAATTATGAAAGGACAAAAAATAGCTGAAGAAGTAAATCAATTTAGAAACAAAAAATTCAAATGTAGGAAAACCAATAACATAAGTACAATATCTGATTTTTTCTGATTTTCTTTGTGGGAACGACTTTAAATTTCTGTATTCCATAATTTTTCATATGGCTTAATACTTTTGAAAATAAAAACCAGGATGCAAGGAAGAATGCCTAGTTGTGCAAAATACTATGTAAATGTGAAATGTTATTGTCATTCTTCAGACTATGATAATTTTTGGAGTATTTTAGGGGCATACTCCCTATCCTCTGTTAGTAAAGTAATAGAAGTGCCCCCTACTCTCTGCTCGGGCAAGGATGTTCTCTCCAAATTCCAAGATTTCATGGCTTAAACCTCGCTCAAATGTCTATCTTAAATATCGTTTAGAACAACAAACACCACTTCCCTCTTGCTCTGTCTTGCAGTTTTCATTGCAATGTTCATTTCTCATCTGAGTGTACTATTAAGATGTTCATAGAATTTTATAAGTAGACAATTGTATTCATCAAACTATTTTTAAAATGGTGTTTGTTTGCTTTTAAGATATAAACAGTTAAACTAATGGGAAAGAGGAAATAAGCAAATCTAGAAGTGTTAAATGTTAGGCTTATAGATTTGCGTCTAAGTAAAAGAAATTTTGGCATGCAATTAGAAATCGAATTTCTTCTCTTTTGCTCATGTGGGCTTAATTCTTGGTACTGTTTTCCTTTATTTGGTATCGTAATGTAAGTAATGTTTGCTATGCAATTTGCTTTCATTTTAGCTTGGACTTCTTTTCCCCTGGGTTTCTAATTTCATTTCCATATGTGGATTGTTTTACTACCAATTAGCGCTAGATGACATGAATCAGGGTTTCTTAACAACTGTTCTCAATTCTTTTTGAGACACATGAACACATTAGCTGCCAATTAGTCTGAATTCCACTCTCATCTTCTAACCCCTTATCTAATCTTCCTTACAAGGAACAATGGATAACTTGTGAGGTGACCAAAATTTTAAAAAGAAATAAAAATAATAATGACAAAAATTACTAAACCACAGAAAAATCATTTAATTTTCTCTTAATATTTTGTATATATACAGGCATATCTCAAAGATATTGCGGGTTTGGTGCAGACCTACAATAAAGTGAATACAGCAAGAAAACAAGTTAAGGACTTTTTTTCACATTAAAGTTATGTTCACATTATACTATAATCTATCAAATATGCAATAGTATTATGTTTTTAAAAACAATATATATACTGTAAGTTAAAAATGCCTTATTGCTAAAACAAATGCTACTAGTAAGCTGAATCTTCAGTGTGTTGAGATCTTTTTACTGATGGAGGGTAATGCCTTCATGTTGATGGCTGCTGACTGATCAAGGTCATGGTTGCAGAAGGCTGGAGTGGCTGCAGCATTTTCTTAAAATAAGACAACAATGAAATTTGCTGCATTGATTGACTCTTCCTTTCACTAAACATTTTTCTGCAGCAGGCAATTCTGTTAGATAGCATTTTACCTTCAGTAGAACTTCTTTCAAAATTGGAGTCAATCCTCTCAAACCCTGCTGCCACTTTATCAACCATTTTTATGTCATATTATAACTCCGTGGTTGCTATTTCAACAATGTTCAGAGCTTCTTCACCAGCAGCAGATTCTATCTCAAGAAATCATTTTCTTGCTCATCCATAAAAAGCAACTCCTCATCTCCTCAAGTTTTATCATAAGATTGTAGCAATTCAGTCACAACTTCAGGCTCCATTTCTTACTTTAGTTCTCTTGCTAGAGAGAGATCTCTTGATTCTCTTCAAATGTGGTACTCTTCCATCACACTGCAGTTGTTTCCTCAACTGAAGTCTTGAATTCCTTAAAGTTATCATGAGGGTTGAAAACAACTTCTTCCAAACTCCTGTTAATGTTGATATTTTGACATCTCCCCTTGAGCCAGGAATGATCTTAATGGTATCCAAAATTATAAATCCAGTCCATCAGGTTTTCAATTTACTTTGCCCAGATCCATCAGAGGAATTACTATCTATAGCAGCTATAGCCTTAGGAAATGTATTTCTTAAATAATAAGACTTGAATGTTGAAATTATGCCTTGATCCATTGAGCTCCAGAATAAATGTGTTAGCAGGCATGAAACACATGTACAGCTACATCAGAGCTTTTGGGTTACCAGGTATATTGTCAATGAACAGCAATATTCTGAGATAATTATATTTTGTGGAATAGTTCTCAATAGTGGGCTTAAAATATTCAGTAAACCATGCTGTAAATAGCTGAGCCATCATCCAGGCTTTGTTACTTTATTTGTAGAGCACAGGCAGAGTAGATTTAGCATCAATCTTAAGAGCTCTAGGATTTTTAGAATGGTAAATGAGTACAGTCTTCAACTTCAAGTCACCAGTTCTATTAACCTGTAATAAGAGAGTCAGCCTGTTCTTTGAAGCTTTGAAGCCAGACATTGACTTTTCTTCCAACTTTTCTTCTGTAGCTTCCCCACCTCTTAGCCTTCATAAAATTGAAGTGATTTAGGCCCTTTCTCTGGATTAGGCTTCTGTTTAAGGAAATGTCGTGGCTGGTTTTATCTTCTATTCAGATCACAGAAGCTTTACTCCATATCAGCAATAAGGCTGCTTTTCTTTCTTATCATTCATGTATTCGTTGGAGTAGCACTCTTAATTTCCTTCAAAAAATTGTCCTTTGTTTGGCACAAGAAGCCTAGCTTTTGACCTCTTCTCATTAAGTTTAATTGTTTCTAGGCTTTGATCAATTTTCCTTTGTTATGAGATGGGATCTTACTCTTTCACTCAGGCTAAAGTGCAGTGGTGCAAGCATAGCTCACCGCAACCTCGAATTCCCGGCCTTGAGAGATCCTCCTGCTTCAGCTTCCCAAGTAGCTGAGATTACAGGAATGCACCACCATACTCAGCTAATTAAACCTTTTTTTTTTTTTTTTTAGAGATGAGGCCTTGCTATGTTGCACAGGCTGGTCTCGAACTCTTGGGCTCAATAATCCTCGGCCTCAGCCTGTCAAGTGCTAGGATTACAAATGTAAGCCCCTTCCCCCAGCCTAGCTTCTGATTTAAAGTGAGAGATGTGTTACCCTTTCTTTCTCTTGCACTCTTAGATGCCATTATAGGATTATTAATTGGCCTAATTTCAGTATTGTTGTGTCTCAAAGAACAGGGACATCTGAGGACAGAAAGTGGAGGGGAGAAACAGTCAGTGGAAGAGTCAGAGCACACACAACCTTTATCAATTAAGTTAATTGTCTTATGTGGGCGTGGTTCATGGTGTCCCAAAACAATGACAGTAGTAACATCAGATGTTAGTAATCACACATCACCACAACAAATATAATAAGGAAAAAGTCTGAAATATTACGAGAATTACAAAATGTGACACAGAGACAGGAGGTGAGCACATGATATTGGAAAAAATGTGTTAATAGACTTGCCTAATGAAGGATTGCCACAAACCTTCAATTCTGAAGAAAGCACAATATCTGCGAAGCGTGATAAAGCAAAGCACTTTAAAATGAGATATGCCCGTGTATAGCTTACTTGACGATGGATTCTTTATCCTTGCGTAATTATCTTCTAATGATTCCACAGTGATATAATGTTAACAGCAATTAGTTTATTCCCTAGGTTAAAAAAATAAAATATCATCACCACGTGTCTTTAAAGTTACAATTTATAATCTTCAGGCATATTTGTCTTTGATTATCTGGAATATAATACCACTTGCTTTAAATTTGCTTTCACACATCATTTTATTAGTACCTTAATAGAGTTCATCCTGCTGATATTGTTATTTTTATTCTGCAGGGGAAAATATATTAATAGATTTAGAAAATGTAAATAGTCCCTGAAAAATGTCATGAGTTAAAGCGTGTCCAAGAGTCAGCTGATTCGTAGTCCCACAGCCAGTTCCAGAATAAAATGTCAGTAGGTATTTTTAAAGATAATTATGTGCTTTAAGTCTATTACTCACTTTCTCGTCATCAGTTTCAATGTCCACAATAGTAAGAAACACATGCATTTCATAAATTTATAGTAAGGCATGACATGTAGAGTGAGTGTTTATTATAAATATTTTGAATGAATGAATAAAAGTTCCTAATTCCTGATCCAAATATTTATTTTGTAACTCCGCTAAACTCTCAGCTAAGGAGTTAACATGTTGCACCCATCAGTTCTTTCCACTATCCATCCCTGTCTATGAAAACGCTCAAGACCTTCACATGGTGCTGTATTAAAATGATCACCAGCCAGGCCTCTTCCCCTTCCACTGTGGCATGGGTCCCTCAGTGTCCCATCTTTTATCACTTGATTCTGGTTCTGTCTTAGATCAGCTAGTGTCAAATACATATTAGCCAATGTCAGTGCAACTGTGCTGATGTCTGATAGCCAATATTTTGTCTGATGCCATCAGTAAGAGTAAAATATCCAGCTGAACTAGGTAGCCTGTTTCCTTCTCCCCATGCCCACCACAGGACTGAGTACTTCGGAGACTAAAGTAGATTCTGAACCACACCACTGAGATTCTAGCTCCTTATTTTGCCTGCTGAAGGAGATCAAAAAGGTCACACTCTCTCTGTCTAAATCAGTCCCCTTTCCTACCTAGAAATTAAGAATAATAATGTCTATATAGTAGTTCTTGGTTATCCATGGTTTCATTTTGCCCAGTTTCAGTCACCCACAGTCAACAGCAATCCAAAAATATTAAATGGAAAATTTCAGAAATAAACAATTCATAAGTTTTAAATTGTGTACCATTCTGAGTAGCATGATGAAATCTTGTGTCATCTCACTCTAAGGGTGAATCATCCCTTTTTCCAGCATATCCACACTGCCTATACTACCCACGTGTTAATAACTTAGTAGCCATCTGGGTTGTTGCATTGACAGAACACAAGGGAGAATATACTACAATAAGCTATTTTGTGTGTGAGAGAGAAGAGACTATATTCACAAAATTTATTAAAGTATATTGTTATCATTGTTCTATTTTATTATTTTTGCTAATCTCTTATTGTACCCAATTTATAAATTAAATTTTATCACAGGTATGTGTGTACAGGAAAAAACATGATATATATAGTGGTATATACAGGGCTCAGTACTATTCAAGATTTCAGGCATCAATTGGAGGTTTTGGGATGTATCCCCCAAGGATAAGGAGTAAATATTGTATCTATAATCAGAAGGCTAGTCAAAAAATATTAATGCTTGTGAAATATATGTGCAACATGATATACAAACCCAATGTTACTATTTGTTGTTAGAGTTTTTGCCTCCTAGTTCGTGAGAATGGCGTATGGTTTTATTTTTGTGGTATGTATGTGTGTATGTGTGTGTGCTTTAAGTTTTAAGCAATCTGACATAAACTGGAATCTTTGGGATCTTTTCTATGGCCTGAAATATTTGAATGAATTAAAATGTATCCTAGAAAATTAGAACTCATTCTAATATTGTCTGTTCTTGGTGGCATTAAGATGGCAAGTATTCAACGAAAGTTGTCTGTAGTTTTATTTTTTTTAATCTATTTAGATATTTTGCCTCTTCTGGAAGCAATTTATTTATATTTTATCTTTATTTATATTTTATATTTTTATTAAAAATCAACTCAATTTTTAAATTTATAAATGTAAATTCACATGTAATCTTTTGTAATTAAATGACTTCTTTATTTGAGGGTCAGAGAAAAATCCTATTTCTAATCACACATAATACATGTATAAAATTAACATATTATATATTTCATAATCAAAGATCTATTTAAGTTAGTTTTTGGAGAACAAGCTTTATTAATCAAATATGTTTTTTATTTCATTGTCATATTTGTTCATCGTCAATGGTGTTAATTTTCTTCTATTTTCTCCTGGTTAATATTGTTATTCTATATATAGTGGCTTAGTTGATGACAGCATAATTTATTTTCAACTTTTTTTACTTAGTAATACAAGTTACAAGGTTACACATTTTCTTTTGATTAAATCTTTAGCTACATCTCTAAATCTTGATCTAAAATGCAAGGGTTATTTTGAAGAAAGAATTGGTTAAGTCACATGGTGATTACTATCTGGTTCATGTCTATCTGTGCAACATTGTTGTCAGAGAATTTAGACTGTCTGCTCTCTACTTTCAAGAAGGTGTTGAGGTTTCCAGTTTCACTAAGGATACAAGAGCTTTTAAATCTTTCATATGCACAAAATTATATGTGGTCTTGATTTGTTGACTACAAAATAGTTATATCTGATAGACTGAGTGTATTAGTTCTGCAATTGAACTTCCATATACCCATATTTAGGTTCTGTCTCTTTGGTCTTTTAATTAGCATAAAAGTGCATTAAACTTTTCTTTATGACTGTGGTTCTATCATTTTTCTTTATATCTAAGATAGCTTGCCACCTATGTTTTACTGATATTTTCTTTGGGCTATATTATTTTGTATACCTAAATGATAATAATAATAATAAATATCATGATTATTACAACCTATACTCATTAATTCCATTCTTAGACTTCTATTGTCTTTACTGTAAGAAATTTCCCAGTTTCTTGTTCCCCCCATTACAAGTACTTCATTCAGTTCAACTTAATGCTGACATTTATTCTCTCAGCTATCCACCCATTTAACTATCACATCACTCAATATTTTTCACTTTCATCCGAAACAATGCCCCAAATGAGGACACTTATCTCCTGTTCTCATGTACTCTACTTCTGATCAGGTATAATTGTAAATATCCAATACACCGCTTCTGTCTTCATCTTTTCTATCCAATCCAAGTTTGATCTTCACCTCCTTCTCAGTTCTTTCAGTTATGACCTTTTGTCCCAATTCCTCATATTAAATATTCCAAACCCTCTGTAATCTTCCCACTCTTAAACCCCATTCTTGTCACCTATACTGTTAGCGGATGCCACAACTTCTAAACTAGCTGAGGATATTTATACTATCTAAAATGAACTGTCTTTATTTCTATCTTGTCCACTTAAAATCTCAGCATATTGATTACCTTTGTCCCTTTTCATTTCTGCTACTTCTGAGAAAAAAAAAAAAACTTTGTATTCTTAACTCTTTGCCCATTTCTTCTCAGTTAAAACCTTCCTCACCTTTTCACTTTTTGACAATCTCTCCAACTCTTCTGGATCTTCACATCAGTATGCTCAAGATTTTGTGATCCTATTATTTACTTTATACTACTGTTTTGTATTCTGTTGTTTCATTGTACTATGTATATTTTATTACTTAATTGGAAACTATTTCTGATGTTCTTATCACTAGGATGGCAGTATCAGCTCAATGTTTCTTCTAAGCTTCCCAGTTAATCAAATTACCCAAAGTTACCTCTCCTTAAATAGGTACTGGCTCATATCCATTCTTTCTGCCTGGGCCTTCCTATTGTCTTTATTCCATTAAAATCTTTCCCAGCTGAAGTTAAAGTTGTTAAGAAGAGTATTAACTAGAAGTAGGAAAAGTAGAAAGCCAAATGTTAAATTCTTAATGCAATGTGTGATCATGTCCAATAAACTTTTTTTTCTTGTGAAACAGGAATATCAATAACCACAATGTCGCATTGTCTTAGAGAAAGATTTTAATAAAATGCTGTAGGAATGTATTATCATTTTCTGACATTATTATTTTCTACTTTTGTGGTTACATGTCCATTTCTTTAAAATATTATATACATATGTGTGTGTGCATGTGTGTGTGTGTGTGTGTATCTGCACTTTCTCAATAAAGCATAGGGAACAATGCCACTGCTTGTGAGTCCTTTGGCAATAATCTTTCCGTCGGACTTATGTGAATGGCATGTCATTATGTTAAGTTTTCTTTCCTAATAGACTTCCTTCTGTGCCCTTCATACCAACCCAGATTTCTTCATACATTTATCAAACTATTTTAGAGTTATTTCTTCACACACCGCAATTGGGAGATTCCTGAAACCAAAACTAAGTACATTCGAATTTGTATTCTTAGGAAATAGAGTAGCAAAGTTAAGTGTCAATAAATATCTGTTGAATGAACCTTGGCAAGTCTATAGCCACTCTTTTTCAGGTAAGGGAAGAAGACTGGAATGTTGTGAATCCCCAAATGTAGGATCCTCACTTGAAAAATTTAGCACATTCCCATCAACGGGGTGTTACCCCATCATCTCCTTGAGCTCCATTATCTCCTCGAATTCCATTATCTTCATTCACCTCGCTCTTCCACTGATCATCTGAGCTAAAATAAAGTAGCATTTTTTAAAAAACACACTTTTTTTCAACTCACACCTAAATAAGTGCAACTGCTTCTTTCTCTAAAAAGCAAAACAAGGAAAGAATCTCCTTGAAGCTCAATTTCTCCCATAGAGCTACAGAATGCCCACTGAAATTGTGTATGAATGCATAAAACCCTGCCAGAGGGTATATAGAGTTTTTTATCTTTATTCCTTTTGTTGTGTTTTACAAATTGTTCAAGGCCCTGTGGGCCCAGTGTTTGAGAGAAGAGGGAGGACTTCTGAGTCCTTTCCAAATCCTCATTGTAGGGTAGCGGGATCCTACTAGGAGATTTCTTCAGCAAAATTTTCTTCATATTTGACCGACTGAGGGTGCACTATCCCTGAGCTCTGGCAATCCAGTTTATAAGGCTGCTTGTGGCAGTTGAGGTTCAAAAACAAAGCTGTGGGTAGAAAAAGATCCGAAAGTTTCAAAGGCAAAAGCAGCTGTCTGAAGTTTTCTAACATTTCTGTAGGAAGTAGAGAGAGAGTAACGCTGAGAATACCCTGCAAATTATACAAAGGAGACTTGAAAAGCTCCAGTATGTCAGTTTTCAAAAGTCCTCCTGAGGCCGAGAGACTGTGAAATTCTCATGTATGTTGATTTATGCAGTGATTTGCTTTGACCCCAGGGAAAGCTGCTTTATGGTTTGGACATCTATGCCTATCCACCTTCCCACCTATCTGTGAGAATCGCCGAACAAAATGTGCAAAGGGAAAATGAATGAAGCAAAAAATAAAGCAATCACAGAAATAATAAATACTCAATTCAAAAGTTAAACTCTATTTTTCTTTGTCCCTGTCTGAAAATTCCATGCACAGTGGGCCATATATTCTACCACAAACTTTATCCAAAGCTGATTTTGTTATACACTTGAATTGTTAAAAAAACAAAACAAAAAAACAAAAAACAAAAAAAAAATGATACATTTTCAACAGAGATTGAGAAGGGCATTTTGGTTGAACAACCTCTTCCTATCTTTTGGCCTAGTCAAACTTAACCACTTTTTAAGCCTTGCTTAATTCACCTGCTTTCTGGAACATTTTATGACCACACTAGTTCACAATTTGGCCATCTTCAAAGTCCCTATTTACCTATTATCTGAAACATGTTTAGATAATTAATCAAATGATAACTAGTTGACATTAATTGCATTTCATATCATTGTTATTTTACATTTTTGCCTGTGACTCCTGGTGATATTTACATTTTAAGACTTCTTGGGCACAAGATATAACATTTTGTACTAAAAAGTCTGGCCCCATTTTCTCGATTTCTGACTTTTGAGAGCTTTTAAACTTCACCACTCCCTTTTCTACTTCTACCCAAAATTGGGTAAGTTGATAAGAGAGTCTAGATCCTCCCTCCTTTGGTTCAGATAGGATTCAAATTATGCAACCACCAGCCCCCACAAGGAAATCTTCACTTCCATCCTACCCCTTAATCACAATAAAACTCCGAGCCTGTGTTATATTCTTGCTCACTCAAGCCATTTTCATACCAACATGGGAGGCCTTCTCTCCTTTCCCCAGGAAGTCTCATTATGTCAGTAGTAAACCTTTTCATGACCTCTTAGTGTATGTTTGAAGTTATCAATTTTGACATCTGAAACAAATTATGGGTTAACTCTATTCTCCCTATGTGGAGAGATTCCAATATCTTTCCTAGTACCTTGTCTTCAGGCTAATCATACAGAAAGTGCTTAATATTTACTTTTTAAATGCCTGTCTGAATGACTGTCATCTTCTTCAATTTTCTTTAGCAAACTGGAACTCAAATATTGGTAAGAGGGTATTAGCCAGTTATTCAGCCAGTTCCTCAGTTACTCAACTATTAAATGAGTCATAAAAATAGTCTTTGGTCTTCTCTTTGAAAAGCATCATATAATGAATAAGAAAAACTAAGAAAAAAGTAATAAAACTATAATACTGACTTCAGTATTATAATAGTATATATACTTACTATAATACTGACTTCAGTGTCCAAACCTTGGGGATGAGATAGAAAATATGTTTGCTGGTTGGGCATGGTGGCTCACACTTGTAATCCCAGCACTTTGGGAGGCCGAGGCAGGCAGATCACTTGAAGACAGGAGTTCAAGACCAGCCTGGCCAACATGGTGAAACCCCATCTCTACTAAAAGTACAAAAAACAATTAGCCAGGTGTGGTGGTGGGCACCTGTAATCCCAGCTACTCAGGAGGCTGAGGCAGGAGAATCACTTGAACCCAGAAGGTGGAGGCTGCCATGAGCTGAGATCATGCCATTGCAATCCAGCCTAGACAACAAGAGCAAAACTCCATCTTAAAAAAAAAAAAAGAAGAAGAAAATACGTTTGCCATCTTGAGTCTCAATTTTGATGTGCAATAAAGTTGTGTCAGATCTAAGAGTAAGGAAATATGGGCTGGAGGTTGAGATTCTCACTTGCTAATGCAAAAATGTATGTCTATCAGGAGTCATGCTTTATATATTTTATCATTGAAAAAGGTATTTAGTAAGTATTTGCATATTTGCTTTTTTATAATCTCTTTCTAAAAGCAATTTGGAGATGTTTCTATTTTTTAAAAAATAATTGTTGAATATTCACCCACAAGCCCATGAGATAGGTAAGGCAGCTGAATTCAGCATACATGGCTGCTGAGAACCAGAGAAGTCATGAATTGCCCAAGATCAAAAAGCAAACTTTCTGGTCTTTTGATACTTAGGCAATTTTATGGACCGAATGCTTATATCCCCCCAGAATGTTTATGTTGAAGCCCTAATCCCCAATTTGATGATACTTGGAAGGTGAGGACTGTGGGAGGTAATTAAATTAAGTAATGACAGTGAGATCCTTATGATAGGAATAAAGCCCTTATAACAAGAGGAAGAGACACATGATTTCTCACTGCATTAACCTACATGCACCAAGGGAACACCATGTGAGCAAATAACATGAAGACGCCTGTCTGCAAATCAGGAAGAAGTCCTCATCAGACATTGAACCTGTCAGCACCTTGATTTTGGACTTCTCAGTTTCCAGAATTTTGAGAAATATATGTTTGCTCTTTAAGCCACCAGTCTGCAATATTTTGTTCTAGAGGCCCCAGCTGACAAAGACAGGCAAGAATCTTCCCTTTATGGGACACTGCTTTCTCAGAAGCAATGTTTATATGAAAATTGAGTTATAAGATATTCATGAGTTGTCTGATATGTAAGTGCTTTGGAAAGGGTAAGTCATATATTTACTTATGTTCTGTTCACATGATATTCATGGAGTCCAGGTCCTGTTGGTGCCTACCCTCAGTGCCTAGCATGAATCTCAGTAGGTTACTGTTGAAGTGAATGAGGACGACATGCCTTGTGGAAAACAAAAACGACAGCAAAGATTCTAAACTAAAATAACCCTATACAATTATTCGCTGTATTTATTTAAAGATACACTCCTTCTTTTAAACAAATTACATGTATGTATACATGTGTACGTGTGTTTCTTCAGGAAGCTACAGAATTAAGATAGGGGAGATGAGGAGAGGAAGAAGAATAGAAAGAGAGAGAAAATTTGTAGTGTTTTTGTTTTGCCTAACATTTATATGGACTTCTCCTAGTTATCTTTGTGAGAGAGATTCACAGTAGTAACTGATGTAAACCTGAACTAAACCTAAAACAAAAATCAAACAACAAAAAACCATGCAGGTAGTTTTTGTCCAGGTCATTTAATAACTTTTCATAAATAGCATTCACAATGAGCAATGGAAGTTTACATCCTACTTTTTCTTGGGATAGGAAATTTATATGATTGGGAAATTTGTTGACAGGGCTATCTAATCATCTCAGATTAGATAAATCAACTTCAAATGATTGGCAGTGTTTTCTTATAATCTGCAAAACGAAACTCTGGCTAAACGAAATTCTGGCTAAACATTATTTTAAAATTTGCATCAACTCTTTGGGGGCACAAATAGATATCAACTCCCTCTTGACTCTTAGGCTGGGGTCCAACCACCTTGTCCCCTTTTGCACTGAGCTCATCTGGCCACTGCTTACTGCCCATGATTGGGAACCATTTTCTCTGCTCAATGCATGCACTGGACTGGTTCATTCTTCAGAGCAGTTGGTTAAGAATAATGATAATGATTTAGATTCCAGTGGGCAGTAAATATAAAATAATTAATCGTTAAGTAGCTTCATGAATGTAGGAGACTGCCTGCTAACCATGTGGGGAAGGAAAGGTGATTGAAGCATGCTAAAAAGTACAAGCAAAGAGAATTAGACTGGATAAAGTGAGGCAATAGGTTTTTTAATTCCTGGGACATAAACATTGGACCAAAAAACTTGAAAATGGATAAATGAGAAATTTGATTCTGTGACAGGAAAATTACATGTATGTAAATATGATACAGTTAACATACTTCAAAGTGGTGCAAAAAGTGAAGTCGAAGGCTTCTTCTTGGATCAGTGTTTTGACAATAACAAACATAGATGCACCCAGAGATTGCTGAATCTACTAGCTATAATTATTAGATTATGAACTCTTCATTCAGAAATAAAACTATACATTTTTAAAACCATAATTATTCAGAGAAACCATGCATTTTGTTGCCCTGGCAAGAGAAAGGTTATTTTTGCAGGGCATAAAAGACCAAAGGATATGGCAAGCATGGCTGCTATAAAATGGAAACAATAAATAAACCAATTCCTTGACTCCAGTTTCCACGTTTAAAATGTTAAAACATAAAGTTAGAAATATGACATTTTTCTGTTTTCTATGCTTGGCTTTGCTTCCTAATGTGGCTCCAATATCCCTTAGGACACAAGTGTGTTTCACGCATGTGGTATCTCCAGGGCCTTTCTCAGTGCCCTACATGAGGAAGCTGCTCAGTAAATGTCTGTAGGTGACAATGCTGGCAGATACAACTGTTTAGGATCAGGTTCACTAATATCTTCAGGACTACAAAGATTTTAGTCATCATTTATTTAAAAGATGTAGCAGCTTTAGCGAAAGCTCTTCTACAGCTTAAAGAACTAGCCTCTACTCAGAATGTAACCCCCAGACCCAGTGATATCATTATAGTTTTTCAAAGAAGAGTTTTACAGCTGTCTTTGCTGTTTCAGAATCCAACAGTAAATCCTAAGAGGAACATCTCATTTTAAGGACCTTCTTCCAGACCTTACTTAGGACCCATCAACTGGGAACATTCAAGGGAATCCACATACAACACAGCCAGTTTCAAAATGCAGTGCTTTTGAGAAACACAGATTACTGGGCCCACCTCCAGAGATCTCAAGAGATCTTTCTTTTTGACAAGTGCCAAGGTAAGTCTGATGCGAGTAATTCATGTTGAAACAAATACGAATGCAGACTCTTTATAAGCCCCCTTGAATCATCTGTGCAATTAAAAAAAAAATGTTGCTGTCCCACCCCCAAAGACTTTGTTTTAATTGGTTTGGGGAGAACCTCCTACCATCTTTGTAAAAGCCCATGAGGTGATTCTAAAGTGCAGCTAAACTTGAGAATAATTTGAGTCCTCTTGAATGTGAGGCCCTCTGACAGCCAGAGCAACCTCTCAGGAAAAAAATTTCATTAACTAAAACCTAGCAGTATCTATCTCTGTGGAATCAACACCCTTAATCCAGTATGTGCTTAAATAATAAGAGACAACTTCACAGAGAGGTGTTAGGTGTCCCCAGGAGAAACCAGCTTTCATTGACACAAATTAAGCCCTAGACAACTACCGTGACTGTTTTTCTTCATGCAACCACAGTTCTACCCTCTTCTGCCACCACTGAATGATCCTAGGCCTGCTAAGCACACCCCTGACCTCCCTGCACTCAGCTGGCTCTGTCCCCAGGGCATTAACATGGCTCATCTCCTGAGGCATCATTGTGTTGCATAGCACCAAACGCTTTGCTTGTGGAGTGGACCCTTTCCCCTCCTACCCCAGCCCTCTGAAGCTTTTACTTTGGAATTCGGACTCCTGAGCAAGTCTCTAACAAGGCACTGAACACACTGAGTCTGAGGTCAGAGCCTGAGTCCACCAGTGGTGGGAGGGTTTGCCATGTTCTATGGCCCCGGCTCTTTGACCCTTCCTTTAAGTTGACTTGGTCTGCCATAAATCAAGTTGCTAATCCTTCATACCTGAACCACTGCTAAAGTAGCTACTCTTAATCCTTTGACTTCAGCTTTTCTTCCAACCTACTCCTTTCCCATTAGTCAAACTTACTAAAATACCACTATTTATTAAATCTATTGCTTTTTCAAAAATGTTTGGGGCCCCACATGCCTGTATAATATAGCCATGCTTTTGCTGTGCAGCCTAATGTTTAACACTGGTTTCTTGGAGTCTTATTCTGCCCTCCAAACCTGAAAGAACAGTGTGTGATTCCAGCAAGCCCTCAATCTCACTGTCCCTCAGACACATGGAAGTCCCTCTTTCCTTGCTCACAAGCTTCCCATCCTGAAAGCACATTCTCTCCCTTGTGCCTGGTAGAATGTTACTCACCTTTCAAGACCCTGTTCACAGTCCACTTGGCCTATAATACCTCTGATCTCATCAGTCCATAGTGGCTTTTTAAATCCTATAATGATTGTTTTCCTACCATTCACTGGACTTACAATACTGTGTTCTGTGCTCAGCTCTCTGGAGGTGGCCATATAATCTGCCTGACCTGCTTCTTTGTTTGCTTTTGTGTATACCCAGAAAGTAATTTCTAACTGACTAATTAGTAGACTGATTGATAAAGAAGCTAAATAAAGTTATGCAGAAATTTGTATGTAGTTAAAGCCAAAGGCAAGTGTTGTGGCTTTATGATAATATATTTTCATCTGTCGGTGTTCAAGCCCCGAATGGAGATCCTAACAAGGAAAAAAAATTTTTTTTCTTTTTCTTAAACAAAGAGAGCTGACCTCACTCAATTACCTCTCTCTCTTCTCTCTGTGCCGACATGGGGCCCAATGAGAGGTCTGAGTTCAAACACATGAAAAGTGCTTTGAAATGTCACTTGTTCACAACATCTGAGAAAATGCTGCCTTCTTTGCCCCCTACCAGTGTAATCAACTGTAATTTCAAATCAATATCTTGCCTCACCATGGATTGCTTTGTAAATCTGGTCTTCTTCTTGTTCTTTTTCTGCCTCATTACTTATCTTCGTCACCTACTGATATTAGTTGCTCCAGATACTAATGCAATTTTCCTGGCATGTGAAGTAGATTCAGCTCTTTGATAGTCAGATCTGAGTTTTCCAGCATGTTACAGAAAAGATTTATTTTCTGGCTATTTGTTCTAGACCTTCAAGTCCATTAAAGTTAGTTAGAAAATGGAAACTCGTCTTCACATTGAGCTGGGGACGGTGCTCCAAATTAAAAGATTTCCACTGATCCCCACGGAGTCATTTCAGGGTGAAAGAGTGTTTAAGTCGACCATTTTAGAACATACTGGGGATAAGTTGAGAGAAGGATTGTCTTTCACCAAATTGATTTTCTGTTCTCGCATTATTTATTATTGTCTAAATTTCTGTGGAAACATTGTCTCTCTTTTCTTGAGCGACTTCTCATCCATTTCTAAATTTTTATTGTGGCTGTGCACTAATTTGGCATTTTCTGAATGCTCTTTGTCTTTCCTGGGGCAAGCTCTTCCTTTTCCTACCTCTAGACCAGGGTTTGCTTGGTCTTGCCCCCGTCAGGAAGTGCCCTGGATTACTCAGTCTCCCACTCACCTTTCCCTTATCAGAACTTCTATAGCTATTATGAATCTTGTCTGAATTCCTGGGTTTAACATTGTATAACATTGTCTCTTCTCGTTCTCTCCTTATCTCATACATTATATCTAGTGTTCTCACCTGAACTGTGCTTTGTTTATCTATTCATTAGTCACAGCTCTATTAAACTGGTATCTGGTGACTCTATACATAGTCTTACAATTATTATAATAAATTAGGTTTATTATGCTTTACACGTGCAGCATGTCCCTCAAATAGATGGTAAGCTCACAGAAGGCAATCAATAAACAGTTTCTTCTTAATTATCTCCTGAATCCACGAATTTTTATCTCCCTTCACTGCTATAGCCTCATCCAGGGTACATGATCTCTCATAATGAGCATCCCAACAGCCTCCTAGAGGGTCTTCCTAAATCCATCTCCTATATTCCCCACCCTGCCTCTGGAGGAAAATTCAGAAACATAAATTTGATTTTATTCTCTCACTCTGTGGACATGTTCATGGGAAAACATGAATGAACTTTGAAAACTCTATGCTAAGTAAAATAAACCAGACACAAAAGGACAAATACTGAATAATTCCAAATATTGAATCATCCACTTATATGAAGTACCTAGAACAGGCAACTTCATAGAGACAGAAAATAGAAAAAAGTGCTATAGGCTGAATGTTTGTGTGCCCCCCCAACCTCACTAATTCCCCAAGGTAATAGTATTAGGAATTGGGGTCTTTGGGAGGTAATGAAGAAGGCATCCTCATGAATGACATTAGTGCCTTTATAAAAAAGGCCTGAGAGAGAAACCCTAATTCCCTCTGCCATCTAAAGACATAGCGGGAAGGTCTATGAGCCAGAAAGCAGGCCCTTACCAGACAGCAAATCTACCTTAATCTTCAACTTTCCATCTCAAAAACTGTGAGAATAAATTTCTGTTGTTTATAGCCTACCCAGTTTATGGTGTTTTGTTATAGCAGCTCAAACAAACTAAGGCAAGAGGTTACCAGAACTGAGAGAAGGAAGAAATGGAGAGATATTATTTAATAAATACAGAGTTTCTGTTTAAAATGATGAAAAAGTTCCAGGAATATATAGTGGTTATGGTTATGTATTAATAATATTGTGAATGTGCTTAATACCACTGGTGTACATGTCCAAATAGTTAAGATAATCAATTGCATATTTAATAAATAAATTAAATCAATTGATTATAAGAAAAAAATTGCACACTCAGTGGCCTTCGTATACTGTTCTTACCATGGCCTCAAGCCCTGGTGGGTCCGGCCTCTACTTTTTTTTAATTTACCTGGGTACATAGTAGGGGTATATATTTTGGGGGTACATGAGATGTTTTGATGCAGGCCTGCAATGTGAAATAATGACTTCATAGAGAATGGGTTATCCATTCCCTTAAGCATTTATACTTCGTGTTTCAAACAACCCAATTATACTTTTAGTTATTTTAAAATGTACACTTAAGTTATTATGGAATATAGCCATGGGATGTATGTATTTTTACAGTTATCCTCAGTCAATACTTCAGTCTGTTCAATTTCTTTTAGTCTCCCAAACATCTTCTGCTCCCTCTCATCACAAAGGCTTCTCCTATGATGTTCTCTGTTTCTGGAACATTGCAAATAGCACTTTCCTGCACACCACCACCTGCGTCCCAGTAGCCAGCATAAATCCCAGCTTAATTGTTTCTACCTCAAATAAGCCTCTTCTGGGCACCCATTCCAGGTTACACCCCTCTGTGATCCATTCTTTCAGCACCAAGTAATTCTCATTCATAGCCCTGGTCAGAGTTGTAATGGTATTTTCATTAGTGTTATTCTGAGTCTTGGCTGTTTCTTCCCCCAGACAATAAGTGGCAAAGAATGGCAAAGACATCTTTAGTTTTGCATCCAGCTTAGTGCCTGCCATATGGCAGAGGCTCAGTAAATATATACTGAAAGGGGGAAGCCAAAGATTGTATCTGGTGTTCTCTGTTATCTTCTTTCTGTGAAAGCCCTAGCTTTCATTAGTATGACAGCATGCAGATCATCTTTATTGGCTTTTACTTTCCAAAATGTAAAATGAGGAGGAGAGAACAATGAATTTCTCCTAAATCTAAAATGTAAGGTGTAGAACTGTTTGAAGCAGAGGCTGCTTCATGGAAATGGAATGGGCTGGTGATGGAAACCAAGAGTCAAAAGTACATTTCTTAATCTGGTTTCCTGTCATTTAGACAAAGACTAAGAGAAGGAGGGGCATTCTTGGCAACATGTCTGGAGCCAGAAGTCTGCGCACAGGACAAAATGCTCTCTATAGTCATAACTGTTGAGTGATAACAATGACTACAGCAATGGCAAACACACACAGTGTATGCTACAGCATTGAAGTCTTTTGGTCATCAAAATAATGCTGTCAGATTGTTGCCACTAATAAGTGGTAGAATTCGGATTCAAATCCACCAGGCAAGATGTAGAGTCTGAAAGGGAGAAAATGTGTGTGTGTGCATGTGTGTGTGTGTATGTGTGGTGTGTGTGTGTTTTATATCTATCTATATTCATTCAACAATGTTCTAATATATATGGAAAGGAAACATAAAATTAGGCAAATACGGTTGTCAATTTTCTCTAACTTACCATGTAAAATTCATTGCATTCTTAAAAAATTAGTTCTTATCTAACTCAAATATGAATTAATCCATTGTTCAAAAACTAAATATCTTAAAATGTAGTAAGCATCTAACATATGCCTGGTGTAAAAGACAAGGCATATACCTAGCCTTTATCTTCAATGAGCTTGCAAAATGGAGTTGGACAAATTGGATTCTCACACATTAAACAATTAAAAGATACTACAATATATTGTTACATATGACCGAATGCTACATGTGTCGCACTATGTAGGGAAGGTTTGAGAGTACACACTTATGGTCTTAGCTTTATAACTTCCTATGCACAATCTCATGTTACCTTTGCAAAATTAATACTTTTCTCTATCTTTTTTTAAGTAACACCGTGCAAGTATTAACGTCAAAAACTTAATGTTTAAATCCTTAATGAAAAGCAACCAACAAACACAAAATATTGCCAATATCACACTATTTGCAGATAGAAAATGTCACTGCATCTACATTTTTCTATGCGTCTACATTTTGAATTTTGACATTCTTTCTTGTAATATCCCAGGCTCAAGAAGCGAGTGGCAAGACCTTTTCCACGTTTCTGAAATAAAGTCATCCACAATTAAAATGGTTTACTGGAAACAGATGGACTTCCCGCAGAGATTAACCCAATTATCTTTGGTTTAAGAGCCAGAAAAAGCCATAAGATCATTATCTTACAAGACAAGAATTTTATCGTGATGCCAATCTCATTACATGAGTGAATGGAGGTGTTTAGTGATAGTTCTCCTGCATAAATATTCTTAATAGATTTAGTTTTTCAAACTCTTGGCTGCTCATTATTTTCAAATGAAAGAGCTTGACAGATGAAGGGTGCCGTGCATTACAGAGGCTAGAGACTCTACTGCATGTAGTTTTCCCCACAAAGACAAAGGAGCTACTCTCAAACAGTGGGAAGACCTTCACTTTTACAAACACTCCTCAAAATGTTGAAACTTGTGTTACCTTCATTGCGGGACAAAACTGACAGTGTCCAGATATTTTACAAAAATAAATTGTATACAGAGACACAGTACACTAATAGTTAAATCCCATGACTATTTTAAGCTTTAAGGTGCACACAATTTTTCAAAACTAAATTCTTCAAAGTAAATTTAGCTTTTTTGCTTCCATTTTTTTGGGGGGGTAAGGGATGAAGGGAATGGTGGTGCCAGTTGTTAAAACAAAAGGTAGTCTCATAAAGAATGCTCTTTATCTTTGTCTTCATTTATTCAATATGATATGTTTATTTAATAAACATGTAGATTTACACATCTGACAAATCATAAATGAGAGAGGAATCAAAGCCTGTGTTTCTTATTGAAGGGAGTGATTAATTAATTTAAATTGTGATAAAATGAGTTAGCCAAGTATTAAACAGAAACAACTCTGAAGTTAACGCTGATCCTCTAATGGGGAAAAAATGCACTGAATTTTTAGGAACTAGGGCATGAGTTCTTGTAGCATTATGCTGCTTATTCATTTCTATTGCAATAACACAACTGGCAGAACCTTAGTGTCCACATTTCTAAAAATGGTGCCATGATTCCATATCACATAGAGTTATTTTAAGTAACAATGAATATAATGCCTAAATGTTTTACAAACTCTAAAGCATTACTGTGAATTGTTGATGTTTGGAGTAATAGATAATTCACCTTCTTCCCTCACTCAAGACCAGCTAATTCATTTAATATGGTAGGCAAAGTGTCTAGAGCCCATGATATTTTCAGGGATCAGGAAAGTATTTTAATATAAATTTATATTAAAATCAGAATAATACTGACTATAACAACAATACTTAATGTATAATAATGAATTGAAACTGGATTATTACATTCATCCTTATGCTGATCATCATAAAGTATAATGTATATTGTCGGTTAATTTGTTGACTTTTTAAATTTTTTGTTTCTTTTATTTTGTTTAAAGGAAGAAGAGGCCCACAAAGGCAAACGTGTTTCGGGTGCACAAAAGTCACAAGATAACCATTGCCTCAGTCTAAGTGAAAGTAATGTCCATATTTGAAAATCTCAGAATTCTAACCTTTATTTCAGCCTTGGATAAAGGAAGGGTCAGTTATGGGCATTCACATGTATACCTGAAGTGTGGTCAAACACACATCGACTTGCTCAAAAACCTAGGTGAGAACAGTTATCTCTGAGATGGCCCAGTGGTTGTTATATTTTAGTAAGAATGGACCGAAAGCATCATTCATTTGTTCATTCACTGTTGAGTCATGTAACTTTTCTTGAAACACTGAGCTTTCCAGGCCAAGGATTCTCTATTTGTTTTTTATTTGTTTCTTTGTTTGAAGTTCAAAATGAGGACCACACAGTGAAGAAGAGAGGTGGGTTCGATTGCTTTCTTCTCCCACGTGTTCCACTGGAGCTTTGAAAATGAGTCTGAGATTTTCCATGATTTATCTGTCCACCCTCTACTTTCTGCTATCTGCTACTTATCTATCAATCACTCAATCTATCTACCTATAATATATTATTTTCTAATGATTTCATGCAGCATACTATGTATGTAAGAAAGGAGAGGAATATTGTATAATACAATTAATATAATTTTTAAAGATTCATATTCTTACGAAATAAAATTCCAAAAAGTTAACAGATAAATACGCATACATTTTTAAGGTTATATATGAAACACATGAAGTTGGGTAATTATGAGGAACATGAAAGAGGGCACAAGGAATGAAGGGTGAAAATAAAATAGAATATAACAAGATCAAGTCTTGCAACATAAATAAATGAACACGGGATAATAAGTTTCAGTTTCTACACTGGGTCTCAAGAATCATATATAGTTAGTTCAAAATAAGAAGATAGTATTGTGAGTTAGAATGGGCAAGGATTGCTTCAGAGAGAATGTAGAATTTGAATTATGTCTTGAAGGAGAACAACAATATGTAGACATAAAAGGAAGGAGAGGATATGATTTATGAAAGGGAAGACCAGAGCAAAATCTGAGGGGTGGGTCAGTGTAGGGAAGGTTTGGGGGCAGTTAGTAAATGCATTTCCCTTCCAAGTATGAAAATGGAGCCCCAGGTATATTGTGGATAGGGAAAGTAGAATTGGAAAGGGCTTGTCATCATTGTGAAACCATAGCGTTTTTTCAAATAGAGCTTTTGTGGACAGACACATAGATAATGGGGATGTTAAAATGGGCCATGTCTCTTTTCTGAAGAAAAAGAAAAAAGAAAAAAATCTGCAATATTTCCTCTCCTCTTGCTGTAACAATTCAGAGAAAAAAAAGAAGTCTATCATTCAACTGATCCCAGGGAAAAAGACAGGCAAGGTCATGTCCCCTCACGCAGAGAGAGACAGGCACAAGGAGACCTGGCCTGTGATCTGCTCCCCATTAGGGCGGTGTGGCTTCTCTTAATAGGGCCCTGATCATTTTTCAAGTAGCGAATCTGTCCAGCAGAAGGCGGTGAGCTATTGTTATCATTTATTCTGATCCATGGAACCCAGTTGATAAAAAGGTTAGAAATGCCACCTCCAGACATGCACTACATCAGATGTGCTTAAAACTGCAATTCAGACCGAGCTCCAGATCGTTTCTGCCTCTCCTGTCATCTCTTGTGCAGGAATAATAACGCACAATAACAACAGCCCTCTTTGCTTCTAGATTAATATTAAAGGAATGAACATAATTTGCAATCTATTTATAAGCACACATATCTACCTCTAATAGCAATACCATAGGATATCTATGAAGATATGGGGCTGATTAATGTGAATAAATACAGGATATTATAAGAGATGAAATAACAGTCTTGAAGGGGAAAGAAGAAATTGATTTTTATTTTAATTTCCTGGATTATGTCTTTTATTCTTATCCTTTCATATTCTTTTCATTAAAACAACACACACTGACCTTTTCTGTATCACATTCATTAACTACACCGACATGTATTTCATTGTACACAATCAAGATATTTTCTAGATGTTATTTGATATATTCTAACTCATATATATATTAGCCTTCTCCCCCAAGTTCCCTAAATATAAGTACTTTTTCTGTATGTTACCTTTGTTATAATTCATAGGGAAAGAAATAAGCAAAGATTGAGGCTTACATAATAGATTTCTCTACAATATCACTTATTCATCTCATAAGAATTTATTGCTAATCTACAGTGTTGTGCAGGTCCATTTAGTGTGAATGTTATGCTAAATTCTGCAATAGCTTGTCATTCCTTGAGGAACATATACTCCAATAGCTGACATAGGACTAACAATGTAGAACAAAGCTATATCAGAGAGCAGGCAATACAATGAATGCTTATGAAAACACACATAACCAGCTGATTAACAAGAAAGCAACCAACGTAATCAAATTGCCCAAATAACTGTCGTTTTCTGCTTGGTGTTGTTTCTCCACAAAATGCCAATAAACAAGAAGCTGACAAAAGAAAAGAAATGTAGAAATAAAAGAAAAAAGAAAATAGTGTTCTGGCATGAGCACACAGCTGGTCCAACTCAGACACTTTCTCTAGTTCTGCAGAGATGTGAATTGATTTTACAAGCACTAATCCTCAATCCCAATGGGATCTTCAATCAACTAAGATTCAGTTACCTTAGGCAGACTGCTCTACCAGTGGCCTCACAGTGGAATAAGATTCTTTAGGGATGAAAATACAAAGCCATAGTTGAAATCCAGTTTAAACGAACAAATAACAAAAACCCAGGATAAAACAAAGCAAAAAACCCAAACAATAGAAACCAGAAAGTAAAACACTGAAAATAATAAATAGGGTAGAAATTATGCTAGAAAAAAAGCTACCCACTCACATAAAAAGCTACCCACTCACACCCACAAGGACTGGATACATTATTGTCATCCCTCTCTACCTTAGGAGAATCCCATTTCTCAGGAGCTGGGTCCTGCAAACGCACCCATAGGTAATTTTCTGGAAGAGTAGCTTCTGTTTTTCTGGCTTCATGGTTTTGTTGTTGGTGGCTGTGGTGATGGCTTGTTGGTTTATTTCTTTGTTAATTTTGTTGTTCTTATTTTTTGCTTTTTATTTTATATCTGACTGTTAGAATTCTTTGTGGCTGGCTTGGGAACCTACCCACCTGGATATTTGAGGTTACACCATTTAGCATGGAAGAGATGTTGGAAAGTGAGGAGCTTTCAGAAATCAGTTGATATAGCCCATTAAGTTTTATCAGCTTCTACAGAAAGTCAGTCAGTTCCTCCCTTCTTCTGCCTTACCTCCACCTGTGTCCACTAGAATAACACAGGATTATTCCCATTGAGTGAAATATAAGACATGCTCACCTAAATATTTTCAAGTATTTTCAATGCAAACCAGGAACCTGTTACAATGTGCTTGTATTGAGTGGGTGGCCATGAAAATAAAAAAGAAAAAAAATGGTACTTTCCACCAGGGTATGATGAAAAGATTCTATATTATTTATCGTTTTGTGGGAGCTTAAAGAGAAATACAAGAAGTAGCAGACCCAAAGTCTGGGGCTCAGGCAACCAGGAGAGAGACAACACCATTGGCAGAGAAAAAATACATGGAGATGACATGCTGAGAATATAAACTGGGCAGGACATGGTGGCTCACGCGTGTAATCCCAGCACTTTGGAGGGGGAAAGGTGGGTGGATCACGAGGTCAGAAGATTAATACCATCCTGGCCAACATGGCGAAACCCTATCTTTACTAAAAATACAAAAATTAGCCAGGCATGGTGGCAGCCTCCTGTAGTCCCAGCTACTCAGGAGGCTGAGGCAGGAGAATCACTTGAACCCGGGAGGCAGAGGTTGCGGTGAGCGGAGATTGCGCCACTGCACTCCAGCCTGGTGACAGTACGAGACTCTGTCCACACCCCACTCCCCCCAAAAAAAGAATATAAACAATTTTGTTTTACTTCTATTGATGTTGACATAAAACTGGGATACACAACAATAAAACTGGGAGAGAAGCTCCCAGTTTTATAAGGTTTATAAAGAAAGTTAATTTTGATCAGAAATATGAAAGAAGGCACTTTGAATGTTATATAAAATTACATGAATGCTTATGTATAATATTATATCTTAGAGTTGAAAGTGAAGAAGGGTTATTAGGAATGAGAGCTACAGTATCTTTCATTATAAACTCTTCCTTCGTTGAATCCTTTACTGAATCAAAACTGGGGTAAAAAGTGGAGGAGACAAGACCCAGTCAGTAATATGTAAATATAATTTTCACCTTGTGTGTTAGTAATACAGGAGGGAGAATGGAGGAATGCTGTGTTAGTCTTATGAAACAAATCAAGGTTATACTGTTACGTTTCAGATATACTTTAAGATTCACATGACCAGTTGCTTCACTGTAAATGTCTTCCATAGAAAGGGAGACACATGGGCCTGGAGCCAAATGACAACACCAAAACTTAAATATTTCTAAGTTAGAGTCTTGGCTCTTTCAATAATGCCCTCTACTTCCTTGGAAAATTTATGTAGATGGCTGGCCTCCAGTTGTGACAAGGTAACAAGAACAATAATACATACTTAGAAAACTCTCATGAGTGTTTGAAGAACTAATTAGTTAATATTTGCCAAGTACTTTGAGGATGGGAAGTGCTAAATAGTACTGCTATAATGGCATGCTTGTTGAAGGCTAATGAGCTCAAAGGGAAATGGCCCTACCAAATACAAGCTTTCTGGAAAAAGCACAGCATCCTTTCTCTTCTCCAAGTAGGAGTTGAAAATAACATCATCTCATAAAGCATGGTAGAAGTATGGTAGATGCTCCTATAATTCTAGCAATGATCCACCATCATCATCATCACCCTCACTCTTCAATCAATGCTTTGCTATTGCCGGAATTTAGTTAGAACTAGCTGTTAAATACCAGTAAGTATGCTAAAATAAAGGCAACATCTTTTTAAATGAGAAAAAATAAATATTTAATAAATTAACTTGTTATTTTATCTCAAAAACACTTAACGGATTTTTTTATATACACTTAGAACTCAGAGTTTTGACTAAGGGGGATAATTGACCTCCGTGTTGGTCTCCTGTAGATACAGCCTGTGGCTGTACTTCAGGCTGTATCTACAGGAGACCAACACGGAGGTCAATTAACCCCATTAGTCAGCATTCTGGGTTTTTAGTGTATATACATATATATATGTGTATATATATATGGGGGGGGGGAGAGAGAGAGAGTAATTCAAAATAAAATAACAAACTGATATATTAAATATTTATTACATATATATGTATATTTCTTATTTTCTCTGATTCTCCAACATTCTAAATTTTTCTGTGTCCTTCAGTACCTACCAACTTACTTTTTAAAACATTTTTCTCTCTGATGTTATACTTTCTTCTTTCTGGCTTTTTCTTTTTCTTCTCTTTTTCTTTCTATACTTTAATATATGTGTTGCCAAAAGATCCGCTTCCTCCACAGTTTTTGGTCCTTCTGCCCTGACTCTATAAAAAGTATAATCCAGTCTTATAAATTTAAAAATTACCTCTATGAGAAATATTGCAACGCTAAGCTCTCTCTGAAACTATATTTCTACATTTCTAATATTCTGCAAGAACTCTTATCTGGGGTGATCTACAGACTTCTCCAATTCATTACATTTAAAAGTGAATATATAATTTTACCTGAAAACTCTTTCTTCCTTGGTCATTCTATTTCCAAGTAATGATGCCACGCTCTTCCCAGGATCTCAGATTTAAACTCTCTTCTTTGAATATTTTTTAAAATATTTTTTTCCCTTTTCTTGTCCACAACATTGACTTTGTTTCCAATTCAATAGTATCAGCCTTCATAAAATACCTCCCATCCAATGTCTGCTTTTCATTTTAACTGCCTGAGTAGGATTCATTACTTCTTTTTTACCTGTATCCTTTCAGTGGTTTCCTGACTGGTGTCTCTACTTCCAGTCACTGCTCAGTTATATGTATCTAATGCTTTGCTCCCATATTAATCTTCCTGATGGGGAACTTTAATAGTGTTGTTCCTTCTGCCTCAAAAATGTCAAGAGCTTCTTTTACCTTTGTTCTTACTTCACCCTCCATGTACTCTTAGCTCTAGCCCAACTCAACTCTTTTCTGTGTCCTGTAAATTCTCCAGGGCTGTGGCTACTCTGTGCCTTTCCCTCAGTGTTATGTTTGCTTAGGATTTTCTATGCTCTTTTCTCTGCTTGTCCAATTTTTGCCATTCTTCAGGGTCTTGCTCAAGGGTCCTTTCCCTTGAAAGTCTACCATATCTACTCATTGGAAAATAATGAATCTTTCTTCTAAAAAGCCTGCTGGGTGGTCTGGGCCAGTCTAATATAGCTACTGTAATAAACTCTCATTTTCTGGCTTTTTCCTTTACCTATTAGTATGAACTACATGTTAGTTTTCTCAATTGTAGCGGTACAATTTCAAATGTAAGTCTCGGTTCTGGATTTGATTATGAAGTACAGACTTTTAAGCTTGCTTAGATGTAGGTAATGAAGTCTACATCTATCTCTAACCAAATAGGGGGTCCTGTTGAGTAAACAATGAAAACTCAAACCCCAGATAGTAATATACATTTATTTGGTTTTATGTTTCCTCTTCTGTGCATGTATCTTTCTCAGTAATCTTGCAGAGACTAGGAGTGATAGCAGCACTGGTCATGGTGCAAATGTGGAGGGGAAGACAGAAGAAAGAATGAGGAAAGGAAGTCAGGTTATTTGGTTCGAGGCAAGCCTCTTTCTTCCTTGTGGCTTTCAGCAATCATAATATCACTCTAAAGTAATTAATATTCTTAACATTCATCTAGAGGTTTTGTTGTTATTTCAAAACCACTTCAAATAATAAGCATGCTGTAATGGTAAAACCTATGGTTGGTATGGATTAAAAGCTCAAAAATAATTGCTAAATAAATAAATAAATAAAATTTATCACTTATTTTACTGTTGCTAGGGCAAAGACAAACAGGACCTGGAGAATCACAGTGATTGCCATAAAATTAATCAGTGAGTTATCCAATAACAGCTACTATTTCCCATGAGGCTTTCTTATTGAAATAAGTCAGTATAGCTTGACTTTTTTTCTAGAGCACTTTTTTCTTAGTTCCTCATTTGTCCCAACCACTAGGGGCTCTTTATCTTCTTCACTTGTCATGGGTGGCTTTCTACGTCAGGGACTTTGCAAGTTTCCAAGTAGTTTTGTGTCATATCCTGATCATTCTTACCATAGGCCAATTCATTCTTCCATGGGACATCAAGATGTATAACTTCATAAATTATATCACAGTGATTGGCTCTGGAGACAGGAATTGACATGTACCCTAGTAGACTTTTTATAAAGGCATATGCAAGATGGTGTGCAACATCAAATATGTCGTGGGACAATTTCTCATAAAATTGAATTATGAGACTTGAGAATGGACAGCAGGTGGTAGGAGTTGAGGCTGCAAATCTTGAAGTAGAGTTAGAACCATATATCTTGATAGTCATGCAAAGTGTACATTTATACAAAAGAATAAAAGAGAAAAGAAAGAAAGCAACTATAGAAAAGGAAAGGGAGAACAAGAGTTAAATATACAAGAAAGAGAGACCTTATTATACATGGAAGAGAAAAATAGAGAGCAATCATTTACAACAGTTTTGTCAGTTTCTGAATAGTTTACTTACTCTAAGTTCTAGATCATGAAGGTGTGTTTAAAATTTGGTTCATTTTTCTCAAGATAACTTGAAAGAGGTCTTTGTTCCCTTGATTGTTTAATTGCAAGCTAGAAAAGCTAACCCACAAAGTCCAAGGAATTCTGAGGCACAAGTCAGGTGTGCCACCATAGAAAGCACCTGCTGTGGGTGCTAACATTCCTAACATTTTGCTTTTCAGAGCAGAGAAATTAATTCCTAAGTTTATATACATGTGTGTGAGTATGTGTGTGCATGTAGCCTCTCTATTCTGAAAAATTCATTGGCCTATTAAAGTTTCATAAAATTTCCTGTCTGAGATACCTAAGGCAATAATAGAACTGGGTCAGTGGGTAGGTGGTTACTTCCACCACTATTAGAAAGGCAGCCTACCACACAGGTGGCAAGATGAGTTTTGAAGGCAACTGAACATTCAGAATTTGTTCAATTTATCACAATTACAAAAACACCTGGGCCAAATGATCATAGACTCACCCACAGAATTGGGCGGGAAAAAATGAATGCTTCTGTCATGGTTTGGAAGATTACGCACTGATACTAAATATTTTTGGAGACATTATACCAACTCTCTCTCTCTCTGTCTTTTTTTTTTTTTTTAACAAATAAGAAAACTTAGGTCTTAAGAAGTAAAATGACTCCCCTAAGGCCACATGGCTAATTAGTGCCAAGTCAGAAATACAGAACTGAGAATTCTCTCCATTTTCAGCCTGTACTCTTCCCAAAAATCTTTACCTGGAGGAACCAAGTAAGGCTGATTGTGGTCACATGGATCCAGGCACTAACAACACTGAGCAATTTCTAATCAAGAAAGATGACTTGAGTAATGGTCATGCACATGGGTCTTCCTTTGCACACACTATTAATACTAACTACATTTCTCCATATCCATTCTCTGCATGGTAAATTACTGGTAATCCCGAATCCCAAATACAATACAATACCCTCTCCTCTCTGAAGTCTCCCTAGATTTCTAAGACAGACTCTATTTTTCATCCCTAGTGTTTCCAAGCCCTGCTTTACAACTGTATTACTGTGTTGTGTCACTGTGATTTATACCTGTATCAATTTTTCAAGTGGACTTTTAAATCCTTGAGATTAGAGACCATGCTATCATATGTATTCATTTCCGCAACTAAGCTCTGCCTAGTACAGAGCAATTGCCTACAGCATGTTTGCTAAATGAAAGCATTAAAATAAAAAAGGAGAATAATTAAAATAGATTTTTATCATTATTTTTCTACCACATTGTTTGCCTTTCACATCCATATACACACTTTAAGTCCCAGCCGATAATTGGATGTTATTGATGGGGAAATACAGGAGAGAAATGCTCAATTCGGGGGTATATTTCTCAGAAGTGGACTATGAGAAGTGTTAAGAGAATGGAGTGAGTCATCAAGAGATGTGGATCATGTCTTTAATAGCTTTGACAAGTCCTTTACCCTTTCTCTGTCTCCATTTCCTCAGTTCTCAAGTAGGAATAATACTCTGCCTCAAAGATAATGTAGTGAAGGAGAAATTAGTTATTGTACATGAAGCTATTTTAAAATATATAAAGGGCAATGCTCATTAACTTATTGTGAAGATGATGATGCCTCCAGAGATGTTCCAGAAGATTAGGATGATGATAATGGTGCTTCAGAAGATTAGGAAAAAAAGCCTTAATCTGAACTTCCTATGCTCTCCTTTTTATTCAACACCAAAGTTTTATCAAATTGTTTTATTAAATGTCATTGCCCAAGAACTTCTGAGTTTCTTTAATAATCAATAATCCAAACTGCCATTTAATATTATTTCCTTTCAATCATTTTCTCTTGAGCATGCAGAGGTCACCATTTTCTACAGGAGACACTTGGGTAAGAACGTGAGATTTGAACAGAGCTGTGAATTCCCTCATTATTACTTACTAGCTCAGTAACCGTAGGTTTTTAAAAACCTCATTAAACTTTAGTCACTTTATCTGTCAAATGGGAATAATAATCAAAGATGCCTTGTAAGGTTCTGTTTACAATAAAATGAAATACTGATGGTTTCACATAATACCTGGCACCAGAGTAAGTAATAAAAAGAGATAAATAAAAAGAAAAAATGTTATTATCAGCTATCTAAAATATTATTAGACATCTAAAATATCTTTTGTCATCTGTCATCATGACAGACTTTTAATCTTAGAATTTTTTTTTGTAACTAAAATACTTGCATAGTGAGGAAAGCAAGAAGCCTGAAAACTGACATTCAGATATGAGCTCTGCCTCTTACTAATGTGTAAGCCCAATCATAAGCGAAATCATATCATGTGACATTGTTATAAAAGGAACTGTGTATACATGTTACACAATACATGGAACACAATGAAATGGCAATGTTGTGATATTTAGTAGAAATGGCAATGTAGTGATATTTCATGAAATACACATGTAGTGAGACATGATTCTATCTCTAGTCTGCACTCTCTCTATATTATCTCTGATTCTCTGCAATAACCCATTTTACAGATAAGGGATCTGAAGGACTGAGAGGTTTCATGATTTGCCTGAAGTCTTCCAGCTAGCAAGTAGGGGAGCCACATTCATGCCTAGATCCTTCAACCCCAAAGTCCATGCAGGGAGGAAACCCTATGCTATATTTCCTTCTCAATAATTGATAGCTATCCTTTGAGGCTGAATCTCCTGTAATAGATAAATATTCACAGGAAGGCTAGCACCAGCCTAGTTCCTGCTCAGGAAAGCATCCTGGGGAGTCCCTTAGCAGTAAACCTAAGATGCATCTGAGGGGAGAACTACCCAAGTGCTCCACAATTAGGGAGAGTTGAAAAGGGAGGTACAAGGACCCAAAAGTGAACTGTGGATCTGTCCTAATTTCCCCTCACTATTTACCACTATTTGCCCCCATAAACTAGAAGGAAAGTGAGAGCCTCCCAAGTTGAGTAAAATAATTATTCTCAGAGAATTGACCTAAAGAGCCAGTGCCACGCCTGAGCAGCCTGGGAAGCCCTTGGCCTCAGCTGGACAATGGAGATGAGGCCACAGGGGCCTTGGGACCACACCTTGGCCACGGATCCCGATCTTCTCCATCCTTTCAGACACTGAAGAGCTATGGCAGCGGGAAAACACACAAAGTTAGGATGGCAAGCACAGACCATTGAAGACAGAGCATTCTCTGTTTCTATTTATACCTTTTAGGCTCCCCCTTTCCTGTAATTGAAATGTGGGTCCTAGAAAAGCCGAGGGCAGGTAAGTGAGCAGTCTACATGAGAGCGGACTCGCCCGGGATGACCCGGAGCAGTCAGGGTCCAGCCACCGGCCACGGCCCCCTGCAGCCGGGGCCAGCCCTGCGCGGCTGCCGCAGCCTCCACCACCTCCTGGAAAGCAGCAGCCGGGCGAGAATGAAAGTGACTTCCACAATCGGCCGCCCACGGGATAAGCGCAAGCGCTGGTCTCGATGATTAATATGGATTTTCAAAATACCCAGTTCTTGAAGGAAAGCACATTATTAGTGGTAGAAGCAGCCGTAGGAATAATAAACTATTTAATTTGAATTTGCTTTAGGTTCGCAGTCCGTGCACTAACACCGTGCGTTCTTACTGATGCCTCTCGCCCAGGTTTTCACTTCTTTAGCTGTGACCTGCTATTCAGTCTATTAAATCTCCTTCCCAAATCCCCAAACTCATTCGAGGCCTCCGTCATTTTCTCCCTCCCCTTCAAACCTACCTTTTTAAAGCCCTTTTTTCCTCCATTTGTTCTCTAAACAAAACTGCAGCCGTTGCCACACGTCTTTTCCAGATGCTGCTAGCAACAAATTATTCCCCACGGGTTTTAGCTAGGATTTCACCCTGTTCCATTTGGCTCTCAGGACACATTTGTTGAACTCGAAAGCATTTTAACTGCCTTTCTCTCTCTCTTTCTTTCCTAGTGAAAACTCATAGCAGCAAACCCTTTCTCTCCCTAGAGCAACTGACAGGCCCCAGAAATAAAGGAACAGAGGGATTTAAAAAAAAAAATCTGTGAAACAAAGCTTTGATACTTGTCCCATTTAGTTACTATCTTTAACCACAATTCTATATTTTTATTTCATTTCTGCTATTGTTTCATTTAAAGACCTGTATTTATATTCAGTTGGTAAATAATGCCAATAGGGCACTACTTGACCTCTCATAGTGACCCTGAAGTTAACTCCTGAATCTATAGTGACCCTGAAGTTAATCTCAACTTAATATTTTACTTATGTTTGGAAAATCTCAATAGCTCTTTTTTTTAAACTTTTCCCATATACTCAGAACTGTAAATAAACAATTCTACAGAAAGTTTTGTTGTTTATGTTCTGTTTTCACTTTGTTTTGTCTTGCTGTTCTGCATGTTAAGCACAGAGCGAAAAGATAAAGCCACCACAGAAGAAAACTAGTTATTTGAATACGACAATGGCTGGAAATGGAGTAGGCGCTTCTCATGTTCACCTGTTTCTCATGGTTTTGTGTAAACTCATATTACATAGCGTTTATTTTCTGATGCAAGTGATGAACCCCCACGCTCCTGAAAATTTAGCATAGGCATACATTTTCACGTAATTGGGAGGAGGTTTAAAGCATGTATCCCATTTGTAGACATACTATGAATCCATGGGCCATGGCTTAAGGACTCCAACACAGATATGATCCCTGCTGAGTAACAAATTCAGTATCTGAGTCAAACATGCTCAGACACCTGGCTCTTTCTCTACAGAGTCAGAACATCCAGTCATATATATATATATATATATATATATATATATATATATATATATGACAAATAAGGGAAATAACAGTGTGGTTGTAGCTCTAAAAATATTTAAGAAAATTAATTGCAACCGAATCCCTGGAGATTTCTGGAAGAGCTATTTTGCTGTCCTCAGTAGGATGCACTACCAAGTCCATAGAAAGAAGGCTAAGAATGAGAAATTGAGTGCTGCCTTTTAAAGTTTCTAGAAAAAACGAGCCATGACTACTATGGCCACTGCTGGTGAATGTTTCTGTGGAGCCTAGCACAGAGTTCTGTCCCAGCAGGCACTCTGTAAGTGTTGATTAACTGACACAAACTAGGAAAGTAAAACGTGTCAATGGCCAAGATCCAACAGGCAAGTTAGTTACCCAGAGGGGGTGAGTTAGAGCTTCCAGTGGTGGAGCAGAGCAGAAAGTTGCAGAGAGTCCCTAATTGCTTTAAGGGCTATTATCCCCCACCCTTTACAAAGGGTCACGTAGAAGCAAAAATAGGGTGAGAATTCATCCTGGACACTGGCACACTGACTTTTAAGTTTACCTCAACAACCTTGTTCTAAGATAAGAGTTTTTATTTTCCTAAAATAGTTTGCAACTTGTTACATGTTAATTATTACTTACTGCAATGGCTTTCTGGCACCATGAAGTTATAAAAGGTCAAGCTGGATCAGTATAAGAACAACCATGACAAAAACGACTTTAAAACATGAAACGTGGTGCAGCCTCACTTATTGGAGAATTCAAAGAGAGCCTGAAAGCTTTATCAGAGATAAACTAGAAGGTCGTGGTAGGATGTGGAATTAAGCAGCATGTAAAATCTCCTGAAATCTAAAATTTCCGAATTCTTTAAACCCCAACTAGTCCAACAGAAAATATGAATGACATATGTTCTGATTCACCACTCCTCGTAGTCCTATAGTACAATGAAAATATGTGATCTGTAAAAGGTTCTTTCTAGCCCCCTCTTTCTACTTCATTTACCTCTTAAAAAAAATAGGTCACAATGGCTAACTCCTTAGGAAGTGGTCAAGAGGGGAAGAAATAAGAGAGATATTATGAGAAAAAGAAACGATACCCAAAATATCTGAATTATGTGCTCAAAACTGAGTTAATAAATGCATGAATGAATGATCTTAGAAACTCTTGGAAACACAAAGTGCTCTGAGAGGGCAGTCATTGGATACCAAGGGATGCAGATAGTATTACTGTGCTCAGAATCAGAAGCATATGAAAAAATACTTCTTCAATCAATTTTTAACTCAGGTAATTACTGAGCACATTATTGAATAACAGGAATTATATTAGGTCCTTAAGATATATAGATAATTAACATAGAGCCCATCACCAAGATATCCACAGAATAATAGGGAAGTAACATATTAAAAACATCCTGGCAATGTTAAGTTTTTTCATGGTATCCTAAGTGCTAACAGTGTACATGTTGCATAACACTTGATCAAAAATTTTGTTAAATGAATGAAGTGCTGTAATGGGTAACAAACACGTTTATGTAGAAATGGAAGTATTAAGCCTTTTGAGGTATCCAGGGGTGTTTCTCACAATGGAAGTACTGTTTGAACGGGTCCTAACAGCAATTTGAATATGATAAGAACCATGGAGGAAAAAAGAGAAGAAATTCTGAGCAAAGGAAACAACTACATCCAAAGGCATGGAAGTTTGAAAAAACATGCAAATTAAAATGACTGCAAAGATTTCATCAGGACAGGACCATCAGATGTATTAGGGGCAAGAACATTAGCTGAAGTTAGACAGAATTCGTGAGGTTATCTAAAGAAAACTCTTGAAGAGCATGAAAAGTGGATTTGAAGTTGAAATGCAGTGTTGAACGGTTAGTACACGTTTTGGAGCCGCACTGGTTACAATGAATAGAGATTAAATCTATCTAATGCAGTAAGATGGTAGACATTACAACTTTTCAGTTTCCTCCAAGCCATGTAGGTTACTCTGAAATTCCAATCAGCATAAGGATCTCACTTATAACAATATTATGGAAGTGTGCTCACATCCGTCTTATTGGATTTTGGCTCAGATCTTATTATTGTTGTAAAAGCAAGGCCGAAGCATGAAAGCCTTGTATTTGAAACAGTGCATGGGTTTTGTTACCAAAACACGAGGGGTTCAGTCTTGGTCCAACTGCCCACAACACAGAAAGCCAATCACTGAGACAATGAGTATTTCCAAGGAAGAAGGCTTTATTCAGGTCCTGCAGCAGAGGAGATGGGAGATCAGTCTCAAATTCAGTTCAACCCACTAAAATTAGGAATTTATGTAGCAGGGAAGAAATGTAACCATATGAGGGAAAACAGAAATTAGAGAGGGGTAAGGAGATAATCCTGAGGAATAAGGAGTCTGGCATCTCATTATCCTCATGTGGTAATCTGGTAAGTTTCATTTCCTTGATACTATCTGGGAGGCCTGATCTTTGGTTTCCTGCAGAAAAAAAAAAAAAAAAACTTGGATAAGACAAATGTAACTTTCTCACGTTTTAAGACTGGGAGGGTCAATTTCTATGTTTATTCAAAAGAAGCCGTAAATATCAGCTCTATGGGACAACTGGGCCAGTTTAAGTCTCTGTGGCCTGCGGAGTACATCGCAAACCTCTTGACATGGCTAGTCACAACCAAACTTTTATGTTTGATTCTCACTTACAGTCTTTATATATCTCATGTAGCTCCTTTCTCTAGTGATGGAAAAACAAAGTGTCAATGGCAAATAGGTTTCTCAAATTTAAATCCCTCTGTGAATCCCCTAAATTCTATAAAAATAAGTGGGGTTTTTTTTTTTTTTTTTGCTCTTCTCTATATAAAGTTACTTTTATCACAGTTGTTCTATTAAGCAATCTAGAGTCCTTTTACTATAAGCTGAACTACATCAGTGAGAATAGACAGGAAAATGTGTCCACTATCACCTGGACACTGAGCAGTTAACTCCTAAGTATGAGTAAAACAAGGTGAATATACAGAACCCAGATCCAGACATGTGGTGGAGTCATTTTAAAGAAGAAAATCCTGTCTTCTGGGCAAGGTATAGACACCCAGAACTCCCCAGAGCCCCAGGGTTTTTCTTTTGTTAGGAGAAAAGTATGTTTCTGGTTTAATCTCTCTAATTAAATAGCAACTCCTTCCCCAGCTCTGGAGGTGGTTACATCCAAAAGCAATAAAATCCAGGATTCCTTCTCTTCAAGCATCCCCCTAGTTATCTGTCTTCTAGGTCACATATCACAGGAGAGACCCTTAGGGCTGAATTTTTAAAAGGCAACAAGGCTTTTTCCTGTGAAGATGACAGATGTGTTATGTATTACATTGGACAATGACATAAGAATTTCCAGCATGAAAGACTCCTCCTATCCCATCGTACCCTCTTGAAATGATCAAAGATTTTAAGAATATTCATGTCCAATCTCTTAATGGTGCTGAGGCTGAAACACTTGTGAAGATACCCAGGAGATTTTTAACAAAGTGCTGCAAGTAAAGTTCTTACTGTCAAAAAAAGAAAAGAAAAGAAAAGAAAAACTTGGTAAAGCTTGCATATCTTGGATGGCGTTCCTGAAATGAAGACAAAAGTTCAAGATTGATTGGCTCCCATATTCTTGAGAAACTGAAACTTTTCCTAAGTTCTCAGGCATTACTCCTGGACTTTTATGTCAGTTCTTAGCTTAAACATTGCTTCTCAGAGTATGTGCTGTTTTCCATGCCTTGTACTCAGATATCAGTTTATAAACTTCGTAAGGATGGAAGTATAGAAACTTTGTCTGTCTTCTCTGTCAGCATTCAGCCCTTGACATGACATATAATAAGTACTTAACAATTTGGTTTACAAATGAACTATCAAATTCATGGTTTCTACAACAAGACAGGTAGGTTTTCTAGTTAAATATAGCTGGTTGTAGCACGGAGGAAGATAGGAGACAAATCACATTTTTTCTTCAGTAAGGATGCCAACATGCCTTTTTCTTCCTTCTGTAGCAAGAAAATAAAATTATACTATCAGTAAAGAGGACGAGGGGCTTTTGAATATAAGCTACTTAGTAAGCAAGATGCCTTCATTTCAAAATGATCGTATGATTTTCATAAAGCTTATCCTTGTGTTCTGTTTCACATTTTATTATTTTTTAAAAATTTGCAATAGTTTCTTTTAGCCAAAGTTTTTCTATAATCAAGTGTATTAGAAATATATTCAACTTCAAGATATCCAACTGGGGATCAGACGTGGATCATCACTGAGCAGAACCTGGCTCTACTCCACACATAAAAATTTCAAAGGGTTGGATGGTTTTCATGAAAGCCTGGCTGAATTTTTTTTTTCTTGGACCTTAAATGTTCCCAGCTTCTTTGACTAACCATAATTCTGTGATTGGCATTAATCAAGGTATTTTTTAAAAACACTTGAAAGAAGATACTCTGTGTTTGGAATTTCACTTCTATTCCTATATTTTAAGAAGTTTGAGAAATTGTATGTATTGTATTTGCTTAATTGTATGAATAAATCTTCTACTAAAAGCTAGACATTTGTCTGTTCTCATTAACCAATTTATGCCAGCGGTTGCAATTTTTTGAATTTTTGCATGAGTGAAAAATCAGACCTTGATGATGACCTTGAGCAGTAGGATATAAATAATTCCTACATACTGACATGCTTAGCATTCCAATAATGGAATGCCAGGCATAAGTGGGTTAATAACACTATACGGCTACAAAAAGATTTTACTTTTGTTTTGTTCCATTTTCTTTTGTTTTGAGACAGAATCTTGCTCTGTCACCCAGGCTGGAGTGCAGTGGCGCGATCTTGGCTCACTGCAATCTGCAACCTCTGCCTCCTGGGTTCAAGCAATCCTTCTGCCTCAGCCTCCTGAGTAGCTGGGATAACAGGCATGCCCCACCACGCCTGGCTAATTTTTGTATTGTTAGTAGAGATGGGGTTTCGCCATGTTGGCCAGGCTGGTCTCAAACTTACTTTACTGTTTTGTTTTGCTTTGTTTTGTTTTTATCAAGTCAAGTGGTGCAATTATTAATTGCCAGTATATATTTAGAAAACAAAACTAAGACACAAACAAACAAAAAACAGATAAATTCTGCGATATTTTATGGCATTCCTCACAGATCAATATTCTGTACTCTTTGTATCTTTGTGAATAAATTTGATAATCAGAATTGTAAAGCTAGATACAATTTAGAGAAAAGAAGCTGAAGATCTGTAATTTTAGCAATGAGGAAACTGAGGACTGAAGGTGTTTTCTTTTTTTTCTTTTCTATTTTTTTTTTTTTTTTTTTTTTTTGAGATGGAGTCTCTCTCTGTCGCCCAGGCTGGAGTGCAGTGGCGCGATCTTGGCTCACTGTAAGCTCCACCTCCTGGGTTCATGCCGTTCTCCTGCCTCAGCCTCCCGAGTAGCTGGGACTACAGGCCCTGCCACCACGCCTGGTTAATTTTTTTTTTTTTTTTTTTTTTTAAATTTTTAGTAGAGACGGGGTTTCACCGTGTTAGCCAGGATGGTCTGGAACTCCTGATCTCATGATCAGCCCACCTCGGCCTCCCAAAGTGCTGGGATTACAGGCGTGAGCCACCGCGCCCGGCTGGACTGAAGGTATTTTCCAGGTCCCAAAGTTACATTCCAACTGAGCTTGTACTGGCACATGGGTAACATCCCACAATGTCTCACAGTTATGAGACTGCAGAAAGCTCCATGAGTCTTTGCAAGATGCCTTTGTTTAAAACACTTACCCTTGCACTGAGGCTCGTGTCTCCAGTGTAGCCCTAACAGGGGCCTGTGTCCTCAGAACTTGGCCTCTTCTTATCCTCCTTCTACACCTCACCTTGCTTCATTTTACTCTGCATTCCTCTCATGCTGGCTTTCCAATATCGTTGGAGAAGCTGAATCACTTGGCTCTCGGAGAGCAAACATGCTCTTCTTAGAATCCACCCTGGATGCAGTCCTGAACTTCTTAACTCTTAATCATCACTTGAATTTTAGCAACATAATCCACTTCTCAATGAAGTTTTCTTCAATGGTGTTGTTCCCAAACATTTTCACCTTATGGTGTCAAAAAGCACCCTGCAGTAAAATGAGAACACTGCTCAGAATAGAGGCAACTGTCTATGGGGCTCCATCTAACCTGGGACCATCCAGTCACCCTTGAGGTGAGGGTATCAAATGCTGAACACACCTGTAACCCATTTATATCCCACAGCTCAGAGATGGAAAATATTGCTAGCCATTCACTCTCCTCCAGTAGGTCAAAACCTAATTATCCTGTCTTATGGCCTCATGTGCCTGTTAGCACTTTGTAGAGTCAGGATTTTGCCTTTAGGCTGCTCATCTCATGGAAGCAGGACCATTGTCAATTTCTGTTCCTTCTTATAGCTCTAGAAGCCATACACTCTTAGTATTTGTTGAATACATTAATGAAAGCTCAAAATACCCAGAGTCCCACAACTAGGACATGAGAGAAGTGGGATATAAACCACGGCTGCCTAGATTTAGAGACTATATTCTTATAACACACTATGTTTCCTTTCCAACACATTTTGTAAACATTATTAGGGAAAAAACATTAAATATACATTCTCAATATGAATTTTTAAAATCCTGTTATTCTTTAGTTACCCTGGAATTTTGAGTAACTAGAAACTCCCATCTGTGAATATTCTTAGCTATCAATATTTTACTACACTTCTGCAAGTTAGTTTTGCTGCCTCCCGTGTCCCACGCAATGTGCTATGATATGCATCTACAAAAATATATGTCATGAATAGCTCAGTGAGGCTGAGCTTTTGTCCATCTGTAATTGGACTTAATTAACAGCAGTGATCACAGAGCAACTATGGCTTGTACCCCTCCTAAAATCTGGAGACTGGGTTTATTGGAACCTACTCCCAGGCTTGTTCTTAGCCCTGGTATGAAAAATGGAAAGTTTACTTTTTTGCCCTTTCTCTTTTGTTTTCTTGACAATTTGTCTGTTGAGGATGTGTCTTCTCTAGGGCCTTGCCTAACCACACTACTCTCATCCATTCTATAACTACTCTTCTGCTGCCTCCATCCTCTTATGACCATGGGGCAGGGAGTGGGGGGACTTTATGTTAAGGTGTACATGACCCATTAACATAAAACATACATTCTTTTAAATATGCTTAATACAAAGATGTAAAATGTATTGAAATCCATTTTAGATTTTCACTCATTCAAAGTGGAGACCAGTTTAGGGATTCATTTTAGGGCTGGGGGCTGCCTCCCACAGGCCCTTCGAATCAAATTGCACCCAGGGCTGGCCACCAGGGGCCACGTCAGTGCTGTGCATGTCCTAGAGACAATAAAAAAAATCTTGCAGTGCATTTCCCACACTCTTTCACAGAGCCCAGATCCATTATATTTCTTCTCTGTCTATTGCTTACTTTCAAATTCCCTTTTACCCTTTAATTATGCTCCTTTTGGGCTCTGAGAAGTTAAAAAACATTTCTGAAGAATAACGACAGAAAGGAAGGGGAGAAAGGTATTCCCTTTGAAGAGAACTTTCCCAATTTTTTTTTTTTTTTGTCTTCCATAGGAATCCCAGCTGTATGCTTACTGTGTGTCTGTATACACACATTTGAGAGAAGGGCAGACAGATGAGGGGATGGCAGAAAAGAATGGTCCCTGGGACCGTGAAGTAACTTTAATAAAAGGCCATTGTGTTTAGGAATGAACGTATGTGTGTGAAAGAGAAAGAAGAATAGAGACAGAAAAATTGTGAGAGGAGAGATGAAAAAGATTTTAAAAAACTGAAAGAAAAGAGGGGGAGGGAAAGGGAAAAAAGGAAAAGAGGGATGGAGGCACAGGAGAGGTAAAGAGACAGAGACAGAGGTTAGCGCTGGCTCACCTGGGACGACCCTAATGGTAAATTTATAATAAGGAGATGAGGCTGCTGAATGATTTACTGCTAATCCCATAGCAAGAGCAGGAGGAGGTGAAGGAACAAAGGTTTACAGTCCCTTTGGAGATTTGTTTCATCTGCACATCAGCCCACAATTAATGGCCATTTAGCTGTTGTTCTCCTGCTGGACACTGGTGGATTGATTCAGTAAATAAAAGTGACAGAGCGATGTCCCACGGAGGCAGGCGGCGGAGTCTCTGCACCTGTTATTTGTGAATCTCGGCTTGCCAGGTCGTTGACCTTTAGAAGCTGGCAAAAATTAATAAGTGAAAGCACAAAGCTGCTTGCTTTTAAAAATGCAACCAGAGGACCCAGGCAGAGTTGGGCTGCCTTTTTTAGGAAGTGGCCAGAAATCTCTGCATAGTTACCACCTCTCAATCCTCAGACCAGGAGCACCCACAGGAAGTAAGGCTGCTCCTCCAGTGTCTCTTAGCCAGTCTCACCATGTGGCCCAAGATGGCCCAGGGAAGTGGAAGCGTGGAGATCCTTGGGGAGCGGAAAACCGCAGCTCATGCTGCCAGATTGGGATTCAGCCTGTCCTGTTCTTCCGGAAGCAGTTTGGGGACAGTTGTGAGTAGGTGGTGAGTGGCCCAGCCAAACTGGGCTAGCGCATCTGAGCAGCTGTGCTTGGCATGGTGATCTGGTGAGCAAACAGCTGCAGTGGATAGCTGATCATTTGCAAATAGTTAATGACAGATTTGTCCTTTGTGTTCACTGCCATAGGAGGGGAATAAAATAAAAGAGAGGGAGAGTCAGGCCAGGGGATTTTATAGCTGCTGCTACTGCGATTGCTGTTGTTATTGTGGTTGTTTTGAAAGTGACAAGAAGGTCAAATGAAGTTAACAGGCTTTGCTTCTCTCCTGAGCAAACTGCCTCCCAATGGAATCCAGTTCATGGGTGTGGGCATATCACGGTGTTCAATGAACATGCGGCTGATATGTCCTAAATCAAGATGCATTAACCTGGTATACAAAAACAAACAGACAAGCAACCATTTTCCTTTCCCTTCTTTCCTTCCTTGTTTCTCTTTCTTTCTCTTTCTTTCTTTCTTTATTCTTTCTTTCTTTTCTTCTTCTTTCTCATTCTCTCTCTCGCCCTGTTTTTTGTAACTTGGCTTTTTATTATTTATTTCTCAGTAAATTACAGTCATCTAGCAAACATAATTAGCCTTTGTTTGCCATGCAGATGAGGAAAAGCCTGGATTTGTTTAAATGAGTTACTGAGCATTAAACAGTGCACTCAATTCACCTGTGGGTGTTATCTGAGTGATTATAAAGGACACTTGCCCTATTATGTCCCTAAATAGAATTGCACCATTAGCAATGCATTCATCTGAGTTAAGGTATTTCAGGTTTAAAGAGTCTTCCTTTAAATGGCTAATTCCCCTGGGATGTAACTCACTTGTTTTATTGTAGTGCAACTAATCCATCAGCAAGGCCTAGAAACCCTGTCTCCAAAATATGTGCTGAATCTGGCCACTTCCATTTCTGCTGCTATCAAACTAGCCAAGCCATTATTGTGCCTTGTCTGCATTTTTGCATCATGCTCCTAACTTGTCTCACTTTTTCCTCATTACCCCTTTGCCATCTATCCTCCACCTGTAACCCAAGAGATCCTTTAAATCAAATTATGCCACTGTTTTAAAATATCCAGCAGTTTTCCAAGTGCTTAGAATAAAATTCAAACTACTTACCATGCCCCGCAGCCTGGAACTTTAACTCTTACGACTCACTCACTGTCACCTACTCAATATTATCTAGCCCCTAGAAAGCATTCTTGCTTTTCCATTAACCTGAGAAGCTTGTTCTTACCTCAGCAACTTTGGCCTTGTTATTTCTTCTCTTTTGCATTATCGTTCGAAGATCTTCACATGGCTGACTCCTTCTCAGTATTCAGGTACTAGCTAAAACGTCATCCATCAGGAAAGACGTTCCCTGACCTCCTTGTCTAAAGTAGACCTCTTTCTGCAGTTAATGTTGCAATGCTCTGATTTTCTGGTTATCTCCATCACTGAGAACGATATCCCATATAAAGTGAGGTTCTGCAAGTCTTACTTGAATAAAGAAATTAACAAAATTAGAAAACCTATTAATGTTGAACAAAACTGACAATGCAGGATGGAGGAAAAGAATTAATCCTCCCGATACAAAGTATACAGGGGAGAGGAAAATGGAGATAATCTAGATGGGATAGGGAATGTGTCAAAGGGAGACTGATCGTGCACTACAGTACAAGAAGGGAAAACTAGAAGTCCAGGTCCTTCAGGAGAAATGTGTGAGGTTTAAGAGTATATAAAAAGTGAGAAGCAGGCAGAAATGGCATGTGAGTGCGTCCTAAGCACCAACTTCTGTTTAACTGCAGTTTTGTTGTTTCCAAAAACAATTTAAGGTATGCTTAACATGTGAGATCAAAGAATAAACTTTTTAAGTGTTGAATGGCTACTATGTACTTACTAAACTTAGATCGACAATCTCTGGATTATGAAAATTGTAAGATTTTTAAGCTATTTTCTAAGCTTCTTCAATTCTCAGTTTCCTTAGTTTTCTTTTTTTTCTTTTGTATTTTTAGTAGAGACGGGTTTCACCGTGTTAGCCAGGATGGTCTCGATCTCCTGACCTTGTGATCCATCCGCCTTGGCCTCCCAAAGTGCTGGGATTACAGGCGTGAGCCACTGCGCCCGGCTCCTTAGTTTTCTAATGGCCTTACCAGCCAATAATCTAAATGGGAACAGGCTCATAAAACCCATCTCAAGCCAAGAAGGATGGGAACCTTTCAAGGCCTACAAATAGCTCAACTGCATCACCTATCCTGAAGTGTCCTTAAAGGTAGTTGAGGGATTCTGGCTCCCTAGTTCAATGATGCTAAATGGTTTATATAATTCCAGAGGAAATAAGAAATATCTCTGTGAGCTTTGTGGCATTATATCTGGTAATTATCAAGGCTGACTCAAGAATATGTATAAGTGGAAAAGTAAACTTTCAAAATCCAAATTGGTTAAAGATTGAGTGTATAAGAAAACAGAGCAGGCAATTATTAATTGTTATAGATTTTGTGTAATAAATTATTTAAACTTACCATCACCACGGACACATCAGCACATGTCCACATCCATACCTCCACATCCACACACTTAAAATCCAATCTTTAGCATCTTTCCATGGTTCCTGATATGGTTTGGATCTTTGTCCTCTCCAAGTTGCATGTTGGAATATGATTTTCTTTGTTGGAGGTGGGGCCTAATGACTGGATCATGAAGGGGGGATCCCTCATGAATGGTTTAGCACCATTCTCTTGGTAATGAGTTCACACTCAGTCAGTTCATACAAGACCTGGTTGTTTAAAAGAGCTTGAGACCTCCCCATTCCCTCTCTCTTGCTCCTTCTCTTGTCATGTGACAATGGCTCCCATTTGCCTTCTGCCATAATTGTAAGCTTCATGAGGCCCTTACCAGAAACAGATGTCTGCACCTTGACTCCTGTACAGCTTGCAGAACTGTGAACAAATTAAACCTCTTTTCTTTATAAATTATCCTGTCTCAGGTATTTCCTTATAGCAATGCAGAAATGGAATGACACAGAAAATTGGTACCAAGGATGGGGGGCATTGCTATAAAAATATGAAGATGTGGAGGTGGTTTTGGAACTGGGTTAGCAGGCAGAGGTTGGAAGAGTTTAGAGGGTTCAGAAGAAGAAAGGAAAATGAGTGACAGTTTTAAACTTCTTAGAGACTGGTTAAATGGCTGTGATCAAAATGCTGATAGAGATATGGATAGTGAAGTTCAGGCTGATGTGCTCTCAGATGGAAATGAGGACTTTATTGGAAATGGGAGTAAAGGCCATGTGTATTACACCCTCAAAAATCTTGGCTGCATTGTGTTTATGCTTAGGGATCTATGGAAGTTTGAATTAAAGAATGATGACCTGGGGTAGCTGACAGAAGAAATTTCTAAGCAGGAAAGCATTCAAGAAGTGGCCTAGCTACTTCTAACAGCCTGTGATCAGATGTGGGAGCAAAGGAATGCCTTAAAGTTGGAACTTATATTTAAAAGGGAAGTAAAGCATAAAAATTTGGAAAGCTCACAGACTACCCTTGTGGCATGCATTTTCAAGAGAGTAATATGAGTGTGCTGCAGAGCAACCAGTTGCTGGAGAGATTAGCATGACTGAAATGGAGTCAAGTGCTCCATCCAAGTGTTCCTTTTCCCCATTCAAGTCAATAGGGAAAAGGCCTAGAAGGCATTTCAGAGATCTTCTAGGCAGTGTCTACCCATACAGGCCCAGAGGGCTAGGAAGAACAAATGATTTACAGGGCCATGCCCAGGGTCCCGCTATGTCGTGTAGCCTTAGGACACTGCTCCCCACATCCAGGATGCTCTGACTCCAGCCTTGGCTCAAAGGGCCGCAGGTACAGCTCCAGCTACCACTTAGAGAGTGCAAGCCACCATAAGCCTTGGCAGCTCCCCCATGGTGTTAAGTCTGCAAGCACACAGAACGCAAGAGTATAGGAGACTTCGTAGTTTCCACCTAGATTTCAGAGGATATATGGGAAAGTCTGTGTGCCCAGGCAGAAGCCTGCCACAGAGGAGGAACCCCTGGAGAGAGACTCTACTAGGGCAGTGCCAAGGGGAAATAAGGGGTTGAAGTCCCCACCAGGTCATTGCCTAGTGTAGCTGTGAGAAAGGGGCTGCTGCTTTCAAGACCCAAGTATGGTAGAACCAACAACAGGTTGTACCCTGAGCCTAGAAAAGCCATAGACATTCAAGTTCTACACATGAGATAAGCCACGGGGGCTGTACCCCACAAAGTCACAGGGGCAGAGCTTCCCAGGTTCTTGGCAATCCACCCCTTGCACGAGTGTGCCCTGGATGAGCAACATGGAGTCAGGGGAGATTATTTTGGAGTTTTAATATTTAATGAATTCCCTGCTGGGTTTCAGACTTGCTTAGGGCCTATCATCCCTTTATTTTGGTTATTTCTTTCCCTTTTGGAAGGAGAATGTATACTCAATGCTTGTTCCATCATTGTATCTTGGAGTAACTAACTTGTTCTTGATCTTACATGCTCATATATGGAAGAAACTCATCTCCAGATGAGAATTTGGACTTGGGACTTGGAACTTTTGAATTAAAGCTAGAAGAAGTTGAGAATTTGGGAGACTATTCTGAAGGCATTATTATATTTTTGAAATGTGAGACAGGCATGTGACTTGAGGGCCATAGTCAGAATGATGTCGTTTGGATATCTGTCCCCTCCAAATCTCATGTTGAAATGTAATTCCCAATGTTGGAGGTGGGGCCTGGTGGGAAGATATTAGCTCATGGGAGTGGATCCCTCATGAATGGCTTAGCACCATCCCCTTGGTAATAAGTGAGTTTATATTCAGTTATTTTATGCAAGATCTCATTGTTTAAAGGAGACTGGGACATCCGTTTTATCTCTCTCTTGTTCCCTTTCTCGTCATATGGCACACTGGCTCCCATTTGCCTTCTACCATGATTATAAGCTTTCTGAGGCCCCTACCAGAAGCAGATGCTAGCATCCTGCTTCCTGCAAAGGCTATAGAACTGTGAGCCAATTAGACCATCTTTCTTTATAAATTACCCAGTGTCAGGTATTTTTTAGAATAACACAATAAAGGACTGACAAAGCTCCCCTGGGAATACTGAGAATCTGGAGGTTTTGCTTGAACTGGAACCACATTTAAAGCCTATATTGACTACAGGCCAACTGGGAGTTACTTTGAAGGTAGATGAGATATAGACACGTGAGCTGACAGAGAGAGATGAAACCCAGTGGTTTTTCAATAGTAAAGTGAATTCCAAAATATGAAGGTAAATACACATCCCCAAAGTGTCTGCCTGATAATGAACATTTCTAACAAATTTCCAAGTGATGTGGATGCTGTTTCTCTGGCCTCTACATTTGAGAATCTTTAGTCTTTTTGCATCTGTCTAATTTTAATTTAAGTAACTGAAGCCTAGAAATTTTGAATCACTCTGTAGCTGAAGGCTAGTTACAGAAAATTTGAATCACTCTCAAAGTTTCTAAAATTATACTAATATTTGTATCCAGTAAATATTTATTGACCAACTAGTACTGACAAAGGCATGTTCTTCTCACTACTCCCACCAACTTAGAATGTGGCCCAGTGACCATGGAAATTTTTGAAAAAGATATTGTGCTTTTGCTAAATGTCCTGTGTGCACACTTTCAAAGGATCTTTGCATGTCTTTTAGGTGAAGGAAAGATCTGGCACACAGTGTCTGACTCCAGTGGCCTGGCCTCCTGCCATGGAACTATATGCAGGTGGGCATGACTGGGCCCTTTCTGTTCTGTTTATAGTACATTTTTCTTTTTTGGGTGCCTCCTTCTCAGCCAGCGATTTTGGCCACCAAAGCTGACTTCATTTAACTTTATTTCGAAAATATCTCCCCTTTTTTCTGTCACAGAAAACTTGGCCAGAAAGCAAAGTTAAGAACAGATAATATGACCCAGGCTATCAAAGGTGTGATTATTTCCCTCACCGTAGAAAACTGTGGAATGACTGGCCAAGCAACTGGGAAGTTTGGGGTGCTTGCATTGACCCCCAGTGAAGAGGACAGTAAGGCAAAATTTTGGTTAGAATAGTTTATCCTGAACTGGAGATATTGCTTCTAATAAGACATCATTATGGAGTGTTCTATTAGCATGGCTCTGGACAACAGGTCAATTATTTCTGTCTCCAATTCTGAAACCAGGGGGAGATCAAAGGGTTGTGGAAGAGGTTAATGACCGAAATAAGTTTAACAAATAAAAGGAAAAAAATGTTCTCTACACGCAGCATGGGGTCAACCCCTAAAGTCACTTTAAGAATAGGTCACAAAGTCAAATACTGCAGAGCTGTGTTGTAGAAGAGCTGAGCAAGTTTATAATGAATAATGGTGTTTACATAATATGATGGGTTTGGGCTGGAAGCTGAGGGCTACAGAGATCAACAGTAAGTACTGACCCTACCACCTTTGAAAGAGTTTTATTTTTTTGTTGACCAGAGTGGGAAGCTCAGTGCCCAGACAGGCTTAATCCAGATCTGCATTAATCTGCTCTCATTATCCTGCTTCTTACCTGATTAGCTGGGGGTCAAAAAATCTGGACTTGTACATGCTGACTGCCTGACCTGCTGAGGTGGATGGCAGATGCAGGGCAGCCTTCAGACCTGAGTAAGAGAAAGTCCATCTCAATGTGTCCTCCCGGGCTTTCAATTCAGTGACAAATTGCAGGGTAAAAATCTTCCGATGGGGGTGAGGTGGGATTCTTTTCAAAAGTCTTTCCAGAGCAAATGAGTTTGCATGAAAATCTGACACTAGTAATCACATACTTTGGCACAGAGAAATAGGTTGGAATAGAGTGTGTGTGTGTGTGTGTGTGTGTGTGTGTGTGTGTGTGTGTGTGTGTGTGTTGGGGGTGAAAGGTGAAGGATGATCTGGAGGAGAATGTTTTCCCAGAAAAGAAGCACTTTTACAAGTGTCAACAGGATGACTAAAGTGATGCAACTTTTGTTTTTAAAAAGAAACGAAACTTTATGCATCTACAGGAGTGTTATTATTTTTTGAAAAAATGAACCTGAGATGATATACCTCTTCCAAAAATCCTACATCGTCTCAAACATCGTTGGAATGACCCTTTGAATGTTGCCTTTAGAGCTAATAATGTATTCTTTTCATGTATTTCTTATTATAACAAAGTTTCAACATATTTTAAAGGTAAAATTAAATAACAAAGTCTGTGCTTATCCTGTCTCTGTCTCTTAAGATTGGGATAACCTTAGGTAAGATATTTGCCTTCTCTGGGCCTCAGTTTCTCCATCTGTAAAGACACAATAGATTATATCTACCTCCTGGAGTCATTGGGAGAAATAAATAAATTAATACACTTAAAAAGTCCAAACAGTGCCTTTAATAGAGTAAGGGACTTCGTAAAATTTAGTAAATATTATAATTGAGACAATTATATTATAATTGAAAAAATAGAAATTACTAAATTGAACACTATTCTTTATGATGCAAAACAATTAATGAGATGAATGTCATGAGACAAAAGCTGTTGGCATGTATGTGCTAGAATTATTCTCTACCACCTTCCCCATCATCTTTATTCAGAGCTTTTTCTCCTGTCAGGTTTATGCATTAATTCAAGAGGAGAAAAAATTATCTATCTTGGGGAAAGTATCTCCCCAACTTGTAAATTTCCCATGAAGCTCCCTCTTCAAAATCATTCAATAAACAACTTCATGTGGTGCCCACAATTCATGACACTTTTCCCTTCCCCATAAATAATTAAAATTTGCCAGAAAATGGAAGTAATGTTTGTGTGTTTGTTTTTAACTTTTCTTTAAAAGCCACTGCTAGTTTACCTGACCCAATATTTTAAAGCTTATTTACCATGTAAAGCGGAGCCAGAGTCCCAGTACTCATTGTGTAGTGCAGTCAAAAGAATGCCCTCTAGCTGTAACAAAGTATTGCTAGGACAGAGGGCTAAATCACAAAGATTCAGCTATCGAGGCTACTAAGTACCTTTAGCAAATGAGAGCAATTTAAAGGCAATGTGAAATCTCCTGTGCAGTTGGCTATTTTACACATATGTGCATACACGGTTTAAAGAGAGAAGTGAAAATAAACAACTTAGATAAAATTTGGCTGGCTTTGTAGCATACTCTGACCTAATCTCCTGCAGTAATAACTTCAAATCCAACCTAATAGAATAGCATAAATAGCAGCGTTTTATCCCAATTAACTCAGCTTGGCACTAAATAAGCTTGGTTCTATTCTATAAAATTTAAAATACCTCCTCCTGACCACCTGCACACATTCCCATGGTTTGCATATATTTGATTTTAATGTTTTTGTTTTGTTTCATTTTGTTGTGTATTTTTGCTTTCTAATAGAGAGGGATGAGAAGTATTGAATGGGAAATTGCTCCAAATATGCCCAAATCTCATTCCCTTTGCATAGCTCTGAGTATATTCAGTGGGAGAAACAGTTGCTGAGGTCTACAAAAATTGATTCACATTTTTCCCAAATCTTCATGTTTCCTTCTTAAAGACTAATACACACATGAAAATGTTGCAACCAAACCACCTACAAAATTAAAAAAAATGATTAAGCACAAAATTTATGGGATACACGTTACTAAACTTAATAATCTATGGTATCCTTCATGAGAAATGAAGTCAGTATCCTAGAACCATCAAGGAGACAAGATATATAAATCAACACAGAAATAGATCACACTGATGACTTTTCCCTGTTTAAAGAAATGTCAAAGACAAACATATACATGGAATGTAATCAATGTGAATAATAAGAAATAACCATTGTGGGTACTGAACTTTCCATCAAATTTTTGTTTGAGCTTTCTGGTATATTTTGACATTTAATTCTAAAATTTTAAAAATATATGCAAACAGGAATGAATTGAGGTGCTCCTCTTTTTTTTGTGGTGAGTTGGTTGTGGTGGAGGGATTTAAAAGATGAAAGAATTGCACACACAAAAAAAAGTACTAACATTTCCTAACAAGTTGGCAGATTTTCTAAAAATTATTTCTAAATAAGTAAAGATTGCACATGCTTAATAAAATATATTAATCCTTGTGAATCTTGTTCATTGAATTCATACTTAAGCTCCCACTAAGTGTTTGAAGGAAAATAACCAAAAAAATCTAGAATACTATAAAAATGGTGTCCTTCCAATGTTTTATTCGATTAACAAAGAATATTTACAGAGATTGATGAAATACCAAAGATGGTCCCAAAACACACCATTTCCATATCTTATGTTTATATTTACCTCTCTGAACTTCTGAGAGTTTACTATTGTTTCTGTGGGCTAGTTTATTATGGATCAGATCAACCTAGAGAAATTAGGAAAAGAAATAGAGAGCAGAAAACAGAATATTCTATTTTGCTTCCACTTTCCTTTCTGTCTATACGAATAAAGCAATGAAATGCAGTGTGAAAAAATGAACATAAGGAGGCCTGCATGTGAGTCTTGACTCTGCATTAATTGGTTATGTAATTCTGAATGAATAATGTAACATCTCCGAGCCTTACTTTACTGTGTTCAAAATGAGGGTTTGGAACCTAACATAATTACCTTTTCACATTTTAATTATGAAATATTTTAATAACATAGAAGAATGTACCAAATGATATTACAACCAAAGATCTATTAAACATAGTTAACAAATGCAAATATTTTGTGATATTTACTTTAGGTCTTTTCTTTAAACATGTGTGAGACATAATTTGCACATCATAATATTAATTAATTTTAAATTTCCAACTCAAATATTTTTAGAAAATTTACAGTTTTGTGTAACCATCACCAAAATCCAAGTTTAAAACATGTTTATCACCTGTAAAATATCTCTTGCATGCCTTTTGTTGTCAAGTCCTGCCCCCAGATTCACCGTTTCTTAATATCACATGCAGAGAATCAAATAGGAGTGGCTTTTTGCATGTGGAGTTTTTCACTTAGCACAGAAGTGGACAAACTGTAGCCCACCGGCCAATTCCTGCTTAACTCTTACTTTTATGAACAAAATTGTATTGATTACAGCCACACCCATTACTTTACATAGCATCTATGACTATTTTTTTTCTACAAGGACAAAGTTGAGTAGCTGCAACAGAAATTTTATAGACTGCAAAGCTTACAGGAGTTACTACAGGGCCCTTTAAAGAAGTTTGCCAATCCTAGACTTGGCATGTTTTTGAGGTTCAAGATATTGTGGTATATTTCAGCTCTCCATACCTTTTTGTTGTTCAGTAGTGTCCTAGCCTATGCATTTATCTCATTTCCTTTATCCATTTCCCAGTTGTGAGATTATTTCCAGTTCTTGGCTATTTTGAATAATGCTATTATAAATTTGTGACTATCTCTTTTTGCAGAAATATGTTTTCATTTTCTTGGATAGATACCTACGGGTGGAATTGGTGGCTCTCTGATAAATCTGTGTAATTATTAAGAAACTCTCAAATTGTCTTTCAAAGTGACTAAACTATTTTACATTCCTACCAGGAGGGTATGAGGGTTATGACATTTCCACATCCTCACCAATACTTGTTGCCTCTCTTTTAAAGTATAGCTATTCTAGTTATTGTGAAATAGTATCTCATTTAGTTTAAATTTGTGTTTTTTTAATGACTAGTAATGTTGAACCTTGTTTCATGGTCTTATTGATCTTCCATCTACCTTCCTTTGTTAAATATCTCTTCAAATTCAAATTCTGGACACAGTCCTTTATTGAATTCGTGATATGTACATTTTTTTTCCAGTCAAACTTGTCTTTCTATTATGTAATGATGTGTTTTGAAGTGCAGTTTTTAATTTTGATGGAGTTTAGTTTTATCTTTTTTCAATGGATTTTAGTTTGAGTGTTGTAGTTAAGAAATCTTTGCCTAACCCGATGTAATCAGAATTGTATTGTATGTATTTTTCTAAGATAACCTTGGATTGAATTCTATTATCCACTTTAATTCTGTGTGTGTGTGTATGATGCAAGTTAAGTGTTTATATTCATCTTTCTGCACATATATGTCCAATTGTCCTAGCAAAATTTGTTGAAAAGACTTACCTTTCTCCATTGACTTGTCTTGGTACCTATGCCAAAAATGAGTTAGCTAGAAGTATAAGGGTTAGTTTCTAGACTTTAGACTCAAATCTGCATATCAGTGCCACACTGTCTTGATTACTGAAGTTTCACAGTAAGTTTTAAAGTACAGAAGCCCATCAACTTTGTTTTTTCTTTTTCAGTATAGTTTTAACTATTCTGGGTCTTTCATATTAACATGTAAATTTCAGAATTAGTTTGTGAATTTCTGCAAGAACAAACAAAGAGCCTGCTGGGATATTTATAATGATTGTTTCAATCTATAGAATAATTTGGGAAGATGTGCCATCTTTATGGTAGATGATAGTAAGTCTTCCGATCCACAGACATGGAGTGTCTCTCCATCCATATAGACTTTAATTTCAACCAGCAAAGTTTTATAGATTTTGGACTACAAGTCTTGTGCTTCGTTTGTTAAATGTATTCTTAAATCTTTTATTCTGTTTGATTCTTTAGAGAGTGGAATTTTTTTCTTACTTCCACTTTTTAGTTATTCATTGATTGAATATAGAAATACAGTGGATGTACTATGTATCATGCATCATTGCTGAAACTTTTAATGAGTTCTAATAGCTGATCTCTTTGTGTGTGTAAAGGCGGGTGGTTTGGTTACTTTTTGTGGATTGCCTAATTTTCAACATACAGGATGATGTCATCTTAGAATAAAGATAGATTCATTTCTTCCTTTTTGATATGAATGCCTTTTATTTATTTTTGTCTCCAGATGATTTTGGCTAGAAACTCTAGTATAATGTTGACTAGAAAAGGCAAAAGTGATTATCCTTGCCTCTTTCCTTGTATTATAGGAAAATCATTCAGTATTTCACCATTAATTGTGCTGTTAGCTATAGGTTTTTATTAGATGTTTTCAGATATTGAATCACCTTTGCATTGATAGGATAAATCCTTCTTGATTATACTGTATAATCTTTTTTATATGTTGCTGTATTCTTTATTTTTAATATTGTTTGAGGATTTTGAGTTCTATATTGAGAGATATTTGTCTCTCATTCTCTTTTCTAATAAAGTTTTTGTCTGACTTTGGTATCAGAATAATACTGACTTCATAGAACATGATAGGAAGTAATTTTTTCATATTTTATTTACTGGAAGAGCATGAGAAAGATTGTTATTATTTCATTTTTAAATATTTTGCAGAGTTCTTTACTGAAGTCATCTGGCCCCTAGGTGTTTATTTGTAAGAGGGTTTTTAATTACTATTTCAATTTCATTATTTGTTCAAATATATTTAGATTTTCAAATTCTTCTTGGTTCACCTTACATTAATTTATTCCTTTTTAGGAATTTGATCACTTCATCTGGGTTGCCTACTTTGTGTGCATTAAATTGTTCACAATATTTCCTTAAAATCCTTATAGGTTTGGTAGAGTTTGTAGTGCTGTACCCTCTGCCGTTCCTAATTTGGGCGATTTTCTTTTCTTTTCTTTTTTTTTTTTTTGATGTTTTAGTTAAATGTGTAACAATGTTGTTGATCTTTTCAAAAAAACTAATATGTAAAATAGCCCACTTTCCCACAGCCTTGCCAATAGAACATGTTTCTCAAACTTTTAGAATTTGGCCTTTTTAATATGTGAAAGTTGTATATAAAAATGATTTAATATCCCTTTTTCTTAGTTTGAGCATTTGTTTCACATGTCTAAAAATTGAGGAGGAGGGACTCCTCCTTAACTCACTCCATGAGACCAGCTTCATCGCGATACCAAAACCTGGGAGAGACACACTCACAAAAAGAAAACTTCAGACCAATATCTTTGAAGAACATAGATGCAAAAATACATAACAAAATACTAGCAAACTGAATCCAGCAGCACAGCAAAAAATTAATCCACCACAATTAAATATGCTTTATCCCTGGGATGCAAGGTTGTTTCAACATTCATCACATAAACAGAACTAAAAACAAATACCAAATGATCATCTCAATAGATGTAGAAAAGTCTTTCAATACAATTCAAAATCTCCTCATGTTAAAAACCCTCAATAAGCTAAGCATTGAAAGAACATACTTCAAAATAATGAGTCATCTATGACAAACTCACAGCCAACAGGATACCGAGTGGGCAAAACCCGGAAGCATCCCACTTAAACACCAAAACAAGATGAGGATGCCCTCTCTCACCACTCCTATTTAACATATTACTGGAAGTCCTGGCCAGAGCAATTGGGCAAGAGAAAGAAATGAAAGACATCCAAGCAGGAAGAGAGGAAGTCAGACTACCCCTGTTTGCAGGTGATGTGATTCTGTATCTGGAAAACCTTATAATCTCTGCCCAAAAGTGCCCCGATCTGATAAACAACTTCAGCAAAGTTTCAGGATACACAATTAATGTACAAAAATTAGTAACATTATTTTACATCAACAACATCAAAGCTAAAAGCCAAATCAAGAACACAGTCCCATTCATGATAGCCACAAAAATAATAAAATACCTAGGAATACACCTAACCAAGGAGGTGAAAGGTCTCTACAACCAGAATTACAAAACACTGCTCAAAGGAATCAAAAATGACACAAACAAATGGAAAAACATTCCCTGCTCACAGATAAGAAGAATCAATACAATTAAAATGCCCATACTGCCCAAAGCAATTTATAGATTCAATGCTATTTCTATCAAACTACCAATGACATTCTTTACAGAATTAGAAAAAAAAAACTATTTTAAAATGTATATGGAACCAAAAAAAAGCCCAGATAGCCAAGGCAATCCTAAGTGAAAAGAACGTAGTTGTAGGCATCATGTTACTCGACTTCAAACTATACTACAAGTCTGCCAAAATGAAAACAGCATGATACTAGTACAAAAACAGGCACATAGAACAATGGACCAAAATAGAGAACACAGAAATAAGGTGACACTCCTACAACCATCTGATCATTGGCAAAAGTGACAAAAACAAGCAATGGGGAAAGGACTCCTTATTCCATAAATGGTGCTGGGGTAACTGGCTAGTAATATGTATAAAAATGAAACTGGACCCCTTCTTTACACCATATAAAATTCACCATAAATACAAAAATCAATTCAACGTGGATTAAAAACTTAAATATGCATCCTAAAACTATAAATACACTGGAAAATAAACTAGGAAGTACCTCTCTGGACATAAGACCTGGCAAAGATTTCATGACAAAGATGCCAAAAGCAATTACAACAAAAACAAAAATTGACAAATATAGGACTTGATTAAACTAAAGAGCTTCTGCACAACAAAATAAACTGTTGACAGAGAAAACACACAATCTACAGAATGTAAGAAAATATTTGCAAACTACGCATGTGACAAAGATCTAATATCCAGAATCTATAAGGAACTTAAAATAATTTGCAAAAACAAAACAACTTCATCAAAAAGTGGGCAAAGAATATGAACACTTTGCAAAAGAAGGCATACATGTGGCAAAAAAAAAACATGAAAAACATGCTCAACATCACTGGTCATTATAGACATGCAAATCAAAACCACAATGAGATACCATCTCACACCAGTCAGAATGGCTATAATTAAAAACTCAAAAAATAACATGCTGCAAAGGTTTTGGGAAAAGACTTATACACTGCTAGGTGGAATATAAATTAGTTCAGCCATTGTGGAAAGCAATTTTGTGATTGCTGAAAGAACTTACAACTACCATTCAACCCAGCAATCCCATTACTGGGTAAATATCCAAGGGAATATAAATCATTCTATTAAAAAGACACTTGCACACATTCATCACAGCACTATTCACCATATCAAAGACATAGAAATCACCTAAAAGCCCATCAACAGTCGACTAGATAAAAAAAAAAAATTTTATACATATACACCATGGAATACTACACAGCCATAAAAGAGAACGAGATCATGTTGTTTGCAGTAACAGGGATGGAGCTGGAGGCCATCATCATTAGTAAACTAACACAGGAACAGAAAACCAAATACTGTATCTTCTCACTTATATGTGGGAGCTACACATCTGGTACATATGGTCACAGAGAAAGAAACAACGGACACCACGGCCTACTTGAGGGTGGGGCTGGGAGGGGGGTAAGGATCAAAAAGCTACCTATCACTTACTATACTTATTATCTGCGTGATGAAATAATCTGTACATTAAAGCCCCACAACATGCAACTTACTTATATAACAAACCTGCACATGTACCCCTGAACCTAAAATAAAAGTTTAAAAAAAGAATTTGGGTTCCATAGAATATTATATGTTTTACCTATCTTATACTAGATTATTGGACATATTTTTGCTTGATATTTAGAAGTTTTGGTATATAAGGATATAAGCTCTTTATTTGTGATGTAAGTTGAAAATATCTTCTGCTTCTTTTTTTTTTCTTGGACTTTGCATGTGGTGCTCTTGCTGTATAAAAGTTTTCCATTAAAAATATGTAGTCAAATCTTTCTCCTTTTATTAACCTCTTGTTTGAATCATGTTTTCTTCTGTCCCAGACAATAACGTAATTCTCTCAACTTCTCTAATATTTCTATATTTTTTCTTTGTAAGCTTTTTTTTTTTTTCCCCAGAGATGGTGTCTTGCTATTTGCCCAGGTTTTTCTCAAACTCCTAGCCTCAAGCAACCCTCTCATCTCAGCCTCCAAGCAGCAAGCCACTGTGCCTGGCTTCTATGATTTTATTTTTGCATTTAGACCTCTGATTTATTTGAAATTTATGTGACATATGGTGTAATATTTAGATACAGTTTTATATTATTCCTAATAATAATTCAGTTGTCCAATAACTAAATCATCATTTGTTTTTGAGAAGTTGTCTTCTCAAAGAAAACTGCGCTATAAATCAAAATATTAAATGCACTCAAGTGTATGTTTTATGTCTGAACTTATTTCAATTCTTTAGCCTGCTTGCTGATTGATGCACAATTATTGCACTTTGTTTTCTCTTTTCAGAGTCTCTGTAATATCCTTTTTTTTTCTACTTGAATGTAGCATTTTGTTTATAAAAGGATTTCTGGTTATTCAGACTCATATATATATAGATATAGATAAATATATACATACAATCTTTACAATTCATTAACTGCAAAATAAAATATGACATTTTTAGAGAGATTAAGCTTAACTTATAAACTAACTAAAAAATTATTGACCTATTTTAGGTCATTATATACAAAGACAAGATTTCTTTCCATTTCCTTGAATATGGTTTTGTTTGTTTCAAGAATGTTTTAAAGTTTTTCTTTTTATAATTAATTAATTTTTTATTTCAATAGATTTTTGGGGAACAGGTGGTTTTTGGTTACATGAATAAGTTCTTTAGTGGTGATTTCTGAGATTATGGTGCACTCGTCACCCGAGCAGTGTACACTGTACCCAGTGTGTAGACTTTTATTTACCATCCCCATCCCACTCTTTCCCCTGAGTTTGCAAAGTCCACTGTATCATTCTTATGCCTTTGCATCCTCATAGCTTAGCTCCCACTTATGAATAAGAACATACGATGTTTGGTTTTCCACTCCTGCGGTGCTTCATTTAGAATAATGGTCTCCAATTCCATCAAGTTTGCTGTGAATGCCATTATTTTGTTTCTTGTTATGCCTGAGTAGTATTCCATGGTGTGTGTGTGTGTGTGTGTGTGTTTGTGTGTGTCACAATTTATTTATCTCCTTGTTGATTAATGGGCCTTTGGGCCTGTTCCATATTGTTGAAATTGTGAATGGTGCTGCTATTAACATGCGTGTGCAAGTATCTTTTTCAAATAATGACTTCCTTTCCTCTTAGTAGATCAATCCCAGGAGTGGCATTAATGGATCAATTGTAGTTCTACTTTTAGTTCTTTAAGGAATCTCCACACTGTTTTCCATAGTGGTTGTACTAGTTTAGATTCCCACCAGAAGTGTATAAGTGTTCCATTTCACCACAACCACACCAACATCTATTATTTTCGATGTTTTTGATTTGATTGATTTTTGATTACTTCTTGCAGGAGTAAGGTGGTATGGCCTTGTGGTTTTGATTTGCATTTCCCTGATCATTAGTGATGTTGAGCATTTTTTTCATGTTTGCTGGCCATTTGTATATCTTCTTTTAACAATTTTCTATTCATGTCCTTAGCCTACTTTTTGATCGGATCATTTGTTTTTTTCTTGCTGATTTGAGTTCCTTGCATTCTGAATATTAGTCCCTTGTCAGATGTACAGATTGTGAAGATTTTCTCCTACTCTGTGGGTTGTCTGTTTATTCTGCTGATTGTTTCTTTTTCTTTTCAGTTTAATTAAGTCCCATCTATTTATTTTTGTTTCATTGTGTTTGCTTTTGGGTTTTTGGTCATGAAGTCTTAAGCGGAACTAAATGAAATTGAAACAAAAAAAATTACAAAAGATAAACAAAACAAAAAGCTGGTTCTTTGAAAAGATAAATCAAATTGATAGACCATTAGTAAGGTTAACCAAGAAAAGAAGAGAGAAGATCAAAAAAAGCTCCATTATAAATGAAATGGGAGATATTACAACTGATACAACAGAAATACGAAAGATCATTCAAGGCTACTATGAATACCTTCATGTGCATAAACTAGAAAACCTAGAGTAGATGGATAATTTACTGGAAATATACACCCTTCTAGATTAAATCAGAAAGAAATAGAAACTCTGAACAGACCAACAACAAGCAGCAAGATTGAAATGTTAATAAATGGTGTAAAGAAATTGCCAACAAAAAAAATCAATGACCAGATGAAATCACAGCTGAATTCTATCAGACATTCAAAGAAGAATTGGTCCCAATCCTATTGACACTATTCTACAAGATAGAGAAAGAGGGAATCCTCCTTAAATCATTCTATGAAGCCAGTATTCCCCTAGTACAAAAACTGGGAATGGACATAACACCCACACACACAAAAAAAACTACAGACAAATATCCCTGATGACTATAGATGCAAAATATAGCTAACAAAATACTAACTAACTGAATCCGACAGCATAACAAAAAGATAATCCACCATGATCAAGTGGGTTTCATACCAGGGATGGAGGGATGGTTTAATATACACAAATCAATAAATGCAATACACCACATAAACAGAATTAAAAACAAAAATCCTATGATCATCTCAATAGAGGCAAAAGAAGCATTTGGCAAAATCCAGCATCCCTTTATGATTAAAACCCTCAGCAAATTAGGCATAGAAGGGACACACTTTAATGTAATGAAAGCCATCTGTGACAAACCCACAGCCAACATAATACTGAATGGGGAAAAGTTGAAAGTATTCCCCCTGAGATGAACGGGAACAAAACAAGGATGCCCATTCTCACCACTTCTATTCAACATAGTACTGGAAGTATTAGCCAGAATAATCAGATAATAGAAAGAAATAAAAGACATCTAAATCGGTAAAGAGGAAGTCAAACTGTCACTGTTTGCTGATGATATGATCACATACCTAGAAAACCCTAAAGACTCTCTTGAAAAGCTCCTAGAACTAATAAATGAATTCAACAAATTTCAGGATACAAAATTAATGTACACAAATCAGTAGTCCTGCTATACACCAGCAGCAACCAAACTGAGAATCAAGAATGAAACCCCTTTTATAATAGCTGCAGAAAATTAAAATACTCAGGAATATACCTAACAAGGAGGTGAAAAACTCCACAAGGAAAACTACAAAACACTGCTGAAAGACATCATAGATGACACAAACAAATGGAAACACATCCCATGCTCATGGATGGGTAGAATCAATATTGTGAAAATGACTATACTGCCACAAGCAATCTACAAATTCAATGCAATTTCCATCAAAATACCACTATCATTCCTCACAGAACAAAAAAAAAATCCTAAAATTCATATGCAACCAAAAAAGAGCCCACATAGCCAAAGCAAGACTAAGCAAAATGAACAAATCTGGAGGCATCACATTAGCTCACTTTGCACTATACTATAAGGCCATAGTCACCAAAACAGCATAGTACTGGTATAAAAATAGGCATATAGACCAATGGAACAGAATAGAGAACCCAGAAATAAAGCCAATACTTACTGCCAGGTGATCTTTGAGAAAGCAAACAAAAACATGAAGTGGGGAAAGGATGCCCTATTCAACAAATGGTGCTGGTATAATTGGCAAGCCACATGTAGAAGAATAAAACTGGATCCTCATCTGTCACCTTGTGTAAAAATTAACTCAAGATGGATCAAAGACTGAAATCTAAGATCTGAAATCATGAATATGCTAGAAAATAACATCATAAAAACCCTTCTGGATATTGGCTTAGGCAAAGACTTTACGGTAAAGATTTTCTAATATGTTTGTCATAGTTCTTAAGTTCTTTCTAAGTATTTTAGTGAATTATTTTATGCTGAATGTATATTAACTTTTGTCACATACTTTGTTAGAATTTATAAGAATGACTATTTTTTCTAAATAAATTTATTAATATAATAAAGTATTTTACAGGTTGCATATCCTTTATCTGGGACCAGAATATTTCAGATATTTTTTAAATTTTGAAACAGTCACATACATAATGAAATATCTTAAGGAAGGGAACCAAATATAAACATGAAAATTTTTAAATATAAATCTTATACACATACTCTGAAGTTAGTTTTATACAATATTTGTAATAATTTTTTTCGGGAAACTGTTTGTTTACATTGAACCATCAGAAAACAGGGGTGCCGGGTGTGGAGTTTTTCACTTGTAATATCATGTTATCACTTAAATAGTTACAGGCTGAGCATAGTGGCTCATGCATGTAATCCAAGCAGTTTGAGAAACAGAGGGTGAGGGTGGCTTGAGGACAGACGTTTGAGACCAGCCTGGGCAATATATCAAGATGACATCTACAAAACAAAACAAAACAAAACAGAACAACAACAACAACAAATCAGCCAGGCATAAAGGCACATGCCTGTGGTCTGAGCTGGATGGGAGGATCACTTGAGCCTGGAAGTTGAGGCTCCAGTGAGCCATGATTATTCCACTGCACTCTAGCCTGGGTGAAAAAGAAAGACCCATCTCAAAAAAAAAAAAAAAAAAAAAGATTTTGGAGCATTTTGGATTTTGAATTTTTTGGATTAGGAATGCCCAACCTGTATAGGATTTCCTAATATTTAAAAAAAAAAAATCTGACATTCCTAAAATCAATCTCACTTTTTCAAAATTATTTTAATAAGGTATTGCATTATTTTTGTTCATATTTTTACAACAATATTAATATTTGAATTTTGTCATTAGTTTTATATTATATTAATTCTTGATCATGTTTTTGTTTCCAAATATATTTGCTTTATATAAAAATTTGGACGTTTTTATGCTGTTCCCACCTCTTTGGATTATCTGATATTTATCGACTTGAAAGAATTGCCTTGTGGATCTGTCTATAAAACTTTTTTTTTCTTTTTTTTTTTTTTTTTTGAGTTGGAGTTCTCGGCTCACTGCAACCTCCTCCTTCCAAGTTCAAGCAATTCTCATGCCTCAGCCTCCCCAGTAGCTGGGATTACAGGCATGTGCCTATATTTCTGTATTTTAGTAGAGACTGGGTTTCACCATGTTTCCCAGTCTGGTCTCAAATTCCTGAGCTCAGGCAATCTGCCCGCCTTGGCCTCCCAGAGTGCTAGGATTACAGGTGAGAGCCACCGTGCCCAGCCAAAGCTGTGTATTTTTCTACTAATGATTTCTGCTTTTATTTTTCTTAATATATTCCTCTCGTTTCCTTTTCATTTATCATTTTGTTCTATTTTGGATGTTTGGGTTAGATATTTATTTTTAATTCATTGATACAGATATTTAATTGTGGAAAATTTCCTCCAAGCACTGCTTTAACACTAGTCCATTGATTTAAGCATGTTTCTGTTATTATAATTTTCTTAAAAATCTGTTATTTAAAATTTTTTTATTTATATATAATACTTGTACATTTATATGAGGATACATATATGGAATTTTCCTACAAACATAGACTATGTAATGCTCAAGTCAGAAGGTTTGAAGTATTCATCATCTGAAATATTCATTATTTCCATGTATTGGAAACATTTCAAGTCCTCTCTTCTACTATCTGGAAATACATAAAATACTATTGTTAAAAACCGTCACCCTACAATGCAACCAAACTTTGAACTTACTCCTTCTGTTTAAACTATGTGTTCTTACACATTACATAACCTCTCTTCATCCTGCTCTCACACCCACACACCCTTCCAAGCCTCTGGTTTCTATCATTCTACTCTTTCTCTATGAGATCAACTTTTGTAGCTCCAAAGAAAGAAGAAGTACATCCAAAATTTGTTTTTCTGTACCTGGCTTATTTCACTTAATGTAAGGACCTTTAATTCTATCCATGTTGCTATTAATGAAAGAATTTCATTCCTTTTTATGGCTAAGAAATATTTCATTGTGTATATGTACCACATTTTCTTTAAATATTCATTTGTTGATGGACACTTAGGTTCTTTACTACTGTGAATAGTGCTGCAATAAACTTGTTAGTGCCGGTATCCCTTTAATATACTGATTTTTTTTCCTTAGCATAAATACCCAGGAGTGATACTGCTGGATCATATAGTAGTTCTAATTTTTTGGTTTCTTAGAAATCACTACACCGTTTCCATAATGAATAATTTGCATTTCCACCAACAGTGTATAAAAGTTCCTTTCTCTCTACACCTTCACCAGTATCTGTTTTTTTTTTCTTTTTACTAATAGCCATTTTAACTAGGGTAAGATGATATAGCATTGTCGTTTTGTTTTGCATTCCTCTGGTGATTAGCGATATTGAATATGTTTTCCATATATCTGTTGGGCATTTGTATGTCTTCTTTTGAAAAATCTATTTATATCCTTTGCAAACTTTTAAATGTACTTTTTACTATTTTTTCTTGAGTTGTTTGTGTTCCTTTTATATTCTGATTATCAATCCCTTGTCAGTTGAATAGTTGGCAAATATTGTCTCCCATTTGACAGGTTGTCTCTCCACTCTGTTGATTGTTCCCTTTGCTATGCAGAAGCTTTTTAGTTTAATATAGTCCCATTGGTATATTTTTAATTTTATTGCCCATGCTTCTGAGGTCTTATCTATAAAATGTTTGCCTAGACAAATAGTCTGTAGTTTTTTCTCTATGTTTTTTTCTAGTAGTTTTAGTTCCAGAGCTTATGTTTAAGTGATTTAATGCATTTCACATTGATTTATGTATGTGGTGAATGATAGGAATCTAGTTGAATTATTATGTATATGGATATCTAGTTTTCCCAGCAGCATTTATTGAAGAGGGTGTCCATTCTCTAATGTATCTTCTGGCCACCTTGTTGAAAATCAGTTGGCTTTAAATCTGTTGATTTATTTTGGGGTTCTCTAATCTGTTCTATTGGTTTATATCTGTTTTTATGTTAATATCATGGTATTTTGGTTACTATAGCTTTGTAATATATCATAAAGTCACTTTTGTTCTTTTTGCTCAGAACTGCTTTGGCAATTCAAGATTTTTTTCGTTTTTTATGAATTTTAGAATTTTTTTTCTAATTCTGTGAAACATGATGTTGGCATTTTGATAGGGATTGCATTTTATCTGTATATTGCTTTGAGCAGTATAGGCATTTTAATGATATTAATTCTTCCAATCCGTGAGTATGGGATGTCTTTCCATTTGTTTGTATGTTTTTCAGTTTCTTTCATCAGTGTTTTGTAATTTTCCTTGCAGAGGCCTTTCATCTTCTTATATTTATTCCTAGATTTTATTTTGTGGCAACTGTAAACAAGATTGCCTTCTTGGTTTCTTTTCCAGCTATTTCATTATTGATATGTAGATATGCAATTGATATTCATATTTTGATTTTGTATCCTGCAACTTTTCTGATGACTTTGTTGATCAAACTAAGAGTTTTTTGGTGGAGTCTTTAGGTTTTCCTAAATATAAGATTATGTCATCTGCGAGAGGGACAATTTAACTTTCTCTTTTCCAATTTGGATGTCTTTTCTTTCTCTTGCCTGATTGCTCTGGCCAGAACTTTCAATACTATGTTGAATAGGAATAATGAAAATGAGCATCCTTGTCTTGTTTCCTTTCTTAGAGGAAAGGCTTACAGCTTTTCCTCATTCAGTATGTTAGCTGTGAGTTTGTCATATATAGCTGTTATTATGTTGAAGTATGCTCTTTCTATAACTAGTTTGTTGAGAATTTTTATCATGAAAAAATGTTGGACTTCATTGAATGTTTTTTCGTTATCTATTGAGATTATCATATGTTTTTTGCCCTTTATTCTGTTGATGTGATGTTTTGTGTTTGTTGATTTACAAATTTGAGCCATCCTTGCATTGCTGAAATAAATAACTTGACACAATGGTCATTCAGGAGCATGTTTTTAAAATGTCCATGTATTTTTGCATTTTGAAAGCTTGCAATATATTGATTTCTAGTTGTTTTTCATTGCAGTCTGGGAAGATACTTGATACAATTTTTATTATTTTAAATTTATTGAGTCTTCTTAGTGGTCTGACATGTGTTCTATTCTGGAGAATATTCCATGTGCTGATGAGAAGAATATGTTTTCTACAGCTGTTGGATAAAATGTTCTTTAAATATCTGTTAGTTTCATCTGGTCTAAAGTGTAGTTTGAGTCACACGTTTCTTTATTTATTTTATGTTTAGATAATCTGTCTAATGCTGAGAGTGGGGTGTTGAAGTCCCCAGCTATTATTGTATTAGAGTTGCCCTCTCCATTTAGGCTAAATATTATTTGCTTTATATACCTCAGTGCTTCATTGTGGGGTGCATATATATTTATAGTTATATCCTCTTGTTGAATTAATCCCTTTATAACTGTATAATGATTCTTTTTGTCTCTTTTTACTGTTTTGACTTAAATTCTGTGTTATCTGATATAAGTATAGCTACTCCTGGTAACTTTTAGTTTTCCTTTGTTTGGAATATCTTTTTTATCTCTTTAAATTTATATGTGTCTTTACAGGTGAGTTTCTTATAGGAAGCATATCATTAGGTAATGTTTTTGTTTATTTTTCTTTCAGCCAGACTATATCTTTTAGGTGTAAAATTTAAGCTGTTTACATTCATGATTATTACTGATAGGTGGACTTATTTCTATATTTTGTTAATTGTTTTCTGGTTGTTTTGTATTTTCTTTGTTCTTCTCTTTCTCTGTTGTTTTCATTGTGGCTTGGGGTTTTCTGAAGTAGTAACATTTGAGTTCCTTTTCCTCATGTGTGTTTGCTCTATCAGTGAATTTTATACTTTCATATGTTTTCCTAATGGCAGATATCTTTTTTTTACTTCCAAGTGTAGGACTCCCTTAAGCATTGCTGGTAGGGCTGGTCTAGTAGTGATGAATGCTGTCAGTTTTTGCTTACTGGGAAACACTTTATTTCTTCTTCATTGATAAAGGATAACTTTGCTGGATATAATATTTTTGGCTACCAGCCTTTTTCTGTTTTTTTCCCCAGCTATTTCAATGTATCATCCCTTCTCTTCTAGCCTGTAAGGTTTCTGCTCAGAAATTTGCTATTACTCTGATGGGGGTTCCCTTATACATGAATGGGTGTTTTTCTCCTGTGGTTTTTAGAATTCTCTCTTTGTCTTTTAACACTTTGACTGTGATGTGCCATTGAAAAAATCTTTTTGTATTATACCTATTTCTGAAATTCAAAGGTTCTTGTATCTGGATGTACATATCTCCTGCTAGACTTGGAAAGTTTTCAGCTATTAATTTGTTAAACTTGCATTTGTCTTTTCTTCATGTTCTGGAACACACAAATTGATATATTGAGTCACTTTTTGGTGTACCACATGTTATGTAGGTTTTGTTCAGTCTTTTTTTTTTTTTAACTTTCTTTTGACTGAGTTATTTCAAAAGACCTCTGTTCAATCTCTGAGTTATTTCTTCTGCCTGTTCTAGACTATTGTTTACACCCTTTAATAAATTTTTAAATTTCAATCATTTAATTCTTCACTTACAGAGTTTCTGTTTGGTCTTTCTTTTATATTATCTATCTTTCTAGTCAACTTCTCATTCATATTCTGAATTGTTTTTCTGGTTTCTTCGTATTTATCTGTGTTCTCTTATATATCACTGAGCTTCTTTAATATTTTAATTTTTCTAGCAGCTAATAAATTTTCTTTTTATTCAAATTTGTTGCTGAAGTATTATTGTGTGTTCCTTTGCAGGTGTCATATTTTTTTTTTTTTTTTTTTTTTTTTTGGTATATTTCTTGTGTCCTTATGTTGATATCTGCACATCTACTGTAATAGTCACTTGCAGTTTTTTGGATTAGCTTGTGAAGGGTAAGAATTTTTCCTGAAGATATATCTATGATGATTTTTGGGTAGGAAACTATAAGTTTGATTGTGGCTATGTGCAGTACTGTAGTTTCTGTATGATTTCTTTAGCTGTAAACAGTGTCAAAAGTGTCTATGATTTCCATAGTATTGTAGGCTGCAGCTGTTTTTGGAGGCTGTGGTGAGGTGTTGCTTGGGATAGGGAAACCAGGAACCAGGTAGTCCAGTCCTTGGACCCCACTGATTGTAGCAGCAGGCAGAGCATACCTGGTTTGGGGTCCCCAGGCAGCACATGTGTGAACTGGTTTTAGCAGGTCCACAGGGGTTGATTCTTGGGCCTTGAGAGGGCTTGCTTGGTTTCCATCAGTGTCAGTGGCTGACCAGGTAGGTGAGCAGGTCCTTGCTTCTCAGAGTATTGTGTTTGGTATAGATGATGGCAATAGCAGTGGTGAGAAAACTCTTGTGCTGCAAGTAGCATACACTGGTGTTAGTGTTAGCTGTGAGGGTCTGAGTGGGCCAGTCCCCAGGCTCCTAGTTAGTGCTTGCATGTGAATGCCATCTGTGGAGATAGAAGCAGGTTATGTGGGCCTATCCTCAGGCCTCCAGGAAGAGTGCACAGTTACCAGTAGTGGTGGACAGAGTGGGACTATTCTGAGTTCCCTGGGTGGTTTGTGTGAGTACTGAGAGCGGGGGCCATGCCAGGCCCGGTGGCCCAGTAGCCTGTCCTCAGGACCCCCAGTGGGTGTACTCTGGCACTGGCTGTGCTGAGCAGGGTAGTTTTATCACCAGGCCCCCTTGATAGAGTATTCAGGTGGCTGCAGCAATGGAGGTGATAAGTTGGGGGGTGGGAGGAGCCTGCCCTCAGGCTCATATGTGCAAGTACGCTACGAGTTTGCTGCTGGAAGGGAGTAGAATTGCTGACAATGGCTACAACCATAAGCAGGCAGTTACCAGGCTCTAGGGAGTGCGTGCTTTCACCCCTGGCAGTGGTAGCAGTGGTGGCAGCAGCAGTAGCAAGGCTACAAGCAAAACTAGTCCTCTGCTACTGATTGGGACAGGATTGCTGCCAGTTGTGTATGCCTCAGTCCTTGGTGGCAACAGCAACAGCTGTGGGGTATGGTAGCAGAGACTGTCTTTAGGGTATGTATGAGGCAGCCATGCTTCTGGGGAAGGCACAATTCCTATCTGTGGCAGCTATTCCAGGTAAGTGGTTCTAAGACTCTGTGGAGCATGCATTTTGCTTCCCTTCTTCCCAAAGGCAGCCTCACTGGCATACTGCACTGCCCATTCCCTGGGGTACAGGACAGTGTGTGTGCTAGAGTGCTGGGTACTCTGTCACTCTGATGGGTCCGACTGGCATTGTACTACTGCAGTGCTCTGTGTGAACATGGGGAAATATTGGTGTGAATCCATGCATGTGGAGATTCAGAGGCTATTGGGCCCCAGGGCAGGATGCAATCTGATGGGTGCTGGGCTGTCAAAGTGGCACTATGGTACAATTGCTTAGGACTTGAGAAATGTGTGAGACCAAGGGTAAGCTCTCTCTCTCTGGAGCAATGCCATTGCAATGTCTCTAGGCAGCTCCCCATACTATTCTCAGGTTCTGTGAGGACTGAGGAATTCTCCTAAAGCTAAAGTTGCAGGAGTCCACCATGGGTTCACTGTGAATTTCTCACATACCCTTTCCCTGCACTGGGGAAGCATCTAGGCTTCCACATATCCTGGCTCTTTTCCATGCCTCAAGTGTTTTCTCTCATTTCTCTGTTGAATTCCAGTTTACTAGCTTAAATGCTCTGTTTCAAGTGTTATTATATACTTGCTAATTTGGTTCTTTATTGTGGAGAAAGAGAGGCATCCAATCCCCCTAGTAAGCCATCTTAAAGCCCTTTATAACTATTTTGTTGTTATTTCTTTTTATTCTCAGGGTATTTAATGGAGATTTTATACTCTGGAGTCTTAGTAGAAGTTCATTTAAAATTTATTAATTATCCTTTTTTTTCTGGTTGCCATCTTATTGTTTCAATTTTTATTATTTTCTTATAGTCTAATATACAGCTAAATTATTTGTAAATATTTGTACATATATCAGAATAGAAGTTATTCCCGATTATTGGATATCCATTTTTGATACATATTTAAGACATGTGAGAAGAATTAAGTTGAATGAAAAGTGATTTAATATGAGAAAATATATTGATATATAAAGGGAGAATTATTATAAAATGACTTCAAGAAATACAGAAAATTATTTGACAAAAATTCAAACACTTTCATGTGAAACAAGAAGTACCCATCAATATAACAGCATACAAATTCTTTACATAGAAAAAGATTTATTGTTTTCAACTCTTTTAAACCAACTTGTTTTATCACTTCCAAATTTGTTATTATTACTATGCATTTGTGCATTCAATAGTATATATTTAATATAGTACTTCTTTATTAGTATAAATTCTTTACCCATTCTTTTGAGTATTGTTTAAGTACAGAATTTACAAGTGAGATTATCACCCAGGATTTTAAGAATTGATTTTAACGCAAATTATCTTATCACTGAATTGCTGCCCCTTTTTAAATACAGATTTTTCCTCATGTTACTTCCTGATAAATCATTGGTAAGTTGAAAATACTGTAAGTCAAAAATTCATTTGGTAAACCTAACCTTCTGAACATCATAGCTTAGCATAGTTAACCTGAAACGTGCTCAGAACACTTATTAGTCTACAGTTGGGCAAAATAATCTAACATAAAGCCTATTTTATAATAAAGACTATTTTAGAATAAAGTGTTGAAAATCTGCTGTTGAATATCTCATTGATTATACTGAAAGTGAAAAATAGAATGCTTGTATGGGTACTAGAAGAACGATTTCTACTGAATGTTTAATGCTTTTCATATCATAAAGTAAAAAATTTTAAGTTGAACCATTGTTAATTGGGGGTGATGTGTAATCTGTTTTTCCTCGTGATATATGATACACTTTTAGTATTTCTTTTTTGGTTTGTCTTGGTTTTTGCCTTTGCAATTTTCATTCTGTAATGTCATCATGTTGCATGAGGCAGAAATCCTTGGTGTCTACCAAAATCTATTATTTCCTGCTTTTATGATAACAATACTGTAGCCAGGTAGAAATAGTTCATGTTTCCCAGCCTCCCTTGCAGTTAAGTGAGGCTGAGGAATATACTTCTCTAAATGGATCAGCTTTTAAAGTAGCCATGTCTTCCTCCTGACCTTTCCCATCCCCTGGCTAGTTATGGATGGCAGTAATCCATGGCAAAGGTGGAGATGCAGAATGGCAGGACTAGGAGTCCATAAATTGTCACGTAATCCCAGAGCACCTTCCCTGGATGGTTTTATGAGTTTAAGTTATTATATTTTAGGGTCTATTTATAGAACAATTTAATATACTATAACTAATAAAATGTATTTACAGAGAGATCGCTTTTGTTTATTCTACTCTGAACTCAGTGTAATCCTTAATCTAAAAAACCATGTTTTCCTTTAGTTTTTAAAAGTTCTATACCACTATATTTTTAAATACCTCTTTCTCATTCTCTCCAGTCTCCTGTTCTGTGAATTTTTCAAAAAATGTTTTAAACTTCCTTTTCTCCCCCAGGCCTTTTAACCACTTGCTTTAGTTTGAGACTCCTCAAAAGCAAAGTCTGAGAGAAAGCATTAATTGCAGCTAGCTTCTTAGGGAATAATCCCTGGGAAACACAAATAGTAGAGAGGAGAGCATGAAATTCAGAAGAGAAGTGCTAGGAACTGAATTGATTTTCCTGCAAATTCATGTTATGTTGAAGTTCTAACTTCTGGTATCTCAGAATGTGACTGCATTTGGAGATAGGGTCTTTAAAGTGATAATTGAGATAAAATGAGATTATATGGAGGAGCTCCAATCTAACCTAACTGGTGTCCTTATAAGAAAAGGAGATTAAGACACAGATATATTAGGTTGGTGTAAAAGTACTTGCAGTTTTTGCCATTGAAACTAATGGGCCAACCTTATATTATTTGCTAGGACTGCCATAACACAATACCACAGGCTGGGTGGTTGGTTTCAACAACAGAAATTTATTTTCTCATAATTCAGGAGGCTAGTATTCCAACATCGAGGTGTTGGCAAGTTTGGTTTCTCCTGAGGCCTGTTTTTTCTGGCTTGCAGATGGCCTCCTTCTCACTGTGTCTGCACATGGCCTTTTCTCAGTGCACAAACATCCCTAATGTCTTTTTGTGTGCTCAAATTCCCTCTTCTTATAAGGATGTCAGTCAGATTGAATTAGAGCCCACTATAACAGCTTCATTTCAATTTACTCACATTTTTAAAGGCCACATGTTCAAATACAGTCACATTCTGAGGTACTGGGAGTTAGGGCTTCAGTATATGAGTTTTGGAGTACACAATTCAGCTCACGATAGACACATACAGAGGGAAGACCAAGTGAATATGCTGGAAGAAGACAGCTACATAGAAGCCAATGAGAAAGGCTTTAGAAGAAACCAACCCTGCTGACACTTTGATCTCAGATTTCTAGCCTCCAGAACTGTGAGATAATAAATTTATATTTTTTAAGTAATCAAATCTGTGGTTCTTTGTTATGGCAGCCCTAGTAGAGTAACACAGAATGGAAACTAATACAGGGTAAAATAATAAGTAGATTACTACTGTGGAAACAGAGGCTCAATGCTACTAGGGACCTCTAGGTAGGCATTATTGAACATACTCAAAACGTGGCATTTATCCACAAATTCCCAACTAATAATATTTACTGAAGGCTACTGCCACGGACATTATTCATTCTTTGACACTTGCAGTTTTTTGTGCATGGTTCAGACATACTCCAGTGGCCAGGGAATGCCTTCAGGCAAAAAGCCACAGGAGATTGAGATTAAAAAAAAAAATCATCCACATACAAATGAATAGTGTTAGGGATGGCTGTTTGAGTACAGAACTGAGGGTATTCTTCACCATTCTCCAAATGTTTCATTAGTTTATCTCTGTGTTGTATTTAAGAAAATATTTAACTATTGCCAAATCAGTCCTATAATTCTCATGATTCTGAAAATGATCAAATAGGGAGAAATGGTATCAGCTATAAATATTTTATTTTTGTGTGCAAAAGTATAGTCTACTCATTTGTTATGGATTATAGATAGCTTATAGATAGTCATGAATGACTTAAATGAAAAGAGGAGTTTATGAAATATCAAAAATAGAACATTAACAAAAACAACGGTCATCTCTCATCATTTCATTCAACCCATGTAATTAATTCCTGCCCTCCTAGATCTTGAGTTAGCAACATTATGAATTCATCTGCTTCTCAACCTAGTGCCTGGAAATCATGACTTAATCTGTTGGTATGATTTCAAACTTATTTAAGTGATGCCATTAGAAGCCTGCACCTACGAGTATCTGGCATACTTTGCTATGGTGCTCTGAGAGAGTTGTTATCACAAATGAAGCACTCTGGCCTGTAGCTGATTGCAAGAGCTTTCAGGAGAGAACGAGAATAAAACAATCAAACAAAAAGCTATCTGTAGATAAAAAATGATTTAAAATAACTGTAGCAAACTCATTATTGATTATTTTTGTAAGTGAATTCTCTGATGGGAGTTCATTACAAGGATCCAGGTTGAGTATTCCTTATCCAAAATGCTTGAGACCAGAAGTGTTTCAGATTTTGGATTTTTCAGATTTTAAAATATTTGCATATGCATAATGAGATATCTTGAAGAAGGGACCCAAATCTAATGACAACATTCATTTATCTTTTATACACACCTTATACACAATGCCTGAAGGTAATTTATATAATATTTTTAATAATTTAGTTCATGAAACCCTTTGTGTACACTGAACTATCAGAAAGCAGAGATGTCAAATGTGAGATTTTCTGCTTGTGGCAGCTTATCCACCCTCAAAAAGTTTCAGATTTTGGAGCATTTCCAATTTTGAATTTGTGAATGAGGATGCTCAACTTGTAATGCAATTGACAAGAAAAATCTGGTTGGTTTGTGGCATGCAAAATAGTATAAGAAAGCTAATCCAAAAATTCTCTAGGCAAAATAACTGTTAATATATTGATTAACCCCATTTTCAAAATAGTAGATATTATATCTAAATTTTGTACATTAGATAATTTTTACACAGAAAAAATTAAAATGTAGCATAAAATCATCTTGATATATAATATGCTACAAATATACCATTCATACACTAAGACTATATCTAGAATATATCAAGAACATCAAGTATAGAGGTTCAGTAAGTGATGAGTAGTTTTTAAACATCTGTATATTAAATAAAAATAGGTAACTGCTGTGAATCCTCAATTGAAAATAACTGGCCTAGAAAATGCTAGATTTACATTAAAGAAGTAAAGATATGACTAACTTAACATTTTTAGAAATAACAACTTATGACTGATAACTATACCATTTTTATCTAATATCAGGAAAAACAGCGAGACTGATATATAGGATGATATCATGGTGTAATCCCAGCACTTTGGGAGACTGAGGCAGGCGAATCATGAGGTCAAGAGATGGAGACCATCCTGGCCAACACGGTGAAACCCCATCTCTACTAGAAATACAAAAATTAGCTGGGCTTGGTGGCACGCACCTATAGTCCCAGCTACTCGGGAGACTGAAGGAGGAGAATCACATGAACCCGAGAGGCAGAGAATACGGTGAGCTGAGATCATGCCACTGCACTCCAGCCTGGTGATGTAGCGAGACTGTGTCAAAAAAAAAAAAAAAAAAAAGGAATGATATCATGGCCAGGGATGGAACTGACAAATCTCTAGAAACTTCTCATATAGCATACAACTTCTGAACTTTTTATATTAATATAATTTCACTCATACAAATTTAACCTAAGGAAGGCTACATATCTCTTCTGATTTGACAATGCCCATACTCAATTGTAACATATCAAATAAACTTAATTATTTCTAGCACCCCTTTATTACAAGGAAAAAGAACAAATCTTCGTGATTTTCCAAGAGCCCTCTGGGATATCTGAAGGACAATTTTAGATGCAAAAGATATCATTTAGGATTGGATTTGAGAAAGCAAAATATCAAAAGTTGTCAGGAGATTTGAACACTTGATTAATATAGGGTGATGGATGGCAGTGCAATGATACTTTATAACCTATTTAATCAAAATGGCAGTAAAATATTTTAAGAGAAAACAAAGGAGATAACATGATTTTGAAATAACTTTCATTCTTTCCTAAGTGAGAAACCTTTGTTTACTTGAATAATCAAGGATATAGTAAAATAAACAAACCATAAAAACTTATTCTGGTAAGACACAGAATTTTTGTTGTATAGGCAAATTACACAGAAGGCAAAGTATACCTTTTATAGGCCCATATTAATGGTAAGCCACTAATCCAAAATTTTTTTTCATCTTAACAGAGAAGAAAACAAATTTTAGCTTTCATTAGTATAACATTTGATACTAAATTCTTTTTGAAAGTTCCATAAATAAAACCATCAAATTTTAACCAGCTTGGACCATAATAAATAAAATTCCCTTTTCACAAACCCTCTACACTTTTCACATCCATACACACCCCTTGTTGTACAACTTTTCAAAGTAACAAGATAAACATATTTATTATCAGACCGAAACATCTATAGCCAATCTTCCCCATGTAAAAGTGAAACAAAAATTATATAATAAACTTATAATTATGCTTAGCAATTAAATTTCCAGTATTCTATCTTAGACATAATCTAGGTATATGATGAATATCTATTCACTAACTCAATTTAGTTTCATTTCAAGTTTTTCAGTTGTCCAAAAATCTTTCAAATTACCATCAAGTTGAAATATTACAAAACTGGCTGGGCATAGCAGGTTACACCTATAATCTTAACATTTTGGGAGGCCAAGGTGTGCGATCACCTGAGGTCAGGAGTCTGAGACCAGCCTGGCAAATGTGGAGAAACCTCGTCTCTATGAAAAATAGAAAAATTAGCTGGGCGTGGTGGCACGCGCCTGTAATCCCAGTTTCTCGGGAGGCTGAGGCAGAAGAATTGCTTGAACCGGGAAGGCAGAGGCTGCAGCGAGCTGAGATCACACCACTGCACTCAAGCCTGGGTGACAGAGGAAGACTCTGTCAAAATAAATAAAAAAAAAAAAGATGAATAATGATTTAACGTGATTTTACAAACGTACCTTTTTAATAATCTTAGGCATTTCATAGAAGTAACACTAGCTTATTTATTAAGCATACTTAATAAATAACACAAGTTTAGTTATTAAGTAACACTAGCTTATTTAATCAGTAGGTAAAATAAAAATCTACTTTTGTATTATACTGAACACTGAGAAATCAGAGAAGACACATCTGCAATTATTAAGCAAAACACATTAAGCTAATCTAGCCAAAGATTCACCTAAAGTATGTAAACTTGAATTTTTAAAACATTTCTGAATTACAAGAATAACTTTTTTTTATTATTTCTTAGGAAGTTTGGAACTTCCAAGCCACATTAGTGCTTATTTATTTCTATACCTACTAGAATAGAACTTCTTTAAGAGATTATATAATCAAATTTGGAAATATAGAGAAGAGAAAATATTATATACTCGTAAAATGAAGGCCTTTCTATGTTAGAGACACATAAACATAAAAACATACAGGAGGGGAAATTTATAACTTCAATTCTAAAATTTTAGTCCTTTGTCAAGCATAAACACAGAAATACAAACTTACCAATTCATATATATACTTCCACTTCCTGGTAGGCATGTAACCCTCAATTGATCTGATCTCAAGATAAACAAAGAGACAAACTAAAAAGATTAACAAACCATGTTCTCTGTCTTTCTGCCGACAGATACAAGATCTCTGTAAACCTTCAATCAATTTACATAAAAAGCCAAATGATTAGATAATAAAGCCAAAAGACGCTAGCACCAGAAATCAAGTAAAAAATCAGGACCCAAAATTAATTATTTATCACCCAACAAAAGAGTCAGTAGCATAAAAAGAGCTGAGTTCACTGTTGAGTTCTAGACCTTCAGGAGCACAAAAAAAGAGTTGCCAAGAGGCTTCATTTACTTGAGGTGAGTTCATTGTGTTATGAAGGCAGGGTCAGAGCCTACCTGAGTCATGGTATGAAGACTGCGAAGGACAAACTGCACCAGACAATTGAAGATATTATTTTTTTCAGGATGTTACAACAGAGTTATTATACACTTATAAGTGACTTCGCAAAGAAAATGAGGGTGGCCTTATGGGAGTCATGAGGAAAAATAGACATAGGTCTTTTTCTCTGAGTACACAACAACAAAGTAGTCCTTTCCAGTTAGCCATTTCTCAGAACACAGAGGACTGGAAACATCTCTCGACCATTGCTATTTTCTAGTGATACAAGACTGAGATAAAATTCAACATTGTCAGTTTTTTAATGCCTTCATGTAATATTGAATTTTTGATTCTGTAACTTTATCGACACTGTTTATTCTTTGAAAGTCCCGTGTGCCCTGACATATGAAAGCTTCCTGACAGAACTTTCTTACCTGTATCTACTTGGGTTCAGTTTATCATAGAACAACTTTAATATCAATGTAATAACTTTAGTTCACTCACTGAAAACGGATAGTGTGAAATCAGACCAAAAGTAATGCAATGCATTTGTCCTGAGATTTCATTTTCACATCATTTATTTTTCCCTCCTCCTTCTCCACCTCCTTCTCCTCCTCCTTCTCCACCTCCTTCTCCTCCTCCTTCTCCTTCTCCTCCTTCTACTCCTCCTCCTCCTCCACCTTCTCCTCCTCCTCCTTCTCCACCTTCTCCTCCTCTTCCACCTCCTCCTCCACCTTCTCCTCCTCCTCTGTCGTCTTCTTCTTCTTCTTCCACCTCCTCCTCCATCTTCTCCTCCTCCTCCTCTGTCGTCTTCTTCTTCTTCTTCCTTTTCTTCTTCTTCTTCCTCCTCCTCCTTCCTCTTCTTCCTCCTCCTCCTCCTTCCTCTTCTTCCTCCTCCTCCTCCTTCTTGTTCTTTTCCTCCTCCTCCTTCTTGTTCTTCTCCTCCTCCTTCTTGTTCTTCTCCTCCTCATTCTTCTTCTTCTCCTCCTCCTTTTCCCTCTTCCTCCTCCTCCCCCTGCCTTTCCTCCTCCCTCTCCTCCTCCTCCTCCTCCTCCTTCTTCTTCTTCCTCTTCTCCTTCTAATATAAAAAATAAAATTAAAGCTTGTGTGTACCTTTGTGTGTCCCTTTGGGTTGAGCTCTCTAATAGACATATTTTGCAGGAGGGATTACATAGGAAGAGACATACTAACAGTGCTCTCGGAATCAACACCTATGAAAGGAAAGAGAACGCAATATTGGACAGAGGGAAAATTCAAGCTATGCATTATCAACAGATGAGTTGCCTGCTCCTGTGAGAAGCCCTGGAGGTGGAATGACTATACATTTTTTTTTTTTTCCTGAATCCTATGCTCAGACACTGAAGATGGGCCGGCCCAGTAAAGGGGTATACATTTGGTCAAAGTGGCTCTTTTTAGTTGAGGCCATCTCCTGAAAGAGCTTATAGGTGAGAGTTGTCTGCTGTAGCTGGGGAATAAATTTTTATTCCCAAGCAGAAATCTCAATACCCCCATGCAGTGTCCACAGAGTATTTTCCCAAAATGATGGGGAGAATTTGGAGCCCTAGGATTTATGCAAGGGGTTCAATTCTAATTTATTCACCCTACTCAGGCTCATACTCCTATTTTTTTTTTTTTTTTTTTTTGCACCTGGTCTGCATGTTAGAATACCAGTTTGTAGCTTTTAAACCCTACAGCTTATTATAAATGTTAGGGTTCTCCACTACTCGTTAATGCTTTTGCCTTGATTGCTTGCTTCAATTTTAGCATTCTTACATTTATCTTTCTTTAGAGTTCAACTCTAAATTTGTATTTTATTCATAATTATTTCATAGCATTTTTCAGGTCATTTTATTACTGTGTGTTCCTTAGATTCTAACACCCTACGTTGTTGTACTGACTGCGTCATTGATTCTGTTTCTTGATGTGAATTGCATTTGTTCCCTGTGACTAATTTCCTGTATTTGCAGCCAGAGAGGGTTCTGTTTTCATCAGCTCAGTCCAAGGTGATCAGTATTTTCTTAACATAATGTTTACCTTGAATATATTATGATTTTAATTGTGAAATGCTATTCAATTTTTTAAGGATTCCCTCAGAAGTAATGTGCTCCATAAAGTTTAGGAGACACAATATTTTATAGATTTTGCTAGTAAAACCAGAATTAGAAACTTGTACTTTTTGACATTGACACATGCCATTATTGCTATATAGGAAATCTCCATAACATCAACATCAATTTCAAGTAAAAAATAGGGCACTATTTATCTCAAAACCAAGTTAGCCCCAAGTCATGATCACATTATTGTCATTTACTCTTTGTAAATACTGTTACATGTGACACCTGTCTTTGCCAATAAAATCCATAATCCTGGAGAGCAGATAATGTATTTTCAATTTTCTTTGGCCTCACCCACGTTATTTGGGACAAAGCCCAAAAATATATGGGTATTTAGTCCTTATGGAGGCACAGAAGGATGTAGAAATGAGAGAGGGAGAATGCCAGCATGAGTGGTTGCCAGGTTCATTGGCAAGCATCTTGGCAACGTCTTACCTGAAGAGGCAGCATGACGTGGTGGAAAGAGGTGGATTTTGAATCAGACGAACTTCGATTTTCATCCCAGCTCTGCTGTGCACTAACTGTGTAACCTTGGGCAAGTACTTAAAGTTTCTCAATCTTGTTTTTTCTTTTTTTTCCACCTGAGAAATGTAGTTAATAATACCTAACTCACAGGTGTTTTGTGAGTATCAAATGAATATAAATCATCTTGCAACATCTTGACAAAATTAGTAATTGCAAAAAAAAAAAAAAAACAAAAAGCCGATTTGCTCTGTTAAATTCATAGAAGGCACAGGAAAAAATCTCTCTTCCATTGGCCTTGGCAATAAATTTTTAAATGTGCCACCAAAAGCCCAAGCAATAAAGGCAAAAACGAACCAGTAAGACCACATCAAACTAACATGCTTCTGCACAGCAAAGGAACCAGTCAACAAAAATCCACAAAATAAAAAGAAGAACTATGGACTGGGGAAAAAAACATTTGAAAACCATACCGATGATCAAGGGTTAATATCTAAAAGTATAAGAGATTCACAAAACTCAATAGCAAAAGAAAATTAAAGAAAACTAACCTGATTAAGAAATGAGCAAGAACCTGAATAAACGTTATTCCAAAGAAGATATACAAATGGCCAAGAAGTAAATAAAAGAATGTGCCACATTACTAATCACCCAGGAGGTGTGAATAAAAACTATGAGATACCACCTCATGCCTGTTAGAATGGCAATTATCCCAAAGACAAGAGATAACAAACTGCAGGGTATAGAGAAAAGGAAACACTGTATGCTGTTGGTGGGAATGTAAATTAGTAGACATGTAAAACAATATAGAACTTCCTCAAAAAATTAAAAATAGAACTACCATATGGTCCAGGAATCCAACTTGTGGGTATATATCCAAAGGAAATGAAATCAATATTTTGTAGAGATATATGCAATTCCGTGTTCATTTCAGCATTATTCGCAATAACCATGACAGAAAAACACAGCCTAAGAGTCTATCACTGGATGAATGCAAAAAGAAATTGTGATGTATGTGTTTATGTGCATATGTGTGTGTGTGTGTGTGTGTGTATTGTAAGTGTGTGTAATGAAATATTATCCAGCCTTAAAAAAGGAGATCCTGCCATTTGTGGCAAAAATGAATAAACCTGAAGTGCATTATGCCAAACAAATGAAGTCAGATACAGAAATAAAAACTACTTCATGATATCACTTATATGTGGAATTTAGAAAGAGCCAAACACACTGAGACAGAAAGTAGAACACTGGTTACCAAGGGCAGAGAAGGAGAAGAAATGAGGAAATGTAAATCAAAAGGTACAAAGTTGCAGTTATGTAAGATGAAGAAGTCTAGTGATCTAATGTACAGCATGAGGACCGTAGTTAATATTATTGTATACTAAAAATTTTCTAAGATAGGAGATTTTTGTGCATTTACCACACACACACCACACACACACACACACACACACACACACACACACACACAAGATAATTTTGGGGGGTGAAGGATATACTAATTTGCTTGACTATAATAATAATTTCATGATGTATATGTATATCAAATCATCATATTGTATACTTTAAATACATAGAGTAATTTAAAAAAAAACAGGTTTTCCTTCCTTACAGCAATGATGCTCCAAGTATGTTCCCAAGATCATCGTGCCTGAATAAACTTAAATGCCAATTAAAAGTTTAGATTTCTTGACCTACCCTCAACGTCCAGCTTTGTATCAAAATCTTTGGGAATTGTGTCTGGGGAATCTGCCACTCCCAGCAAAGTAAAACCCCAGGTACATCAAAAATAGATGAGAGCTAGAAAATATATATATATAATATCTATATATATATGGTTTAAAAAATAAAAATTGGACAGACTATATAATAATATATAATAATCTGCCACTCCCAGCAAAGTAAAACCTCAGGTGCATCAAAAATAGATGAGAGCTAGGAAAAAAAAAAAAAATATATATATATATATATATATGGTTTAAAAAATAAAAATTGGACAGAAAAATAGAGTGGGTGGAGTGATGGTGAGGACTAGGGATGTGCAGGCAGACAGCAGCAGAGGCCAACAGGCAGCCCATGACCAGTTATCATCACTGCAGGACCTTAGAGAAAAATTGAATAGCCGAGCCCCTGCTGTTGCTTGGCTCACTTGCTAAACAGCCCTGCCCAATACAGAAGCCTGATCTCCAACAATCTCAGGAACAAGTTGGGAATTAGTATGATTGGTGTTTAAATGGACTTTGAACAATTTTGTTCCATTGTATTATTTTGGGCTTTTTAAAGAAATTTATTTAGTGGAAAATTATTTATGGATGAAAGACAGTGATAAATGACAGTAACTGCTGTAGAGAGAGAACTAAATTATTTTCTGCAATGTGAGGAAAGAAATTTTTGTTTTTATCCTTTGCAAATAGTATGAAATTATCCAGGCCTTTCCATCTCTAAGTGGTGTTACTTTGTCTCTCTCGTATTTTTAATATCCAGGGCAATATTTACCATTATGGAATATCATCCCTGCTGGTCTCAGCTCTTCCACAATGACTACTTTCTAACTGCAGACTACAACATACCTAACCTTATGGCTTTCCAGGAGTTTTCTGTAGTTTGTAAACTAAAGGAGGTTATGACAATGCAATGCCCATACCAGGGGACTAAGTGAAGCTGAGCCCTAAACCCTACCTCAAGGACAAGGAAACATGATTCATTAACACCAATTAGGGGAGTAACAGGTTTCCCATTTCTAATATGTTAGTAGCTGGTTCATAGATACTGAAAAATTAAGTAGCAAAAGATCTGATAACTTATTCAAACAAGCTTTATTTAATATTTTTAAAAACTAACTGACACCGTTATCTGCACACCACCCCAGATAGGTGTAAATAAATACTCAAAATGAACAAAGTCCTGGAGCAAGGTGCTTAGGGGAAGGACCAGCCCTGTTTTTAGGGGCTCTGTCTTACCTGATTAATCAGTGGAGAGTTGGCCCTCACTGGTGATCCCAGGAACCCAATATGAGCACAAATCAGCCCACTGAAATGCAGAAGAGGCTACATACTTAGGAGGCTAATTTCTTCTGAACCGGTGAGCAGTGACAATAAAGGTGGTTTTGCCATGCTGAGAGGCAAATAATCTGTTGCCCACCCCATCCTATTCTCCAAATGTGTTTAAATCACTAATGAAAATGAGTCCAGAGGCTTCCACTAGGCCAACATTTTGCATATCAGGAAAACACCACACAATTCAGCTTGAGCGGTAAATCTCTTCTCAGACACCACACAGGGCTGCTGGAATAGGAGTAGAAGCTTGCAGGTCAAGAAAGGCATGAATTCTTAATGCCCCAAGAGTCCAAGGACAAGATAGCAGGGACAGGACAGAATATCATATTCAATTATTTATCAAGTTCATTTATAAAAATAAACCCAACACCTAGACCAATTGGTGCATATGGGAGAGTAGCATGTATATCAATAAATAATACAGATGATTTGATTCGGCTCTCCACAGATTTTTTTCTCTCCTTATATCTTAAGGATAGAATGTGACATCTGGCAGCACACAGTATCTGGTACCATATATTTTTATTTTATGAACAGTGCCCCAAGCCACAAATATACATGGAATATAAAGTTGCCACGCAAATGTGAAGAAACCTTCTTATTTAGTCCTCTAAACTTATTTTTAAATAAGAATAACAATAATAGCAGCTACAATTTCATGTGTGCCTAGATATTATATTTCAAATAAAGAGAAACTGTACCAACTCCATTTGCCTATATGACACATCCAGTGATATATAAATATATATAAATCTAATAATAACTTTGTAAATTAATAGTTAATATTCCCAGTTTGCAGATGTTATTGTGATTCACAGAGATTAAGTATTTTCCCCAAAATCAGACAACAAATGAGTAAGTAGCATATCAGAGATGAGATCCCAATACTTTATATTATTTAGCCAGAACCTGTTTTATGGCATTATTAGCAGTTTTGGTCAAGAAAAGTCTCTCATATTTAGGAAGAGGACTAAAATATTATACCATCCTAACATTTAACTTGTGGGTGGTAATGATCACAGTGATTTATATTCTGATGATTTTTTGTAGTTGATAAAATACTTTTACATATAACATTTATTCAATCAAAAGTTATAGAGTACCTGTAGTATACAAATGACTATGTCATGTGCTAGATACACAGGTTAAAAAAAAGAGGTAATGCTTCCTTTGTGAAGATTACAGTGTGGTGAGGGAAGAAAGGCAGTAAGTCTGTATATTAAGAGCTTATAATAAGAGTTATGATAAAGTACTCAAGAAGTAAAGATAAGAGTCCTCTACCTTAGCATGGTGGTCAGGAAATTCTTTATAGTACTTTTAACTTCATTAGTTATTATTATTATTATTATTGAGGCTGAGTCTCACTCTGTCACCAGGCTGGAGTGCAGTGGTGTGACGTTGGTTCACTGTAACCTCCACCTCCTGGGTTCAAGCAGCTCTCCTTCCTCAGCCTCCCGAGTAGCTGGGACTACATGCCGGCGACACCACGCCAGGCTAATTTTTGTATTTTTAGTAGAGATGGGGTTTCACCGTGTTGGCCAGGATGGTCTCGATCTCCTGACCTCGTGGCCCCCATGCCTCAGCCTCCCAAAGATTAGTTATGATTTTGTAATCACTTGTAGGCATTCGGAAAACAAAAGGAGAGATGGAGAGAGGCAAGATAGACATTTTGAGCGTAACATATAAACACCTGTGCTACATTGGTATGAAATAGGATTCTGTCTTTACTCAATTGCAAGTGGTTGATTTGGATTTGAACAAATCATGCTTATACGGGCATTGGTGGAAAATGAAACTGCAGAGGCAACCAGAGGTCAGATTATTATTATATTTTATATCGTGATTAGTATAAGGGGTTTGAGCTTTATCTCAAGAAGGAGACTTTGATGGAATTTAAAGGGATCGGAAGACCTGGTTAGATATCTGCTTTAGGAAGACCATCATGTCATCAGTGTGAAGATAGAATGGGGGTAATAATGGGAGATTATTGTGATTGTAAAAAATTTCAGGCCAGGCGCAGTGGCTCCCGCCTGTAATCCCAGCACTTCGGGAGGCCGAGGCGGGTGGATCAAGAGGTCAGGAGATCAAAACCATCCAGGCTAACATGGTGAAACCCCGTCTCTACTAAAAACACAAAAAATTAGCCGAGCATGGTGGCAGGTGCCTGTAGTCCCAGCTACTCTGGAGACTGAGGCAGGAGAATGGCGTGAACCCGGGAGGTGAAGCTTGCAGTGAGCTAAGATCGTGCCACTGCACTCCAGCTTGGGTGACAGAGAGAGACTCCGTTTCAAAAAAAAAAAAAAAAATTGCAATAAGATATTCAGATAGAAAGTTATAGTAATCCATATAAGAATGAAGCCCTTATCTGAGTGTGCAAAGGAATGCAGAGGAGTGTATGAGCAGGTGATAGTCTTAGGACATTGAGATCATACCTTCTTATGCCTGATCTCATGGTTTTAGAGGATTGAATGAAAAAGTAGATTCCATTATGAGGCCCTAGCTTCTGGCAAAGGTGACTGAATGAATGGTCACATACTATATTACTAAAAACATTGAGACAATGATTTTGTAAGGTAGGCAGGCCAGGTAGATATGTTACCACCATTTTGCCACATGAGGAAACTGAAATTCTGGAAAAAGACAGCTAAGGTAGTCCACTGTATTATGCTATTTCCATTATAATTTAGTCAACACAAGATACTTATATGAACATACATCTAAATAGATTTGTTTAAACTCACATCAGTGGATGTACACCTTACGATAAAGTCAGCATAATCACATGTTTATATTACTTCCAAGAATCTATAAGGTACAAAGTATAGTTCAAGGAAAAATTAATCAATTTTAGAAATGGTAATCCTCTTTATTCAGTGAGAGGTATAAAAACATTGACAAAATCAGACCTTACCTATATTAGAAAGGAATAAGATGGGAGTGGTACTACAAGTATTTAATTCCACCAACTATCTTCTCAGCCTTAATGCTAATATAATTTTTAAAGAGATTTTGGAGCAGACATAACTTAATTATTGAGCTAAGATAAACTGATCATCTAATTTCCTTAGTTGGATAATAAGATGGATTTAAAACTTGTAGTATACATCCTTTTTCTTTACCTTTAAGACTCTAATAGTGGAAATAGGATATGTTCCACTCAGAATAAGACACATGGGCAGATTAGTGGTTGAGGTATTCAATGAGGCTGGCATTGAGTAACACTTACTATGTCAGAAGAGCCATTAAGAGCTTCTGGGTGCAGAATACAGAAGCCTAGTCAGGTGTCAAAAACCTAGTTACATGTCAAGATGCCCAGGATGGACTCAGGAAAGTCTTTTTTGTTTTTGTTTCCTTGGGCTAGTTTTGGTAAGATGCCCTTACCGAGTGAAGTGGATGTCTGACAACTTCTCGTTAAGTAGGTATTCATTGGGTACATAAGATAAATACTTTAAAAGTGTAAAAAGATTAAAAAAATACTACCCTCAGATAAGAAAAACATAAAATTTCTCTTCTGCATATTGATATTTTGTGTCATGTTTCTCTCCATTTTACTTTAAAAAAATTATGTAGCAGAAATATTTTCTTTCGTTACATAATTCTATGGTATTAAACTCATGATTAGATTTGTGTAACCACCACCACAAGCAGGATACAGAACAGTTTCATCACCCAAAATAATTTCCTCATGCTGTCCTTTTGTCATAAAGCCCTCCCCTAATACCTAACCCCTGGAAACAATGAATTGTTCTCTATCACCATAGATCTTTTCAAGAATGTCACCTAAATTAAATTCTATGATATGTTACTTTAAAAGAGTGTTCTCTTGGGATCAACCCTATTAACTCAGTAATGCCTTTGAGACTTAACTACATTGTTGCATCTATCAAAATTGCATTTATTGTTTTAGAAGTTTTACTGAGTTTCAAACAGGATACAATCCCCCTATTTAATGGGTACAATTCAGCATTTTTTAGTCTATGTATAGAGTTGTGCAACAATTCTCACAATCAATTTTAGAAAATTTCATCAGCCCCCAAGAAAACCCTGTAAACATTAGCAGTTACTCCCCGTTCTTCTCACACCCTCCCCCCTTTTTCCTTCATGAAACTCACAGCTCTGAGAAAAGCCATCAATTTTTCCTTCTGTATGGATTTGCTTATCCTGGTCACTTCATATAAATGGGATCATCCAATATGTGGCTGATTTTTTCACATAGGATGCATAATGTTTTCAAGTTCCATCCATGTATAGCATGTGTAAGTACTTCATTTATTTTTAATTGCCAAATTACATTCCATTGTATGGATAAACTCCTTTTTATTTTGCCATTTATCAATTCATGGAAATTTGAATGGCTTCCAATTTTTAAGAATAGTTGGTTATTATGAATAATGTTGCAATGAACATTCATTACAAGTTTTTTGTGAACATGTTTTTGTGTCTCTTGGGCACATATGCAGAAATGGAACTACTGTGTTAAATGATAACACTATCATCTTTTCTTTTTATTGATGAATAGTATTCCATTATATATATATATACACAACATCATTTTGTATGTATTTGTGTACATCAAAAACATTCTAGTTTTATTGAAAGACACTTGGTTTGCTTCCAGGTTTAAAGAACAAAAATAAAATTGCTATGAACTTTTCGTATAAGTATTTGCATGACATGCATTTTTATTTCATCTGGACAAATCATTGAAAAAAATAATCCTATGTCAAATGGTAAAGTAAGCATAACTTTATGAGGAACTCACAAATTATTTTCCAAATACATCATTTTACATTTCCATCAGCAATGTACAAGAATTCCAGTCACTTCTCACACCTGTCAGCATTTTTTTTCAATTTTCTTCAAGCAATTTAAAAAAATGGTACCATGTTGCCATTTTATATGCATTTCCAAAATGACAAATGATGTTGAGCATCTTTTCATATGCTCATGTGCCATACTTATATCCTCCCTTTTGAATGATTTTTAACATCTTTTGTCCATGTATGTATTAAGGATAGGATCTTCCTCTGTCACCCAGGGAGGAGTGCAGTGCTACAATCGTAGATCACTGCACCCTCAAACTCCTGGGCTCCAGTGATCCTCTCACCTCAGTCTCTTGAGTAGCTAGAACTACTACTCACTACTTACTAGAACAGCATCATGCCTGACTAATTTTTAATTTTTTTGTAGAGATGGGGTCTTACTATGTTGCCCAGGCTAATCTCAAAAATTCCTGGCCTCAAGCAGTCCTTTGGCCTGAGTATCCCCAAGTGCTAGAATTACAGGCATGAACCACTGCACCTAGACTGTCCACATGTTTTTTAAATAGGCCTGTTTATTTCTGTGATTACAAGTCCTTTGATAAGTGATTTGCAAATGTTTTCTTCTGATCCATAAATGGTCCTTTCATTCTCTTAATAAATGCTTTTGCAGACAAGAGTTTTTCTATTTTCAATTTTTTTAAGTCTAATTTTTCAATTTATTTTTTACAAATTTTTATTTTGGTGTCATATCTAAGGACTATATATCTAATCCAAGGTCATATCAATTTTCTTATTTTCTTATAGTTTCATGTGTATATTTATATCTATAATCTATTTTGGGTTAATTTTTACATTAGTCCTGAAAGAGAGATTAAGTCTGATTTTTGATTTATTTTGTATATGAATATCTGATTGCCCCAATATCATAATCTGGAAAAGTTGATTGTTTCTCCATCAATTGCCTTTGCATTTGTCAAAAAAACAATTGATTGCATTTGTGTAGTTTTAATTCTAGACTTTTTACTGTTTCATTGATCTATGTGTCTTTCCTTTTACAGTACCGTGCTGTCTGGGTTATACTAGCTTTATAAAATAAACTTAGGTAGTGTGAGTGATCCACTTTGTTCTTTTTCAAAACGTTTTTGGCATTCTAATTCTTTTCAACTTTCATGTAAATTTAAAACCAGCTTGTCTACATCTACAACAAATATCCATACTGTTTTGTTCTTATTATCACCTGTACTATCACCACAGATAATATAAATAGAAGTAATATCTGGAACCAATTTTTCTCTCTTTTTTAAAGTTATCAGTTATAGTGTACAAGAAAAAGGATGTCCACTTTGACTACTTCCTCATTCAGACTACTTCCTATTTCCCTAGATCTAACTACTATTTTACATTTTGTGAGCATGATTTAGATTATTAATAGTCTATGCATTTATATACAGACATATGGTATATGTGGTACAATATTTTATATATACATACGTAGAATGACATTTTATCAAATATATATGTTTGTACAGTGTTCTCCAACTTGCTATCCACTTCTAATATTGAGCTCTATCTATATAAGTACCTCTTACAATATGGAGATCAAACCATATTAGTATACATATTTGTAGATATAGATATTATATATGTATGTGTGTATGTACGTGTGTGTGTTTGTGTATATATATATGTATGTGTGTGTGTATGTATATATATATATATATAGAGAGAGAGAGCAGTCAGCTCTCTTTGTGTGTGGGTTCTACATCCATGGATTCAACCAACCATGGATCTAAAATATTCAAAACGTAAAAACAAAACAATAACAATAAAACAATAAAGGATAGTGCAAATACAAATACAGTATAACAATTATTTGTATAGTATTTACATAGGTATTATAAGTAATCTAGAGTGTACAGGAGGACATTTGTAAGTTACACACAAATAAGATGCCATTTTATATAAAGGGCTTGAGTATCCACAGGTTTTGGTATCTGTGGGGGGTTCTGGAATCAATACCTCATGGATACTGAAGAAGTACAGTATATGCATGTATTCAGTAGTCATTCTAGGAGTTTAAACGTCTTTTTTACATTATTATTTAATAGAGAAGATATTAAAAGAGATTATCCTGGAGTTTCTGTCTTCTGTCTCAGAATGTAGAGACAGGAAAAAGTGTCACTTCCACCCTTACAGCCAAAGGGAACCAGATTCTTCCAATCCATGAGCATGGAATGCTTTTCCATTTGTCTGTGTCATCTATGATTTATTTTAACAGTGTTCTGTAGTTCTCCTCATAGAGATCTCTTATCTCCTTAGTTAGACGTATTCCTAAAATAGGTTTATTTTCATAGATGCTGTAAATGGAATTGCATTCTTGATTTGGCTCTCAGCTTGAACATTATTGGCGTATAGAAATGTTACTGATTTTTGTGCATTAATTTTGTATTCCAAAACTTTACTGAAGTCATTTATCAGTTCCAGGAGCCTTTTGGTGGAGTCTTTAGAGTTTTCTAAATCATATCGTCTGTGAACAAACCTCAGCATCATGCAATATACTCAGGTAACAAACCTGCACATGTACCCTTCTGAATGTAAAATAAAAGTTGAAAAAAAAAATAAAAACAAAATCAAATAAGGGAAAAGGAAAGGAACCAAACTAACTTCAAATAGAATGCTTTTTCAAAAACCACTGAAAAAGAATAAACTGTGCTCAATATAAAAGGAGAGAGTCTTTCTGAAGGCATGAGGAGACTGGAATCCTTTCTCACTTGGGGTAGTATAACCTGACACCAGGAAGAAAATTTCAGCTAATATATTTGCCAAACTGGTGAGAGTACAATGTGAGCTGGCAATAGAGTGTAAAACCTTTGAGACATAAAAAATGGGAGATTAACATTGTCTTGCAGGATGTTTCTCTAGGAACTTCACTGGAAGCTAAAATCAAACATCAAAAAGATACATTTAGGTGTCTGCGTGGCACAGACATGGGGGAGGAGAGAAGCCAGGTTAGATGAACAAGAAACTCTGCTTAGATTACTTTTAATCTTTTTTACTGAACAAAACCCATCATATGTGGATAGTTACATTAAATTTATAAATCCAATTTATTAAATAGATAAAGTAATTACATATTAATAAAAAACATTTGCATGGAAATAAAACAATGTGAGCAAAGTCAAATGACAAATGACAAACGGATGAGAAATTATTTGCAACTTATATAACAGACAAAGGGATAATTTTCACAATATACAAAAAAATAAATAATTAACAAAACTCAGTATATAGAGATGATGAATAAAAAGACCACAGACATACATATTTCAAGGAAAAACATACATATTTCAATGTAAAAAATGGTACAAATTACCCATAAACAGGAAAAATACCTTGCTTAACAAAAGAGAAATGTACACTAAAACTTTTATATTTTACCTAGTCGATTAGCAGAAGTTCAAAAGCTTTACAATATACACTATTGATAAGTATCTACATATGTCATTGGAAAGTGATATAATGTATTTGTATTTGGTTATTCTTTTAAAATAAATGGAAGAAGATAAAAAGTAGTTACCTAGAAGTTGTGGGTAACAGCAGAGTAGAAGAAGCATGAATTAATCTTTTCTAAATACATATTTTATATACAATTTTAACTTTTAAATAATACATTTGTGTTAATTACATTGCTTAAAAGTTAAATTATATATATATATATACATATGAATGGAATGAAAACATTAAAACTGAATGCAAGCAGAATAAATGAATAAAACAGTATTTCAATTTTATGATATAACCAGGCCAGGTGCGGTGGCTCATGCCTGTAATCCCAACACTTTGGGAGGCCGAGGCGGGCAGATCATGAGGCCAGGAGTTTGAGACCAGCCTGACCAAAATGGTGAAACCTCATCTCTACTAAAAATACAAAAATTAGCCAGGCATAGTGGCACGCACCTGTAATCCCAGCCACTCAGAAGGCTGAGGCAGGAGAATTGCTTGAACCCGGGAGGTGGAGGTTGCAGGGAGCCAAGATTGAGCCATTGCACTCCAGCCTGGGTGACAGAGCGAGACTCTGTCTCAAAAAAAAAAAAAAAAAAAAAGAATGAAGAAAGCTTGCAGGATTTATTGAACACAGCAAAAGAGCAACTATGTTAGGAATAAGGAGTTTAGAAAAAGAGAAGAAACTTTACTAAAATAAATTATAGCAGAAAAGTGTTTATAGCTGGGGAAAGATACAAATATCCAGGTGAAAGAAAGTTAATGATCTCCAATCAAGTTCAAATCAAAGAAGAGTACATCAAGATATATTAAAATCAAAGTGTCAAAATTGAAGACAAGGACAGAATATTTAAAAGAGTAAGAAAAAAAGAACATATCACATACAAGGTAGCCTCAATAAGGCTAGCAATGAACTTCTCAGCATAAACCTACAGGCCAGGTGCCAGTGGAATTATATATTCAAAGTGCAGAAGGATTTGTTTCTAAATCTCCAACAAAGAATACCTTACCTGGTAAAGCTGTCTTTAAAAATGTAGGAGTGATTAAGACATTTTCAGACAAACAAAAGTTGAAGTAGTTCGTTACCACCAGATCTTTCTTATAAGAAATGCTGAATGGAGTTGTTTGAACTGAAATAAAAATACACTAATTAGTAACACAAATACATACGAAAATATACAACTCAATGGTAAAAGTAAGTACACAGTCACATTCAGTATACTCTAACACTCCAATCGTGGTGTGTAAATTACTAAATTTTTAATATAAAGGCTTAAAGACAAAGCTGGTAATATAGTAACAGCCACAATAATTTGTAAATAAATACACAATGTAAAAAAGATTTGAACTGTGACATCAAGAACATAAAACAAAAGTGGAGCTAAAGTGGAGTTAAAGAATAGAGTTTTTTTTAATACAATCAAAGTTATGTTGTTATCTACATAATACAGCCTACTATAAGACGTTTTATGTGACACTTATGTATTCACAAACAAATACCTATTGTGAATACACAAAAATTAAAAAGTAAAGAATCAAAGCACACCATTGGAGAAAATTACCTAATCACAAAGGAAGACAAGAAGAGAGGAAGAAAGGAATAAAGGATCCATAAAACAACCAAAAAACCCACAAAATGGGCAAGTAAGTTTTTACTTATTAATAATTACCTCAAAGGTAAATGGACAAATTTCTTCAATCAAAAGATGAGTAGCTGAATGGACAAAACCAAACAAGACCCTAATACATGCTGCCTCTTCACAACTAAGATTGCACATAGGTTAAGGTAAAGGCATAAAAAAAGTATTCCACATAATGGACACCAAAAGAGAGCAGGGGTAATTATAGTTATATCAGATAAAACAGGCTTTCAGTAAAAAACTGTAAAATTAAATTTTATTACATAATGATAAAGGGTCAATTGATCAAGAACATATAATAATTATAAATATATATAGACCCAATTTCAGAGCACTTAAATCTATAAAGCAAATGTTAATAGATCTGAGGGGAGAGATAGATGGTAACATAATAACAGTAGAGTACTTTAATATCCCACTTTCAGCTATAGTTTATCTAGGTGGAAATCAATAAGAAAATATTGGACTTAGACTACACTTTCCTTCAAATAGAACTAACAGACATGTACACAACACTCCATCCAAAGGCAGAAGGATATATATTTTTCTGAATTGCACATGTAACATTCTCCATGATAAATTATAAATTAGGCCACAAAATAAGTCTTAACAAACTTAAGAAGACTGAAGTCATATCAAGTATCTTTTCAACCAAATGGTATGAAACTAGAAATCAAGAACAGGAGGAACTACTAAAAAACACTATACATGGAAATTAAACAACATTCTCCTGAATCATCAATGGGTCAAAAATAAAATGGAAAGGGAAATTTAAAAAAAAATTTGAGACAAATAAAATGGACACACAATATGCAAAAGCATATATAATCAAGGAAAATAGTTCTAAGAGGGAAGAATATAGTAAAAATGCATGCATAAAAAATAAGAAAGATCTCAAATAAATAACTAATTTTATACCTGAAGGAAGTAGAGAAAAAAAAGAGCAAACTAAGTCCAAAATTAATAGAAGGCTATAATATAGATCAGAGCAGAAATAAATAAATTATATACCAGAAAATACATAGAAAATATTGGTGAAATTAAGAGTTGTTTTCTTGAAATGATAAACAGATTGACAAATCCTTATCTAGACTAAGGAAAAAAGAGAAGATGCAAACAAATAAAATCAGAAGTAAGTAAGGAGACACTTCAACAGATATCTCAGAAATAGAAGGATCACGAGAGATTACCATGAACAATTATGTGACAAGGCATTGGATATGCTAGAAGAAATATATGCATTCCTACATACATACAAACTACCAAGGATGAATTATGAAGAAATATAACATATCAACAGATTAGTAATGTGTAAAAAATTTGAATTCGTAATCAAAAACCTTTCAACAAAGAAAAGTCCAGGACCCAGTATCTTCACCAATAAAATCAATGCAACCTGCATCAAAATTTTAATGACATGTGTTACAGAAATAGAAAAATGCATTTCTGAAATTCACATAGAACCACAGAAGAACCCAAACAGACAAAGTAATGTCGAGGAAAAACAACAAAGCTGGAGACATTACACTACAGAACTTTAAAATGCACTACAAAGCCAAAGTTATCAAAATAGCAGTTACTGGCATAAAAACTAGTCAATGGAAAATAATAGAGAGCTCAGAAACAAGTCCATACATTTATAGTCAATTTACTTTTAACAAAGATGGCAAGAACTTGCAGTGGAGAAATCCCGGTCTCTTCAATAAATGATGTTAGGAAAAATGGATGTCATGTGCAGAAGAATGAAATTAAACCTTATCTCAAACCATACGTAAAAAAATTGGATATAAGGCTTCAATATAAGACCTGAGGCTGTAAAACTAATGAAAGAAAACATAGGGAAAATGTTTTCTGACATTTGTCTGGGCAATGATTTTTTGGATATAGTCCCAAAGCAAAGGCAACAATGTGAAAATAGAAAAGCGAGACCACATCAAACTAAAAACTTTTCAACAGTTAAAGAAACAATTAATAGAGTGAAGAGACAACCTATGGAATTGAAGAATATATTTTCAAACCATACATCCAATAGAAGGTTAATATCCAAAATATATAAGGACTTCAAACAAGGCAACACAATTTAACAAATAATTAAAAACAGGCAAAGGAACTGAATAGCCACTTCCCAAAAGAAGACATAAAAATGTCTATCAGGTATATGAAATAATGCTCAACATATCTAATTATTGGAGAATTATAAGTTAACACCATAATCAGAGATGACCTCACACATGTTAGAATGGCTATTATCAAAAAGATGAAAGGTAACAAGTATTGGTGAGGATGTGGAGAAAAAGGAACTACTGCACATTGTTGGTGAAAATGTAAACTATATAGCCATTATGGGCAACAATCTGGAAGTTCCTTCTAATATTAAAAACAGAACGACCACATGATCCAGCAATCCCAATACTAGATACATATTCAAAAGAAATAAAGTAAGTATGGTGAAGTGATATATCTGCACTCCCATGTTCACTGCAGCATTCATTATTCACAATAGCCAACAACACAGATTCAACCTAAGTGTCCATAAATACATGAATACTATATAGCTATGAAAAAGAAGGAAATCTTATAATTTCTGGCAACATGGAGGAACTGGGAAGACACTGTGTTCAGCAAATTAAGCCAGGCATAGATAGAATATTTCCACATGATTTCACTTACATGAAAATTATAAAAGAGTTGGACTCATGGAAACTGGGAGTAGAAGGGTGGTTACCAAAAGATGGGAAAGGAATTGGGTGTTGATGATCAAAGGATATAAAATGTTAGCTAGATAGGAGGAAAAAGTCCAAGAGATCTGTGATACAACATAGTGACTATAGTTAGTAACGATATATATTGTGTTCTTAAATATTATTAAAAGATTACATTTTAAGTGTTCTCATCACAAAAATGATAAGTATGTGAGGTAATACATATGTTAATTAGCTCAGTTTTGCTGTTTCACACCATATCTATGATTCAAAACATCATGTTGTGCACAATAAATATATACAATTGTATTTGTTAAATATTTTAAAATTATATTCGGTTAAAATCATAATAATCAAAATTCAAAACTTCAATTTTATCAGAATAAGCACAAATATGCTTGAGAACATAAAGAGAATACAGATCAAATAATACAAAGATACAAGCACAACTGCACACAAAATATTTTTTAAAAACAGAAGGAATAATATAAATACAAATTCAGAATTATAATAAAGTACATGTCATATCAATAAATAAATGTTCTAAACTTAACTAGTAAGAGATAAAGCACTTTATAATTGATCATAGAACATAATTCACATAAGTCCTGATTTCAAAAGACTGCAAAACCACAAGACTTTGGAAATGTTAAAAGAAAAAAAAGATGGAGAAAAGGTCTACTCACAAATGGAATTAAAAAGAAAAAAATGAACAAAATAACCCTATCAAAAATATAGAATTTAGGTTAAAATATGCAAAGAGATGAGGATACTTTACAATGACAAAGAGCAAAATACACACATAAAGCTGATAAGTTATTATTGTCAAGATGGCAGCTAGCTCTCTATCAAAATGTATAAAGCAAATATAGGGACAAATAGACAAAAATACATTTAAAAAATCTTAACCTCTCTGAGTTCATGGCAGAAAGGAAGAAATAAAAATATATAAAATTGAAATAACATATTGATGTGAGAGTGTAACTAATGTATCAAAAAAGCAGTATATAGTATAATTAATATTTTAAAGAGCAGTATTTATTTGAAATGAAACAAAATACATTTTATTTTTAAGTAAAAAAGAATCACAATGAAAGTGACCCATATTAAACCACAAAGACTCTTGGACTTTCTCAAATGTGGAAGTATTACTAAGTTTATTCTATAATCATAACTCAATAAAATTAGAAGTTAATAATAGCAATAAGCAACACAATGACAAAATAACAACAAAAATTTACCACATGGAAAATTTTTGCAAAAAAAACCTTAAAAAATGTTAAGAGTAACCAAAAAAGTAAATATAAATTTTATAGTTAGAAAATAAGAATAAGTCTGGGTGCAGCGGTTTACATCTGTCACATCAGCACTTTGGGAGATTAAGGTGGGAGATCACTGGGGTCCAGGAGTTCAAGACCAGCCAGGGCAACATAGCGAGACCCCCCACCCCCATATCTCCAAGAAAATAAAAATAGCTAGGCATAGTGGCACATGCTTGTAGTTCTAGCTATTCAATGACTCAAGAGGCAGGAGGATTGCTTGTGCTCAGGAGTTCAAGGCTGCAGTGAGCTACAATCATACTACTAAACTCCAGCCTGAGTGACAGAGCAAGACCGTGCCTCTAAAAAAAAAAAAAGAAAGAAAGAAAATAAGAATAATAAGCACAAACTATAAGATACAGTTAATAAAAAAGTTCCTAGCCTTGAATATTTGAATATAAATTGATTTTTTCAGAGCAGGCATGGTGGATCATACCTGTAATCCCAGCACTTTGGGAGGCCAAGGCAGGTGGATCACTTGAGGTTAGGAGTTTGAGACCAGCCTGGCCAACATGGTGAAACACCACCTCTACTAAAACTATGAATATTAGCCGGGTGTGGTGGTGTATGCCTGTAGTCCCAGCTATTTAGGAGGCTGAAATAGGAGAATCACTTGAACCTGGCAGGCAGAGGTTGCAGTGAGCCTACATGGCGCCACTGCGCTCCAGCCTGGTTGACAGAACAAGACTAAAAAAATTGATTTTGGCCAGGCGCAGTGGCTCCCGCCTGTAATCCCAGCACTTTGGGAGGCTGAGGCGGGTGGATCACTTGAGGTCAGGAGTTCCAGACCAGCCTGGCCAACATGGTGAAACCCCGTCTCTACTGAAAATACAAACATTAGCCGGGCATGGTGGCAGGCACCTGTAATCCCAGCTACTCAGGAGGCTGAGGCAGGATAATCGCTTGAACCCGGGAGGCAAAGGTTGCAGTGAGCCGAGATTGTGCCATCGCACTCTAGCCTGGGCAACAAGAGTGAAACTCTGTCTCAAAAAAAAAAAAAAAAAAAAAAAAAAAATTGATTTTATCATTTAAAATGCAAATAAAAGTCTTATGCATTCACTTGTATGTTCCAAATAGAAAAATAAGTCCCATGTAAACAGAAGAAAAAAAGATCATATATTAAAGCATAAATAAAATTTAAAAAACAGAAAAGCAATAGCACTTTGTTTCTTCAGAAGACCTAATAACGTAGACTTCTCAACAGGGTTGCAATTGCTGTTTTAGAGGGGATTTTTTTTGTTTGTTTTATGAGGCTGCATAATGATAAATGAAGGGTACTTTGCATCTCTGGCCTTTGGAAGTAAATATCATCCTTCTCTGTCGTTGTGACAATTAAGACACCCTAACATTTTTAATACTTTCTCAGGGCAGGAATTCCCTCAGTTGAAAATCCTTAAAATACATATTTTTATGAAACAATAATGATAAGAGAGACAGTAAGCTGATACATTAACAAAAGTAACATAAATTTAGAGAAATAATCAGAGACACAGATTGAAAGATAAGAAACTCAATCTGTATGTTAGTTTGTATCTGTCTAGAAGTTAATCCTCTGAGAAAGATTCTGGTGCAAGTAGTTTAATTGTGAGGCTCAGGGCAGTTTGTGTCAAAGGGAAAAAGTAAAGACAAAACAGTCAATAAAAGATTGTCATCAATACAGCTGTTACCATGGGTAAGTAACTGGAGCTTAACCTGAGAATGCATTTAAAGCACAAGCCATAGATTTACCTCATTCATGGGGTGAGGAAACTGGGATATACACACATCAACTTCTATCAGTCATTGCTTGAATGCTGCTCCCAGCGTTCCCAGACACTTACAGTCTGTCTTCCACAATTTAGAAAAAGGCCTTATGCAAAGAGATGCAGATGCTGGCTGCAGAATTCCTGGAGGCTGCAGGCAGGGCACTCACCGCTGATGCTCAGTGGTTGCTTTGCTCATATCTGTTTGAGAGTGTGCATAAAATGAATTATTTTCAGGACAAATATAAAATTATGAAAGCTGAACTCAGAAAATAAAATCTAAACAGACAAATTGCCATACAAGTAAAGAGAAAATAGCCAAGTGATTTACTACCCCCATTACCAACTTCTAGGCTTGAAAACAAAACAAAATGAACAAGAAAAATAGACTTAAGTTTCAAAAGAAGAATTTAACCAAATCGTTAAGGAACGTACAGCACCAGCATGATTTAGAGAGAGTGCAGAGGAAAAACAAAGAAGACTCAGAAAAGCTTTTGAGTAAAGCAAAAGAAAATATTAGTGAATGAAAACGAATACTGTGTTCCTGGTAAATATACTTTACACTAAAAACACACCAATCTTGCTAAGTAGTTTATGAATTTAACAATCACAATTTTTAAAATAGCACAACAATTATCAGGAAAATTAGATGAAAACAAAGAAAAATAATGCAGATAATTTTAAAAACATTAATAGGAGGAACAAATTCTGAATAGAGAATAATAATCTGTAACTCTCTCATGCAATATTGAAACATGTTATAAAATTACAATAATTAAAATTGGTTGGTAATACCAGATGAACAGGCAAACAGATAAGGAAAGATATTTGAACATCTTAAAATGTATAGACAATCATAAATATATGATTCATGTACATAGAATATATGAATCACATATACACATATGACACGTATTCACACATTCATATACACATGTGTATACATAAACATTGGTGTGCACAGCACATACATAGATAAAAATACATAAACATAAATGTAATTACACATAATAATTGTGTGATGGTAATTGTTAACAATGTATTTACAGAGGAGAAAAAAGCTTTGATTTTTTGCAAATTTCTGTGATGTAATTACTCCACCATGATAAATTCCAAGCTATATACTTGATGTTACCAAAAGCAGAATTAGAGATGTATATATCTATAGTTGTGCATCACCTTAAGAGAATAAATAATAGTAAAATTATTAGATAGGAAAATTTAAAATATTTATTACTTTTGTTTTTGGTATAATTTGCTTAAATTAATGCTGATAATTTGACTTAAAATAACGACTATATTTAAGAACTGGCTTCATAAGTCTTAGATATTTAACAGTTTTCTCTCAGGGGCCAGTAAAAACCAGTCCTACATATGAAGACATACAGAGGAATTTTGAGTAGGATAATTTTAAGAATAAAATGAGTTATCATATATAAAGTGTTGAGGGTTGGCTGGACCATAGTAAAGTTCTTCAGTACCAGCTTAACATTTGATTACCAAATTAATATTTGGTATACAGTAAAGATGGCATTACAAACAAGTAGGAAAATTGATTATTTAATATATGATTTGGAGACAGCTTATTCATAATCTGAAAAAGTGATAAGCTGGATTTCTGTTTCCAGTTAATACCAAAATAAAAGACAAATGGATGAAAATTTAAAATGTAAGACAAGAAATGTAAAAGTCCTAGAGAAATATAATAGTTTTTCATATGTGTTCTTGGTCTGTGGGTGGATTTTGGAAGTACCGCCTATGAAGGGGCATAAAAGTAAATATTGATACAATTTAGTTACATAAAAAAATCTAAATTCTCCAAATCAATGATATATACAGTAAAAAATCAAATAATAAACTGTAAAATATTTGGAACTCAGAGTGCAGAACAGGGCTTAATTTCCTTAATATAAGAACAGCTTTTAAGATATAAATTGATCTCATAAAAATCAATAAGCAAAAGACTATGTATGAAACCAATAATAAAAATGGGCCAAGTAAACCATTCAAATTCATATTGAAATGGGAGACACTAATTAAAACTTATCCTACTGGTAAATAACAAAATAATTTATTACTCGAAGTGTTGGTGAGATTACCAGGTAACGGGTATTCTTATAAACTGTTGGTAGAATACAAATAGGTGCAGTCTTTGTGGAGTACAATTTGACAACATCTAATCAAATTTTTTAAAATGCATGCTCTTTGAGTTAGTAAATGCAATTTTTAAAATTTATGTATACCTGGATATACACAAAATATATCTGTGCAACTGGTAACAGTGGTTGCCTTCCAAGAGTGGAATTAGATTACCTAAAAAAAGGATGGGAAGAAGGCTTAATTTTCTTTATACTGTACAACTGTTTTTATCTTTTGAATTTGATATTAGATGCATGTGTTAACTATTGAAAATGAAAATAAAATTAATTTTTAATTACATGGGAAACAGATCATCTCATATACAAACAATAAAACAGAAAAAAGCAAAGACAGAACCAAATTGAGTGGTCATTTCAGATATTTTCACAAGTATTGTTATATTGTTTCACAAATATAATTGAATATCTCTTGAGATAAAGATCTGGCTTGAGAATTCAACATCTTTTGGCATCATCATGGGAAGCAATTTTCCTTTCATAACTGAGTAACAAATAGTATGATAATAATGTCCTAATGTTCAGAAGCCATAATTTAGTTCGGGTATTGTTCAACTTTTCTCTTATGGAATGCTCTATGCAAATCTTACAGGAGTGGAAACGGTTTAAAGAGAATGTTACTGAGAGGGTGTGATGGTCTCTACAAGTCCTCTTATTGTGTAATATTTTATAGCATAGACCACATACTTATAAGTTTACATTTGGGAAATAAATATTTCAAGATGCCATCACTGCTAATTAAAAGGAACCCACATATGGTGAGTTGATTGAATTTAAAAGTGAGTCTAGAGTGCATTTCAGCTTCCAGGATCCCATGGTGTAACCGAAATATTGTCACATTAAAGTCTTCCTCTGATCCCACATTCCAAGATGTAAAAGTTACAGTTGTCTCCATTCAATACTCAAGCAGTTATATTTCAAGCTTAACATAATTCGAGACTTTAAAATCCCCAGATATGAAAAAAATCCTCAATAAAAGTGATTATTATTAATAACATTAATAATACTACTTGATTCCTTTCGTATGCTCATTTTTCTCTATTTTTGTAAATGGATTTGAAAAATACATTTTGATTTTCTCAGGCACCATTCTATCAAAATGAAACATTGCTTTGCAGATTTAATGAAAAGCAACAGTTCCAATAAATGAATAGGACAAGTCCAACAAATGAGAATGGACAAACTAGTTTAAGCAAAAATGAGAATTGTCCCAATCTCAATTTTATCCTGGTGAATCTTAATTAGAGTTGTGGTAAGCTGCATTAGTGTTAATAAGGATTAATGTCATAGTCATAAGCAGAGCATACAAATCAATAAATGCTGCTGTATCAATATATGAACAGAGACGTAAATAGCCATTTGGGTTCTTAACAGTGAACTTGGTAGGGAGTTAAATACTTGTTATGTGGATTTAATATATTTGAGAAGTAGGTGAGTCTTGCTTGTACACTACAGTCTAACATTGCCTAAAGAACAGTGCTGTGAAACTTCACAGACAAATGGAAACCTTAAATGATTTATAAACTTGCTCAGAGGGGTTATTTCACAACTCTGCCACAGTTTGAAGTCTTGCCCCTAGGTATTTAGGGGAGCAGAATGGTGATTATCAATCAATCTAATGAGTTTTTACTGATTATTACTATGGAACTGAGAATTGAGTTCTGTCCCCCTCTGAGAGGTACAATAGTCACTTAAACAGCTTAAACTTTTACAAAGGAGAAAAAAATACATTAAAAAACCCATAAAACAATTATAAAGTAGTAAGTATCAGCTAGGCTTAATTTTGGATTCAAGTGAAAAAAGAGCTAAAAAGTAGTGGCTTAAAGAAGAGAGAGATTTCTTTCAAAAATAAAGCAGTCTGGGAAGTGTATGGGATTTCCATCCACTGGAAAAACCCAGAAGCATTCCAGTTCTCTGTACAGCCGTTCCTTGATGTGGCCTCCAACTTAATGGTCAAGGATGGGTCCTGCTGGAGGTAGCAGGTGGTGGAAGGAAATAGAAAGGTGTGACTCTTCATTTTAAAAAAGCTCCATGAAGTCATATATGTCAATTCCTATACTTGATTGAACCACATATGGTCATGTGCAAAGAGGTTGGGAAATGTAATCTTCATCTGGTTGACCATGCAACCAGCTAGAAACTGATTTCATTACTAACAAACAAGAAGTGAATGTATACTGGAAAACAAGTAGCAGCTTCTGCCAAAAACACAGGAAGAAATAAATCATTGAATCATGTGGACCAATATTTAACTATTAAAGAAATTCAGAAAAGGAGGCTATCAGTGTGAGATGAAGAAACCAGGAAAGGAAATTTCTTAATGTTGTGCAGAAAAGTTTGTCATTCAGATTTATTTAAACTTTCTGTTTGCTCTTATTTTTTCTTCCTCATTATGAAAGTGGGAACATGTGAGCAGAGTTCTAAGTAATATGTAAAATTTGTAATGGTGAAGGGAAGAGGAGAGAGTTAGGAGTAAGAATTAGTTGAAGAAATAATTGAAAGTGACATTGAGAATATGTGCAGTAACTATGAAGAAATCTTACAGAGCCTAGATAGATGTTGCATATCAGATGCTGTGTACATGATTATTAGGCTTTATTAAAATTGGATCTATTAGTCTTAATAGTCTGAGTTCCCAAGATAAACAGAACATATACATATATTTATATCATAAGGAATTGGCTCCCAAAATCTTCAGTCTAAAATCTGGGGACCCAGGAGACTTGATGGTATAGTTTCAGTCTAAGTCCAAAGGCCTGAAAACCAGGAGAGCCAGTAGTGTAAATTTCAGGCTGAGTCTGATTCTAAGGTCAGAAGACCAATATCCAAGCTTGAAGACAGTCAGAGAGAGAATTATTTTCTATACAACCATTTTATTCTATTCAGGCCTACAGTGGATTGGAGGGAGCAAGCTTCTACATTCACTCTGCCAATTCAAATGTCAATCTCATCAGAAACACCCTCACAGATACATCCAGAAACAATGTTAAATCAAATATCTGGCCACCCCATTGCCTAGTCGTGTTGACACATTAAAATTAACCATCAAAATAGATGCAGAAGAGTTTCCTGGCCTAGAATCCTTAGATCTGCATGTTCATGAGAAAGATTATATTAGCTCAGCTAATGGTCATTAGAATTAAGAGTATAGATTTTTAGTAGCCAAACTTGAAATAAACAAATATGTAAACCAAAAGGCCAATTAGTTAATTCCCACTAGTTGCTCCTATTTATTTTATTTGTTATGTATTCAACAATTTCCCTATGAAATAATTATTGATGACAGAAACATAAGTATAAAATTTTAAAATTAAAAAATATACACATATAGAACAGTGAGATACTCAAAAGACATCTTCAAAGCTCTGTGTGTATGAATGGAGCAAATAAATAGGTAGGCAAGCCAGGCACAGTGGCTCACATCTGTAACCCCAGCACTTTGGGAGGTTGAGGTGCAAATCAGTTGCGGTCAGAAGTTTGAGACCAGCCTGACCAACATGGAAAAACCCCATCTCTGCTAAAAATATAAACAAACAAAAAAAATTAGCCGGATGTAGTGGCACATGTCTGTAGTCCCAGCTACTCGAGAGGCTGAGGCAGGAGAATCTCTTGAACGTGGGAGGTGGCAGTTGCAGTGAGCAGCAGAAATTGTGCCATTGCACTCCAGCCTGGGCAACAGAGCGAGACTCCGTCTTAAAAAAAGAAAAAAGAAAAAACACACACAAATAAATAAGTAAACAAATAAATATGTGGGTAATTTATTGGTTAATTCCCAATGTCAGCATCTGTTTCACGTTCTTCAGAATTGATCAGTTTCATCAAAGATAAATCATCCATCTTTCTGCACTTAGACACTCTTTGATTTCATCTTCCATAAGACAAGACATTTGCACTCCACTACATATCAGTCTTCAGAATTCAACCAACAGTCCTCTGCTGGCATTGAAGAATACTTATGGTTATCTAACTGCCTCTTAGACAATTTTCAGTCAATTTTCTTCTTTTTCCACAACCATCACTGTGAACCTCAGAGTTCCTGAACTTACCATGTTTCTGTGGCACAAATTGTTTTGTTGCTTGTTGGTTTGCTTTTAATTGGTTTCCAATACTTTCTCTTCCCACTCATGCTTTGGTTTCATTTTCTTGTGTTTTTCTAGGGTAATTATCAGTTACTCAATTATTCTTTACTTTTTTATTTATTCATTAACATTCAATATGCCTTATATATTCCTTAACCCTCATTTCACTAAAGTTTTATGCTAAATTGTGTAATAAGGTTTTTTATCAGCTAAATTGTGTAATAAAGTTTTTAAATCATCTCTACTCATCATTTTCAATCATTCTTTTTCCTTAATAAAGGCATTGAAGTTGACAAATTTCCTACACACAACCGAATAGCATAGGCTTGTAATCTAGAACTGACACTCTAGTTCATATAAGTTCTTATTTCCATTACGATTTCTTCATGACATAGATTTTACACATTTTTAAACTTAACAAACAGGTGGAACATTTCATTAACTGATATGCTCTTTATTTCAAAATTTATAGTGTATGATCAAAGAATGGCATTTGTTTGCACCAAATCTTTTGAATTTGATATTTGTGGCCTAATATATTTTCAGAATTTTATGATTTTTTTGAAGAATAAAGTGACATTTATTTTTCTGTTAACGTCTTACTTTAAGTTTTAATTCTAATATATGTCATATTAATATTGCTACCTTAGGTTTATTTTGGTTTCCATTGGTGTATATATATGATATGTGCATATATATATGTGTGTGTATCAGTTTATTTGAAGTATTTTGCATAATGTCATTTTATATGTATTTTGTATAAACTGTACAATGCTGAACTTTCAAGCTTAACATAAGAACCTCTGAATTATAATGAGTGACCCATTTATAATTTTTCTTACTACTATATATTTAGGCTTTGCTGTCTTTTTCATATATTCCACCTTTTATGGACATGTATTTTATTTCATTGTGTCTCATTATATTAGAGTTTTTGTTTAGCACGGTAGGGTCAGATTGCAAAAATGACTGTGCTGGTTGAAACTATGCAAGCAATATTAATAATCAAGGAAAATATTACAATTATTTTGTCTCCTATAAATTTTTATTAAGAAATTCAAAACTGTCCATTATAAATGTATAGAAAAAATTAAAAATTACATTAATTGCTACTAAAATTACACTAATAGTTGCTCAGTACATTGTAATTTCAAACATTGAAAACATTGAGAATTAAAGTATTTTCTTTATTTGCAAAAATATGAATAATTGTTTGACCAGTACTTGACTTCCCATTGTGTAAATTGAGTTTAACTGAGTGAACATATTTTCTGTGTCATGAATACCAATATTTTATACATTGTGTTTTAACATCGTGAAACATCTTCTAGGGTTACTTTAATATGAAGCTTTTTGCTGATTTCACTTCCTATGGAACATCTCCAAATTTTTTTGTCGCTATTGCTTACCTAATTTATGTTGTTTGTCTTTATTAAGTTCTTTTGGCTGCATATCTAGAATCTCTTAAATAATATCAATGTCAACATTTCCCTGATAATCAATTTCTTCTATAACTCTATTTACATTAATTCAAATTTCCCTCCCAACATATTTTTATTCCTTTGCTGCTCTTTTGTCTTTGTTGTCCAATTCTCACTTTTGATTATTTATTTTTTAAGTTGGCACATGGCTTAACACTCAGAAACAAGGAGAAAACAAAACTACGCATTTGTTCTCTGTGCATAAACTTAATAATAGACATGCAATAACCACTCTCAGTCAACTTTGAAAGAAGTGACATGATGCAACTGATCATGATGTACATAATTTATTTATGTAGTGATTTGTGGCCTGAAGAGCCAGCAAGAAAGTTTGTATTTTATGCAATTACTCACAGCTAATACATGTTGTAAATAAAATTTAAATCATGTTATAGGATCTCATTTTATTTAACTAAGCCATGGTAACTGAAATTCATGCATACTAGATCTATGCAAAGCAAAGACCTGCCTGTATTATTTGTACATTTTTTTCTACTAATGGTTTGACAGTTATGCATTTGATTTGTTAATCTTATATTCACTCATATATTTTTAAAAACATATTTGTAGAAGTAAGAAACACATACAGAAAAGTCCACACTCATAAATGGACAACTTAATAACTTATCACTAAGTAAACCATGATACCACAACACAGATAAAGAAATAAAACGTTATCAGCTTTCCAGAATGTCCTCCCTTCTATCAGAGCCTCTTCCTTCTTTACCAAAGCTAACTTCCATCCTGATTTAAATTACAACATATATGCTTGACTGTTTTTCACTTTACTTAAATGGAAAAATGCAATATATATTCATTTGTATCTGTGTTCCTTTCCTGAACATATTTGTGAGACACAGCTATGTTGTGTGCAGATGCAGTTTATTTGATTTTACTAGATAGAGTAAAACCTTTATTTGAATAAAAACATTATTTATTTATTCTACTGTTTGGGAGTTTAATGTTAGTTTTTTTGTCTACTACAGACATTTTTGTGAGTCCCTTTTTGTACACGTGAGCACTCATGGGTATATATTAGGTGTATACTTAATAGTAGATATTCTGGGCCATAGGTAAGCATAACATTTAGATTTAACAGTTTTCTAGATATATGCATAAATTTACTTAATCAGAAAGAAGAATGATTCTAGAACTTCTAAAAGAAGTCCTAATTGCTCCATATAATTCTGTCAACACTTAGTATTGTCAAACTTTACTAAAATTGTCTTTCTGATTATTTATTGGTATGTTTTAAATTTGCATTTCCCCTATTTCTAGTGAAATTGAGAACAATTTTATTAAACTCTGTATTTTGAAATACTTTTAAATTTAAAGAGGAGTTTAAAATAGTAAAGTTTTTTTATTGCTTTTAAATAAACTATATATTTTATGTGTATTTCACCAGTTTTTCTGCCTATGTCCTTTTTCTATTGAAGGATCCAGTTCAGAATGCCACATAGCATTTATCTGTCATGTCTCTTTAGTGTCTTTGAGTCTGTGACAATTTCTTAGTATTTTCTTTTTTTGTCATGAGCTTGACACTTTTGACGAGCACCAGCCAGGTGTTTTGTAGAAAATTCCTCAATTTGGCTTAATGTAATGTTTTCTCTTGATTAGACTGTGGCTATGGATTTGTTAAAAGTTTGCCAAAGAGGTAAAGTGCTCTTCTAATTGCATATCAAGTAGCACATAATATCAAAAAGGCTTACTGCTGGCTATGTTAATCTTAAACATTTGGTTGTGGGAGTATCTTCCTGATTACTCCACTGTAAAGTTACTATGTTTCTCTTTCTCTACTGTGTCTTGCTATTGAGACACTAAGTCTGAACCACAACAAAAGGGAGAGAAATTAAGCTCCACCTTCTGGAGGGAGACATATCAAAGAATTTACGAATATATTTAAAACTGTCTCAGTTATTAATACATATTATTGGAAATCACTTTAAGGATATGTAAATTTCCCATATCCCTTTCAAGTTTAATCTACTAATGTTAGCTTTCATCAGTGGATCTTGCCTGAAGTAATTATTACTGCAGTATTCTAATAATTATTTTTATTTCCCTCATTCTTTCTACATTTATTTATTGAAATTCTTCTAGGCAGAAGATTATTCCATGCTACTTATTATCTAATTGTTTAATTATTAATCAATTATTTATTTATGTAAGTATAATATATAATTTTAAAATCTTTAAATTATGATTCATTACTCTCTGTATTTTTTTGTTGCTTAATCTGCTATTGCTTTAGCCATTGGAAATTATTTCATATTGTCTCCTGTGTGTTCTCTTAAGATACTGCTTTATTTCTATTTTTACTTCCTTAAATTCTAGATTTTCCAGAAGATTATCTTAGTGAGCATTCCAGGTACACTTGAAACTTTTGTGTATTCTACTTTGAGATGGAGAGCTCTACAAATGCCAATTAAATTAGGTTAGTTGATAGTATTCTTCAGATTACCTATATTCTTACTGATGTGGTACCCATTTATTATCTTAATTGCTGACAGAAAGATGTTGAGTTTTCTATTATAATTTTGGGTTTATCTTCTTTATTTCAAACATCAGTTTTGGAGTGTTCATCAATACATGAACAGATAAAGAAAATGTGGCATATGTACATAGTAAAATACTATCTAGCTTTAGGAAAAAAGGAATTCTATCATTGGCAATGACATGAATTAACCTATAGAATTATGATAATTGAAAAAAAGACAGGCAAAGAAAGACAAATAATGCATGACCTCAATTTATGTGGAATCTAAAAAGGTTGAACTCATGGAAATAGAGTAGAATGGGTGGTTGCCAGGGGCTGACTTGGGGGCTGGGAGTGGGATGGGGATATGTTGATTAAATGATACAAAATTTCAGTAAGACAAGAGGAGTAAGTTTAGCTGTATTGTACAAAAGGTGATGATAGTTAAAAAATATATAGTATGCTTGAAAACTGGTAAAAATATAGATCTTAAATGTTCTTACCACAAAAGAGATAAATATGTGAGGGAATAACTATATTAGCTTGATTTAGACTTTCCACAATGTATTCCTATATCAAAACATCGTGTTGGCATGACGACACCAAGATGTTTGACTACAAGTATCTAGTACTCATCTACAAAAAGAAGAAACAAAATAACAGGCAAATTACTAGACTTTGAGTAGAGTATCTAAGTGTGAATGCTGGAGTTTACCAAGGAAGTGAGAAAACGCTCTGAAGCACAGGAACACGTGATAATAGCATAAAGAGGGAAGTAAAGCACTTGGCCAAGATCAGCTCGTAGCCAAAAAGACTCCCTTTTATGAGGAAAAAGTAAGTAGAAGATCCCCAGAAGACACCGTTAATTACTGAAAATGCCTGGAATCTTAGAGAAGAGCCCTTCAGTCCTCACAGGCCCTCAGCTGAGTACAGAAAACTGCCTGGAATCCATGTGGCAACATTGCCTGCAGAAAGGAAGTCATGCTGGGCTCCCTCCCACTCCACAGGACCCAAGCTGCTATTCCATGGTACCATTTTGAGAACAGAGAGACTGCTAGAAAGCATTCTGTTCTGGGGACCAGTAGCCCCTGCATCTCCACATCCCTGAGGCCCTCCTATCATCTCACTATGCCCACACAAAAGGATGTAATGCCATGACAAGATGATATATTAAAAATGCTAAAAAAATTCTAGACAAAAATACTATATCCAGTAAAGCTATGTTTCAGAAAAAAAAGGAGAAATTACTTATTTCCCAGACAAGCAGAAACAAAGAAAATTCATTACAACTAGGCTGGCCTTGAAAACTATTATGAGGAAATCCTACATCTAGTAGTGAAAGGATGATAACTTCTATTAGGAAGGCATAAAAAGTACGAACGTCACAGGTAGAGCAGATGGATAAATAAGAAAGAGACAGAAATCAAATTTTATCATTGCAAAAAACTCTCAAACTGCAAAGATAAATAATGAGACAGGAAGAAGACACTAATGGGTGTACAGAACAACCTGGAAAAAATTAACAAAATGACAGGAGTAAGTCCTCACCAATAAATAATATCATTAAATGAAAACAGATTAATTACTCAATTGAAATATATAAACTGACTTAATAACAATACAAAATGCCACTATATGTAACCTACATGAAACTCACTCCACATATAAAGACACACAGAATGAAAGTGAAGTGATAGAAAAAGATATTCTATGCAAACAGAAGTTAAAGTGAGCATGAGTAATTACACTTATATCAGATAAAATAGACTTTAACTTAAAAACTACAAAAAGAGACAAAGAAGGCCATTATAGAATGATAAAGGGATCAATTTAGAATGGGAATATAATTGTAAATGTAATCACCCAATACAAGAGCACCCAGGTATATAAAGCAAATATTGTTTGATTTCAAGGGAGAGATAAATGCCAATTCAGTTATATCTTGGAACTATATTTGCAATACTCTACTCTGAGCATTATACAGATCATCTAGGCAGCAAATTGACAAAAAAAATTGTATTTATACTCCACTATACACCACATAGACCCAACAGACCTTTATAGAACATTTTACCAAACAATTGCAGAATACACACACTTCTCATCAGCATATAGAACATTTTCCAGAATAGAGCACATCTTAGGCCACCAATCAATTGTCAAGAATTCAAAAAATATAAATAACATCAAGTATATTTTATAACAAATTAGAAACAAAATATATAATGCATAAATGTAGAAAACAATAACAAAACTGACTTTGGAAAATACACAAATAGAAATTAAACAATATACTCCTGAATAACCAATAAGTCAGTGAAAAAATTAATAATAAAATGTATAAAGGTCTTAAAATAAATAAAAATGGAAATAAGACATATCAATATCTATGGGATAGAGCACTAGCACTACAAAGACAGAAGTTTATAGCAATAAACATCTATAAAAAAAGATTAGAAAGATTTTAAATCATCTAACAATGTACCTAAATGAACTAGAAAAGCAGTAACAGATCAAATCCAAACTTAGTAGAATAAAATAAATGATAAATATCACATCAGAAATAAATGAAATTGAGACTAAGAAATGAATGTAATAAAAAAGTGTTTATTTGAAAAGATAAACAAAATTGGTGACACTTTAGGTAGAATAAGTAAGAAGAAAAGAGAGAAGACCCAAATAAAATCAGAAAGGAAAAAGGAGACATTACAGCTGATAACACAGAAATATAACGTATCATTTGAAACTTATGAACAATAATATGCCAACGAATTGAAAAACCTAGAGACAATTATTAAACTACTGGACACATACAACATGCAAAGATTCAACCAGAAATAGAACACTTGAATAGACCATTAGCATAGCAAAATTGGATCAATAATAAAAAGTCTGTCAACAACAACTACAAAAAGCCCAGGACTGGATGGCTTTACTGATGAATTCTATCAAAACTTTAAAGAACAATTAATGCCAATTATTCTCAAGATATCCCAAAAATTTTAAGAGGAAAGAATTCTTCTCAACTCATTCTACAATGTCATCATTGCTGTGATACCAAAACCGGACAAGTTCAAAACAGAAAAGAAAACTACAGACTGATTTATCTAATAAACATAGATACAAGAATTCTCTACAGAATACTAGCAAACCAAAGCCAGCAGCACATTAAAGAGATTATACACCATTATCAAGCAGGATTTATCCCAGGGATGCAAGCATGGTTCAATATAGCCAAATTGATAAAAGTAACATATCACATAAAGATTAAAACCATATGATCATCTCAGAAGATGCAGAACCAGTATTTGATAAAATAACATGACTTCATAATAAAACTCAAAAAAATTAGCTATCAAAACATGTACCCCAACACAATAAAGGCCATATAGGACAAACTCACAGCTAACATCATACCAAATGGGAAAAAGCTGAAAGTTTATCCTCTGTGACCTAGAACAAGATATGGATACTCCCTCTCACTACTCTTACTCAACAGGTAGTGGAAGTTCTAGCCAAAACAATTAGGCATGAGAGAGAGGGAAAAAAAGGGCATCCAAATTGGAAAGAATGAAATCACATTGTCCCTATCTGCAGACAACGAAATGTTATATATAGAAAAACCTAACAATTGCACCCTACAATTTTTAAGACTAATAAATAAATTTAGTAAAATTGAAGAATACAATATTAACATAAAAAATCAGTAGCATTTCCATACGCTAATTACAAACTAGCTGAAAAAGAAGTCAAGAAAGAAATCCCATTTACAGTAGACCCCAAAAATACAAAAAAATACCTAAGAATAAATTAACCAAGGAGGTGAATTATCTCTACAATGAGAACTATATAACACTGATGAAAGAAATTGAAGAGGGCACACACACACAAATAGAAATTTCATGTTCATGGGTTGAAAGTATTAACACTGTTAAATTGACTATACTACCAAAAACAATCTATAGATGTAATTACAATCCCTATCAAAATACCAATGACATTCTTCACAGAAAAAAAAAAAACAACTAAAATTTGAAACTGCAAAGTCTTCCAAAATCCAAAAAGCTATCCTTAGCAAAAAGTGCAAAACTAAAAGCACTACACTACCCCCAAAATATACTACAAAGATATAGTAATCAAAACAGTATGGCCCTGGAATAAAAAGAAACAAATAAGCCATCAGAATAGAATAGGCAGCTCAGAAATAAATCTACACATTTCTGGTCAATTAAATTTTTTAAAAGGTACCAACAACACACAATGGAGAAAAGACATTTCTTTAATAAATTGTGTTGGAAAAACTGGATATTCATATACAAGAGAATGAAACTAGACTCCTATTTTTCACCAGAGATAAAAATAAACTCAAAATGGATTAAAGACTTCAATATGAGACCTGAAACAATGAGACTGCTGGAAGAAAACAGGGGAAATGCTTCAGAACATTGGTACGAGCAAAGATTTGATGGTTAAGACCTCAAAATCACAGACAACAAAAGCAAAAAGAGACAAATGGAATTATATCAAACTAAAAAGCTTTTGAAGATTAAAGGAAACAATCAACAGATTGAAGATAGAACATGCAAATTGGGAGAAAATATTTGCAAACTATTCATTTAATTCAGGATAAATATTCAGAATATGCAAGAAGCACAAATGACTCAACAGTAAAAAAAAAAATCTAACAGAAAAATGGGCAATGATCTGAATATACATTTCTCAAAAGAAGACATACAAATTGTTGTGCTGAACACCCTTAATCATCAGGGTTTGATTTGCAGAAATGCAAATCAAAACCACACACACACACACAAACAAATGCTAGTGAGGTTGCTGAGAAAATTTTTGACACTCTTGATGGTATTGTAAATTATCACAACTGTTACAGAAAATGGTATAGAGATTTCTAAAAAACTAAAAATATAATTACCAAAGCAATCCCACTAATGGGTATTTATCAAAAGGAAAGAAAGTCATTATATCAAAGAAATTCCTGTATCCCCATGCTTATTGCAGCACTATTCACAATAGTTAAGATAGGGAATCAAACTAAATGTCTATCAACTGATGAATGGATAAAGAAATTATGGTACATGTACACAGTTAAATACTATTCAGCTATAAAGAACAAAGAAATCCTTTAATTCACAACAGAATGATTGAGAATGAAAGGACATTATATTAAGTAAAATAAGCCAGACACAGAAAGATAAATACCACATGTTCTCATTAACATGTAGAACTAAAAAATTGATCTTATAGTAATAGGAAGTAGAATAACTATTACTAGAGGCTAGGACTCATGGGAGTGAGGGGGTAAGGAGATTAAGTAATATAAAATCACAATTAAATAGGAAGAATAAGTTCTACTTTACTATAGGCCTGTAGAGTGACTATTGTTGACAATAACTTATTGTATATTTTCAAAGAGCTAGAAGAGAGAATTTTGAATATTCTTAACACAAAAAAAGTGATAAAACTTTGAAGTAATGGATACGTTAATTACTTTAATTTGATCATTGCAAAATGTATACATGTACAAGACAACACATTGTACCTCCAAATATGTATGTGTTAATTTAAAAATAACAAAATATGTTGTATACTATAAATATAAACATTTGAAACAATTTTAAAAATAGATGAATAAATAAATAAAACCAGTTTTTGTCTCATGTGTTTTGAAGTATTGTTTTTAGGTTTATACAAATTTGGAATTGTTATTGCCTCTTGGATAATTGATTTCTTTATCATTTTGCAGTGTTTTACTTTATCTTTGATAATAGCCTTTTACTGAAGTTTATTTTGCTTAAATAGTTAAGCAAATATTTACTTCAGTTTTCTTTTTGTTTATTTTTTCATTATATATATAAATGAATATATCTTTTTTAATTGATATGTGACATCATTCACATTTAAAGTGATTTTGGTATGGTTGATTAATATATACTTAATCTTGCTGGCTATTTTCTGTGTTTAATTTGTACTTTGCTTCTCTTTTCCACCTTTCGGCAACTTCTGAGTATATTTGATCCCTTTTATAATTAATCTTTATCTTGTGTACTCTTTATACTTATTTTAAAAAGCTTATTAGGAGCTAGATTTGAGTTTTGCAATACTCATTTTTAAATAACCTCACTATAGTCTTGAATAATATCATGTTGCTCTATGTACAGTGCAACAATCTATGTATCAGTGTGTTTTCTTCGTCTTATTGTACATACATCTCACTTTTATGTAAAACACACTAGTTTTGCAAGTTCTGCTTTGAACAGTTATTTTTCACTTAAATTACAAATGACTAAAAATATTTTCTTTTCCAATGATTTATTCATTAATTTATAAATGACAAAAATATTTTCTTTTCCTAAAATTTATTCATTTTCTGATGCTCTTTAGACAAGTTTCTGACATCATATTTCTTCAGCATGAAAAATTTTCTTTAACATTTTCAATAGATTAAATCTACTGGCAATGATTCAATGAGTTTTTGCTTGATGATAAAGTATTTCTTCCTAATTTTTAATGAACATTTTCACAGGGTATAGAATTCCTGATAGGTTTTTTTACTTCTTGCAGGATGTAAAGTTGTTACTCCATTTTTTTCTTGCTTCACAGTTTCTGTTGAGAAGTCTGATGTAATTCTTTTTCACTTTCCACTGTTAATAATGTGACTCCCCTCTACCCCTTACCTACTGGTTATTTTTAAGATGTTCTCTTTCCCTTTTGTTTTCATCAGTTTGATTAGGATATTCTCAGGCTGTGATGCGTTTTTGTTTAACTTATTTTTAATTTAAACTCTTTGGTGTTCTGTCAAATTCTTGGATTGGCTATTTGGAGTCCACTATCAATTTTGGGAAATTATTGACTATTATTTCTTCAAATAAATCTTCTGTCCTTTTCTCTCTGGTGTACCAAGACATTGATGGCAGAACTCTTGATATTGCCCCACAGCTTTGGTTGGTCTGTTCTGTTAGTTTTTAGTTTTCCACTAAGTTTTCTATTTATATTTCATTTTGGGTAAATTTTTATTGACTTTCAAGGTAACTGACTCTTTCTGTGACTGTTTCAAATCTCTGTAAGTGTCCACTGATTACTATCTTAATATCCATTACTGATTTCATGTCTGTTTATTTCTAGTGTTTCCCATGGATTATTTCTTATAATTTCCAAATCTGCACAAATGACCTATCTGACATTGCTTGCTGCCTCTTTTCTTTGAGAAAATTTAACATATTAATTATAATCATTTTCATTTCTCTCTCTAATAGTTCCAATATCCATGTCATATTTGAATCTGGTTTTGGTGATTGCTTTCTTTTACTTTTATTTCTTGTCATTTAATATATGCTTCACAATGTTTGATTGAAAGTCAGACATGTTGTATAGAGCAGTAGTCTTAGTTACATAATTTTATGCTTGGATATGAGTTTATATTATTCTTTTAGGCCCTAGTGTAGAAAGTTATTTTACACCTGTCAGGAGTCAGACTGGGATTGAACTCTGCTTTCTATTTGTACTTTAGTGTCCCCAGTTGACTTTGATTATTTCCATGTTAAGGAGGCTCCCAGAGAGAATCCTTGCCTTGCAACTCTCTCAATTGTATTCTATATTGTTTTTACTTAGTGTTAGTGTGGTGGGAGGGGACAGAGAAAGAAGGTGGGCCCCTAAAATTCTGATTAACTCTTAGCCTTAGTCATGCACTGTGAACCTAGCTCTCAGCATCTTGGCCCTGAAAAGTCTTCTTGCCCTTTCTCTAGAAGCATTTTTGAGTTTAGCAGATATTCCTTCATCTCTCCTGAGGAAATAACTTTTTTTCCTGTTCTTACCTTTTCCAGCTGCAGTATATTTCCAAAAGAGCCCTCACGCTACCGTTTTGATTCCCTTCCCACTGTGGAGTAAGGTTTTTTGTTCCATAAGAAAAAAATAAGCCAGAAAACTCTGGATGGAGTTTTGGTGGTAACTGCCGTTTCTCTCCTCCAGCTGCAACTGATTTTCACTGGTGCCTACAATATACACATTTTATTGCTCTTTCACTTACCTTTAAGGCTTTTCGTTTCTCAAACAGATGGGAGAGTAAGTCCCAGTGAATGTTGGTGGTGGCTGCTCTTTCCCGTCTCTAGCTAGCATCATGAAAAAGCTTTTCCAAGAGCCTTCCTGATATTTCCTGTGAAGAAAATAAACTCAGCATGAATTATAAAGATACATATGTCATAATTTTATAATAAATAAGAAGGTGGACTTCAGCCTGAGTGATGAGAGTAAAACCCTGTCTCACAAAAAAGGAATGCAGAATTTTATGTGCAATATGATTAGAATTTTGTGCAGATGAATTAAACTGTATATAGGAAAATAACCTAAATTCTGCCAAGTCTAGTTGCAAGATAACATCTAAACACATATTGTGGGCTCCTCCCTATATCCTGGAAAAAGCAAAAAGCATTTTTTTTTTTAATAGAGATGTAGTCTCAGACATTGCCCAGGCTGGTCTTGAACTCTGTCACTCAGGCTGGTGACCACTTTCTTATTTATTACAAAATTATGACATAAGCATCTTTATAATCCATGTAGTAAATATTTATAAAATGTCTGCCTAGTGTTCGATTTAGTTACTGTACCCTGGTTAATCTGACAAACTCTCTGTATACTAATTGACAATTTTGTCTTTCAGAAAGACAAAGAAATGATAGGGGACCTCACCCTAATCATGCATAATATGGAGGAATAAGTTGATGGCATGTATATTATAGAAATCTTGCGAGAATGTGATTATGATATCTAGAGTTTGATATCCAGGAAAGAAATATAATTTTACTTGGACCTAAGGCAAATCATGAATTCTTCAAATAAATGGTAGGCAATTTTACATGTCTTTAATTTTTTAAAAAACTCAAAAGATTAGCAAAATTATCATGAACAGATTTCTGATTATTATATTAAATAATTGAAAAGATCACATTTTAAAATTATTCTGATAAGAATTAAGTAGGAGTAGCCTATGAGGACAATGTAGTTCTTTTGGTAAAAAGGGCTAAGGTTTTTAAAACACATGGGCTCTAAATGGCAAGAAGAAAAATCAAGAAGATGATTGCATAAAGGGGCAGGTGGCAAATATCTGTTTGAGTGGTGTACAAAATGTATACTGAACAATGTCAAGAAGGATAAAACTCAATATGATATAACATTTGGGATAAAAATTATTGAGCCTTAAAAGTTTGATCTTAGAAATGTGTTCAGATCAAGATGATTTTGAAAATAATCAGCAATCAAAAGGGCACATACAAGTGTGAAATTGATAAGATAAATATAAATTTAACTTGATAAGGGTGAGAAAACTTCTTTAACATTTTTAAACATAACTTTTGAATAACTCATTTTCTTCTAAGCTTATCTTTCTGGACTTTGATTTTGATCCTCTTCCTTGATTTTTTTTTGCCTTTTATTTTTATGTGAATTATAATTTTATTTTTGATCTACTGTATTTATTGCTAGATTAGTCACTCACCCTAGATAAATGAGTCTTAATGTCTATTAAGTTATATTATATTATTAATAATTCAAGTATTTTGGTTAAGTTCTTGTTTTTAAGGTTTCTTTTATGGACTGAGTCTGTGATGAGAGCCTTGTTGCTCACTTACAGGATAGGGGTATTTTGCTTCTGCTTGATTGTTTTAGTCTACTAAAGCATGGTTACTTTAAGCATTGCCTCTTCCTTTCCATTTTCATTTTCTTCCAGTACAATGAATACTAAGCTTTTTTTTGTTTTTTTTTTTTTTTTGGAAGCTGTAGCTTTAAGACTATAATAATGCTTTTGTGATATCAAAATTTGTATTGGTCACATTTTTGAGAAGCACTCTTAATAGCACCAGAGGCAAAATAGATATCTTTGATTTTTCAGTGTATTAGAGAAAGATAAATATGTGCAAACCTAGTCTTATAACTTTGGTTAACTTGGCTCTCATTATTTAGGATTCCTCCAAGATGAAGCTTTGCAATTTGTTAGGTGTTCTGGCCAGAGTTTAGTTGATTTGTGTCTATGAGCAGAATCTTTATCCACTCCTCCACCACATTATGGACTCTCTGGGAAAAACAAACTGAATAAAAAGTCTATTTTATCAATGAACCCTGGTCTTAAACTATGCAATAAAGTCTTCTTTGATGTTATCTTTTAGCAAAATTTTCTTTCTGGAAACTTCCATAAATCAAGGATTTGAACAAAAGCAAGTTAGGCTTCATGCATGACAAGATTCTTTCTCTCTTGCCTGATTAAAGTGAGAGAAAGAGAGAACCCTGAGGAGTATTTTTAATACATTTTCCCCTGACACTGCATAAATCCAGGAACATTTATATGCTAATCAAATCAAAATAGGAATTATTAGTGACTGGAGAGCCCCAACATGGCTGTTATTTTCCCATCAACCTATGATAACAGCTCTGATGCTGAATTAAGGAGCTGAATATTACATAAGCTCCAAAAGGTTATAATACATGACAGGTTTAAGCAATATTAAATCCTAGAAACCCTGACCCATCTATTACATATTTATTCAGTATTACAAATTGTAAATATTTAAAAATACACAAAGATACAGTGTGGGTAAATTATTAATGTTTAATGAAATTATTCATGGTATACAAAGAGTTGAATAACTCAACAAATACCATGAAGGTTAATGCATGCAAAGGAATCTGAGGGGTCCAGCAATGAGAATAACACATTGTGTCCTTTCCTGGAGTGATCATGAAATGGAATTAACATGACCTGATTTCCATGGTTAAGGATATCTCTGGGGATAAAAGGAAGCAATGTTCACCAAAGACCTACTAGCAGCTAATCCAGATTCAATGTCCGGTCTCCATCTCACATGCTGGAACCCATTGATTTCTTCTACTGCTCTCATTTTAATGTCGTTTTAAGATAACACTCTGGTCGTTGCTAAAATTCTACATATTTAGCTTGTCTCTTAAGAGGTCAGCCGCTGATTGGGAATAGCTATCATATGTAATCACAGATGAGCAAATAATGGAAAACTCAAGAAAAGGTCAACAAAAAGATCTCAGGTAATGAGCCCAGTGGAGACATTTTATTTTGATTTCCAGGATATCTAGTGTTCTTACTGATAATGATCACAGATCACAATACAACAGGTTTAAATTTACACTTCCCTTTTTTAATGCTACAATGCCCACACAAAAATCTTTGTCTGCAGTGAATGGGTAAGCAGAAGAATTTCTTGGCAAACCCAATTTGCATCTACATTCAAAACGCTATTTCAAGTTCCCATCCTCAGTAGCAGTAGCACAATTGCTCTGATGTTTGCAGAATTTTAAGGAACTGAGACATAAGACAATTATGAATAAGGTTTCAGCTAATGCCCTATAAAAAGTCACATATTTACAAAATATGATAAAGATTAGTTAAAAAGTGATCTGTTCATAAGAGTCTTAAAACTATCCTTCTATACTTTAGTTGCTGAGTTTTCATCTTTTGAACATCTATCTATCTACCTGTCTAGCTGTTCTGACTTTATATATGCATAGCCATCTTTTTTGAAAAATAATAATCGGCATTTATGTGAAACTTCACTTTCCTTCTAGGATCAGAACAGTTATGCTGAATTCGTGTGAAATTTTCATGTTTTCTAAGAAGACATATCCTTTCTTAAAATTTTTCATTTAGGTGTACATAGTTGTTTCAGTGCAATATAATCAAGATCATTGCTCTTAAAAAAGTTGTTAATTAGCAACAATTTCTACTAAATTGGCAGAAATAAGTTTAATTTTTAGGTGTTGATCAAACAGGAATGGCTTTGATTTCATCAAATAGGTAAGATTATATGAATATTTTCAGAAATAAAAAGTTTTCTTATCAAAAGAAAGACAAAGACTTGACTTCATGCAATAAATTTGATTAGTTTTGCAAAAATTATCTGTCAATTCCTGAAGAAGATAGCAAACATTACGTCACACAGATTTCATATTATTTCTACATTTTAGGGGTGGATTAATAGGTCTTTAGTTCAAATTTAACAATTATTTAATGACTAGTACTTGTACAGTTCTAGAGTTTGGATATTTGACCCTCCAAACCTCATATTGTAATTTAATCCCCAATGTTGGAGGTAAGGCCTAATAGGAGGTGTTGGGTCATGGAAGCAGATCTCTCATGAATGTGTTGCTGCCAACCTTGCAGTAACGAGTGAATTCTCCCCCTATTAGTTCCTGTCTGTTAAAAAGAGCCTGGCACCTCCCTCCTCTCCTCCTCCTCGTCTCTCTGTCTTTCTCTCTCAGTTCTTCTCTTGTCATGTGATTTCTGTGCGTGTGGCTTTCCTTTGCCTTTCACCTGAGTGGAAGCAGTCTGAAGTCCACATCAGTTGCAGGGCTTGTAGATCTGTGAACACAATATATCTGTTTTATTTATTTTTTTAAATAAAAATCCCAGCCTCAGGTATTCTTTCATAGCAACACAAATGGACTAAAACAGGTAAAAATAGAAAGACCTACTCCCATCCCAATTAATACTGTCTTTGCCTCTCTACCCAGTACATAAACAACTAAATGCAAATAAATAATGTCTTAGGGTTTGGTCTTAGAGTCTAGACAAATTTGAGTTTGAATTTACTTTTAGTAATAAGCAATGAAAAGAAGCTAATTTATCTCGTCACTCAAAACCTTTGATTTCTGTAACACAAAATAGAGTTAATAATACTACCTGTACCTAATTTACTAGGTTATATTAATGAAATTACTAACAAGTATAAGACTTGATAAGTAACAGCCATCCAAAAATACTTATTTGCTAATACTTTGGTAATATTCAATACCTCTAATAAGCAATAGATTTTGAAACTTGGTCATAATCCTTTTTGACTCAGTAATAAAAATCTGAGTTCATAAATACCAAGTGGAATAGGGTAGGTAATCATAAAGATCACCTTTTTTATTACTCCAAACCTTTTCTTGAATCCTGAATATTTAACCCAGAATCATTTTGTACAGCCAGGTTAACACCCGCAACAGTTTTAGCTATTGCAAGAAGAGGCCTGTCTATCTTGTCATGAAACTTGTCTGCATTGTCCTCTAATAGACTTTATTCCCCAGCAGAATCTTAGGTACATATGAAGTATTGAAAAATATTTGTGATATAAATTAACTAAACAGAAAGTTTCTATTCAAGAGTTACTCAACGGAGGACATTTTCTGTTTTCACTTAATATTCAGAATATGAATCAAAATGAGCTTAAAGTCAGATCCTTTGTGGGACTCATACATAAACAAGGAGAATGATTAAAATTTTCTAATGGGGACTGCAACACCTATTAAATAAATTTCTGAAACGTTAGCCCAACATTCGAAGTTGTTCTCAGTTCATATTTGACTATATTTTAATTTTCATCTTCTGCCATTGTACCAGGTAGCAGGAATGAATATTTCAGCATAACAGCACTCACTCCCACTGTGACTTTTAGCCATATATTATTTAATACACAGAGCACCCTTCTTAATTCGTGTATGTAGAAAAATTGCCTTCAAAACTCTATGTCCAGATATAATATCATTAGTTCCGTGAAGACTTTTGAAGTTGTTACTAAAAATTAATTATTCTCTCTTCTCTTATCCCATAGTCATTTTGTTTCTTTCTCTAATGTATTTGTTATATTTTATTATAAATAGTTTTTAAATAATATTTTTAGGTCATAGCCATAAAGTCCTTGAGGCTAGGACCTTCATTGGTCATGCTCGTTGGACCTGCACTTATCATCCACACTTATCATGTGGCATTTAATTTTGGTTAGTAAAATTTGCTGATTTATTGTATTATATTTAGAAACAGAAATCATGTTGGAAATATAACAAAAAATGTGTTAACAGTATAACAGTTTGCACTTCTAAGGACTCAACCAACTCAAATTCTGGTCGCTTGCAGGGTAATTCAAATTAACGTTTTTCAATTACATTGTGAGAGTTTGAGTGGATAAGTAACCAGGATAACATAATTTTCAGAAAAAATCTCTTGGGATTGAAATGTGAATCCAGGTTTTTATCACATGTTCCATGTTAGTGGCAAAACACCCTGCACCTCTGCATTTCTCAGAGTATTGGATACCTCCTTGTTGTCTCTCTCTTCAATGAAGAAAAGTATAGCTTTGCTCTGAATATACTCAGCAGTTAAATGTCATTAAAATTAAAAATACTGATGGAAGAAATGAGCAGAAATAAACAATGAGCAATTTACACACTAAAAACAGTGACATAAGGTGGAGAATAATGGAAAATGAAAAAAAAAGTATAATGATGACTGGTTGACAGATTGCTGTCATTTTACTCTCTGGGGTTTTGTCACAACCTTCAGTAGAGAGATAACATTGAACATCTGGTGGACAACCAGTGCGGAACCTCAATGAAGCTGAGCGTGTGCAGTAGAAGAGGAATGAGCTTGGGGCTGTGGCTCATCTTCTCAAAAATACCTAAGAAAATAAAATGAGCCAAGAATAATATTGAATGATAATAGCTCCCTTCTAGGAAAACATTTGGGTAATTATATACAACTCTTTCTCTCACAATCAATAGCAGGAAAATCAACTGAAAACTGCTATTCTTGTTTTTGGCATATACTAGCTATATGACCATACGCAACATTTAACCTTAATGACCTTTAGTTTCTTCATCTGTAAAATATGGATAATAGTAACTCTATAGTAGCACTCTACAAGTGCTACTATGTAGCAATTAATATCTTGTTTACTGTACTTTGAAAACTGCTATATAATGATATGTAATAAAATATAAAGATATGTTGTCATTTCTTATAACCGTGTAGTTGCCCACTGTTTTACCAGATTAAATTAAATTAATTAATTAATTGCATTTTTTGATGTTTGAAGGAGAATAGAATTTCCTATATTGAATATTATTCAGTTTGCTTAGCTTGCATTGTCTTTCCATCAGCTTTGAGAGATTCACATATCTGATTCCTTCTACTTGCCATCTCCTATCATCAGTTAGATGCTGGTAAACATTTAATTACTGGAAAAGCTCTAACTTATATTATTTGCCAATTCCTGTGGTGTAAGTACTCTCTCTTTGGCTGATTTCAAGCTACCAAAGTAACATCATGTTGCAGAGTTGGAAGAGTCATGCACAATCAGTCCTCGCCAGCTGGTAAGATTTGGCTCTAGCATACCAACACTTAATATTCAATATAAACTAATTTCTTCTAACAGTCAACAAAAAATTGGAAACTTCTTTAATTCCCAACTTTCTTACTTTGAAACACACACAATATTCTTTTAGGTTTTATCAGTAAATTTAGAAAAAAAAGAAAATTGGTAAGAAAAATAATTCAATATTACAGGTGGCAAGTTACATGAAATTTGAAGATAATAGTTATCTCTGAATTTCATTCAAACATTAATTAAAACAGGAAAAATTTTGCTGAAATTTATGGAGCCAGGTGTTCTGCTGAGCCCTCCAATGGATAAAGACATCGACTTTGTTTGTTTTTGCTGTATTGACCCACTGGTGTATGCCTTCTCTCCCTAATTAGAACAACCTGCCTGTAATGAGTAATCTGTTTCCAGTTTTGCCCTAGAATTTGTTTTTTTTTTTCCTATATAGAAATTGTCTGCAGATGGAAATTGAAAGTGTAATCTTTATTAGAGGCAAATAAATTATGTTGCTTCATAATCCAGGTGACCAGATATTAGATAGTGGGGAAAGAGTGGCATTCCCCCATATTTCTATGTGAAACCAAGTCTAATGTTGGCATTGTTTGGCCCGAAAGGAACAGAGTCCTGTTGAACAGCTCAGTATTTTCACTTTGAAAGCCTCAGGAGACAGAATCTTCTCGTAGAGGTAATGCTCTCCTGGGCTGGAGCAGTGATGAGTCCCATGTTTAGGTTTTTCTTGCTAATTTGATTCATTCTGCTTTTTACCCAGTCACTTCCTAACACAATTACACAGTGCAAGGAGTCTTTGCCTGTCAGGTGAAGAAGAGAGTTTTCTATCCAGGACCCAAATATTTCTTCTCTGGAATTTAAGTGATTCTGCCTTTTGCTAGCAACTTTGACTTTTATCACAGCCTTATTTACTATAAACCCTGGAATGCTTTACCTCATTCCTGTTTGATTTCTTTTACTCCATTTTTTTTGAAACTTGAGGAAACATTTTTTCTCGTGAAAAATGTTGAAAAGCAATGATTAAGGCTGATTCTATCCTGGGTCCATTTTTTCCAGTGCCTTCTTTGGTAAGCATCATCCATTGTGTGGTCTTTTTGCATGATATCATTTTCCCTAGGCAACATGCAGCAGATGCCAGTACCTTAATTTCTTAAAGATATTAACTTTTTTGGAACCCTCCACCATTATAACTGTCTTTTCCTTACTTTATTTTTAGAGCAGAGATAACTGATAAAACACACATCCGGTGAGAAGCCAGGATTTCCTGATGTGTCTTTGAATTACTTTCCTTACCAAAATGGGCAATTCCAGCCCTCCCCAGGATGTCCTCCTCCTGGAGGCTGCTAAGCAGTATCACATTAGAGATGCAATAGAAAATAGCACTAGTCTACATGTCCCCCCAAAAGAGCAATTGAAGATTTGCTTTATGCAAATAGCATTTTGTGTTCGGGCTTAATTGGTAAATCTATTCCCCGAATGATAATGTTAGTTCAGAGTCTAGAGAAAAGAACAGAGGAATGGCACACCTTCTCTTGATCCCTGAAGACTAAATGGCAATACACTTTACTGATATAATTCTGCTCCATGGATGCCCTTTAGTCTCACTTCCAGAGAACAGCAACTGAAGACATCAGTACCCAGCTCTGCCAAGAACACAAGTATCATGTCTTCATTTATGGTTCTGAAATGAAACTAACAACCTTGGTGTAGGATGTTAAAAATCATAAGAGATATAACTATCATTAAAAACTATCAGATACCCCATTGAATGTTCCCAGTTCCCATTGAGAGCTATAAAAAAAAGTTGTGTTTCACTGGAACAACCAAGAGTAAACAAGTTCATAGTTAAAGCTGCTGATTTTTTTTTTAACTTTTGTGTGTCTTCTTCTCAACTTAGAAAAATAAAAGCCAAGGTAAAGATTTTATATCACTCTTCCTTCCAATTTACACTCCCTTGATTTTACTTTAATCATTTAATACTTAAACATTTATCATGTATGATATATTTTTAAATTTTTGCACTCTGCAACATAAACCTCACATATACTTTCTCACTGGATTCTTACAAAGAACCCTGTAAGAATAATTGAGCAGGTATTAACATGGTCACTGTTTAACGAAGCAGGAGCCCAGAATCAAAACCCACTAATGCTAAGTTAAAATTCTAAGCTAGTTTTTAAATGTCCAAACAATGACTTGCTTCTTTTTCTAGCAGATTGATTTTTCTGCCCACCCATATATTAAAGATTATTGTTTAGCTACCTACTACTGACTTGATTTTTTGCCTATAGGAAATTTTGCACATTCATTTGACTTTAACTTTAAGGCAATCTTATTCTCCTAGTGCTTGTAAAATCCTCAATATACACATCAGCCAAAGAGGGCTCAGGAGACAATGAAAGTTGATGAGATTTTAGAGAAATGTGGGAAACATGCAATCTTTGGGGTAGTGAGTTTTAGGGGAACAGGTGTCTGCAACAGATCTAGTGAAAACCTAGAGTATAGGCAAAAGCAAGAAAAGGAGAAGGGCTTTTTTTCCTTCTCCTGTAGTCATAAAATGGAATGCCTGTGTGGCAGAATGGAGAACAGTGAAAAATACTTTAAAAATGGTCACTCTCACTATTATCAAAGGAAGAGAAATTAAACCACCAATAAAATAATATTCATATCTTTCCGAACTAATGATCTTCAGAGGAAAGGACTATACTCAGGATTGCTTAGACTAAGAAGAAAAGGAACTCTTTACACTGCTAAGGAATCCTATAGTAATTGATATAGGTGAGAATTATGGCAAGAAAAATGTTCTACTTGGCAATTTCATCTAGCAGATTTTCAATAAATATTTCCTGATTAAACGTGATCCATTTCTACTCAATGGTAATTCAGTCATTTCAGAAATATGTGTTCCTTGTATACATTTGGGAAAATGATGCGTAGAACCATCAAATAAGTAATATGTTGGTGAATAATAATGACACATGTATAATATGGGCATAGTGTTCTAGGTTTTTAGAAGAGAAGAAGAATCCTGTAAGAAGGAGTGGCCAGAACAGGCCATTCAGAGTCTAACACTTGCTGAGTCTTAAATCTGGGTGTAACCTAGGGACACAGAGAACAATGATGAAAGAATTCCAGGTGTAACACAGCTACTGGGGAAGAAATGTGGAAGTATTTGAGACAGTGCACATTCAATTGGAGTGAATGGCGCATTATGAGTACAATAATGGTATAGAAAACAAAGAACCTTTTCATTTGAACTTACAAACCGTCACTCTTCTGTTAATACGTGGAATGGGTTTTGTTAATTCATAAATATAAAACAACATCTAGATTTCTTTAGTTGATTTAAGTATAGACCCTTGAGTAGTTTCATAAATAGAAATCTAATTTATTTTATTTTCAGTAATAAAATCACATATTGTAAATTTAACTGAGGGCTTTTTCATTTCATCTATTCATAAAAATAGACTCAACAAGAATAGTGGTGAGAGGCTATTTCAATGGCCTGTTATTCCTAAAAGAGCCCAAAGTGAATTCAAAGTGACTATTGCCACAGTATGGGTGTATCGTTTGTGTTTACATTTACTTTCCTGACTGGCTTTGATTGTATTTAAATACTTTTCCTAATTAAATATGTTCCTCAACATACTTTAAGATATAACTCCTTAAAGTTATGTTGAGTTAAATGTATAGCTCAACATAACTTCCATTGAATGTACTTCAGATTATTTCATAAAATAAGATCTAGCTTCCCCCCAAAAAGTGAATGTTGGTGTTAGAAAGAGGTCAAGGCACTTTTGCAGCACTGGGAGAGTAGGACTATGAAGATCCATGCAATCCTCTCTGAAACTATGATATTATAATTGCCAATAAGAAGCTTTTAAAGATTTAGCATTTTTAATGAATATAAATTTGTAATTCTTTGTTTTATTCTATTTTCAGAATCTTCAAAATGACATGCTCATAAAGAAAATAATATCAGAAGATATAGTATGTATTAAATACGTCTATTCTAAACTTCCAGGTATGATATGACTATTCAAGGGTACAGATCAAATCCACTCTCATTTTTCACAAATTTCAAAGGCCTCTATCTTATTTCCTAGCAGTTTTTATTTAATCCCTGCTCCTAGATCATTTCTTATCATCTGCCCAAGCAAACAGTATTCCTCAAGTCAAAAGTTATCTCTTCTACCTGCAACCAAAGACTTTTTGGCACCAGGATTGCTTGTGATACCTTTCCTTCTTGACAATGCATTGTTTTGTTTTTCTCTCTCTCTTTATTCTGGTGAGCACTCTTTATTCTCAATTCAAGTCATGTCTACTTCTGTTGCACCCAGTAGCTATGGAATGTTGTCTGTAGATAATCAGATCTTCAGGAAGATCAGAGAGCAACCTAAAGTTTCCACTTCGCCATAATAATGCCTTGCCTTTTCAAAAATAACATTATGAAACTTCTGAATCATCTTACTGATGCTTATAGCTATAATATTGTATGTGCTTATGTAACAATCATGCAATTTACATTGATATAAATGCCTCATTTATCTTACTTCCTGAATTGTGTTTGTGTTGCCTGTGAGGAGTTTTGTTTGCTTTTATGGCCTCTTTGTTCCTGCTCCTGCGTGTAATCTTGGAGAGGGTAGATTCATTTTGTTCTCTACCTCATAAGACTGTGCAGGATACCTATTCTTATATGACAAACTCAGTGGTGTAAGCTGATGCCAATACTTTGTTTTTTGAATCGTCAATTTGGGCAGGGTTCAGTGAGGATGGCTCATCTTGGGTTCACAAGGCATCAGCTGGGGCAGTTTAAGCAGAAGTATCCACTTACAAATGGTTCACACGTGTTTGAAAAGTTGGTGATGGCTGTCAGCTGAGAGCTAGGCTGGGGCCTTTGCTCCTCTACAAATAAGTCTCTCCATGAGGCTGCTGGAGCTTTCTTGCAGCATAGTGGCTGTTCTTCGCATCCTGTGATGCAACGGAGAAGCTACTTGACCTTACATGCACAAAATATAATGGGAGATAGGATGACAGCAATAGACTGTCCCATTTAAAAAGAGAAGAATTAGAAGACACATAGAAGTCACTGGTTCATACCATTTCTAAATCCGAACTAAGCACATATGGTTAGTTCATTAATTATTGTTCAGTCTTGCGTTTTGGAATGATTTGCCATGGCTTTTGGCTTGCACTCTGAATGATCCCTTTGTTTCCTATCAGAAATCCCATGTTTGCAGCTGAGTAGTTTTCTTTCTCTTTCTTTTTTTTTTTTCTTTTTTTCTTTTTTTTTTGAGACGGAGTCTTGCTCTATCGCCCAGGATGGAGTGCAGTGGCGCTATCTCGGCTCACTGCAAGCTCCGCCTCCCAGGTTCACACCATTCTCCTGCTTCAGCCTCCTGAGTAGCTGGGACTGGGACTACAGGCGCCCGCCACTATGCCCGCCTAGTTTTTTTTTATTTCTTAGTAGAGATGGGGTTTCACCATGTTAGCTAGGATGGTCTCGATCTCCTGACCTCGTGATCCGCCCGCCTCGGCCTCCCAAAGTGCTGGGATTACAGGCGTGAGCCACTGCACCCAGCCGCAGCTGAGTAGTTTTCTTAAACTTCTGATGTTGTAAATTAAGAGCCCCAAAGCCTCATTTCATTTTGTATTTTCTATGCACGTTTTATTTCAGGCTACCATAATTAATAAAATATTGGTAGAGTTTCCACACATCAGTTATAATCCACTACGTTAGATAAAATCTATTCAATGCTAATCTCTTAGAGATATACTCTTCTAAACTTTGGGCTCCAGTGAGGCTGCTATGAGAAAACACCTTTGAAATTCTTAGAAAACTTGTTACTTAACTACAAGTCACATTATTAGGAATATTAGAAACCCTATTAGGCATGCCCTTAAAACTTTTTCAGTTCAGAAAAAAAAAGAAAAGACTCTTTTAGTAATGTCAGGGAGACGTTTACAATGAAGTCATTCCATTCTGACAGCCCACTGGATTTGGTGTTCACACTAAAATCATGTCTTACTTTAACAATCGATTTTCTCATAGAGATTAGAAATAAGAAACAGTCCATATTAGACCTTTAAACTTCTGTTTCCTTCATTTATCCTCTAAATTCTGCTCAATGACTTAACAGCTCCTTCATTTTTCTCCTCATACTTTATCATAAGCAACTAGTCTCTTAGAACCTTCTACATTTGGTCCTGAAAATCTATCCAGTAAAATCCATGAGTTCACTAAGTCTCCTCTCTATTTCCCATTTTGTCACTGAATAATGTTGACTAATGTTTGGCCACTTCGTAAAAGGGAACCCCTTTTCTCTTGCTTACATTCCACATGTCTCAGATTTTTGTTGCAATAACACTTTACTTCTAGGAACTAATTAAATTCTGGCTATTAACTGCTGAGCAAGAAATAATTTCAAAACTTGATGACTTCAAATAACAGTGATTTTATTCTACCTTGTCATTTTGTGGCTCAGGAACTTGAGCCACACTCAGTTGACATTGAGCTGACAGCCAAGATGACCTGGTGGTTATTCACGCGTTTGGCACCAGGATGTGGATGCCAGGAAGAGTGGGCCGATGTAAGCCTCTCTCCCTCTCCATGGAATCTCGGGGTATCTCCCAGTGTTCTCTTCAGCAGGGTAGTTGGACTTCTAACCTGGTGGTTTAGGTCTCTCAGATTGATGTTCTGAGAAACAGGAAGTAGAAACAACCTGTTACTTAAAGACTGAATCTAGAAGGTGGCACGTCACTTCTGCTATATTCTATTGATCAAGCAGTTATGACGACTGCTCAGAGTGAAGGACAGGGTACATAAACCCTAATCTCTCAAAGGGAACAGTATCAAAAATCTTGAGACTATCTTTAGTCACATTCTACCACAGTGAATGAAAGTTCAAATATCAATATTATTTCTAGCACAGATTTTTCAAATGGAATTGATTTAGCTTGTATGATGAACCATAAGCCTATAATTTAAGGTGGTATTTTGGGTTATACATTTGCATATATTTTTAATAGAGAGGGTTTAGAATCTATCTATTTTGATACTTGAAATGTTTTCACATTTTGAAAGAATCAACTTAGCTTTGAGGAAGAAAAATCCCATAACTCTTAGATAGTAACACTTGGAAATTTTTATTGTATTCAATTCATTCACGGGTATTTGCCAAAAATTTATCCTCAACATACCTTTTGCTTTTTGTCTCTTTCTCTTTGTGGCACTCTATTAACTTATGGAAAACTTTCCCAATCTTTCTATTCTGAAAGTCCATATTCATTTTCTCTGATCATTTCATTTTTACGCTTTCACCTCCTATTACTTTCTGCAAAGGCTGACAAAACTTCATATGCTATTTTTTTTTTTTTTTGCTGCAAGCTAAGATCTGTCTCTTCCTGAAAGTTTTTATCTGCTATCTCCTGCCTTGAAACCATCAAGCCTGCTGTTTTTTATATCTTAATTGGTTTTCTTAATTCAACCATATTTATTCCCTAAAAGATGGCAGGATAAATTTTCAATTTCCTCCAAATCTTACAGATTTCACAACATTTGCATTTACAATATACTTTAGAAAGACATACTTCTTTTTCATTTCTAATATCTTCTAATGAGGTTCTATTAGCTTTTACTTTCTGTTCCTCCCTCATACTTGAGCATGGTAACTATATGGCTAATAAAAAAGTTACAAGGAACAAAATTATATCTTTTCTTCCTAAAAAACAGTTTGCCTCAACAGACCTTTATTTTCAGATGTTATTGGTTATTGATTTCTTTTTTTTTGCCTTAAACATTAGTTTATCAAATCTAGAAATTCATGGGATTTTTGACCCACTATAATCCAGAAATATATTTAGACTGGGCAAAATGCTACAAAAGAAAATAAGACTATGACCTCTTCTGAACCCTGTCCTATTTGTAGAATAAAAGCAAAGCAAAGAGCAGATACAGAAACGCTGAAACACTGACAGAAAGCCTCTGAAGTAAAGTCCAACTCAAAAAACTTCTCTATAGATATGGAAAGCCCAATTTTGTTACATTTTTTAAGTACTCTATGGGTCACCCTATTGTAATCTAGTATAAAGTTGTCAAGGACTAGAACAAACTGTTTTATGATTATTTTATCCAGGCTGTGAGATTGGGACTAGAGAAAGAAACAAATAAAATGAGAACTAGACAAGCCCTGGAAAATCCATGACAAATTTCTTTTTAAGGATTGTTCTTATTGTACAATAAAGGAAAGAAAAGGCCACTGTTTCACCAGACTATATTATGTTATCTCTTTTCTCTGGTTTCACACACACACACACTGACACACACTTGAAATGCTTATGCTAAAGAAGAAGGAATGTTTTAATTACAGTCATCATTATTATAAATTTATTAAGGCATGCAGAATCCACATTGTTGAATACTGAAATACACTGTTGTCAAAACAGAAACTAAGGAACACTTATTGAGCATTTGCTAATTGCCCAGTCTTGAGTTAGGCATGTTTATTTGTGTTATCCTACAAGGTTTATGATATGGCAATACCAGGTAGAGTTTGCCAAATAAATAGGATGAATCATAAACAACATAAAAAGCTATAAGGATTTAAAAGAAGATTGCCTTGATAAGAAAATATAGATTGTATGAGAAGGAAACTAAGCAATGTGTTCATTCTATGAAACATCCAATGAAAGGAATTATATCAGACCTCAAACAAGAATCCTGCTGGAGAGCAAAGAGTATATCTTATTTTCTGAAACAAGACCAAGGCCAAGAGAGATTCTGTGTTTTAGGACATGGATCTCACTGGGTAATAACAAAGCTGAACCTAGAGGTATCCTGACAATCGGAGCTCTTCCCAGCCACACAGATGTTCCTTCTTCTGATACCTAAGGAATACTTACCCATCTCCTGGGTGAGACACTATGACTGTGGTTTTTGGAAGAAGTCTATGTAATTTATTTTCTCATCTGGAGATGGGTCTAATTGCAGTAACTACTTTGGGCCCTCAGTCGTGTGAAGATTCAGGATCTTAGCTTCATTTTTACCTACAAAAGCTATTTTTGTGCATAGGCATACTTCTTGTTTTTTATTATATAATGTATCCAAATTAGTTTTTCTTCTTAGAAAAGGTACAGAAATAAAATTTTAATCTCTTAAAATTAAAAAAAAGAAATTTTAGAAAGTAAAATAATTTTAAAAATGTAAAATACACTGAATTATAATAAACCAGGAGTTGTCAAATTATAGACCACAAGCCAAATCTGCTTACTGTTTCCAAACAGCCTGTGAGCCCAGAATATTTTTTATAATTTAGTTGATTAAAAAAAGAAGAAATTTCCTGGAACGTGACAATTCTGTGAAATTTAAATATCAATGTCTATAAATAAGTATTTTTTGGAACAAGGCCAGGCTCATTTGTTTACCAGTGGTCTATGACTACTTTTGTAATAGTACATCAGAATTGAGCAGTTGAGACTGAGGCCATATGGCCCACAAAGCCATATTTACATATTTAGATATTTAGTATCTGGCCCTTTAGTTTGCTGACCCTTGTAATACATGCTCAAGTGATTATTTCAGAATGGAATATTCTCCTAGCTAAATTTGCATTGTCAACCTAGGACAGTGGAAGGCCTTGATGAATTGTTCATTGTGCTTGAGTTCAGGATACTCTCATGTACCTAAGTAATCTTTCACATTCTGGGCAATCTCTCCTAACAGTGACATAGGAATCTATACATTTGCCAACCAGGTAAAAAAAAAAGTGAAAAATTGGTTTTGCCTATAGAAAAATCTGCTGTAAAGTTTTCATTTGATTTTGGATACACTGACGAAAGGAAGGGATCGATGAGACTCGTAAATTCAGGGAGAGAAGACGTTGTCAATATTTTTGCAATACATTTTTCAGAAACATTGATGTTGACAGAAAACAATAATATTTACTTCTTTTTTCAACTACTTTTGTCTGCTGATTTCAAGACATTGCTCTAGGAAGCTTTTCAACTTCCCATATTTCAATAGTATATTTTTATCCAGTGACATAAACAGAGTAGATTTCTCTTAGCTCACAAGTAACTATTTCCATTTTCATGGGTGGGCTTCCTTCTCAAATTATTCAGATTCATCAATCTGAAATCTTCTGAACTCTTTTCAGGTATCTCTAATGGGACTGAGGTCCTAACCCTGGCTTCCCGAAACAATTTTCCCATCAAAAAAGATGTGCATCAGATGCTCAGACAGCAAATGGCCACCAGAGTCACTTTTGAATTTTCAACTGGCATCATACCAAAACATTTTGAAAGGATAGGCTGCTAGGACATCTCCTTGGAGTAGCACTCCCAGGGATTCAGGTAGTATCTGGGTGCTATTGTAAGCATAGAAAATGTGCTTGGTATATTCCTTTCACTTATGAAAAGAATGTTGTGATGAATTTTCCAGCTCCTAAACAAATTCAAGAATAGTAAGTCAGGCTGAGTATTATACGTTTAACCAACTAACCATAATGTATCATTATAATATATACATAGTAAGGGGTAATAAAATTACTATGACTATATACAAACAGAAATATTTTCTCATAATTACTGTACTGAGCATTACAGTTACTATTTATTGGAGTCAATGTAGTGAATCAGAAATTCAACAAATCTAGTGAAGCAAAGATGTTTTATTGTCTCTTCACTAACAATACCTATGCTGGGCATGGTGGGTTATGCCTATAATCCCTGCACTTTAGGAGACCAAGGTGGGAGGATGACTTTAGCCCAGGAGTTCAGGACTAGATTGAGCAACATAATGAGACCCTGATCCTACAAGAAATAAAATAAAAATGAGCCAGGCATGGTGGCACACTCTCACAGTCCTAGCCCAGCATTGAGGTTACAGTGAGCTGTGATTGCACTGCTGCACTCCAGACTCTGCAACAGAGTGAGACCATCTCTGAAAAACAAAACAAAAAACCAAACCAAACAAACCCAAAACCTCCAAAACCCCTAACATTTACCTAAATTAACTATAACAGAAATACCATTTGAAAATCTCTCTTCTCAAGTTATAGAAATATCAATTCCACATCTCACGAATCTTTAGAGTGTAACTCTTATTTTTATGAAACACAGGCTGGAGGAGGTACCAGAGGAGTGGCTATGTCTTCAAGGAGTGGCCTTGGGTCACTCTTTTTTAGTTTATCTCTAGTCACAAAACCATGCTAAAAGCAAAAATCCACTCCCACCAAGCATTTATGAGATGGTAACTTTTTCAATCAAGGGAAATCATCTTCCTTGATCCTCTTACCTCTTTCATTTTTATTTCTCTGTCTGCTCTGGTAAACAAACCACTTTATATCAGCTCCTGTTCCTAAACGGGCACATCAAAACATTGTGAGGAACCAGAAAAGCAACATGATCTACTTACTTTAAGACATTTTGAGCTTCAAATTAACTTCAGGTTTAACCACATTACTTTTTCTTTTTTAAAAAGAAAAAGAAAAGAAAAATAAGAAGTATAAGAAAACAATATATATAAAGAAACAAAAAAGTTTACAGCCTTAAGCTACAAACAATGACTTTTTATATAACAGCATATGAACATATCAAAAGATATATCCAGTGACATAAACAGAGTAGCTTCCATTTATTTTGAAAAAGATGCATATTTTTCTGAAGTTAAACAAAGAATACTTGTTCCAACAAAGAATACTTTATTCAGAGTGGTGGGCTATATTTGCAAAAGTGAACCAAGAAAGAACAGAATAACACCTGACTGAAGTAAGTGAGATGACCTGTGTGAATCAGGGCCACAAAGCTGAAAGGAGGCAGAGTCAGAACTTAAACTAAGTTCTGTCTGACATTTAAAAAATAAAGTGTAAAATTGGGTGTTGGAGTCATCTTTTCATTTCTATTTAGCTTATTAACATCTGAATTCTACCATATAGAAAACTGAATTTTGCCTGCCCAATGTCTAATTCATTAGCTCTCTACTTCTTTAATGCCTAACTCTACCTAACTCCTTAAAATGATGTTAATAATAATGATGATGGTGGTGATGATAATGGGCAATAATTATTGAGAACTTACTCTGTTCAGATTTTTTTAAGATTATAAAATCTATCTTTTTTGTTTAACATTAAAGCCAACAAGATAGATGGTACTATTGTCTCCATTTTGTGGATGAGAAAAGTGAGGCTTACAAAGCTTAGCTATCTTTGCAACATCACATAAACACCAAATGGCAGAGGTACTTCTTTATTGCACATCAACCTTCTTTATTGCACACCAAAAGGCATCTTTCTCAACACTATACTGTGCCTTTCATATTGGTAAATATTTATTCTGATTCAAATAACAGTTCATCCTTCAGAGTATTATCTGTTAAAGCCACCTATAATGTTCTTTCTTGTCAAAAGCCTTCAGTTGTTCCACAATGTTGGTAGAATAGAGTCAAAATTCTGTATTTTAACTTCTAAGATATTCTGCAATATGGACTTGCACGAACTTTCTATCCTACCACTTACTACTTGTATGAATGTTTGTATGAACGTTTGGCTGCAGTCAAAATGGCCCTTCTTTGACTGTCTCTGTAGGGCACCGTGCACATCCTTACCTCTGGCTGCTGTTGCTCATATTACATATTCCATCTGGAATATTCTGTCTCCTCTTCTCATTTTTAAATACCACATAGCCTTGATGATCTAGCTTTATAGTCTCATCATGTCTATGGAGTTTCATAGGACATTCCACCCCATAAGGATTTGTACCAATTCTGAAATCACAGCATTTAATATCTCTGTTACACTTTTCTTCAATTTGTCATTCAGAATCAGGATTTTTAAACATCGTATAATATTATTTAACTGTTAAAAATATAAAAATTCAATTCCCTGTTCAATTATAAGTCGATAAGGGAGCGGGAACACTGTTATGTCTCCAGGCTTCCTTATAGCATACAGCACTGTGGCTTTTTTGCTAGTGAATTCATTATAATGACTTGCTGATTTATTGTTATGTATAAAATGCATGAGTTTAGAATTTGAATGTAGGGAAAAATCTATAGTTCTAAATTTACACTTGTTACAAAGTAAACATAACATTTTATTTGTTGAATTTTAGCAGCCAATGAATTTTAAAGAGAAAATATTATATTATTACAAAAATGCAAGTAATATTTCCATCTGGAACTTCTGGCATGACTTAAAATGATTCCTGACTCCAAGTATTCATGTCCTGTGTGATCTTATTCCATTGAGTGTGGGCTAGACATAGCAATGTAATGAATAGAATATTGTAAAAGTGAGGTGATGTCACTTCAGTTATACAAGACCATTGCTGTCATTTTGCTGGTAGACTTTCATTTTGTTGGCTTTGATGGAATAAGTTGTTGTGTTGGAGAGGCCCACAAGCTAAAGACCTGGGGCAGCCTCTGGCCAATAGCCAGCCATGTGCTGAGGCTCTCGTTCCAACAGTCTGCAAGTCTTCCCCACAACCAGGTCAGTGAGCTTGGTTGAAATAGATTCTTCTGCAGTTGAACCTTCAGATGCGACTCCAGGACTCAATTGTAGTCTGTGAATGACCCTGAAACAGAGGGACCAGATAATCTCTTCTTGGACTCCTGGCTAACAGTAACTTAGATGATATATGTGTATTGTTTTAACCATTACTTATTGGGGTATTTTAGGCATTAAATAATTTTATTTTTTTCATGTATATTTGCATGGTTTTATTTCCATAAATCATCAACTGAGACTTTTAAATCTTGGTTTTTGCAGTCCGTATTCTCCACCTGAGAGAGAGCAGTCAGTCACATAGTCCTGATTCTATGAGTAAAAACTGAGAAGAGCTCATACCTGTTATAACTCATTTCAAAATTACAACAATGCTATGAGGGATGTAGGTTGATAGTAGGGGACAGATGTCTATATTAGTGCCATTTTTTAAAAGATGCCAAAACTAACAAAGGATCAGGTGTGTAGAAGAGAAGAAACCATATGTCTATAGGAGTGAAGGTGAATGGAAAATTATATTTTAAAGTCCTTCCATCATATAACAGTTGCCTCCTTCACTACTGATATTTATGATTTCCACTGCTCTTTAATGGAAAATTTACAAAAACAAAATTGATTATAATTGTGTGTGTGTGTGTGTGTGTGTAGGTGAAAGAACATCGCTATAATTTAATTTGAGAATGTTGCATTCCTTCTAGGTGAAAGCATTCAATCTTCTATTTTTCTGGGAGCTGAACCATTTGTGGCATGCTAGGCTGGGTGAATTTGAGATTCCCACAAATATTTGTTATCCTGAGACTAACCCAGTATTGTTTCAGATAAAGACTAAAATATACATCCTCTCCTTGGGTGATAACATAAAATCACTAAGGACTGTGGGGAAGGCTTTGTCATTTCCCCCAGCACTTGCTTTCACACCTTTTTGTGCCACTGAGCAAACATTTAACAAAGAGGAAAATAACAGCAATTTGTTCTGACTGGAAAGCTCAACATGCGATGCCAAGTTATAGTAGCTTTCTGGAAACTAAATATGCTCAGTAATGTACGTGTGTGTGCGTGTGTTTGTGTGTGTGTGTGTGTGTGTTCTCACATACTTCATCAACAAAAGATCATGACCTCAATTTAGGTATTTGTGAGCCATTACAGAAAAAGTTTCAAAATGTAAAGAAATATTACATATTACATATATGTGCATATATATGAGTGCATGTAAATATGTCTATCCAATTGGTTTTTAATTAATAGTTTGTTAATACAGACATCCCAAAGGGTTGCGTATGATCAAGCCATTAGAAAGCTCTCTGGAATTATCAAGGGCTCCTTAACTACTAAATAATAAGTCAGTCATATCAAGGAGCTGGCTCTATGAGGTAACTGCAGACACTAAGTGCTTCTTGGTCCTACACTAAAAATTCTGGAACTTTTCACTACTGCATCCTTTCATCAGTACCTAGAGAATGGAGGAGCAGCACTTCTTTTCTTAGAAAAACCATTTCTAAAACAACCACCAACTCAACCCCTACTCCCCCGAAACTGTAGAAAATCATCAGTATTTTGTTATTTATTTCTTTATCTTTTTCTCAGTTCCTGGAGGACAGGACCTATATCATCTGCCTCTTTTCCCATTAAATCCTCCTCCAAACTATTCATTCAGTGACTATCTTACTCTTCTTCCCAGGACTCAAGGAAGCCTTTCAAAGAGTGCTGCAGTTAAACTAGAGAGTTGGGGTTGCCAGTACTTGGGCACAAGCCATGATGCTAACTGAGAGTTTTCTACTTATATGCTTCTCAGAAGGCTGTGAAGAGAATTACATTCTGGATTGGGCCTAGGTTCTTATGGCAGCTGTAAGCATTTTATGAAAGAGATACTTTCCTGAAACCATCAATTTGTAAATTGGCTTATGTTTTGTTGTTCTATGAAAATTAACTCTTTTTGCAACAATTTTTTGGAGAAGGAATTTATCTAATAAACAATTACTTCCAACTTATTTTGTGTTTAATGACCCATATATTGGTTGGGGGAACCTAGATACTATCCAAATAAACCCCCAAATATGCCAGGTTAATAAAATAAAAGAGTATCTCTTACTTAGTTAGGAGACCAATGCAGGGGTTCCTTGTCTGTGGTTGCTTTCCTCCTGCTGTGATCCAGAGACCCAGGACCCATGCTTCACTTGGCTCCACCTTCCCCTGTTGACTTGCAAGTCTTGTGCTTAATGCCAGTCCCTGGGTTGTTCCAGGGATTGGGAAGAAGCCTCCATTCTGCTTCCAGACACACAGCCACCCCTGGATGCAAGGAGGCTGGGAAATATCCCCAACTGGGTGTCTGCCTCATGCTACAATTCCTCACTGTGGAAGGAAAAACGAGCAACAGGGACAAACATATTTAAAGGTCTGCCAGCTCTCTCTACCACTGTCTATCACAAATTACTAAAGCGGATAAATTCTTCATTTTCTAACTCTTTAAAATTTGTCTTACAAAAAAATTAGTCCTCAGTGACATAATTTCTTATCTTGGATTCTAATAATATTCTGGTTGTTGGTTGTTACAGCAGAAAATTAAAAATAGCTAGAGTGCAGAAACCATGACTGACATCAGAGAATCATTCCAGTTACAGTCCTGGGCCTCTGGTGATAGCATACTTTCCATTCCTGATGGAGGAGCCCCATCTTGCCAAATCCCTAGTAGTCGCACCATGCACCAGGGTTCCAATGGCAAAATGGCAGTTATGAATATATTACCCTAACAAGGTGTTCAATTCAGTACAGTTAAAGAGTTATTGGCACACTCCTCA